>NC_079196.1:164003098-164704348 GCF_029499605.1 Hyla sarda | reverse complement strand
CATGAGGAGACCATATATTGGCTGAATGGCACAACCTGGAGTTGGCTGAAGCACGAGGAGAACATATAGTGGTTGACTGGCACAGCCTGGAATTGGCTGAAGCATGAGGAGATCATATAGGGTATGAAAGGCACAGTCTGGAGGGGGCAGCAGCAGCATCAGGAGTCCTGAAAGTGACCCGGTGCGGTGGGTGACAATACCAGTACTGTGACGAAGGTGGGTGAAGAAAGGTCTGATGCGGAGGAATGTTTGTAACTGGGGGGGCAGCGCCTTAAATCTGTTTGGCACTATCCATATTTGTGAAGTGTTGGTGTGGCACCCTGATCAATCTACTCTGATGAATCAGGCATTGGTGGGTGGAAATCCTGGCTGATCCATGCCTGATTCATCTTCACAAAAGGTCAGTCTCTCCACATTTTTTGTGGACAGACGAGTTCTCCTTGGGGTGACCATGGGTGCACTAAACACCCGCACTGATGGCAAACTACTGGCCGGACAGGACAGCATTTCAAGGGCAAACTCTGCTAGTTGCGGCCACAAATAAAGTTTGCCTGCCCAGAAGTCCAGCGGATCTTCAAGGTGTGCTGGCATGGTCTTGTCAAGGTATGCCACCACCTGCTGGTTCAGGTCCTGCTCCAGGTCTACCTGCTGCTGATGAGCAGCTTAAGAAAGGTACTCATCTGCGACTGTAGACTCAGGCTGCTACTGATGGAGCTGGTACTGTTCCTGCCACCCCACCCCTCCCCAGCAGCCATGGCAGTGGAAGGTAAGCCCAGAGGGCCCCCTGAGTCAGACCTGCGAGAGGATGGACGATGGCGCCGATAGGCATCGGCCAACTGACTACATAGGATGTCTCTGTAGTAGGTCAGTTTGTCCTCCCTTTCAGTGGGTGTATAAAAGGCCCCCATTTTGTGCTGCCGAATCCTGATAATTCGGCGGTCACTACGCAAGCAAGTGACCGTGCATCGTGCCATTTGTGCAAGTGACTCGGAGGGACTCCCTGCCTCCATCTCCACTGCATACTGCCACGATGTGTCTGGGTCCTCTGTCTCGCCATCCTCATAACCCTCTAGCTCCTCTAGCTGCTCCTGCTCCTCCTCTCCTGTCAGATGACTATAAAAAAACGCCCATTTTGCAAATCCTAAGCTATGTTCCACTGTGACCCTCCTCCTCCTCCAGTTCAGCCCCCACAGGTTTCATGTTGCCCTGAGATGTAGGTGCCACGTCTCCATTGCCCTGACTAGCCATAGTTTCTAACACGTGTTGTGGGAAATTAAGCAGTGGAATGACGTTGGTCATCCCGTAATCCTGGCGACCTCAAAGGGCCTAAGCAAACAGCAGGTGTCACGTATGAGCTGCCACTGGTTCACATTGAAGTTACACAGGAGTGTACCCCTATCCGCTTGGATCATCAAGAAATCTGTGATGGCTTTTCCTCTGTTCGCATAGTCGCATATGGAGGGTTGAATTCCAACGTGTGGTAACGTCACAAACCAGACTATGTTGGGGGATACCGTTCTGACATTGCAGCTCAAGGAGGGTGTGCTTTGCGGTGTACGAGTGGCTGAAGTGCATGCAAAGTATCCTTCCCATTGTTATGATGTTTTGCAAATGGGGGGGAACACGTGTCCCATGCAGGGCGTATGGCTCAGCCTTCCCTGTCGCAGTGCAGACAAGATATTCTTCCCATTGTTAGTCAACATGGTACCCATTTCTAGTTTTTGTAGAGTAAGCCATGCTCAAATTTCTTTATGAATGACTTTTAGCAGTTCCTCCCCTGTGTGACTCCGTTCGCCAAGGCAAATCATGTGAAGAACAGCGTGACACCGCCGTGCCCTGCACCCATGGTATGCTGAAGGGGCACTGAGACTTGTCTGGGCAATGGAGGCTGAGGACATGGTGGATGATGAGGAGGCGGAATTGCACACTGTCACAGGACCAGCAGGCTGAGAGCGTGGAGGAGGAAGCGGCGTGACCTGTCCAAGTTGGTGTTGTGGCTGTGCAGGAACCACATTCACCCAGTGAGCCATAAAGGACATGTATTGTCCCTGAACATACTTACAGCTCCAGACGTTGGCGCTGCCGTGCACTTTGGTATACACTGACAGGCTAAAGGACTGGCCCACCTTCTCTTCCACAAAATTGTGCAGGGCTGGTACTGCCTTCTTCGCAAAGAAATGACGGTTCGGCACTTTCCACCTCGGCTCAGCACATGCCATCAGTTCTCTGAAAGGTGCAGAGTCCACCACCTGAAAAGGGAGGGACTGATGAACCAGCACCTTGTACAGGAGCACAGTCAGATTATGCACCGTTGGATGAGTGGGCGCATACTGCTGTCTCTTGGACATGGCTTCACCGATGGTTTGTTGGCGGAATGACTGACTCAAAGTAGGAGGAGCAGGAACATCTGAAGTGACAGAAGGAGGGTGTGACACACAGCTCCCTTTGGCTGAGGTATTGGAGCCTTGGCTGGATGAAAGAGGGAGCGACGTGCCACTGGGTGATACAGCAGGCATGACCACTACATCGGAGGCACGGTTCTCACAGGCCGCTTCATGATGGCGCAGCATTTGTTGACGCAGGGCCATGGTGCCAACATTGGGACCCTGGCCACGCTTCACCTTCTGCCAACATATCCTGCATGTGGCTATGTTAACCTCCTTCGGATGCTTGATGAATAACTGCCATACCGCCGAGTAGCTGATTTTCCTACCAACAGTCAGCATTAATTGACTGCTACCGCCGCCGTCTGCAGGAACCCCTGTTCCACTACCTTCCAGGAAGGTAGGCTGCCGCAAAGCAGGTGGTCTCCCACAGGCATGTTTGGCTCCATAATTTCCACTTCTGCCATCATGCTGACTACCAACCATGCTATCACCTTGCTGGCTCAGCTGCTGCCTCATGGGCAACCTGCAACCCTTCTCCTGGTGATTATGAAGCCCCTTCTGCCCCCGGCTCCCAATTGGGATCGGCTTCATCATCACCAACAAGTGTGTGCACGTCACTGATGTCCTCCTCAGGTTCCTCAACACTGTCTGCTTCAGGAATCTGAACGCTGGCAACGCTGTCTCCCACGTCACTCTCCTCATCACTACTTGCCCCCTAGCAGAGGAAGCGGCGGATGTCTCCTCCACTTCTTTGCTGGACAGTAGCTGCTGACTGTCCTCTATTAGATCATCCTCAGTGAATAGTGTAGCTGAACCCACAGCATAAGATACTTCTTTAGGGGAGGGAACAGCAGAGGACAGAGGCAATGGGGGGACAGGGACTGCTCCCGGGCCTTGCCAACTGAGGGTTGTGTCTGAGGAACCCACCGACTGTTGACTTGGGGTATCAGATGTCACTTGTGATGAAGTGGATGACCGTGTTAACCAATCAATGACGGCAGATGGGTTGCTGGTCGAGACACGACCGCTAGCCGATATCGGGAGCTCAGGCCTCTCGCTGCGACTCCTGCTGCCACTCGCCCCTAGTCTGTTACAACCTCTGCCTGCGCCTGATTAAGTTAGGCCTCTGCCACTCCTCTGAGCAAGTCCTGGAATTTCTCTGCCTGACATACTTAGTGCGTATATGAGGGGAGAAAAATGCGCTTTACTACACATAAAGCAGTATTTGTCTAGAACAGCAGCAGGTGACTACTTTTTCCTGGACCTTCACAGTATGTAGGCCCTTGACAGATTAACAGGTTAAAAATTGTACACTACTTAGATGTACGTATGTGGGATGCACTTATGAGGGCAGAAAAATGCTCTACAGTACGATTTAAAAAAAAACGTATTGGAGTAAAACCCTAGCCGGTGATTACTTTTGCCTGGACTTTCACAGTATGTAAGCTCATGACAGATAAACAGGTACAAAATTGTACACTACTTAGATGTACGTATGTGGTATGCATTTATGAGGGCAGAAAAATGTGTTACAGTACGCTTTAGGAAAAACATATTGGAGTAAAACACCCGACGGTGATTACTATTCCCTGGACTTTCACAGTAAGTAGGCCCTTGACAGTTTAATAGGTAAAAAAAATTGTACACTACTTAAGTGTAGGTATGTGGTATGTATTTATAAGGGCAGAAAAATGCGCTACAGTACGCTTAAAAAAAACGTATTGGAGTAAAACACCAGCCGGTGATTACTTTTGCCTGGACTTCCACAGTATGCAGGCCCTTGATAGATTAACAGGTACTAAATTGTACACTACTTAGATGTATGTAGTCGTATGTACTTATGAGGGCAGAAAAATGTGCTACAATACGCTTTAAAAAAATACATATTGAAGTAAAACACCAGCCGGTGATTACTTTTGCCTGGACTTTCACAGTATGTAGGCCCTTGACAGATTAACAGGTACAAAATTGAACACTACTTAGATGTAGGTACGTGGTATGCACTTATGAGGGCAGAAAAATGCACTACAGTACGCTTTAAAAAAACAGATTGGTGTGAAACACCTGCCGGTGATTACTTTTGCCTGGACTTTGACAGTATGCAGGCCCTTGATAGATTAGCAGGTACTAAATTGTACACTACTTAGATGTATGTAGTCGTATGTACTTATGAGGGCAGAAAAATGTGCTACAATACGCTTTAAAAAAAACATATTGGAGTAAAACACCAGCCGGACTTTCACAGTATGTAGGCCCTTGACAGATTAACAGGTACAAAATTGGACACTACTTAGATGTAGGTATGTGGTATGCACTTAAGAAAGCAGAAAAATGCGCTACAGTACGCTTTAAAAAACGTATTGGAGTAAAACACCAGCCGGTGATTACTTTTGCCTGGCTTTTCACAGTATGTAGGTCCTTGACAGACTAACAGGTAAAAAATACGACACTACTTAGATGTACGTATGTGGTATGCACTTATGAGGGCAGAAAAATGCGCTACAGTATGCTTTAAAAAAAACGTATTGGAGTAAAACACCAGCCGGTGATTACTTTTGCCTGGACTTTCACAGTATGTAGGCCCTTGACAGATTAACAGGTACAAAATTGTACACTACTTAGATGTAGGTATGTGGCAAAAAAATGTGCTACAGTACGCTTAAAAAAAATTTTTTTTTGCACAACACCAGCAGTACACAATGAGTCTTATAGAAAAAAAAGGGACAACCAGTACTGAGTAGCGAAAAGAGTAAGTAACTGCTGATGCAAAAAATTGGGTTGCAATGAAAAAAAAGAATACAGTACAATTGTTGGAAAAAAGAATGTCTTTGAAATCCGGCTGGACCAGACCACTGGGATACGTGGTGGTGCTCATGAGGAGAAAAGCGAGAGATATCCATGCAAAAATGAAGATAGAAAAAAATCGTTGCACTCACCACGTTTTGAAGGTGAAGTAAAGCAGGTTTTATTCATGCATGCTGTACATAAAGGTAGAGGGGAAGGGAGGAGGGAGCGGACATCAGCTCCGTGGAGCGGACATCAGCTCCGTGGAGCTGATCAAGAGTGACAAATAGTTTTGCAGGAAGTCTGCTTGTTCACACCCAGAGCGATTATTCCTCCATCCTCTTAAGGTTCATCTCAATGAGCCAGCTTGTTGAAATGTATGAGGCAACACACAGCTATCTGCCCCTCTCAGTAATACACTGCTGTAGAAAGTGACTGGGAGGTTAATGGCTGCAGTAAAAATCCTTTTCTGTGCAAAAAAGCACTGTTCTCTGTCCACCAGAACGCTGATGTGACTAGGAGGTGAAACGTTGCTGGAAAAAGCTTATCTGTGTGACACACACACAGGATGTCCGTCCTATCTCTCTGCAGTGAAAGGATGAAATGACGATCCAGAATATGGCTGTCGATTATATAGGGCTGTGACATCACAGATTCAGGGTAATCCCGCCTACCTGCCTTCACAGTAAGTAGGCCCTTGACAGTTTAATAGGTAAAAAAATTGTACACTACTTAAGTGTAGGTATGTGGTATGTATTTATAAGGGCAGAAAAATGCGCTACAGTACGCTTAAAAACACCAGCCGGTGATTACTTTTGCCTGGACTTCCACAGTATGCAGGCCCTTGATAGATTAACAGGTACTAAATTGTACACTACTTAGATGTATGTAGTCGTATGTACTTATGAGGGCAGAAAAATGTGCTACAATACGCTTTAAAAAAATACATATTGAAGTAAAACACCAGCCGGTGATTACTTTTGCCTGGACTTTCACAGTATGTAGGCCCTTGACAGATTAACAGGTACAAAATTGAACACTACTTAGATGTAGGTACGTGGTATGCACTTATGAGGGCAGAAAAATGCACTACAGTACGCTTTAAAAAAACAGATTGGTGTGAAACACCTGCCGGTGATTACTTTTGCCTGGACTTTGACAGTATGCAGGCCCTTGATAGATTAGCAGGTACTAAATTGTACACTACTTAGATGTATGTAGTCGTATGTACTTATGAGGGCAGAAAAATGTGCTACAATACGCTTTAAAAAAAAACATATTGGAGTAAAACACCAGCCGGACTTTCACAGTATGTAGGCCCTTGACAGATTAACAGGTACAAAATTGGACACTACTTAGATGTAGGTATGTGGTATGCACTTAAGAAAGCAGAAAAATGCGCTACAGTACGCTTTAAAAAAACATATTGGAGTAAAACACCAGCCGGTGATTACTTTTGCCTGGCTTTTCACAGTATGTAGGCCCTTGACAGACTAACAGGTAAAAAAATACGACACTACTTAGATGTACGTATGTGGTATGCACTTATGAGGGCAGAAAAATGCGCTACAGTATGCTTTAAAAAAAACGTATTGGAGTAAAACACCAGCCGGTGATTACTTTTGCCTGGACTTTCACAGTATGTAGGCCCTTGACAGATTAACAGGTACAAAATTGTACACTACTTAGATGTAGGTATGTGGCAAAAAAAATGTGCTACAGTACGCTTAAAAAAAATTTTTTTTTGCACAACACCAGCAGTACACAATGAGTCTTATAGAAAAAAAAGGGACAACCAGTACTGAGTAGCGAAAAGAGTAAGTAACTGCTGATGCAAAAAATTGGGTTGCAATGAAAAAAAAGAATACAGTACAATTGTTGGAAAAAAGAATGTCTTTGAAATCCGGCTGGACCAGACCACTGGGATACGTGGTGGTGCTCATGAGGAGAAAAGCGAGAGATATCCATGCAAAAATGAAGATAGAAAAAAATCGTTGCACTCACCACGTTTTGAAGGTTGAAGTAAAGCAGGTTTTATTCATGCATGCTGTACATAAAGGTAGAGGGGAAGGGAGGAGGGAGCGGACATCAGCTCCGTGGAGCGGACATCAGCTCCGTGGAGCTGATCAAGAGTGACAAATAGTTTTGCAGGAAGTCTGCTTGTTCACACCCAGAGCGATTATTCCTCCATCCTCTTAAGGTTCATCTCAATGAGCCAGCTTGTTGAAATGTATGAGGCAACACACAGCTATCTGCCCCTCTCAGTAATACACTGCTGTAGAAAGTGACTGGGAGGTTAATGGCTGCAGTAAAAATCCTTTTCTGTGCAAAAAAGCACTGTTCTCTGTCTACCAGAACGCTGATGTGACTAGGAGGTGAAACGTTGCTGGAAAAAGCTTATCTGTGTGACACACACACAGGATGTCCGTCCTATCTCTCTGCAGTGAAAGGATGAAATGACGATCCAGAATATGGCTGTCGATTATATAGGGCTGTGACATCACAGATTCAGGGTAATCCCGCCTACCTGCTTTCCCGCCTTGCCTTTCTGCTTTCCCAGAGTTCCTTGCCCCATGTACTGACATGTGCATCCACCATTGTAGATGTCCTGGAGCCTGGACAGCACTAAATGGAGTTTAATTAAGCGATTTGTGGCGATATTCACATTCATTGCAAATGGAATAGATCATGAAATTTATGACAAGACAAATTCAGATTCGTCAGCTTCGATTTGTTCTTCTCTACTGGTGTATGGAGTTGAAAAAGTTAAACTGGGTCCTAGAGGGGGTGATCTAAGGAGGAAATTTTTTAATAGAGAAACATTCTGGATGTTCCTCCTTGAAACTAGAAATCCCCAAAGTCTGAATATGAATATAGATATATGAAGAGAGAAGTGCTCATGCCGCTGTACAGAACACTTGTGAGACCTCACTTGGAGTATTGTGCGCAGTACTGGAGGCTGTATCTCCAAAAGGATATAGATACTCTAGAGAGAGTTCAGAGAAGATACTAAACTAGTACATGGATTGCAGGATAAAACTTACCAGGAAAGGTTAAAGGACCTTAACATGTATAGCTTGGAAGAAAGAAGAGACAGAGGTGATCTGATAGAGACTTTTAAATACATAAAGGGAATAAACACGGTAAAGGAGTAGAGCATATTTAAAAGAAGAAAAACTACCACAAGAGGACATAGTTTTAAATTAGAGGGGCAAAGGTTTAAAAGTAATATCAGGAAGTATTACTTTACTGAGAGAGAGTAGTGGATGCATGGAATAGCCTTCCTGCAGAAGTGGTCGCTGCAAATGCAGTGAAGGAGTTTAAACATGCATGGGATGAGCATAAGGCTATCCTTCATATAAGATAGCAAGAGAGAACTTCCAGGAATAGTGCGTTTCAGCGGCACTGACCAGGAGTAAACACGTCAAGTAGGTAAGAGAAAGATTTATTTAATATAAAGCTGTCACGATGCCGGCTGGCAGGTAGTGGATCCTCTGTGCCAGAGAGGGATTGGCGTGGACCGTGCTAGAGGATCGGTTCTAAGTCACTACTGGTTTTCACCAGAGCCCGCCGCAAAGCGGGATGGTCTTGCTGCGGCGGTAGTGACCAGGTCGTATCCCCTAGCAACGGCTCAACCTCTCTGGCTGCTGAAGATAGGCGCGGTACAAGGGAGTAGACAGAAGCAAGGTCGGACGTAGCAGAAGGTCGGGGCAGGCAGCAAGGATCGTAGTCAGGGGCAACGGCAGGAGGTCTGGAACACAGGCTAGGAACACACAAGGAAACGCTTTCACTGGCACTAAGGCAACAAGATCCGGCGAGGGAGTGAAGGGGAAGTGAGGTGATATAGGGAAGTGCACAGGTGTAAACACTAATTGGAACCACTGCGCCAATCAGCGGCGCAGTGGCCCTTTAAATCGCAAAGACCCGGCGCGCGCGCGCCCTAGGGAGCGGGGCCGCGCGCGCCGGGACAGGACTGACGGAGAGCGAGTCAGGTACGGGAGCCGGGGTGCGCATCGCGAGCGGGCGCTACCCGCATCGCGAATCGCATCCCGGCCAGAGGCGGTATCGCAGCGCCCCGGGTCCGTGGAACCGACCGGAGCGCTGCAGTGAGAGGAGTGTAGCGAGCGCTCCGGGGAGGAGCGGGGACCCGGAGCGCTCGGCGTAACAGTACCCCCCCCCTTGGGTCTCCCCCTCTTCTTGGAGCCTGAGAACCTGAGGACCAGACTTTTGTCCAGGATATTGTCCTCAGGTTCCCAGGACCTCTCTTCTGGACCACAACCCTCCCAATCCACTAAAAAGAAGGTTTTCCCTCTGACCTTTTTTGATGCTAAAATTTCTTTAACGGAGAAGATGTCCGAGGAGCCGGAGACAGGAGTGGGGGGAACAGATTTGGGAGAGAAACGGTTAATGATAAGTGGTTTAAGAAGAGAAACATGAAAGGCATTAGGAATACGAAGAGAAGGAGGAAGAAGAAGTTTGTAAGAGACAGGATTAATCTGGCGCAAAACCTTAAAAGGACCAAGATAGCGTGGTCCCAACTTATAGCTAGGGACACGGAAGCGGACATATTTGGCGGAGAGCCATACCTTGTCTCCAGGGGAAAAAATGGGAGGAGCTCTTCTTTTCTTATCCGCGAATCTCTTCATGCGTGAAGAAGCCTGTAAGAGAGAATTTTGGGTCTCTCTCCATATGATGGAGAGATCACGAGAAATTTCATCCACAGCGGGCAGACCAGAGGGCAAGGGGGTAGGGAGGGGGGGAAGAGGGTGACGGCCGTACACCACGAAAAACGGGGATTTGGAGGAAGATTCAGAGATTCTGAAATTATACGAGAATTCGGCCCAAGGTAGAAGATCTGCCCAGTCATCCTGGCGGGAGGAAACAAAATGTCGTAAATAGTCACCCAAGATCTGGTTAATTCTTTCTACTTGTCCATTGGATTGAGGATGGTATGCAGAAGAAAAATTTAATTTAATCTTGAGTTGTTTACAGAGAGCCCTCCAGAATTTAGACACAAATTGGACGCCTCTATCCGAGACGATCTGCGTAGGCAACCCGTGAAGACGAAAAATGTGTACAAAAAATTGTTTAGCCAACTGAGGCGCTGAAGGAAGACCAGGAAGAGGGATGAAATGCGCCATTTTGGAGAATCGATCAACGACCACCCAAATAACAGTGTTGCCATGGGATGGGGGTAAGTCAGTAATAAAATCCATACCAATCAGAGACCAAGGTTGTTCGGGGACAGGCAGAGGAAGAAGAAAACCAGCGGGCTTCTGGCGAGGAGTCTTATCCCGGGCACAGATAGTGCAGGCTCGCACAAAGTCCACCACATCAGTCTCTAGAGTCGGCCACCAATAGAAGCGAGAGATGAGTTGCACAGATTTCTTGATGCCCGCATGACCTGCGAGATGGGAGGAGTGACCCCATTTGAGGATTCCGAGACGTTGGCGTGGAGAAACAAAGGTCTTTCCTGGAGGAGTTTGCCTGATGGAGGCTAGGGAAGTGGAAATCAGGCAGTCAGGAGGAATGATGTGTTGCGGAGAGAGTTCAATTTCAGAAGCATCCGAGGAACGAGAGAGAGCATCGGCCCTAATGTTCTTATCAGCAGGCCGAAAGTGAATTTCAAAATTAAATCGGGCAAAGAACAGAGACCACCTGGCCTGACGAGGATTCAGCCGTTGGGCAGACTGGAGGTAGGAGAGGTTCTTGTGATCGGTGTAAATAATAACTGGGAATCTTGATCCCTCCAGCAGATGTCTCCATTCCTCAAGTGCTAATTTAATGGCTAGAAGCTCTTGATCCCCGATGGAGTAGTTCCTCTCCGCCGGAGAGAAGGTCCTAGAAAAAAAACCACAAGTAACAGCATGCCCGGAAGAGTTTTTTTGTAGAAGGACAGCTCCAGCTCCCACTGAGGAGGCATCAACCTCCAATAGGAAGGGTTTAGATGGGTCAGGTCTGGAGAGCACGGGAGCCGAAGAGAAGGCAGACTTGAGTCGTTTAAAGGCGTCTTCCGCTTGAGGAGGCCAAGACTTGGGATCGGCATTTTTTTTGGTTAAAGCCACAATAGGAGCCACAATGGTAGAAAAATGTGGAATAAATTGCCTGTAATAATTGGCGAACCCCAAAAAACGTTGGATGGCACGGAGTCCGGAGGGGCGTGGCCAATCTAAGACGGCAGAAAGTTTATCTGGGTCCATTTGTAGTCCCTGGCCAGAGACCAAGTATCCTAGAAAAGGAAGAGATTGGCATTCAAACAGACATTTCTCAATTTTAGCATAGAGTTGATTGTCACGAAGTCTCTGAAGAACCATACGGACATGCTGGCGGTGTTCTTCTAGATTGGCCGAAAAAATTAGGATATCATCAAGATATACAACAACACAGGAGTATAACAGATCACGAAAAATTTCATTAACAAAGTCTTGGAAGACAGCAGGGGCGTTGCACAGGCCAAAGGGCATGACCAGATACTCAAAGTGTCCATCTCTGGTGTTAAATGCTGTTTTCCACTCATCCCCCTCTCTGATGCGGATGAGGTTATAGGCGCCTCTTAAGTCCAATTTAGTAAAGATGTGGGCACCTTGGAGGCGATCAAAGAGTTCAGAGATGAGGGGTAAGGGGTAGCGGTTCTTAACCGTGATTTTATTAAGTCCGCGGTAGTCAATGCAAGGACGTAGAGAGCCATCTTTTTTGGACACAAAGAAAAATCCGGCTCCGGCAGGAGAGGAGGATTTACGGATAAAGCCCTTTTTTAGATTCTCCTGGACGTATTCAGACATGGCAAGAGTCTCTGGGGCAGAGAGAGGATAAATTCTGCCCCGGGGTGGAGTAGTGCCCGGGAGGAGGTCGATAGGACAATCATAAGGCCTGTGAGGAGGTAGAGTCTCCGCTTGTTTTTTGCAGAAAACATCCGCGAAGTCCATATAGGCCTTAGGGAGACCGGTTACTGGAGGAAGCACAGAGTCACGGCAAGGGTTACTGGGAACCGGTTTTAGACAGTCCTTGGAACAAGAGGGCCCCCAACTCTTGATCTCCCCAGTGGACCAATCCAGGGTTGGGGAATGAAGTTGAAGCCAGGGAAGTCCAAGGAGAATTTCCGAGGAGCAATTGGGGAGGACCAAAAGTTCAATCCTCTCTTGATGAGATCCGATGCTCATTAGAAGGGGCTCCGTGCGGAAACGTATGGAACAGTCCAACCTTTCATTGTTTATACAATTGATGTAAAGGGGTCTGGTGAGACTGGTCACTGGGATGTTGAACCTGTTGACGAGAGAGGCCAAAATAAAGTTTCCTGCAGATCCAGAGTCCAATAAGGCCACAGAAGAGAAGGAGAAGGCAGAGGCAGACATCCGCACAGGCACAGTAAGACGTGGAGAAGCAGAGTAGAGATCAAGGATTGTTTCACCTTTGTGCGGAGTCAGCGTACGTTTTCCCAGGCGGGGAGGGCGGATAGGACAATCCCTCAGGAAGTGTTCGGTACTAGCACAGTACAGGCAGAGGTTCTCCATGCGGCGTCGTGTCCTCTCTTGAGATGTCAGGCGAGACCGGTCGACCTGCATAGCCTCCACGGCGGGAGGCACAGGAACAGATTGCAGGGAACCAGAGGAGAGAGGAGCCGAGGAGAAGAAACGCCTCGTGCGAACAGAGTCCATATCTTGGCGGAGCTCCTGACGCCTTTCGGAAAAACGCATGTCAATGCGAGTGGCTAGGTGAATAAGTTCATGAAGATTAGCAGGCATTTCTCGTGCGGCCAGAACATCTTTAATGTTGCTGGATAGGCCTTTTTTAAAGGTCGCGCAGAGGGCCTCATTGTTCCAGGATAATTCAGAAGCAAGTGTACGGAATTGTACGGCATACTCGCCAACGGAAGAATTACCCTGGACCAGGTTCAACAGGGCAGTCTCAGCAGAAGAGGCTCGGGCAGGTTCCTCAAAGACACTTCGAATTTCCGAGAAGAAGGAGTGTACAGAGGCAGTGACGGGGTCATTGCGGTCCCAGAGCGGCGTGGCCCAGGCTAGGGCTTTTCCAGACAGCAGGCTGACTACGAAAGCCACCTTAGACCTTTCAGTGGGGAACTGGTCCGACATCATCTCCAAGTGTAATGAACATTGGGAAAGGAAGCCACGGCAAAACTTAGAGTCCCCATCAAATTTATCCGGCAAGGATAGTCGTAGTCCAGAAGCGGCCACTCGCTGCGGAGGAGGTACAGGAGCTGGCGGAGGAGATGATTGCTGGAGCTGTGGTAGAAACTGTTGTAGCATAACAGTCAGTTGAGACAGCTGTTGGCCTTGTTGCGCTATCTGTTGTGACTGCTGGACGACCACCGTGGTGAGGTCAGCGACAACTGGCAGAGGAACTTCAGCGGGATCCATGGCCGGATCTACTGTCACGATGCCGGCTGGCAGGTAGTGGATCCTCTGTGCCAGAGAGGGATTGGCGTGGACCGTGCTAGAGGATCGGTTCTAAGTCACTACTGGTTTTCACCAGAGCCCGCCGCAAAGCGGGATGGTCTTGCTGCGGCGGTAGTGACCAGGTCGTATCCCCTAGCAACGGCTCAACCTCTCTGGCTGCTGAAGATAGGCGCGGTACAAGGGAGTAGACAGAAGCAAGGTCGGACGTAGCAGAAGGTCGGGGCAGGCAGCAAGGATCGTAGTCAGGGGCAACGGCAGGAGGTCTGGAACACAGGCTAGGAACACACAAGGAAACGCTTTCACTGGCACTAAGGCAACAAGATCCGGCGAGGGAGTGAAGGGGAAGTGAGGTGATATAGGGAAGTGCACAGGTGTAAACACTAATTGGAACCACTGCGCCAATCAGCGGCGCAGTGGCCCTTTAAATCGCAAAGACCCGGCGCGCGCGCGCCCTAGGGAGCGGGGCCGCGCGCGCCGGGACAGGACTGACGGAGAGCGAGTCAGGTACGGGAGCCGGGGTGCGCATCGCGAGCGGGCGCTACCCGCATCGCGAATCGCATCCCGGCCAGAGGCGGTATCGCAGCGCCCCGGGTCCGTGGAACCGACCGGAGCGCTGCAGTGAGAGGAGTGTAGCGAGCGCTCCGGGGAGGAGCGGGGACCCGGAGCGCTCGGCGTAACAAAAGCATTATTTTAAATAAATCTTTCTCTTACCTACTTGACGTGTCTACTCCTGGTCAGCGCTGCTGAAAGCCACTATTTCTGGAAGTCATCTCTTTGTATTGTTATTATGTTTCTATGAATAGGAGATTATATTTAATCATGACATGTCCTTAATACCTCTTGAGATAACATGGCTGTATTAGTTAGGTATGGTAAGATTGTTTGTTTGGTTTCTATATTTTCATTTATATCTTGTTTTTCATTTTTTTTACTCTTTCTTTCCTTCATGGATTTTGTAGAAAGAACATTGTCGTATCACCTACATGAAGAGAAGGAAGATATGATTGTTGCGACTTGCAGGTTGTAGCGCACAGCAACGTTATATTTGGAAGAGGATTTCTCAATATGTGTTCTTATGCTGCAGTTATTTACGCCCATGTTTCTCTTGAAGATCTACCCCAGAAGACGCAAACGACACATCCACTCTGTGTTTTTTGTACTGCCTTGTATTTTAAATAGTGACGTAATGGGTCATGTGACCTTTTTTACATGTATTGTAATCGGTGTGGTTTTTGTATTTCATGTGAGTCTACGACTTAGCCCCTAGGTGTGAAACGCGTCAGACACTATCTCTGTAAGTAATACAAAGAAAGACGGGCACAGCTAAAGTGAAAGATTCGGGTGCAAAAACTGATTACCAAAATACAACAAAGTGAAAAAAGGGGAGAAAAAGCTAGTAATCATAAAGTAATGCACACCACCACGTATTATCATAGAAAATGTATATGTATCAATTTCTTATTGCACAATAGGCATACAAAACAAGGACTCACAAGTTAAAAACAATTAAAAACATAGAAAATGAGTAGAGGAATGTAATCCTAACTCATCCCCCTATCTCACACTATAATAGCAAGGAACAGCACCTATCCTACATATGCACCTGTGGCAGTATGTGAATATGCTGGAAGGAAAAAGCAATGGTAATGCCTGTGAAAATGCCCCACCAAAATGTCTCAGTGTGAGGACAGCTTAACCCCTTAAGGACCGGAGGTTTTTCCGTTTTTGCATTTTCGTTTTTTGCTCCTTGCCTTTAAAAAATCATAACTCTTTCAAATTTACACCTAAAAATCCATATGATGACTTATTTTTTGCGCCACCAATTCTACTTTGTAATGACATCAGTCATTTTGCCCAAAAATCTATGGTGAAGCGGGAAAAAAAATCATTGTGCGACAAAATTGAAAAAAAAATGCTGTTTTGTAATTTTTGGGGGCTTCCGTTTCTACGTAGTACATTTTTCGGTAAAAATGACACCTGATATGTATTCTGTAGGTCCATACGATTAAAATGATCCCCTACTTATATAGGTTTGATTTTGTCGGACTTCTGGAGAAAATCATAACTACATGCAGGAAAATTAATACGTTTAAAATTGTCATCTTCTGACCCCTATAACTTTTTTATTTTTCCGTGTATGGGGCGGTATGAGCGCTCATTTTTTGCGCCGTGATCTGAAGTTTTTAACGGTACCATTTTTGCATTGATAGGACTTATTGATCACTTTTTATTCATTTTTAAATGATATAAAAAGTGACCAAAAATGCACTATTTTGGACTTTGGAATTTTTTTGCGCGCACGCCATTGACCGAGCGGTTTAATTAATGATATATTTTTATAATTCGGACATTTACGCACGCGGTGATACCACATATGTTTATTTTTATTTTTATTTACACTGTGTTTTTTTTTTTATTGGAAAAGGGGGGTGATTCAAACTTTTAATAGGGGAGGAGTTAAATGATCTTTATTCACTTTTTTTTTCCACTTTTTTTTTGCAGTGTTATAGGTCCCATAGGGACCTATAACACTGCACACACTGATCTTCTATGTTGATCACTGGTTTCTCATAAGAAACCAGTGATCAACGATTCTGCCGGATGACTGCTCATGCCTGGATCTCAGGCTATGAGCAGTCATTCGGCGATCGGACAGCGAGGAGGCAGGAAGGGGCCCTCCCGCTGTCCTGTCAGCTGTTCGGGATGCCGCGATTAGCCGCGGCTATCCCGAACAGCCCGACTGAGCTAGCCGGGAACTTTCACTTTCACTTTTAGCCGCGCGGCTCAGCTTTGAGCGCGCGGCTAAAGGGTTAATAGCGCGCGGCGCCACGATCGGCGCTGCGCGCTATTAGAGGCGGGTCCCGGCTTCACTATGACGCCGGGCCCGCCATGATATGACGCGGGGTTACTGTGTAACCCCGCGTTATATCAGAAGAGCAGGACCAAGGACGTACCGGTACGTCCTTGGTCCTTAAGGGGTTAAGGGTGGCGATACGCGTGGAGCGTGCTTTTCCCCCCTTCTCCCGGTTCAGCTGTCCTTACACTGAGACATTTTGGTGGGGCATTTTCACAGGCATTGCCATTGCTTTTTCCTTCCAGCATATTCCCATACTGCCACAGGCACATACACGTAAACCTAACAGGTAGTTTGTCACTTGCACGTTAAATGCATTTGCAGCAAGTCTTATTTTATTCTTAATTCATTCATGGTTACACTATTATTTTGTTCTGGCTTAGGACTGTAGTTATGTTTTTTTCCTTTGATTTCCTCATCATTAATATTTTTTTGCATCACCGTATAGCAGATATTAGCATAATTATTTACTGTTTCTTCAGTCTTTTTTGGCATGTATTGCATGCATATGTAGGATAGGTGCTGTTCCTTGCTATTATAGCGTGAGATAGGGGGATGAGTGAGGATTACATTCCTCTACTCTGTGTATTTTCTATGTTTTTAATTGTTTTAACTTGTGAGTCCTTGTTTTGTGTAATAAATTGATACATATACATTTTCTGTGATAATACGTGGTGGTGTGCATTACTTTATGATTACTAGCTTTTTCTCCCCTTTTTTCACTATCTCTGTATGTGACCATTGTCCAAGGATTTAATAAAGCAAGCTTTGATTTTGCATGCAACCTTGGGTGCCGGATGCAATTCTTTCTTCATGGATGCCTATCGAGCCGAGGGCGGAACCGGCACGACAGTGCAGAGGTGTATTACAGCACAAGTGAGCAGTACAACATTTGCAATTTTAAAACTACAAGTCCCGGCATTACAGGACTGCCAAAAGATAATACACATGAATGACATAGGAACAGAAAATGTATGCATAAAAAACCCTGTACTTTTAACACTTAACCTTTGCACTAATTAAGAAGATGTAAGTTATACACTCACCATGTTTTCTTTAGTGTGTGTGTGTGTACTGCATAAAACCAGAGAGGAAAGGGTTACAGAGCAGGGCTTTCAGGCTCCAAGAGCAGTGAGTCAGAGTAGTGAGGGAGGGGGAGGAGTCATCACAGTGCAGGCCAGAGAAGGACACGCCCCCTCCCTTTGGGAAGATGGAAAAGACATTGAGCAGCTATAATATGCTATTTTTTGGGTGAAATATTGATGATAGATACATAAAAATTACATGTGCATGATCAGGATTAGGTACTGAGTAACATATAACAGTTTTTTTTTTTTTTGTGGGATCTGACAGGTACACTTTAAAGCTGAAAATCTACATTTCAAGTACATATCAATGGCCTTGTTCCAAATCCATTGTGGTGCTATAAAAAGTCTAACTCATGGAAATTGTGTCACTTCCCAAATTTGTTTGTACCCTACTATATATTCACCTACCTGGAATTTAAAATCAAATAACTGAACAATAAATTTTAGTAGTGAAATAAAAGATCATTCTAGAATAACACTAGTGGCCACAATGGCTCATAATGCAAAATATACTTCACCAGGGCTGCCTAAAATGAAAGGTTAATGTTACGCCGAGCTCTCCGGGTCCCTGCGCTTGCGGCGTTTCTCTCTCTGCAGCGCCCTGGCCAGACCCGCTGACCGGGAGTGCTGCACTGACACTGCCGGCGGGGATGCGATTCGCATAGCGGGACGCGCCCGCTCGTGAATCGCATCCCAAGTCACTCACCTGTCCCAGCCCCCGACTGTCATGTCCTGGCGCACGCGGCTCCGCTCCTTAGTGAGCGCGCGCGCCAGCTCTCTAAGATTTAAAGGGCCAGTGCACCAATGATTGGTGCCTGGCCCAATCAGCCTAATTAGCTTCCACCTGCTCCCTGGCTATATTACCTCACTTCCCCTGCACTTCCTTGCCGGATCTTGTTGCCTTGTGCCAGTGAAAGCGTTTAGTGTTGTCCAAAGCCTGTGTTCCAGACCTTCTGCTATTCCATTTGACTACGAACCTTGCCGCCTGCCCCGACCTTCTGCTACGTCTGACCTTGCCTCTGCCTAGTCCTTCTGTCCCACGCCTTCTCAGCAGTCAGCGAGGTTGAGCCGTTGCCAGTGGATACGACCTGGTTGCTACCGCCGCAGCAAGACCATCCCGCTTTGCGGCGGGCTCTGGTGAATACCAGTAGCATCTTAGAACCGGTCCACCGACACGGTCCACGCCAATCCCTCGTTGACACAGAGGATCCACATCCAGCTAGCCGAATCGTGACAGTAGATCCGGCCATGGATCCCGCTGAGGTGCCGCTGCCGAGTCTCGCTGACCTATCCAAGGTGGTCGCTCAGCAATCGCAGCAAATTGCCCAACAAGGACAGCAGCTGTCGCAGTTGATCGCCACGTTACAGCAACTTCTGCCACTGCTACAGCAGCAACCATCTCCTCCGCCAGCTCCTGCACCTCCTCCGCAGCGAGTGGCCGCTCCTAGCCTCCGCTTGTCCCTGCCGGACAAATTTGATGGGGACTCTAGACTCTGCCGTAGCTTTCTGTCTCAATGTTCCCTACATATGGAGATGTTGTCGGACCAATTTCCCACAGAACGGTCTAAGGTGGCGTTCGTAGTGAGTCTTCTTTCTGGAAAGGCCTTGTCTTGGGCCACACCACTCTGGGACCGCAATGATCCTGCCACAGCCACAGTCCAGTCCTTCTTCGCTGAAGTCCGTAGTGTCTTCGAGGAACCAGCCCGAGCTTCTTCTGCCGAGACTGCCCTGCTGAACCTGGTCCAGGGTAATTCTTCAGTAGGTGAGTACGCCATCCAATTTCGTACTCTCGCTTCCGAATTATCTTGGAATAACGAGGCTCTCTGCGCGACCTTTAAAAAATGCCTATCCAGTAACATCAAGGATGTGCTGGCCGCACGAGATATTCCTGCCAACCTACAAGAACTTATCCATTTGGCCACCCGCATTGACATGCGTTTTTCTGAGAGACACCAGGAGCTCCGCCAGGAAAAAGACCTTGATCTCTGGGCACCTCTCCCACAGTATCCTTTGCAATCTATGCCTGTGCCTCCCGCCGAGGAGGCTATGCAAGTGGATCGGTCTCACCTGACCCAGGAAGAGAGGACTCGCCGTAGGGAAAAAATCTTTGTCTGTACTGCGCTAGTACCGAACATTTCCTGGTGGATTGCCCTATTCGTCCTCCACGTCTGGGAAACGCACACACGCACCCAGCTCACGTGGGTGTGGCGTCTCTTGGTACGAAGTCTGCTTCTCCACGTCTCACGGTGCCCGTGCGGATTTCTCCTTCTGCCAACTCCTCCCTCTCAGCCGTGGCCTGCTTGGACTCTGGTGCCTCTGGAAATTTTATTCTGGACTCTTTGCTGAATAAGTTCTGCATCCCGGTGACCCGTCTCGTCAAGCTGCTCTACATTTCCTCGGTCAACGGAGTTAAATTGGACTGCACCGTGTGTTACCGCACAGAACCCCTCTTAATGTGCATTGGACCCCATCACGAAAAGATTGAATTGTTCGTCCTTCCCAACTGTACCTCTGAAGTCCTCCTCGGTCTGCCATGGCTCCAGCATCATTCTCCCACCCTTGACTGGACCACCGGGGAGATCAAGAATTGGGGCCCTGCTTGCCGCAAGAAATGCCTCACGTCTCCTCCCGGTCCCATCAGGCAAGCCTCGGTGCCTCCTACACCTGGTCTCCCCAAAGCCTATCAGGACTATGCTTTGCCTCCTCATAGCCCCTGTCCTGGTAACACTCTGCCCCGTGCCAAGCTTCACCCTCTGCCCTCCCTCCCCATTCCCACTCCTGCTGAACTGCCTGCATTTGATGAGGAAACCCTACAATCGCTCCCAGTGTCCTCGTCCCACGTGAAGCAATTGCCGGACAAAAAAAGGGGGAGACCTAAGGGGGGGGTACTGTTACGCCGAGCGCTCCGGGTCCCTGCTCCTCCCCGGAGCGCTCACGGCGTTTCTCTCTCTGCAGCGCCCCGGTCATACCCGCTGACCGGGAGCGCTGCACTGACACTGCCGGCGGGGATGCGATTCGCATAGCGGGACGCGCCCGCTCGCGAATCGCATCCCAAGTCACTCACCTGTCCCAGCACCCGCTCCTTAGGGCGCGTGCGCCAGCTCTCTAAGATTTAAAGGGCCAGTGCACCAATGATTGGTGCCTGGCCCAATCAGCCTAATTAGCTTCCACCTGCTCCCTGGCTATATTACCTCACTTCCCCTGCCTCCTTGCCGGATCTTGTTGCCTTGTGCCAGTGAAAGCGTTTAGTGTTGTCCAAAGCCTGTGTTCCAGACCTTCTGCTATTCCATTTGACTACGAAACTTGCCGCCTGCCCCGACCTTCTGCTACGTCTGACCTTGCCTCTGCCTAGTCCTTCTGTCCCACGCCTTCTCAGCAGGTTGAGCCGTTGCCGGTGGATACGACCTGGGTGCTACCGCCACAGCAAGACCGTCCCGCTTTGCGGCGGGCTATGGTGAATACCAGTAGCATCTTAGAACCGGTCCATCGACACGGTCCACGCCAATCCCTCGCTGACACAGAGGATCCACATCCAGCAAGCAGAATCGTGACAGTTAAAATGTCGCCCCCATCCATGAAAATTCTAAATCAGTGTAGTAAAAAAAATCAGATTAGACCAAAGGGGGACTAAAGAGGCCAAGAGACACAGCTAATTACCTAACCCCAAGGCCGTAGCCTGGGGTATAAAACACCTCTAAATAGTACCCCCTAAAACATAACTTTTATTGTATATCCAGATAAAATGAAAATTTATTTAGTTTTTAATTTTTAAACCCAGTGAAATCAATATTAAAACTGAATGTCAGGTAGGTTAGTGTCTGTGAGATCTGAGCAACATTGCTCCACTATAAGGGGTTCTGCAGTAGCCCAATATGCCTACTCTGACATGAACTAAAAACTAGATTGCCGCCTCTACATGTTTCGCCGTCCCCACGGCGTTCTCAAGAGGCAAACCAGTGGCAACCATGTTGCCACTGGTTTGCCTCTTGAGAACGCCGTGGGGACGGCGAAACATGTAGAGGCGGCAATCTAGTTTTTAGTTCATGTCAGAGTAGGCATATTGGGCTACTGCAGAACCCCTTATAGTGGAGCAATGTTGCTCAGATCTCACAGACACTAACCTACCTGACATTCAGTTTTAATATTGATTTCACTGGGTTTAAAAATTAAAAACTAAATAAATTTTCATTTTATCTGGATATACAATAAAAGTTATGTTTTAGGGGGTACTATTTAGAGGTGTTTTATACCCCAGGCTACGGCCTTGGGGTTAGGTAATTAGCTAAATCAGTGTAGTCAATCACCATTTGTCCAACAAGGCTTATAAATGAAAACAGCATACAAGGGCATTTTAACCACTTAGGGACTAAGGGCGTACAGGTACGCCCTTGTTCCCTGGTACTTAAGGACCCAGGGCGTACCTGTAAGCCCGAGGGAATTTCGGTCCCCGCTGCGCTCCGGGCAGGAACCGGACCGGGATGCCTGGTGAAATCATTCAGCAGGCATCCCTTGACCATGCCCAGGGGGGTCCTTAGACCCACCATGTCGGCTATCTCCACAAATTGCCAGTGAATTCACACCGGCGATTTGCAGCTATTCCCAGACATACAGGTCACGTGTAAGCCGATGACCCGGTGTTAGATGGTGATCGGCGGTGTAGTATACACCACCAATCACCTCCTGTAGCTAGGGAGAGGTTGGTTGGAAGACCAATAGCAGCCGACAGAGGAGGGGTTAATGTCCCCTTCTCTCAGCTCTGCTTGTCCACCAAGTTCAGTCAGTGGGCAGAGCTGTGAGAATGAGCCAGGGACCCCCCTCTGTGAAGATCTGAGCCCCTAAGGGCTGAAGAAGTGTCCATTAGTTCAGGGTGAGCTTTGTCTGCAGGGACAGGTAAGAGTTAAAAATAAAAAATCCCCCCCCCCCCACTTGTCCTTGCGGGTCCGCCACAGTTTTTTCAGCGTGACCCGGGCCCTATTAGCGGTTCAGGGCGCTGCGTTTGGCCCCTTCGCCCAATTTTTTGGGGGGGGGGGCCACAGCATTTTTTTTTTTACACACACACACAAACACACCCGCCACCGCAATGGCTTGCT
Source organism: Hyla sarda (assembly GCF_029499605.1). Lineage (NCBI taxonomy): Eukaryota > Metazoa > Chordata > Amphibia > Anura > Hylidae > Hyla > Hyla sarda. The sequence goes on along the minus strand of NC_079196.1, from coordinate 164,681,731 downwards.
GGGCATTTTCGGTGGAGGAGGCATACACTTTACTCGCCTCCGACTTCGAATCTGCCAGTGAGGACAAGGAAGATCCTACTTTTCTGTGTTCTTCCTCATTCTCCTCATCATCTAGCACTGATGATAAGTCCCCCAGAAAGCGGCGGAGACGCCTCCAGATGAGGCCACGCATCCCCCATGAAAGTGACCCAGTCGCCGACATTAGTACAAGCATCCATGCCGCTCGTAATAGGAGCCCGACCCTCCAGACAAGCGTACCGGAGCCCCCTTCCGGTGAACCTGTCTGGAGACCCCCAGAGGGATATCAGCCACGGATTCCTGAGTTTGTTGGCAATGGCCGGATACACTGAAATAGACTATTTTAGTTATTTTTTCAGTGACGGTTTTTCTCAATCTAATGGTGGAGCAGACTAATCTGTAAGCCCAACAGGTTATCGCCCACCACCCAGATTCGCTTTTGGCTAGGTCCAATGAATGGTAAGCCATTGATGCAGCAAAAATGACGACATTTGGCGCCTCGTGCTTCATATGGGCCTGGTCAAGAAACCCGGTGTCAGGCAGTACTGGAGCAGGGACACCCCCTACCAGACCCCGTTTTACAGTATGGTCATGACACGAAAGCGGTTCGAGGCCATTCGGAAATGCCTCCATTACACTGATAATGCAGCATGCACCCCCCCCCCCCGAAGTGATCCAGCCTATGACGGCTTTACAAAGTGAGGTCGATCATCGATCACTTTGGGGCCAAATTTTTCGAGGCCTACGTGTAGAGGAGTCTCTTATAAGTTTTAAGGGGAGACTCATCTTCCGCCAGTGGATTCCCTCAAAGCGGGTGGGATATGGCGTGAAACACTACTAACTTTGTGAGAGTACTTCCAGGTACACTTACAAGTTTAGAGTATATGAGGGACGAGATTCCCGTATTGAACCCCCAGAATGTCCCCCCACTATGGGTGTTAGCAAGAAAATCTTTGGGACCTTGTGCACACATTGCTGGATAAGGGTTACCACCTTTACATCGACAACTTTTATGCCAGCATCCCTCTGTTCACATCCCTTGCTGCCACATCCACGTCCACTTGTGGGACCAGGTGGAAGAACCAGAGAGGCCTCCCTCTAAATTTTGTTAAGACACCTATGCCCAAGGGGAGTCCTGTGCCCTTACCTATGAAAACCCGTTGCTGGTCAAGTATAAGAATAAGAGGGATGTCTTTATGCTGACCCTAATTCATTGTAACAGCAGCTCACCTGTCCCTGTGCAAGGTACCATAACAACGGTCCTCAAGCCTGATTGTATTCTGGGCTACAATCAGTATATGGGGGGAGTTGATCTCTCTGATCAAATCCTCAAGCAATATAATGCCATTCGCAAATCCCGGGTATGGTACAAAAAGTTGTGGTCTACTTGGCACAGGTTGCTATGTGCAACTCTTTTGTTCTGTACCAGAACGCTGGCAAGACAGGGACATTCCTTCAGTTCCAAGAAGAAGTCCTAAAGGCCCTGATTTTTGGCGACCGGGAAAGAGTAGGCCGGAGTTCCCAAGGAACTGAAGTTAGAGGTGCAAGAGTCGTCCCAGGCCAACACTTTCCAGGTGAAGTCCCCCACACTGGAAAGAAGAGACAATCCCATAAAAAATGCAGTGTGTGTCACAAGAGGGGGATACGGAAGGATACCACCACTCAATGTGACACTTGCCCTGATCATCCGGGCTTCTGCATTAAAAACTGCTTCAGGGAGTATCACACTTCCATGCAGTACAAAATTTTCCCTTTTCATTTTAATTTCCCATAATTTGACCCCAATGTACCAAGTCCAGTGTACATTCCAAGTTTTAACCCCATAAACCACTAAATTGCCCAAAAAAATGTCACATCAAAAAAAAAATAATAATAAGACCTCTAGGGGTATTTTTTCCAAAAATGGGTCACTGAGTCACTATCATCGAGAACTTTTTTATGTTGCCTTAAATGTGCAGCGCTCTCTCTCCACCTGAGCGGGGTGCACATTTGAGGCAACAGGTTCAGAGCATAGGGTTTGGGGTGGGCATATTTTTTAGTTTTGGCTATGCTCTGGGTCATCATTCTGGGAACATAACCTGTTTTATCATTTTATGTCCCACTGTACCCCAGTTTAGTAATTTACCCCATGTAACGCTCCTTGAGGGGGGTCCCGTTGTTCTGGCTCCTTAGGCAGCTATGTAAATGCTCAAGGCCCCTGACTGCGCTCCTGCTCTTCTGAGATCGGTGTGCACCCGCAGAGCTGTTTACGTCCAGATATGAGGTATGTCCTTACTCCAAAGAAATTTATTTACAAATTTAGGGTGATATTTTTTCCTGTTACCACTTGTGAAAATGAAAAATTTGGGGTAACCCCAGCATTTTAGTGTAAAAAATAAAATGTTTCCTTTTCACATCCAAATTTAACAAAAAGTCGTCAAACACCTGTGGGGTGTTAAGGCTCACTGTACCCCTTGTTACATTCCTTGAGGGGTGTAGTCTAGTCCAAAATATTATGCCATGTGTTTTTTTTTTTTTTTTTGCTGTCTTGGCACCATAGGGGCTTCCTAAATGCAACATGCCCCTCAAAAACCATTTCAGCAAAATTTGCTTTCCAAAAGCCAAATGTGACTCCTTCTTTTCAGAGCATTGTAGTGCGCCAGCAGAGCACTTGATGTCCACACATGGGGTAGTTCCATGGGGTTACAAAGTTTGGGGTGCATTTTCTCCTATTACCCCTTGCAAAAAATTTAAATTTGGGGGGAAACCAGCATTTTAGTGGAAAAAAAATAATCATTACCGTATATGCCGGCGTATAAGACGACTGGGCGTATAAGACGACCTCCAACTTTTACACTGAAAATATAGAGCTTGGGATATACTTTCTGTATAAGATTACCCCTCCTACCGCGATGTACAGTACCTTGTAGTTCCCCCCATATTAAGTAGGCAGTATAGTTCCCCCACATTAGGTAGGCAGCATGTTCCCCCACAATAGTAGGCAGCTCCCCCACATTAGGTCAGCAGCTCCCACACATTAGGTCAGCAGCTCCTACACATTAGGTCAGCAGCTCCACCACATTAGGTCAGCAGCTCCCAAACATTAGGTCAGCAGTTCCCCCACATTAGGTCAGCAGCTCCCCACAATAGTAGGCAGCTCCCCCACATTAGGTCGGCAGCTCCCCCCCCACAATAGTCGGCAGCTCCCCCCACAATAGTAGGCAGCTCCCCCCCACAATAGTCGGCAGCTCCCCCCACAATAGTAGGCAGCTCCCCCCAAAATAGTAGGCAGCTCCCCCCACAATAGTAGACAGCTCCCCGCCCCCCACAATAGTAGGCAGCTCCCCCCACAATAGTAGGCAGCTCCCCCCACAATCGTAAGCAGCTCCCCTCCCCCAAAATAGTAGGCAGTTTCCCCACAATAGTAGGCAGCTCCCCTCCCCCACAATAGTCGGCAGCTCCGTCCCCCACAATAATAGGCAGCTCCCTCCTCCACAATAGTAGGCAGCTCCCTCCCCCACAATAGTAGGCAGTTCCCCCACAATAGTAGGCAGCTCCCTCCCCCACAATAGTAGGCAGCTCCATCCCCCACTATAGTAGGCAGCTCCCTCCCCCACAATAGTAGGCAGCTCCCTCCCCCCACAATAGTAGGCAGCTCCCTCCCCCACAATAGTAGGCAGCTCCCCCCACAGACATACAACTTCCAGCCATATAGAGTGTATGGCTGGAGGCTGTATGTCTGTGTACTGCCCCCCACAGTGTTCCGGTCACCGCTCCTCCGGCCCGGGGTCACAATCTACTGCTATGGCCTATGGACCATAGCAGCAGTCCGGGGACCGGAGGAGCGGTGATCGGAACACATCCTAAATGATGTCACAAAAACCGTTTCAGAAAAGCTCACTCTCCAAAATCCCATTGTCGCCCCCTTCCCTTCTGAGCATTGTAGTGCACCCACAGAGCACTTGACATACACATATGAGGTATTTCCTTACTCGAGAGAAATTGGGTTAAAAATTTTAGGAATATTTCTCTCCTTTTACCCCTTGTAAAAATTCAAAAACTGGGTCTACAAGACCATGCCAGTGTAAAAAATTTAGATTTTGAATTTTCTCTTTTACTTTGCTGCTATTCCTGTGAAACACCTTAAGGGTTAAAAAAAAAAAAAAACTTTTTGAATCTAATTTGGAATACTTTGAGGGGTGCAGTTTTTATAGTGGGTTAATTTATGGGGTATTTCTAATATGAAGGCCTTTCAAATCCACTTCAAAACTGAACTGGTCCCTGAAAAATTTTGATTTTGAAAATTTAGTAAAAAATTGGAAAATTGCTGCTGAACTTTGAAGCCCTCTGATGTCTTCCAAAAGTAAAAACATTGTCAACTTTATGATGCAAACATAAAGTAGACATATTGAATATGTGAATCAATATATCATTTATTTAGAATATTCATTTTCCTTATAAGCAAAGAGCTTCAAAGTAAAAAAAATTAAAATAATACAACATTTTCATAAAATTTGGGAATTTTTCACCAAGAAATGACGCAAGTATTGACAATATCAGAAAAGTAAAGGCATCCCAGAGTTATTAATGCTTAAAGTGACAGTGGTCAGATGTGCAAAAAATGCCCAGGTCCTTAAGGTGAAAATCGGCTGGGTTCTTAAGGGGTTAAAACAACAATGACAAAATTTAAAGAAAAATAACCAAATGTGCAGAAGTTAAAATGTCCATAAAGTACTCATAAACGAACTGCCAAACATGCACATGACTGACTTTATATGTACAAGCACACAGAAGTATATGTTTAAAGGGGTACTCTGGTGGTTAAGTTTTTTGGCTATATTGCATCTTCTTTTAATGTTCATTTTTTTTGCAATTGACATGTATTACATATTTGTGTAGCATGTGTCTTTTTTTCTTACCTGTTTGAGGGCCAGGAAGTTCTGTAGTTCTGTGTTGGATCTCTGACTGTTGTCCACAGGTTAGGATTAGGCTGTGGACAAGATGTCATGTTTTTTTTTTTTCTCTGTTATTTCAAAACTGCATGACAGAGATAGGCCACGCCCCCTCATCTCCCCCTCCAGGTGGTTACAGGTGTGCATGAGAGTAAGAAGCTCCTACACAGCTCCTCATCTCCCCTCCCCCCTGCTTTGTCTTGTGAGGACGCAGGTCTGCACTGAAAGAAGACAGAGAAGATGTATGTGAAGGGGAGGAAGTGTTATGTGAAGGGATAACAAGGTGCACGGGCTGGGGATGTATAGACTGCAAGGGAATAAATCTTGGACTGGGGATGATTTCTGTGTGTGAAGGAGGGGGGACTCCAGAATGACACATGCTGGGAGTTGTAGTCCCTGTTATGTGTGTGTATGCTAGTGTTTACAAACCAGTCTGCCTCCAGCTATATCAAAACTACAACTCCCAGCATGCCTGGACAGACTTTGGGCATGCTGAGAGTTGTAGTTTTGCAACAGTTGGAGGCACACTGATTGGGAAACACTGACCTAGCCTATTAAGTATATTACAAACAAAGTGCATTGTTTCTCAACCAGGGTGTCTTCAGCTGTATCAAAACTACAACTCCCAGCATGCCCAAACAGCTTTTGGCTGTCCGGGCATGCTGGTAGTAGTAGTTTTGAAACACCTGGAGGCACCCTGGTTAAGAAGCACTGGTGTATGCCCTATAGAGCTGTGGTGAACTACAACCCCCAGGAGACTACAGAGGCAGCATGCTGGTGTTATACTGAAGACTCCTGAATGACTCATGCTGGGAGTTGTAGTCCCTTTTGTGTGTGTATGCCAGTGTATCCCAACCAGGGCTGATTATATTAGTGTGCTGTGTATAAGGGGGCTAACCCAGGAAAATAGTAGGGTGGTTAAAGGGCGGAACAAACAAATAAAAAAAAAAGGAGCCACCCCAAACCAGCAAGGCATGTGGCATGCTGGGATTTGTAGTTTTCAGCACAGCAATGAACAGGAAATGGAAGCAAAGATAGGAAAACAAAGTGGGGGATAAAAAGACAACAAAGAACGGAAATAGAGTAGGCTAAACAACAAGAATAGAAATGAAACAAAACAAATAGGGTAAGTAAAAAATGGAAAAACACGTTGACCACCGGAGTACCCCTTTAAGAAGGATACACATATAATTAGGACCTAGCCTTTTGTTTAACAAAAAAAAAATGCATTTTGTTTCTTAAAAAAAAAAAAAATCTACCAAAAAATGCTGCTCAAAGTGTTCTTTGGCAGGTATAAAAACACAAACCCTTTTCTCATATCCTGCCAGGGAGGTGAATGTGCCACAACTACTAAGAAGAAGCACTTGTGACCTAACAATTTCACACCATCTATGCAAATGACAACATCATTGGAAAGGTGTCATATTAGCCATTGCATCTGCAGATGAAAGCACTAGCCCCGCTGAGCAACAAAATGACAGCACCGTTACGATCGTGCCATGCTTTTCATAGATGGTTGGGAAATAGATGGTACTATTCATCTAATTTCATGTAGAGCCATGCATTTTTCTCACACATTCTGTCTAATCTCTGAGAACAAATTACTGTATTACAGAAGTAATAAGGAGGAACGCAAAGAAGGAGATTTATCAAGGGATTTAGAGGGTTTTTTTTGCTAACAAAAGTCGCACAAAAAGTTGCACATGCGCGTAATCAACTTTTTGTGCAACTATTGTGGGTAAGCAAAAAATACCAGTAAGCCCTACCGAAGCAGTTTTCAGGTTTCACCTTGCAGTGGTCGGGAATTTATCAAGTGCGAAAGTCGCACATAAGCAAAAAAAAAAGTCGCCAACCCCCTTCAAAAAGCCGCAAGTTTAAGCAAGGTAAGACCTGGCTTACAAACTTGCTTTTGACAGCATTTTCAGAAAGTCGCACAAAAAGTCTCAGTTGTGCGACTTTTTGCGCGACTTTTTGCGCACCTCTGCTCCCCAGCACCCGCTCTCATCTACCACCTGCCCGTTAGCTGTTGCAGAACTACAACTCCCAGCATATGCTGGGAGTTATAGTTAAACCAGTTAGCGGCCAGGTGATAGATGCGGTCGGGTGGCCGGGGAGTGGAGCCGGCCGGCAGGAATATGTGATTACAGCACTGTAATTTCATATTTCCCAGGCAGAGCTGTGATTGGTCCAGACCTCCTAGCCAATCACAGCTGCCAGATGGAAATATGAAGTTACAGTCCCATAACTTAATTTTCCCTGCTGGGAAGCAAGAGAGCGGAGCACAAGCTGCCAGCTTCCCTGGCTTCCTTGCCACCTGCCCGCACCGCAGGACTTAGAGGGGCAAGCTGTGCATAACTAGCTTGCCCCCTGACTGGTGAGCAGTAAGGGGTTAAGAAATATACAGGCAATGTTTTAGCCCCCTTCCCCACCTGTAAAACTTGCCAGTGGCTATAGTGGTATGTCCCATGGGTGGGGGGAAGGAGTGCACCAATCAGGGGTTCAATAGTTTCCCGGGCTTTCAGGGGCCCTCCCCTGGGTATTTATAGCTGTGGTGCCTCCCTTCCCCCCTCAATCTGCCCAGGACCCGGAGTTTTGCCCTCCCTCCCTTTTTTGTATCTCTGTTTATTGTAAGTCACAGCTTGGCAGTAAGAAGACGGTGAAAGCGGGGTCAACCCGGGGTAGACCTCCACACAGGACGGTGTGGCAGCACCTCTCGGGTTGGTAAGAAGCCAATCGGTGTCTTTGTTACAGTTAAATTGTTATTTATATAAGTAATTTTATAAATAAAGCTGTGGCCGATTCCCACCCACGGAAAAGTTAAATTGTTGTTGTGTCAGTTATTATTTAATTATTTATTGTAGTAAGGGGGAGGGGTAGTTATAGCCTGCTAGGAGCTAATTGGGTCTCAACAGTCACAACTCCCAGCATGTCCTTACAATAATAATTAATATTAAACAAAAAAAAAAAACGCTGGTCATCGTAGTGCACTGAATCTGAAGTAGTCCACAGGATACATGGATCTGAAATGAGAAGAAAAAACAAAAACAAAAAATGGGTTAGTACATTTAGGGGGAAAATGGTTAAAAAAATGTAATAAACACACAGTTATTGTTTTTTGCTTTTGTGAGCCAAATTTATCAACCCCCTGTGATAGTATCATAAATAGGTCATACATAAGCAAAACCAAAGTAAGTAAAAAACGACTACAGAACTCGCTCACCAAAGCAACGATGATGAATGTCCTTCAAAATATCTACTGGTCTTTAATATGTGTGGCATAGGGTCTCTGTGTGCCAAGGAATGCAGACTTTAAATTCGTTCTTGGTAAATCGCCATTGATAACTCCATTCATCACTAGCATTTCCTTTACATGTACTGTAGTATGTAGTAAGAGGAAGTGAACAGTAGGTAACTTTGCTGTAAAGTATCGACTTGGCACTGCTTAAGTGACCAGTCCACCCATGCTATGTAGTCTACTCCCATGCGCTGCTTGCTTTCTGTTCAAGATAAAGTATATTTATATAATTTTAATTTATAGAATATAAATTATATACAATAAAAAAGAGAGCATCAAACATTTTCACAGTTAAAGTAGTTAGAATATAAGTAAAAATATATAATTTTTTGCTACTATAATGCAGCTAGGATATTACTGAATAATAAAGTAGAGGCTGTTGTGTAGCCTTACATAGTTACATAGTTACATAGTTAGTACGGTCGAAAAAAGACATATGTCCATCAAGTTCAACCAGGGAATTAAGGGGTAGGGGTGTGGCGCGATATTGGGGAAGGGATGAGATTTTATATTTCTTCATAAGCATTAATCTTATTTTGTTCCAGGAATGTATCTAATCCTGTTTTAAAGCTGTTAATTGTTCCTGCTGTGACCAGTTCCTGAGGTAGACCGTTCCATAAATTCACAGTCCTCACGGTAAAGAAGGCGTGTCGCCCCTTGAGACTAAACTTTTTCTTCTCCAGGCGGAGGGAGTGCCCCCTCGTCCTTTGGGGGGGTTTAATCTGGAACAGTTTTTCTCCATATTTTTTGTATGGGCCATTAATATACTTATATACGTTTATCATATCCCCCCTTAAACGTCTCTTCTCAAGACTAAACAATTGTAACTCCTTTAATCGCTCCTCATAGCTAAGATGATCCATGCCCCATATTAGTTTAGTCGCGCGTCTCTGCACCCTTTACAACTCCGCAGTGTCCCTTTTATGGACAGGTGCCCAAAACTGAACAGCATATTCCAGGTGAGGCCGTACCAATGCTTTATAAAGGGGAGTATTATGTCCCTGTCCCTTGAGTCCATGCCTCTTTTGATACATGACAATATCCTGCCGGCTTTGGAAGCAGCAGCCTGACATTGCATGCTATTCTGTAGTCTGTGATCTACAAGTACACCCAGATCCTTCTCTACCAGTGACTCTGACAGTTTAATCCCCCCTAAGACATATGACGCATGCAGGTTATTAGTACCCAGATGCATAACTTTACATTTATCCACATTGAACCTCATTTGCCAAGTGGATGCCCAGACACTTAGTCTATCCAAGTCATCTTGTAACTTATGCACATCCTCTATAGACTGTACCATGCTACAAAGCTTGGTGTCATCTGCAAAGATAGAAACAGAGCTGTTAATGCCATCCTCTATATCATTGATAAATAAATTAAACAACAGCGGGCCCAGTACTGAACCTTGGGGTACACCACTAATTACCGGGGACCAGAGTACGAATCATTGACCACCACTCTCTGGGTATGATCCATGAGCCAGTGTTCAATCCAGTTACAAACTAAAATTTCCAAACCCAAAGACCTTAACTTACCTGTCAGACGTCTATGAGGGACAGTATCAAATGCTTTAGCAAAATCCAGAAACACTATATCCACAGCCATTCCTCTGTCAAGGCTTCTACTCACCTCTTCATAAAAGCAAATTAGATTGGTTTGACAACTTCTATCCTTAGTAAACCCATGCTGGCTATCACTTATAATACAATTATCCCCTATGTATTCCTGTATGTAATCCCTTATAAGTCCTTCAAACAATTTACCCACAATGCACGTTAAACTTACCGGTCTATAGTTTCCTGAGGAAGACCTAGAGCCCTTTTTGAAGATTGGCACCACATTCGCCTTGCACCAGTCCCTTGGCACAATATCAGACACCAGAGAATCTCTAAATATCATGAACAGGGGTACAGATATTACTGAACTTACCTCTCTAAGAACTCTTGGGTGCAATCCATCTGGCCCTGGAGATTTGCTTACATTTATATCACTTAACTTACCTTGTGCCATCTCTACATTAAGCCAGTTCAGTACATTACATGATGTGTTACCAGCACTGACCTGGCCAATGTCAGCTCCTTCTTCCATAGTATATACAGAACTAAAGAACCCATTCAGTAGCTCCGCCTTCTCTTGATCACCTGTGACAACCTCCCCATTATCATTATTAAGGGGTCCTACATGCTCTGTCCTTGTTTTTTTTTTCATTTATATATCTAAAAAAATATTTAGGATTAGTTTTGCTTTCTTTGGCCACCTGTCTCTCGTTTTGAATTTTTGCTGTTTTTATTAAATTTTTACAGATTTTATTAAGCTCTTTGTACTGTTAAAATGTTATCGCTGACCCATCAGATTTGTATTTTTTGAAGGCTATTTTTTTGTTGTTTATTGCTCTTTTAATATCATTTGTCAGCCATGTAGGATTTAGTTTTAATCGTTTATATTTGTTCCCCTTTGGTATATATTTAGCTGTATAGTTATTTAGAGTTGATTTAAAGATGTCCCATTTACCTTCTGTATCAGTATTTGACAACACCTCCCCCCAGTCTATGTCCTGTAGTGCAGCTCTCAGCCCAGGGAAATTTGCCTTTTTAAAGTTATATGTTTTTGCCTTCCCCGCCTGTCTTTGTTTTCTACATTTTAAGTCAAAAGTAACTATATTGTGGTCGCTATTACCAAGGTTTTCCCGCACAGTTACATTACCAACCAGCTCTGCGTTGTTGGAAATTATCAGATCCAACAAGGCATCACTTCTTGTTGGGTCCTCCACAAACTGGCCCAGAAAATTATCCTGCAATAAATGTAGTAATTGTCGCCCCTTTGTAGTTTTAGCCAACCCCGGACCCCAATCTATATCTGGATAGTTAAAATCTCCCATTATTACCACTGTACCTACCCGGGCGGCCCTCTCTATTTGTTTATGAAGCCGAACTTCTATCTCTTCAGTGATATTAGGGGGTCTGTAGATTACCCCAAATATTATTTTTTCAGTATTTCTCTCCTTTTGTAATTCTACCCACAGTGACTCCACCTCCTCAGAATCATCACACACTATGGCATCATTCACACTGACTTTCATACCACTTCTTACATACAGACAGACTCCACCACCTTTTCTGTTCATTCTATCCTTGCGAAACAATGTAAACCCCTGCAGATTGACAGCCCAGTCATGCAAGGAGTCCAGCCATATCTCAGTGACCCCAACTAAACCAATATGTTCCTCCAGTATCAAGGCCTCAAGCTCCCCCATTTTATTTGCTAGGCTTCTGGCATTTGTGAACATACACTTTACATTTCCATCCTTTATGTTATTGGGGTTAATGGGATTCAAGGGTGTAAGTTTTATTTTCCTATGAAGCCTATTCCTATTAACTATTCTAACCCCTCCCTCCGCTCCACCCCCAGGTACATTTATAATTCCCACCTCTCTGTCTACACAATCTTCCCCCTCTTTGCTGTAGGTTCCCTCCCCCCAAGTCCCTAGTTTAAACACTCCTCCACCCTTCTAGCCATCTTCTCCCCAAGCAAAGCTGCACCCTCCCCATTGAGGTGCAGCCCGTCCCTACGGTAGAGCCGGTAACCGACAGCGAAGTCAGCCCAGTTCTCCATGAACCCAAACCCTTCCTTCCTACACCAGCTTCTGAGCCACTTGTTTACCTCCCTGATCTCCCGCTGCCTCTCTGGTGTGGCTCGTGGTACTGGTAGTATTTCAGAAAATACTACCTTGGAGGTCCTTGCCTTAAGCTTGCGGCCTAAGTCCCTGAAATCATTTTTAAGGACACTCCACCTACCTCTTACTTTGTCATTGGTGCCAATATGTACCATGACTGCTGGGTCCTCTCCAGCCCCGCCCAGCAACCTGTCAACCCGATCCGCGATATGCCGAACTCGTGCGCCAGGCAGACAACATACTGTTCGGCGATCCCGGTTTTTGTGACAGATTGCCCTGTCTGTCCCCCTAATAATTGAGTCCCCCACCACTAGTACCTGTCTGGCCTGCCCTGCACTCCTCCCTCCCTCCTTACTGGAGCAGACACCCCCCTGGCGGTCAGAGGCAGTATCCTGCTGCAGTTCTGCTAGCTCTGTAATGGCATCCCCCTCATCTGCCAAGCGGGCAAACTTGTTGGGGTGTGCCAGTTCAGGACTAGCCTCCCTGACTTTTTCCCCTACCCCTCTTTCTAACTGTAACCCAGCTAACTGCCTGACTGTCCTGCAACTCCGTCCCACTGTCCTCCCCCACCTCTATTCCCGAGAGTGCCTGCTCAGTGAGCACGAGACTCCTCTCCATGTTGTTGATGCTTCTCATTGTTGCCAGTCGCCCCTCTAGATGCAGGATCTGGGCTTCCAAACGGACAACTAGCACACATCTCGCACAACAATATGCACCCTCAAACTGTTGTTCAAGGATTGCATACATTGAACAGGATGTACATTGGACTGCATTTTCCAACATGGAGGCCATCTAGTTATGGGGATTTCACAAATGTATAGGAAAAAACAGACAGTCAAAATTACACTTAAAATTTTTGTAGACCTTGTGGGTTCAGAAATTAACACTCACAGCGATCTCAACCTCCTGCTTTCAAACTCCAGTTTTTGTAACTCCTCTTTCACGCCCCCTCTTACACAGCAACACTCAGAAGAGCAAGCTCTCAATAAGAGTCCCAAGCTAAGATTTATACACCTGTGCCCAATCTACTCCTCCTCCCCCTAGAGGTGGAACAGAGAGAAAAAAAAATAAAAATGAAAAAGGGTGTTTAAACTCTAACAGTTATCCCACTATGTGCAAAAGAGAAAGTCTTACCAAAAATATGAATGTGGACTATAGGCAGTCGCACTCACTCCACAGATTCACTCCGCACAACAGATAATCACAGTTTTTGTAACTCCTCTTTCACGCCCCCTCTTACACAGCAACACTCAGAAGAGCAATCAGAAGAGCTAGCCTTGTGTTTACATGTTTTAGTTGATGATGTTTTAGTTGATGTTTTTTTCTTTATATGGTTTTCTAGTGCTGGCTCCACTATGCTCCCACTTTCTGCAAACCCAGAGGCACCGTGGGGAGTCTCATCACTGCATTTTCCCTGAGTTATATCTAAGTGCAGTATATAACATAGATCTTCTGTCTCAGTGTCGAACATTACATTGTATTTGACAGGGATGCAGCCATATCAAACTCTACTTTTCACCCTGTCAGCTTACATACAGGAGCAGGGCTGGCCCTACAATGGGTCCTGCTGGGTCCACTGGACCCAGGCAGCACCATCACAGGGGAGGCAAATTGCTGCTCTGAGATTTTTAACATGGAGGGCAGGCAAAATGACTGGGCCCTGCCCAGCACTGTAATTTCACATTCCCTGCCAGGAGCCGTGATTAGTCGGCACTGACTGATCAATCACGGCTATTGATGGGGAATATGAAGTTACAGTGTTGTGATTTCATATTCCCCGCTGGGAGCCAATATTGTCAGCTAGTCCCGACTAATCACCGCTCCTGGTAGGGAATATAAAATCATGCTCTCTGAAGACAGTTTTGTAAAGCAGGTTGTAAATTAATAAATACATTTGTGACCACTACAAAGTGGAAACTGAAATTTTGCTCACAGTTAAAAGTTGCAAAAACATATCATGCGCCGAATATAAGCAGGAAAAAAAAAACTCTAAATACAATTATTAAGCTTCCCCATTGATTTTACATTGCCAGAAGTCTTTTTATCATCCCCTTGTTACACAACTTGCCCTTAAAATCTGTTTTGAATTTTGACACCATGTTAAATAGTTCTATTTCTTTATTGCTGGGTGGAAGAACAAGGTGGGAATTGTTCATAAACTGTACAGCAAGGGAGGAAACCATTTTCTTGTTCATCAAGGAAGAGTTCAACAAGGAAGAGTTAAAAAAAATAAAAGATTTGGGCACAATCTGAGATTAGTTGGGGAAAATATGTATTTACTAAAAGAGAAATAGATGCTTGCAACAATCTTCCAGCATATCTAGTTAGTAATTCAGTAAGTGTGTAAGCATGCCTGGGATAAGCCTATACAGTATCTGGCCTATAAAGAAATTGGGACAACACTCCTAAATAAATCAAAAGGAATTAATAACCTGCACAACAATAAACAAGACCACTACTGTGATACATGAAAAATAAATGATCTCTTTATTGTATATCAAGAAAATATTAAAGCCTGTTAAATGAAATTGCAGAATCCTTTTATATCTTTCTGATATGCAATAAAGAGATCATTTATTTTTCATGTATCACAGTAGTGGTCTTTTTTTTATTTATCTAGTTTGGGCATCAGACCACAGGTATATTTAAGACCATCTGGTCTTTTTCTCATGACAGTCTTTTACGTTTCTATGAATCATACACAGGTTATAACGTACACATTCTATTCCATTGCACCCTCTCCAGTACACCATATACATGCAGCTTTAGGTAAATTACATCATATAACAAAAGATAAAACATACTAAATAGCATTCTAAAACCTCTTCAGGTAACTTTGACTTCTTAGAGGTACTAGAGGGTTGTTTATTTAACCTTTATCATGCACATTCACCATCACCATTCCTATAGTGCCATTTCTTTATTCCAGTGCAGCTGTGTTAATGTGTTTCATTACTCTAACTTGGTCATGTGATCACTAATCTGACTCTCCAAATCTTTCAGTGCTTTATGGTCAGAACAGGATGTCAGTTCTGGGTTTGACTACAAGATAACATCATCACCTACCAGATACTTCCCAGCAGCTCATAGGTCCCTCCTACTCACTCTTTGATTCCTCCTTCCCTGGTTTTATCTGTTATCTCCATAGAATCAGGCTATACTGTAGCTATATACCTGTGTTAAAGCTGTGTTGCATTTCTTGCTGCAGTTTTTCTGTTTTTGCAGTAATTTTCCGTAATATTGTGGCAAAGAAACATGCAATTTTTTACATGATTTTGAAAAATCATAGCAAAAGTAGTCAGTGTGTGAAAATGTAAAACAAATCTAGGTGTGAACATAGCCTAAAACAACTCAATTGGGATTATTGATCAAAACACTTATTCACAAAACACTTACTACAATAATGCACTTTGCACAAGAGAACGCATCTAAACTGCATGTTATGTGAATTGAGTTGACCCCAACCCACTTAGGAGTCTAATGAGTTCACCTTTGTAACCTCCAGCAATAGCAGATTACTAGCTGGAGTGGTCAAACACCCTCAAACCCTCAGCCAGAGGATACATCAGAAATCTAGGCTGCATCACAGAACCACATCATTGTGCATTTGTAAATCAATATGGAGCCTATCCCATGCATGCCACATCAGCAAAAAGAGATAAGCAAAAGGCATACACGAGAATAAAAAAAGAAAATTAATAAAGACTATAACATTTTACAGTATTTTGAGTCTATCATTTTTTGGGGGATTTGTCTTTCATGGGTAGCATTACCACGAAGGTGGAGTAAATGTAGGAGTTATATGTAATAATGTGGCACTATATAACAAAACTAAAAATACTACTATTACCGACTTAAACCCCTTCTTTTAGATTATCTAATATCATTCTATAAATAAATTAAAATGTATTTTTTTTCAGATCTGACTACTAGCTACTGAGCAAATAGCTTGCAAAACCTTTAAAAAAGGACCCGTAAAGTTGCCTACATTACTATATAATACATAAGCAGTGAAGCATCTATGATACTTACAGGTGTCATGCCCCTCCTTTCCCATGGTCCTAACCTAACCAGAAGTCTGCTGAAAGCATGCTATGGTAGACAATTCACCCCTATGCTATACACAAGTTACCCCAACTTGTCAGAGTCCTTTATTCCATGTATCAGACACTCCAAAAAAACATAAGCCGTTACCTCAACCTTGTCGGGTAGGTGTAGGTGTGAAAGGAATAGTTCAGACAGAGTCTTAAATGAAAAAAAAGGGAAATTATGTGCAAAACACCACCCCCCTGGGCGTGATTCACCCACACATAGAAAGGAACAAAAGGTGAATGAGGTGTGTCTAAAACTCCACCTCCTCATCTTCCATCCTATAGTTTTTATACTAGTCAGCCGTCAAGGAAATATTACATTTTGAAACCTTTATTGAGCAAACAGGATTATACAGAGGAGGTATAATAAATGTACAAAACTTTGCACAGTAAGGCTGGAATTCCACAGAAGATTTTTTTGCAAAAACGCAATAAAAAACGCAAATTTTCAGCGCAAAAACGCGGCTGAAAAAACGTCACTTCCAAATGTTAGCTGCAAGTCAATAGTATACTGCAAAATGCCTGATCCACTTGGAGTTTTTCAGTTTGGTGTTTTTTTTAAATTTTTTTTATCCTTTTGGCGTTTTTCAGCTATTTTGGGCTCAGAGGCTGGTTTTCCAAAACGCCTGACAAAACCTAGTTTGGTATTTTTTGCACAGAAATCATGGCGTTTTCCTCCAATAGAAGTCTATGGGAGAGCAAAAACGCCAAGAAAAACGCCATGTTGGTTTTAACCTCTTAAGGACCAAGGACGTACCGGTACGTCCTGAGTCCTTTCCCTTTCTAAAACGGGGGGCCACGGCCTCTAATAACAGCCGGGACCCGTGGCTAATAACACGCGGCAATGATTGTGGTGCCGCGTGCTACTAACCCTTTAGACGCGGCGTTCAAAGGTTAACGCCGCATCTAAAATGAAAGTAAATCACTGCCACTTAGCTCAGGGGGCTGTTCGGGATGTCCGCAGCGAAATTGCGGCATCCTGAACAGCTCTGGGACACGAGGAGGGTCTCCTACCTTGCCTCCTGGTGTCCGACCGCCGAATGACTGCTTAGTGCCTGAGATCCTGGCATGAGCAGTCAAGTGGCAGAATCATTGATCAATGGTTTCCTATCAATGTCAGCACAGAACACTGTGGTCAGACAGAAAAGAAATTAAAAAAGAAAAGAACTTCCTGTGAATCGCTTATACAGCAGCTAATAAGTACTGAAAGGATTAAGATTTTTAAATAGAAGTAATTTACAAATCTGTTTAACTTTGTAGCACCAGTTGATTAAAAAAATGTTTTCCAGTAGAGTACCCCTTTGAGCAGTGGTGAGGTTATGCTGGGAGTTGTAGTTTCACTCATCATAACTGTAGAACCGACAAGCGACTACAGCTCTGATAGGACATAGAGAGGAGAATGTACAATGATATCAGTGACTACAGGTGATGTCTTCTCTATAGTCTTTCCTTATCTAATTCAGATGGTACATACCGCCAGGACTTGTTCCAGCTAAAACTTCTCTCTGCAGAATGTGACGCCCAGACGTCTCCTCACTATGTAAGCGCATTCTCATCCTCTATATGAAAACAAGTATTATTATAAACCTGACAGACTTTGTATCCTCTAAATATAATACTACTATACACTATACTCTTTGATTATAAACCTTCCATACACCATACCCACTGAATATAATACTACCACACACTGTACATTCTGAATATAATACCAACACATACTGTACACTCTGAATATAAATCTGCCACACACTGTACCCCTGAATATAATACCACCACACACTGTACCCTCTGAATATAATACTACCACAAACTGCGCCCTCTGAATATAACGTTGCCATACAGTGCACCCTCTGAATATAATACCACAACCGCAGTAATACCCCTCAACATCCCTTAGCTGATGCTATTACCACGGGAGGGGGGTATTGGTGGTGTTGCTAGTGGATGATGGGGGTGCTACTACTGGGAGGGGTGTTGCTGGAGGATGATGAGGGTGCTACTGGCCATCCCCCCTGGCAGTATCACCCCCATCATCCATTGGCAGGATCATCCTCCTGGCAGGAGCACCGCCATCATCCACCATCAGGATCTGCTGATGAAGGTGCTACTGCTGTGGGGGGGGGGGTTGTTGCTGGTGCATGAGGAGGGTGCTACTGCCAGGGGGGGGAGCATTAGGTAGGCAGCAGTTCCCCCACTTTAAGTAGGCAGCAGTTCCCCCACATTAGGTAAGTAGCAGTTTCATCACATTAGGTAGCATATTTCCCCCACATTAGGCAGCATAGATTCCCCACATTTGGTACCAGTTCCCCCACATTAGGTAGGTACCAGTTACCCCACATTAGGTAGCAATTTCCCCACATTAGGTAGCACAGATTCCCCACATTAGGTAGCAATTTCCCCACATTAGGTAGCACAGATTTCCCACATTAGGTAGCAATTTCCCCACATTAGGTAGCACAGATTTCCCACATTAGGTAGCAATTTCCCCACATTAGGTCGCATAGATTCCCCACATTCGGTAGCACAGATTCCCCACATTAGGTAGCATAGCCTCCCCACATTTGGAAGCACAGATTCCCCACATTAGGTAGCAGTTTCCCCACATTAGGTAGCATAGACTCCCCACATTTGGTAGTAGTTTCCCCACATTAGGTCACAGGTTCCCTTGCAGGTTCCCCACAATGGGTCAAAGTCTCCCCACATTAGATCGCTGATTCAAACCCCCCACCACCACCACCACAAAAAAAAACACACATACAACACAGAGAGACACACACACACAGTCAGAGAGACACACACTCACAGACTGACACACACACAGTCACACACACACAGAGTCACACAAACACACACACAGTCGCACAAACACAATAACATACACAGAGTCACACAGTCACACACACAGAGTCACACAAACACACACAGAGTCACACACACACACACACACAGAGTCACACAGTCACACACACACACAGAGTCACAGAGTCACACACACGCAGAGTCCCATACACACACACACAGAGTCACACACAGAGTCACACACAGACAGTCACACACAGACAGAGATAGAGACAGACAGAGAGGCAGACACACACACTCACCCCTCCAGCGCAGCGATCCTTCTCTCCGGGCGCCCTGCGAGTGACTTCACTGACGTCCTCCTGCGCGGCCATGCTGTGTGACGTCAGGCCGGAGCAACCAAAGACGTGGGAGCGGAGGCTGGGCGCACCACACAGCGCAGGTGAAGGCCGGGGGGGGGGGGGGTGCTGACGAACGGGAGGCCGGTCAGGCACAGATGGGGGGTGTCGGTGTAGCTGGGGAGGGGGAGTGGATGCTGCGGAGCGTCTTGGTGTCACCCCCATTGGGTTGGTGTCGCCCAGTGCGGGCCGCACCCCCCGCACCCGGGTTGCAACACCACTGCTTCAGCTTGGACAAATATGATGCTTCAGCTGGACAGGATTATGTTCTAGTCAGTATGGGGACCCCTAGTGGTCTTTTTTTTTTATAAACCATGATTTCTAAAAGAAGGAGATCATTTTGTTTATGAAGTATATTAGAAAGGTTAATGTTTTACCAAGGTGTACAATATATAAAAAGTTTTTGATTCTGACAGTGCCCATATAACAATCCCATCGTTATCCAAAGCTATTCAATCAATTGTAAGCAATTTTGATGAAAAACATTGGCAATGCTCAGGAGGATATTAGGCCAATAGACAAACCCAAATGTTTTCTCTTTCCTCTATTAACAAGGGGATATTGCATTTAAGCATTCACAAAAATTCAGCATTTAAAATATCCTTTTCTCATAGTTTGACATCTATTAACTCTATGCAAAATCCCATGAAAGAAAAATCAATTTCCTGTTGAATGAAATGTCAACCTTGAATTTAAGAGCTTGACTTTCATTTCTACATAAGGCGATCTCATGAATAACACAAATATGAATGAAGTTAGAGGA
Organism: Hyla sarda; assembly: GCF_029499605.1. Lineage (NCBI taxonomy): Eukaryota > Metazoa > Chordata > Amphibia > Anura > Hylidae > Hyla > Hyla sarda. The sequence goes on along the minus strand of NC_079196.1, from coordinate 164,661,757 downwards.
TTTTAAAGAGATTTGTTCCATACCTAGTCTGATAGATACTTTCTGTAGATTAGAACAGGGAAAAGAAGCCTCTGTACTGCTAGGGATTAGTGAGTCCATAAGCTTTCCTTTATCAAAAGCGAGAGGTTGGCTAGTGTTGCATTGCTACGCTCTTTACATTACTGGTTGTAAGAGCGACAACATCAGTGTATTCCTTGTTGTCCTGCATTGCACTATTGCAATAATAAAATGCTTGCAAAGCAGTAAAAACAACAATGATTTTATAAGATCAAAAATGTTGGTGTTACGATGGAGGTTGGTTTATTGTTCAGATTTTTTCTGTATAATCTGCCTAATGCAATAACCTACATATTCACCTTCGCTATTACTGAGATATGAAAAATGGATATTTATATGAGACTTATATGATGCCTTGTTTACTCTGTACACCAATGAAATTTTTTTGGGGAAAATAAATACGTATGTGGTGTCTGGGGTGTTGCAATGGTGAATGAAGGGTCTGGTGATATTAACCTTTAATTGTCGTGACGCCAGATCAGAGATCCTGCCGCCAACCGGCCCACAAACGGCAGGGATAATAAACGGAATGTCCACAGCAGATTTTATGAGATAACTGGAAACTTTTACTTGAACTTTTATGCAACAGTCTTTACAATTAAACAGTTTTTCCTGAGGTAACCGGGATGCAGGTTCCTCACAGGCTTAAAGCAGGCCACTGGGCTAATGAGCTTTAAGCAGGCAACCAGGGCTGGTGCAAGGATTTTTGCCGCCCTAGGCGAAAGTACATTTTGCTGCCCCCTTGACCCCGCCCACTGGCTCCGCCCTTTGACGTGCCCAACCTTACTACTGGGCTGACACACTGTAAGAAAACCCCTCCTCATTTAATCTCCTTACTACTGGGATGACACACTGTAACAAACCTCCTCCTCATGTAATCTTCTTACTACTGGGTTGACACACTATAACAAACCTCCTCCTCATGTAATCTCCTTACTACTGGGGTGACACACTGTAAAAAACCTCCTCTTCATGCAATCTCCTTACTACTGGGGTGACAAACTGTAACAAACCTCCTCCTTATGTAATCTCCTTACTACTGGGGTGACACACTGTAACAAACCCCCTCTTCATGTAATCTCCTTACTACTGGGGTGACACACTGTAACAAACCTCCTCATCATGTAATCACCTTACTACTGGGGTGACACACTGTAACAAGCCTCCTCCACATGTAATCTCATTACTACTGGGGTGACACACTGTAACAAACCTCCTCCACATGTAATCTCCTTACTACTGGGGTGACACACTATAACAACCCTCCTCTTCATGTAATCTCCTTGCTACTGGGGTGACACACTGTAACAAACCTCCTCCTCATGTATTATCCTTACTACTGGGGTGACAGACTGTAACAAACCTCCTCCTCATGTAATCTCCTTACTACTGGGTTTACACACTGTAACAAACCCCCTTCTCAGCAGACAATAGCACACATAGAGGGATTAGATCAATGTTTCCCAACCAGGGTGCCTCCAGCTGTTGCAAAACTACAACTCTCAGCATTTTCGGACAGCCAAAGGCTGTCAGGGCATGCTGGGAGTTATAGTTTTGCAACATCTGGAGGCACCCTGGTTGGGAAAAACTAATATAGAGGTATATACCAGCAGTATACACATCTGTATACCATATAAGTGATTAAAATTATATTTAGGGACTCACAATCTTTTCTGATCAGCGTCGTCCTCTTTCCTTTTCTTCTCCATCCGGCTCAGACCACCATGATGTCTTCTTCCAGCCAAAACATTATCTCTTCAGCATCTGTGGGACAAACATGTTAGACCCTGCATTTTTTTCCCCTCCTCCCCCAGTGGCATTTCATTAACCCCCCCACCCCCTCCTCCCCTGTACCATTTCATTAACCCCTCCATCCCCCTCCCCTTGCAATTTCATTAACCTTCCCACACCCCCTCCTCTTCCCCCCATGCAATTTTATTAACCCTCCACTCCCCTCCTCCCCCACTGTGCAATTCCATTACCCCCCCACCTCTCCTCTCCCCCCTATGCAATTTCATTAACCCACCCCCCTCCACCTCTCCTCTCCCCTTATGCAATTTCATTAACCCTCTCCTCCTATGCAATTTCATTAACCCTCCCCCCTCCTCTCCTCTCCCCCCCCTGTGCAATTTCATTAACCCTCCCTCCACCTCCCCCTCTATGCAATTTCATTAACCCTCCCCGCTCCTCTCCTCTCCCCCCCCTGTGCGATTTCCCCGCCCCCTCCCTCTACGATTTCATTTGTCCCCCCACCTCCCTAAGCTGCCGTCTCACCTGTCAGATTCCTCCGGGCAGGGCAGGCAGCTTTTCTTCTTTTCCCCAGCAGCTCCGGTGAGGATGAGTGGCACGCGCTCCAGTGATGACGAGTGACGTCCCCCTGCGCAGCGTCAGGGGCATCACTCGTCATCCAGTGTCGGCCCCAGCAGGCTATTTCTGGTTGGAAGTCACTGCGGGTGGGCAATTAGAATGCTGAGCGTGGCCGCGCGGAGAAGCTGTATGTGGTCGGGGGTTGCGGGGAGGGGGGGCTGGCCCTGCACCTCTATCAACATGCTGGGGGGGCAGGGGATATAATTAGATGGGGGGTGCGGCTTTTTGCTTGCCGCGCTCCCTATACATGTGTTATCTCGGCGGCGCTGGGCGGTTGCGGCAACAGGCAGAGCGGCACACACCTCAAGAGGGCGCTATAGGCAGCCGCCTACTTTGTCTATAGGCAAAGCCGGCCCTGGGCTCAAGTAAAAAAGATGGCACTTCTCATAATTTAAAAAACGTTTGCCAGACTTAATGGGCAGATGTGCTGCGGCCCAGGGAAACAGTGGACTCCCGCCGGGCCTCCTCAACATTCCTAGCCCCCATAAAAGTTGGGGTTTTTGTAAAATAAAGTCAAGAACAGTTTCTATGAAGGTCTGCCATGTGTATATACACTTTGGCTGTGCTACCAGTCTTATTTACAGAAAACATGTGACAGCTGCACTATTATATACTGTATTATAGAGGAGATTCATCAAAACCTGTTCAGAGAAAGAGCGGTGCAGTCGCCCATAGCAACCAATCAGATCGTTTCTTTCATTTTGCAGAGGGCTTTTTCTCTGCAAATTTTTTAATAAATCTCCCCCTATATGCCCCGGTCTGACCTCTATATGACAGAACGTGCACTGTACCCGGCCTCACCCTGCACCCATCCCCAATCACCCAGCACCCATGTCCAATCACACAGCACCCATCCAAAATCACCCAGTCCCATCACCCAGCACCCACCTTATGCAGGAATCTCCACACAGCTCTGGTTCTTACACTGATATATGCTTACATGCTACAATATACAAGAGTTGGAGAAAAAAGAATTATAAATATAGAAAGACGGCCAGGCATAGCACAGTATACAGGATGGAGGCAGGGAAGCTCCGCCTCCATTGCGCACAAGACTGAATTCACATACTAGCAATGTGGGGCAATACCTAGAAAACGGCTGGTCCACATTTAGTAAGTATAACATTATCTGTCTCCTGTTCTCCCGCACTGTAACTTAGTGTATTGGGTTTAGTGCGAGTAAACAGCCTGTCAGTTTCTCTTTAATTATATACCGTACCCCCCTTAATGATCTATATACTGTGTCACCATTCAAATTCATCTATTAATTCCCTATATACTGTGCTTCCATGAATTAACTATATACTGTGCCACTGTTATTTAACTATACTGTGCCACCATTAACACCTTAAGGACCCAGCAATTTTACACCTTAGGACCCGGCCATTTTTTGCACATCTGACCACTGTCACTTTAAACATTTTTAACTCTGGAATGCTTTTACTTATCATTCTGATTCAGAGATTGTTTTTTCGTGACATATTCCACTTTAACATAGTGGTAAAATTTTGTGGTACTTTGAAGCTCTCTGCTTGTAAGGAAAATGGATATTCCAAAATTTTTTTTTTTATTCACATATACAATATGTCTACTTTAGGTTTGCATCATAAAATTTACGTGTTTTTACTTTTGGAAGACACCAGAGGGCTTCAAATTTCAGCAGCAATTTTCCAATTTTTCACAAAATTTCCAAACTCACAATTTTTCAGGGACCAGTTCAGGTTTGAAGTGGATTTGAAGGGTTTTCATATTAGAAATACCCCACAAATGACCCCTTTATAAAAACTGCACCCCCCAAAGTATTCAAAATGACATTCAGTCAGCGTTTTAACCCTTTAGGTGTTTCACAGGAATAGCAGCAAAGTGAAGGAGAAAATTCACAAACTCCATCTTTTACACTCGCATGTTCTTGTAGACCCAATTTTTGAATTATTACAAGGGGTAAAAGGAGAAAATGTATACTTATATTTGTAGCCCAATTTCTCTTGAGTAAGGACATACCTCATATGTCTATGTAAAGTGTTCGGCGGGCGCAGTAGAGGGCTCAGAAGCGAAGGAGCGACAAGGGGATTTTGGAGAGTACGTTTTTTTAAAATGGTTTTTGGGGGCATGTTGCATTTAGGAAGCCCCTATGGTGCCAGAACAGCAAATAAAAAACACATGGCATACCATTTTGGAAACTAGACCCCTTGAGGTACGTAAAAAGGAATAAAGTGAGCCTTAATACCTCACAGGGGTTTCACGACTTTTGCATATGTAAAAAAATAAAAATTAAATTTCACTAAAATGTGTGCTTTCCCCCCAAATTTCACCTTTTTGCAAGGGTTAATAGCAGAAAATACCCCCAAAAAATTGTAATCCCATCTCTTCTGAGTATGAAGGTACCCCATAAGTTGACCTGAAGTGTACTATGGGTGAACTACAATTCTCAGAAGAGAAGGAGTCATATTTGGCTTTTTGAGAGCAAATTTTGCTCGGGGGCATGTCGCATTTAGGAAGCCCCTATGGTGCCAGGACAGCAAAAAAAAAACACATGGCATACCATTTTGGAAACTAGACCCCTTGAGTAACGTAACAAGAAATAAAGTGAGCCTTAATACCTCACAGGGGTTTCACGACTTTTGCATATGTAAAAAAATAAAAATAAAATTTCACTAAAAGGTGTGTTTCCCCCCCCCCCCCCAAATTTCACATTTTTGCAAGGGTTAATAGCAGCAAAATAACCCCCACATGGCATACCATTTTGGAAACTAGACCCCTTGAGGAACGTAACAAGGCGTAAATTGAGCATTTAACCCCCACTGGTGTCTGTCAGATATTTGGAACAGTGGGCTGTACAACATTTTTAATTTGCACAGTCCACTGTTCCAAAGATCTGTCAGACACCTGTGGGGTGTAAATTCTCACTGTACCCCTCATTACATTCCATGAGGGGTGTAGTTTCCGAAATGGGGTCACATGTGGGGTTTTTTTTTTTTTGCGTTTGTCAAAACCGCTGTAACAATCAGCCACCCCTGTGCAAATCACCTCAAATGTACATGGTGCACTCTCCCTTCTGGGCCTTGTTTTGCACCCCCAGAGCACTTTGCGCCCACATCTGGGGTATCTCCGTAGTCGGGAGAAATTGCATTACAAATTTTGGGGGGCTTTTTTCCCCTTTACCTCTTGTCAAAATGAAAATTATAGGGCAACACCAGCATGTTAGTGTAAAAAATTAATTTTTTTACACTAACATGCTGGTGTAGACCCCAACTTCACCTTTTCATAAAGGGTGAAAGGAGAAAAAGACCCACAAAATTTGTTAGGCAATTTCTCCCGAGTACGGAGATACCCCATATGTGACCCTATACTGTTTCCTTGAAATACGACAGGGATCCAAAGTGAGAGCACCATGCGCATTTGAGGCCTATATTAGGGATTTGCATAGGGGTGGACATAGGGGTATTCTACGCCAGTGATTCCCAAACAGGGTGCCTCCAGCTGTTGCAAAACTCCCAGCATGCTTGGACAGTCAACGGTCGTCCGTCAATACTGGGAGTTGTTGTTTTGCAACAGCTGGAGGCTGCATTTTGGAAAGAGTGGCGTACCAGACGTTTTTCATTTTTATTGGGGAGGGGGGCTGTGTAGGGGTATGTGTATATGTAGTGTTTTTTACTTTTTATTTTATTTTGTGTTAGTGTAGTGTAGTGTTTTTAGGGTACAGTCACACGGGCGGGGGATTACAGCGAGTTTCCCGCTGCGAGTTTGAGCTGCCGCGCAAAATTTGTTGCATTGCAAACTTGCAGCCTGATACTCACTGTAAGCCCCCTGCCCATGTGAATGTACCCTGTACCCTGTACATTCACAGGGGGGGGGGGGGGACCTCCAGCTGTTTCAAAACTACAACTCCCAGCATGCACAGTCTATCAGTGCATGCTGGTAGTTATAGTTTTGCAACAGCTGGAGGCACACGGGTTGGTAAATACTGAGTTAGGAAACAGACAATGTTTCCCAACCAGTGTGCCTCCAGCTGTTGCAAAACCACAACTCCCAAACATTCTCAGGCATGCTGGGAGTAGTAGTTCGGCAACATCTTTAGAGCCAGATGTTGCCAAACTACAACTCCCAGCATGCTTGGAGTTGTAGTTTTGCAACATCTGGAGGACTACAGTTTGCAGACCACTAATACAGTGGTTACCAATCTGTGCCCTTCCAGATGTTGCAAAACTACAACTCCCAGTATGCCAAAACTGTCCAGGCATGCTGGGAGTTGTAGTTCTGCAACATCTGAAGGGCCAGATGTTACAGAACTACAACTCCCAGCATGCCTGGACAGTAAGGGCATGCTGAGGATGTGTAGTTTTGCAACATCTAGAAGGGCACAGTGGTCCCAAAACTGTGGACCTCCAGAAGTTGCAAAACTGCAACTCCCAGCATGCCCAGACGCCAAGGGCTGTCTGGGCATGCTGGGGGTTGTAGTATACAGGGTCCCAATACAGCAATGCATGTCGCTTTACGGCGACGTGCACTGCTGTAAAGGGCCCGACCGCGGCTGAAGATCCACTCACCTGTCACCGCCGCCGCCGTCTTTACGCTGGGATTCAGGTCTTCAGGGACAAGGTAAGTACCGGGGCCGGTCCCCAGCACTCCCCCGTCCCCTGCCGCGTCCTCCGGTCTTCCTCCCGTCCCCCCCGGTATCACCGCAGATCGCAAGGGCGATTTCCCTTGCGATTTGCGGCGATCGCCGACATGAGGGGCCTACATGGCCCCCCTCGGCGTTTGCCCTGGATGCCTGCTGAAGCATTTCAGCAGGCATCCGGTTCCGATCTCTGCCCGGCACGCGGCAGGGACCCGAAAATGCCAGGACGTACGGGGACGCCTGGGTCCTTAAAGCCCAGGGTGCGGGGACGTCCCCGTACGTCCTGGGTCCTTAAGAGGTTAAGGATCTATACACAGTGCCAGAATACATAAAAATGTAATGTTCCAATATAAATAAAATATATTCTGTGCTTCCATAAATTCTCTATATAATGTGCTTACATTCCTCTATTAATTCCCTGATAATGTGCTTCATACAATACATACATACAATACAAGCACATAACATAAAGACACATACTGTAGATAAGAAATATACACACATATATAGACACTTTTACACATACATACAACATGGAATATATACTTAAAGATATAGCCAACAGGCACATCATACATACAGGTTCACACATACATTCACTCACAGATATATATATATATATATATATATATATTATATACACACACACACATAGATTCACTTGCTCACATATATACACACACACGTAGATTCACTTGCTCACATATATACACACATTCATAGATTAACTTGCTCACATTACATATATATATATATATATATATATATATATATTTGTGAATCTATGTATATGTGTGTGTATATATGTGAGCAAGTGAATCTATGTGTGTGTGTGTAGATACAGTATATATTTATATATATTTATACATATATACACACACACATACATAGATTAACTTGCTCACATATATACACACACATATACATAGATTCACTTGCTCACATATATAGGCACATACATAGAGATACACACACACACGTATATAACAATCATATAGACACACTGACATACAATCACTCATATAACACAGTCACTTATACTAAGGGCCCAGCCAACCCTCTCTGCACAGACACAGACATAGAGATACACACACACACACACACACACACACAGATATATACACATCATACAGACACACTGACATACAATCACTCACATATATGCACAGTCACTTACACTAAGGCCCCAGCCATCCCTCTCTGCACAGGCACATACATAGAGATACACAAACATATATATACATACACACACACTGACATACAATCACTCACATATAGGTAGAGAGAAGAGACAGCACCGATCCAATCAGCATGTGCAAGTGATCATCCGGGAATGCCAACCCGGAAAGGCATACAAAAGTCCAAGGTGGATACAGCACCAAATAGCTGAGGACTCAGGCTAGTAGATGGAATAAGACTTTATTTGCCATCCATGTGCAACGTTTCGGCAATAAACTGCCTTTTTCATGCTTGAAAAAGGTAGTTTATTCCGAAACGTTGCACATGGATGGCAAATAAAGTCTTATTCCATCTACTAGCCTGAGTCCTCAGCTATTTGGTGCTGTATCCACCTTGGACTTTTGTATCACTCACATATATTTACAGTTACTTACAGTAACCAACCCCTCTGCATAGACTAAAGTTTCTGGCCGGGACATGTTGTGGCCGGGACATGCTGTGGCTGGGACATGCTGTGGGTGGGGCTTCTCTCTGCCTCCTCTGCTCTTGTCTCCTCCGTGTGGAGAGGAGCAGAGAAATAGCTGATAATGACAGGGTGAGTGGCGCCCCCTTCCTGCAGGGAGGACACTGCATCCTCCATTAAACCCCATACAACTCCCCAGCAACGGATCCTTTTTACTGCACCTGTCACCCTGAGTCTGTAGCTCCTTTTGTGAGGTCACTTTAGGGGCATGTGAGGAAAAGGGCAGGGGCTCGAGGGGGGGGGGGCTGGTGGAGGATGAGACCATGAGAAGCGCGGCTGCAGTGTTACAGTGTGTGGTAAGCTTTGGCACCGGCCGTCGGCAATGCCGCCCCCATTAAAGTGACGCTCTAGGCGGTAGCCTATTTTGGATATAGGACAAACCGGCCCTGCAGGTAACTGTGCTACTAATTACAAGATTTGAGTAGAATAGTAGTCACACAGGATTTGTAGGATTGAGCTTTATAACTCACGGTTTTAGTGGCTGCTGGTTCTTTAAGCTTTGGCCTAGTTGAGATGAGATTGAAGATATGCTGATTGTTAGGCTGATTGTGCTTGCTTGATAGTCTGGAACTAAGAGCAGGAACCAAGAGAAGAGCCAAGATATAAGAGAGCGAATTTAGTGACTACAGCCCCTTATATACTAAGGAGGCTGGACTAAGCTCATTGGCCCACAAACCTGTAGGTCCTAAACCCAGTGAACTCTGGGTACATCACATGACCCAGGAAGGTCCTTAAATATATGTACATTCACAATGGTAGATGACATGACCTGGGAAGGTCCTATATATTTGTTTTACCTATACATTAAATAATAGACATGTGAATACAATTATATGAGGCAACTAGAGATGATGGAATTGAAGTTGACGAACCCAAATTCGTTACGAATGTCATGAAAAATTTGATTCGCAACGAATGCGAATATCGCCGCCATTCGATCGTGCAAATCGCTTCATTAAACTTCATTTTACAGCGCTCCAGGCTATTGGAGACCTAAAATGGCGGATCCACGTGTGAGTACATGGGGCAGGGGATTATGGGAGGGCAGGAGACAGCGGCGGGAATGAAGGTAGGTGGGATGACCCTGAATCACATGTGAGATGCAGCCTATCAGCATTCATTGACCCCTGTGATGTCAAAGCCCTATATAATCGGTGGCCATCTTGCCTCTCTTCATTTTGTCTATGCACTCAGAGATAGAGAGAACGGGACTGACTTGTCTGACTAGCTTATACCACAGCGTTACACTACAACTTCTAGTCACATCAGCATTAGGGAAAGACAGTAGTGCAGAGTGCTTTGTTGTTACACTGAGAAGGATCATTGATAGCTAAACCTCCTATTCACGTTATTGAGCATTGCAGCAGAGAGGGGCAGATAGCTGTCAGCTGCCTCATACAGATTTCCAAGCTGCCTGAACTTTATCAACCATCTTACCACCTCGTTTTTCAGCGCAATTCTGTATTTTTTTTGCTCCAGAAATAATCTGCTGCTCAGAATTGTGTGACAGAGTGCAATTTAGGGTTTAATCCCTGTATTTTTTTTATTGTGGTGCTGCACTGTTGGGTCCTGCTGCTGTTCACTAATATGTTCTTTTTCAGCGGACTGTAGTGCATTTGTCTGCCCTCATACATGCGTAACACATGCCTACATCAAAGAAGTCTACTATTCTGTATCTGTAACAAGTCTAGATAAAAGGAGAGTCCTGACTCCTGGCAAAAGTAATCACCTGCTGGTGTTTTTAAAAAATACTTATTTTTTCTGCATATAGTTGCGCATATTACGGCCCTCATCAGTGCATACCGCATAGGTACATCCAAGTATTGTACCATTTAGTACCTGTTAATCTGTCAAGGTGCTCCATGCTGTCAAAGTCCAAACAACAGTATTCACCGGCTGGTGTTTTTAAAAAATACAGAGTTTTTTCTGCCTATAGTTGCCATATTACTGCCCTCATCAGTGCATACCGCATAGGTACATCCAAGTATTGTACCATTTAGTACCTGTTAATCTGTCAAGGTGCTCCATGCTGTCAAAGTCCAAACAACAGTATTCACCGGCTGGTGTTTTACAAAAATACTGAGTTTTTTCTGTGTATAGTTGCGCATATTACTGCCCTCCTCAGTGCATACTGCATAGGTACATCCAAGTATTGTACCATTTAGTACCTGTTAATCTGTTAAGGTGCTTCATACCGTCAAAGTCCAAACAATAGTATTCACCGGCTGGTGTTTTTAAAAAATACAGAGTTTTTTCTGCCTATAGTTGCCATATTACTGCCCTCATCAGTGCATACCGCATACATACATCCAAGTAGTGTACCATCTTGTACCTGTTAATCTGTAAAGGGCCTACATACTGTGAAAGGACAGCCATAAGTAATAACCTGCTGCTGTTCTAGACAAATACTGTTAAAAGAGTAGTGTAGCGTATTGTAATACCCTCATAAACGCACAAGTATGTCAGGCAGAGAAGTGCCAGGACGTGCACAGAGGAGTGGCAAAGGCCTAAATACTTCAGGCAGAGTTGGCAGCAGACTTGGGGCGAGTGACAGCAGGAGTTGCAGCGAGAGGCCTGAGATCCCGTTATCAGCCAGCGGTCGTGTCTCGACCAGCAACCCATCTGCCACCGTCGATTGGTTAACACGCTCATCCACATCATCACAAGTGACAACTGACACCCCCAGTCAACAGTCGGTGGGTTCCTCAGACACAACCCTCAGTTGGCATGGCCCGGGAGCAGTCCCTATCCTCCCATTGCCTGTGTTCCATGCTGTTCCCTCTCCTAGAGAAGTATCTTGTTCTGTGGGTTCAGCTCCACTATTTACTGATGACGATCTAATAGAGGACAGTCAGCAGCTACTGGCCAGCCAAGAAGGGGAGGAGACATGCGCCGCTTCCTCCGCTAGGCGGGCAAGTAGTGATGAGGAGAGTGAAGTGGGAGGCGGTGTTGCAAGGGTTCAAGGTCCTGAAGCAGACACTGTTGGGGAACCTGAGGAGGACATCAGTGACGTGCACACACCTGTTGATGATGATGAAGCCAATCGCAATTGGGAGCCAGGTGCAGAAGGGGCTTCATCATCATCAGGAGAAGAGAGTTGCAGGTTGCCCTTGAGGCAGCAAGGCGGTATACACGGTTGGCAGTCAGCATGGTGGCAGGAGTGGAAATTCAGGAGCAAAATGTAGCATGCCTTTCGGCTGTCAGTGCATGCTGGGAGTTGTAGTTTTGCCTCCAGCTGTTGCAAAACTACAACTCCCAAAATGCACTGACAGACCGTACATGCTGGGAGTTGTAATTTTGGAACAGCTGGAGGCACATGGGTTGGAATCACTGAGCTAGAGTCTGTTTCCTAACTCAGTGGTTCCCCACCAATGTGCCTACAGCTGTTGCAAAACTACAACTCCCAGCATGTACAGTCTGTCAGTGCATGCTGGGAGTTGTAGTTTTGCAACAGCTGAAGGTTTGGTACAAGGTACATTCACACGTGCCGGTGTTTACAGTTGGTTTTCTTTTAAAAGTTTGAGATACGAAAAATTTTCCGCCGCAGTTCAAACTCCCAGCGGAAAATTCACTGTGAACCACCGCCTGTGTTAATGTACCCTAAAAACACTACACTACACTGACACATAATAAAAAGTAAAACACTACATATACACCCCCTTACACATCCCCCCCAATAAAAATGAAAAATGTCTCATACGGCAGCCTCCAGTTGCAAAACAACAACTCCCAGTATTGTCAGACAGGTATTTTCATACTAAAATTGTGTTACAAATTTGGGGGGGATGTTTCTCCTTTTACCCTTTATGAAAAGGAAAAATTAGGGGCTACACCAGCATGTTAGTGTAAATAAAATTAAAATTTTTACACTAACATGCTGGTGTTGTCCAAAACTTTTCATTTTCACAAGAGTTAAAATGAGAAAAAGACCTACAAAATTTGTAACACAATTTCTCCTGAATACGGAAATACCCCATGTGTGGATGTAAAATGCTATGCGGACGCACAACAGGGCTCAGGAGTGAGAGAGTGCCATGTACATTTGAGGCCTAAATTGGTGATTTGCACGGAGATGGCTGATAATTACAGCAGTACTGACATGAACGCAAAAAAAAAAAAAACACCCACATGTGACCTCATTTTGGAAACTATACCCCTCAAAGAATGTAACAAAGGGATATAGTGAGCCTTAACAAACCCACCGGTCTTTGACAAATTTTCATTTTCAATTTAAATTATACGTGAAAATAAAAAAATAAAAATTCCCCCCCCCCCTGAAATGCTGGTGTTACCCCAAATTTTTCATTTTCACAAGGGTAATAGGAAAAAAGTCTCCCAAAATTTGTAATTCTGGAAATACCCCATATGTGGATGTAAAGTGCTATGCTGGCGCACTACAGGGCTCAGAAGAGGAGCGCCATTGGGCTTTTGGAGCGAGAATTAGTGGACCCCCCACATGTGACCCCATTTTGGAAACTACACCCCTCAAGGAATGTAACAAGGGGTGCAATGAGCATTTACACCCCACAGGTGTCTGACAGAGTTTTTGAATAGTCGTCCGTAAAAAGGAAAAATTACATTTTTCATTTGCACAGCCCACTGTTCCAAAGAGCTGTAAAACACCAGTGGGATGTAAATGCTCACTGCACCCCTTTTTATATTCTGTGAGGGGTGTATTTCCATACTGATATAGTGTAAAAAATGAAAAATTTGGGGTAACACATGCATTTTAGTGAAATTATTTTTTTTTTTTTTACGTGCCACTTTAACGAAAGTTCATCAATCACTTGTGGGGTGATTTTTTTTTTTTTATTGTTCTGGCATCAGGGGGGCTTCCTAAATGCGACATGCCCCCCAAAAACCATTTCAGCAAAATTAGTTCTCCAAAAGCCCAATGTCGCTCCTTCCCTTCTGAGCCCTCTAGTGCACCCACAGAGCATTTTACATCCACATATGAAGTATTTCCTTACTCGAGAAATGGGGTTACATATTTTGGGGGGCATTTTCTCCTATTACTCCTTGTGAAAATGAAAAATTTGGGGTAACACCAGCATTTTAGTGTTAAAAATCAGATTTTTCATTTTCACGTCCCACTTTAACAAACGTTCGTCAATCACCTGTGGGGTATAATGACTCAATTTACCGCTTGTTACGTTCCTTCAGAGGTGTCTTTTCCAAATTAGTGTGCCATGTGTTTTTTTTTTTTTACTGTTCTGGCATAATTGGGGCTTCCTAAATGCGACATTCCCCCCAAAAACCATTTCAGCAAAATTCGCTCTCCAAAATGCCATTGTCGCTCCTTCCCTTCTGAGCCCTCTACTGCACCCACAGAGCACTTTACATCCACATAAGGTATTTCCTTACTTGAGAGGAAAGGAATTACAAGTTTTGGGGGGACCTTTTTACCCCTTGTAAAAATGAAAAAAATGGGACTACAAGAACATGTTAGTGTAAAAAAATGGAGATTTTGATTTTTACCCTCCATTTTGCTGATATTCCTGTGAAACGCCTAAAGGGTTAAAAAAAACTTTTTGAATGTCATTTTGAATACTTTGAGTGGTGCAGCTTTCATAATGGGGTCCATTATAGGGGATTTCCAACATAAAGACTCTCATATTCACTTCAAAACTTAACTGATCCCTGAAAAAGTCTGATTTTGACATTTTTGTGAAATACTTTGAAGCCCTCTGATGTTTTTAAAAAGTAAAAAAATTTCAACTTTTTGATGCCAACATAAAGTAGACATATTGTATATGTGAAACAATATGTAATTTATTTGACATGTCCCTTTTCCTTAAAAGCAGAGTGCTTCAAAGTTAGAAAAATGCTAAATTTTCTCATTTTTCCTGAAATTTTTGAATTTTTCACCAAGAAATGATGCAAGTATCGACAAAAATTTACCACTAACATAAAGTAGAATATTCGTAAAGATAAATGGGGGTGACTGGTTCTCAAGGTCTTGAGTGTGATGGAAATGTGTTGTATGGTTCTGTCTGTGAATATGTAATGATGATAGTGGTGTTTATGAATAATTCAAGAGGGTGATGATGGGTGTTTGTATAAACTTGAGGGTATGTATATATATATAATGAAGGAGGGTGATAAGTGTTCCTGTATAAACTGGAGAATCTGTATATAATGATCGGTGTATATGGGAGAGAGGGAAAAGTATGGGGGAGAAAAGTATCTTGATAGGTGTTTGTGAATGATTGGAGAGGGGGATGGTAAGTGTTACTGTATAAATTGGAGAATATGCATGTATATTATTAATATTTGTGATGATAGGTGTTTCTGTATAAACTGCAGGATGTGTGTGTATATATTGATCGGTGTATATGGGAGAGAGAAGTATAGGGGAGAAGGAAATGATTGAAGGAGAAGGGGGATGATGAAAGAGAGATAGAGGATGGTGAAAATAAAAGAAAAGGCTCTTACTTGGATAGATAAAAGCGTAATTTATTTGTAATTTAATAATATAAAACAGGAAAAAACGCTGGGCCCTAGCGCTTATACTTTCCAATGCATATGAAACAGTTAAAATAATTCATAAGTGTAATTCATAACAAGGTCAGTAGATGAAAAGCACTAAATAGTTATACAATGTGCAATAGTAGGTAAATGAACCCGGTGCTGCGACCGCAAGGTATAACAGACCAAGTCAATTGCTCTCGGTACGGCGACCGTAGAGATGTGTGAAATAGTCAATAGTGTTGAGCGGCATAGGCCATATTGGAATTCGCGAATATTCGCGAATATATGGATGAATATTCGTCATATATTCGCGAATATTCGCATATTCGTTATATTCCCGTTTTATTTTCGCATATGCGTAAATTCGCGTATGCGGAAATTAACATATGTGAATATTAGCCCATACAAAATTAACATTCGCGAAAATTCGCATATGCGAAATTTGCATATGCTAATTTTCGTATATGCGAATTTTCGCACACCAGTCTCTCACAGTAGTATTAGAGCCTTCTTTACACCACACAAGCTGTAAGCAGAGAGGGGTGATCACTGTGATGTGTACTGTGAAGAGAAAAAAAAAAAAAAAACGAATATTCGTAATTACGAATATGTAGCGCTATATTCGCGAAATTCGCGAATTCGCGAATATGCGATATTCGCGAATAATATTCGAATTGCGAATATTCGTGAGCAACACTAATAGTCAAGTAGTCCACGGTGCTGCGACCATATGCCAGAAAGAAGAAACAAAGTCACAATGTAGCGGTACTGCGACCGTATGCCAGAAAGAAGAAACAAAGTCACAATGTAGCGGTGCTGCGACCGTAGTTGGTAGTACAATTCAATGGGACACAGTGTGTCAATGTTGCGAGGGTGCGTGCTGTCTCTAACAGAGTGAGGGAGCCATGGATTGGCAGTGGGCCAAAAGGAGGAAGCTCCAGCGGTTGCAAGGCTGGGTAGTGGAAAGGGGGAAGAAATATCTTGTGGTACTATGTACCTCTCACCCGGTCACTCCTATGGACTTTGTGATGTCGGTCCTCACTCTGGAAACAAAGCCGCTTGTTTGTGGCTGTCTGCGGTCACTGGTGCTCGGCTTCTCCTCGTGGCGGTGAGCGTGTTGGGCGCGTAATAGAATCCTGGCGCACTGTGATGATCCTGTGGTTCAGCTGGTGGTGATAGTGCTTGCAATGGTGTCTACTGCCTTAAGACTAGACGCGTTTCGGACCCTCTAGGTCCGTCCTCAGTAGTCTGCTTGAACACTGCCAAATTGTGCCTTATATACAGTCCAAGTAAAAGATGGAAGGAAAACATGGTGGAAGATCCGGACCCGGGTCCAAAATGGAATAACAGGAATGGACTCGCAGTCCAGGTGGTGAAAAAAGAGGTAGGTGAATTGGGGAAATAGAGTTTGAAGAGTTAGAGGTTGTAGATGATTAGTATGTGTATATGGCAAGGTGTGGATTTGACCTAAATGTATATATATCTCCAGGTGTGTTCTTATGGAAGGTCTGGTGGAGGTAATAGGTGAAGTATATATTACATGATGAATGGTATGTTTGAGGGGACAAGAGCTGAATAATTAATGTTTGCAGGTATGGCTGGGTAAATGTAGAGGTGAAAACTGTTTTTCCATGTAAACAGTTTTCACCTCTACATTTACCCAGCCATACCTGCAAACATTAATTATTCAGCTCTTGTCCCCTCAAACATACCATTCATCATGTAATATATACTTCACCTATTACCTCCACCAGACCTTCCATAAGAACACACCTGGAGATATATATACATTTAGGTCAAATCCACACCTTGCCATATACACATACTAATCATCTACAACCTCTAACTCTTCAAACTCTATTTCCCCAATTCCCCTACCTCTTTTTTCACCACCCGGACTGCGAGTCCATTCCTGTTATTCCATTTTGGACCCGGGTCCGGATCTTCCACCATGTTTTCCTTCCATCTTTTACTTGGACTGTATATAAGGCACAATTTGGCAGTGTTCAAGCAGACTACTGAGGACGGACCTAGAGGGTCCGAAACGCGTCTAGTCTTAAGGCAGTAGACACCATTGCAAGCACTATCACCACCAGCTGAACCACAGGATCATCACAGTGCGCCAGGATTCTATTACGCGCCCAACACGCTCACCGCCACGAGGAGAAGCCGAGCACCAGTGACCGCAGACAGCCACAAACAAGCGGCTTCGTTTCCAGAGTGAGGACCGACATCACAAAGTCCATAGGAGTGACCGGGTGAGAGGTACATAGTACCACAAGATATTTCTTCCCCCTTTCCACTACCCAGCCTTGCAACCGCTGGAGCTTCCTCCTTTTGGCCCACTGCCAATCCATGGCTCCCTCACTCTGTTAGAGACAGCACGCACCCTCGCAACATTGACACACTGTGTCCCATTGAATTGTACTACCAACTACGGTCGCAGCACCGCTACATTGTGACTTTGTTTCTTCTTTCTGGCATACGGTCGCAGTACCGCTACATTGTGACTTTGTTTCTTCTTTCTGGCATATGGTCGCAGCACCGTGGACTACTTGACTATTTCACACATCTCTACGGTCGCCGTACCGAGAGCAATTGACTTGGTCTGTTATACCTTGCGGTCGCAGCACCGGGTTCATTTACCTACTATTGCACATTGTATAACTATTTAGTGCTTTTCATCTACTGACCTTGTTATGAATTACACTTATGAATTATTTTAACTGTTTCATATGCATTGGAAAGTATAAGCGCTAGGGCCCAGCGTTTTTTCCTGTTTTATATTATTAAATTACAAATAAATTACGCTTTTATCTATCCAAGTAAGAGCCTTTTCTTTTATTTTCACCATCCTCTATCTCTCTTTCATCATCCCCCTTCTCCTTCAATCATTTCCTTCTCCCCTATACTTCTCTCTCCCATATACACCGATCAATATATACACACATATCCTGCAGTTTATATAGAAACACCTATCATCACAAATATTCATTATATACATGCATATTCTCCAATTTATACAGTAACACTTACCATCCCCCTCTCCAATCATTCACAAACACCTATCAAGATACTTTTCTCCCCCATACTTTTCCCTCTCTCCCATATACACCGATCATTATATACAGATTCTCCAGTTTATACAGGAACACCTATCACCCTCCTTCATTATATATATATACATACCCTCAAGTTTATACAAACACCCATCATCACCCTCTTGAATTATTCATAAACACCACTATCATCATTACATATTCACAGACAGAACCATACAACACATTTCCATCACACTCAAGACCTTGAGAACCAGTCACCCCCATTTATCTTTACGAATTTTCTGCTTAATCAGGGTATACAGGAGATTATACCCAGACTGAAGTTCTCGGTCACCACACCAGATTGAGTACATCTCACACTTCCTTAATCGTTTTCAATAAAGTAGAATATGTCACGAAAAAAAAATCTCGGAATCAAATTTATAAGTAAAAGCATCCCAGAGTTATCAATGCATAAAGTGATAGAGCCTGTATGAAAAGAGAAAGAGAAAGGCCGAGGGAGGCGCCTAGTGCATTATCCTAGGGAGCATGTAATACCCCACATAAAGTGGGGACGGGTGGGGGGTCTGATAGATGGCCGCTCACCTGGAGTGTATATTAAATACACATGTAACCATGATGTGAGGTGGTGATGAAGGAGTCCTGTGCAAGCCCGCAAGTCTCAGGATAAATCCAAAGGAGAATCCTGTAGGGATACAGGGGAAAATGACCTTTAACCAGGCGCTCCGAAGTCCAAAGAGATCTCACAGCCAAGTCATGGAGGTGAATATAGGTTCAAGCTTTATTGGTTCAACAAACAAGAACGCGTTTCGGGGTTAACATACCCCTTCTTCAGGTTGAAAGATTTGAGGTCAGATTTGAAAAAAATGCTCCCGTCCTTAGGGTCATAATGGGCTCCATCCCCAAGGGGTTAAACTCTGCACCCCAGTCTAGCCAGTGCCAAATCAGTTGTAGTTTTGTAAATTAAAATCCTGAGAGTTCCAGAACACACAGTTAAAGGAGACTGGAGAAGACATTCAATAAATGTTAATCAGATTTTTGGCTTCTTAGTAGGGCAGGTACGAATTTGAAGTTAGCTGTAAACTAAGGTGGACTAGGGTTAGGAGACATATCTCCTGCAGATCTCAGCAGTAGAACAGAGACAGCAGATGGTTTATTCGAGCAGCTTTTGTGTTCACAGAGGAACAAGATGGTTTAGGGTGATTCAAGAAAGTGAATAATGCATCAGAACTGGACATTGACGAAAGAAGAAGAGGTGAATAGAATTCATCAAGGACATGGATGGGTCATAGGTCTGAAATCAAACAACAGCTGAAATGCCAAATATTTTTGGCTGAAGGCAGACAAAGAAATAATCATTATAATAATCAGCCATATGGTAGTAGTCGAGCTGTAGACAAGTTTGTTTGAATTGTCCATGTAATTGCACATGTCTCCTGCCCTGAATGCCATGTTTAAAGAGGATCTGTCATCTTTCTACCAGGAATGAAGCTGCATATCCCAGCAGGTTCTAGGGGGATAGAATTAAACATATATTTAGTTTTGCAGATTGCTGTTTGTATAGTTATAAAAGTGCTTTTTATGTTAGCATAACTTTACAAATAGTGACCAGCAAAACTATTTGCTGGGATTTGCAGCTCCATACCTGGTACAGAGCTGACAGATTCCTTTTACCTGAAGCAACACCTTGACCTTGCATAATTCTCTATGAACAAATAAATCGAAAAGAATAAAGGACCTGAAGACAGACCGCTTAAGGGTGTGTTCACATGCAAGTACCTAGCAGCGAGTTTCCCGCTACGGGAAACCTGCTGCGAGTTACGCTACTATTGATTTAAATGGGTCCGCAGACAGTCCGCAGATCTGACACTATTGCAAACTGTCTGTGGACCCATTCAAATCAATGGTAGCGTAACTCGCAGCAGGCTTCCCGCAGCAGGAAACTCGCTGCTAGCTACTAGCATGTGAATGCACCCTAAAGGGGTACTCCGGCCCTAGAAATCTTATCTTCTATCCAAAGGAGGGACCCCCGCAATCTCCATGCATCACCCGGCATTCTAAACAGTCTGTTTACAATGCTGGGTTCCTGCGATGGGCGTCATACCGCCTCCCATAGACAGATTTCTTAGAACGCCGGGTGCTGCACGGAGATCGCGGGGGGTCCCAGTGACGGGACCCCGCGATCAGACACTTATCTTTGCATAGAGAAAAAGATGTCTTGGGCGGTGTAACCATTTAAGCCGCATTTTATAAATATAGCGTACAAAAGTATTTTGTATTATACTTATCCATAGTGGAAAAGCAATGAGTCAGCGGAACAATTCCATACAAATCATGTTATGAAGTGGTATATTAAAGAATAATGTCCATGAAAACACACTTTATTACATTTTGCAGGCATTAAATGTGAATTTCAATAAATGCTATGTATTTTTCGATTCTCTAAGGAAGCAGAAACCATTTTTGTATTAATTCCTCAGATATGATCTCTGCTGCACTGATTAAAACAACCAGTGGCTCTAGGCAGCATTGAAGAGATGTGCCATTACTCTCAATATGTTATGCCTGATTACCCACGGAAATACTCCAAATTGGTTAATATCCACTGAGGAGTAAATGTTTTTTCAGAGCAAAGGTCATAGAGTTTAGAATTCATTTTTTTATATTTTCGTATGACTTTCCAATAAATAGCTAATGTCTGGATATAAAATGAATACAGATTTACATGTTAAATTAGCATGAAATGCTCATGGAAGGAGGGAGATTCCCACCCAGTATATATAGATTGATATAAAACGCTCTAATTCTTAAAAACATTATTTCTGTAGTATGTGACCAAAATATTATAAATGCCATATACAAGATATATTGCTAGAAATAGTCACAGCATGTGGTCAGAAAGTAGTTTAGGAATCTATCAGCAGGTTAGACCATCCTACCTGCTGATATGGGTTATATGTATTATTTGTCTCCGATGTGGCTTTATTCTTTTAAATTCCTTTTTTATAAACATGTAAATTAGGGCGTTTGCGGCACTGGGGTGTTCCTTTACCTATGGGTGCCCAGATCTGTCTACCCGCTTCTGTAACAACGCCTACTGATGAATATTCTTGCTCAGCAATGACATAGTTTATGGCCTGTCTTGCACTTGTAACCGGGAGTTATGCCATTGCAGAGTTACAGATTAATACTCATCAGACATGATATTTTAAAAGACCTGCTGATAGATTCCCTTTAAAATGGTTGTCTGTGGATTTTTTTTTTATTAGCCCCAATTCTGATGCAAAAAAATTCCAGTTGCCACAAGGCTTGCCTGCTCAGCCAGTGGCTGAGGCGGGACACTACTGTGACTGCTGATTTGCTTAGCAGGAAATATATATTATATACTCTCTGAGGATCTAAAAAAAAGAATTGTTGCTCTACTGAAAGATGATACAGGCTATAGGACCCTAAAACTGAGCTGCAGAATTGTGGGAAAGACCATACAGCGATATCACAGGACAGGTTTCATTCAGAACAGGCCTGGCCATGGTTAACCAAAGAAGTTGAGTGCACATGCTTAGCGTCATATCCAGAAATTGTCAGCATTGCTGCAGAGGTTGAAGGGGTGGGGAGGTCAACCTGTAAGTGCTCAGACCATAAGCTGAACACTGCATCAAATTGGTCAGCCTGGCTGCCCCATCAAAAGGAAACCTCTTCTAAAAATGAAGCACAAGAAAGCCCCCAAACAGTTTGCTAGAGGCAAGCAGACTAAGCATATGAATGACTAAATCATGTCCTAATTTGGTTCCGATAGTGTCAAGCGTGTGTGGCAGCAACCATGTGAGGAATACAAAGACAAGGGTGTTTTGCCTACAATCAAGCATGGTGGTGGGGGTGTCATGGTCTGGGCCTGCATGAGTCTTTAAGGAAGAAGGACGGATAGTGAAGACCATAGATAAATATAATGAATGAATCTCGGCATCAGCTTCTTCAATGATTTGCAAGTTTTATTAGTAATACAGCATATTACATACACGTAAAACGCATTTTGGCTATATGCCTTTATTAATAAGTGCTGGCACTGGGGAGCTGTACTTTATTGAAGGAAACCATGAATGCCAACATGTACTGTGACATACTGAAGCAGAGCATAATTCCCTCCTTTTTGGACACTAGGCCACAGGGCAGTATTGGGCCCAATGACAACAACTCCAAACACAATTCTTCAACAACCACTGCCTTGCTAAAGGAGCTGAAGGTAAAGGTAATGGACTGGCAATGCAGGTCTCCAAACCTAAACCTATTGAGCATCTGTGGGGCATATTCAATTAGAAGGTGAGGGAGTATAAGGTCTTCAACATCCACCAGCTCCGTTATGTTGTCACAGAGGCGTGAAAGAGGAGCCCAGTGACAACCTGTGAAGCTCTGGGGAACTTCATGCTCAAGAGGCTTAAGGTAGTGCTGAAAAATAATGGTGGCCACATAAAATACTGACACTTTGGGCCCAAGTTGGACACTTCCACTTAGGGGTGTACTTACTTTAGTTGCCAAGGTTTAGACATTAAAAAGTATCTGTCATTAAACCATATTTTCTAAACTATCTCAACTATTTCTAACACCCCCCATGTCCCTAAAAAAAAAATTCCAAAATTTAAAAAGCTCTGTATCATACCTTTCCCCTTGCTCCCATTGTGTGAGCTCCAGGTAAGAGAAAGTGGGCGTTCCCCAGCAGGCATGACGTCACTGAAGCCTGCGGGAGCTGTGCCTCACCATGCCCCGCACGCATTTCCTGAGTTTGATCTCCTGCCAGGCCGGGAGGAGTCCAAACTGTTTGACTTGCAGCGGGAAACAGAACAGAGCCACCTAGTGACCGTTTTTTTAATTACATAAAAAATATATAAAGCTTGAAAATTTTAACAGCAAGCAAATAGCAAAGTGTCTTATAATTACGTAAGGAACAATATATTAAATGTTTAGTTTGGTGACAGGTACTTTTTAATGGCTGTGTGCTGGGCTATTTAGAGGGGGAACAACAGTAAACACTGTTATACAGGTTGTGCATTCACTACTTTACATTGTAGCAGAGGGTCATTTTAATAAAAATTATTTTGACAACCTCTTTAAGACAGTCTCTATATGCCTGCATTACAGTTTCCCAGAGACTGTCTTGCATATCCTTGCACATCATATTCACAACTTTTTCTCGACCCCATTGATTTTACATAGCTAATAGCTCTATATCTGTCTCATTTATATTTTGCCATTTTTATTTGCCAAAACATTTTCATAAACTAGAAAACAGTAGCACTGCAATCTGCATCTGATATTTCACAAAGTGCTCACTAATGCAATACATTAATGATCTATAACAATAGCCCAAGAAATAATTTGAGTCACAGTCTGAGACTAATACATAATCTCAGGGCAAAGCAAAATAAGAGAAAAATCAAATATTCTCAATTGTCGATCAGGATTTAATACATTTCAGCCTCAAAACTCATTAAACTGTAATTTAAAATCCTGCTTAAAAACCTATACTGTACTTTATGACAACAGATTAACACAGTTTGACTTAATGGAGCAAGTTAAAAGTTGGTTTGTTTCCTTTATGAAATGATACATAAAATTAAAAAAAATTAAACAGCACATTACCTTTACCATGCAAAGCAAAATACCATTTTCCATGAATGTGATTAGAGTTATCAAGTATAGAAATATATCTAAATATATTTTAATAGTAAACTGGGAATCACATCCTTAGCCAGAGTATTCTTTAAAAGGGGGAGTAACCCATCTGTAGTCAACTGTTTTGGGCCTCTTTCCCCTCATTAATACAGAGCCGGGTGCTGGCTGGCATGTGAGAGGTTTTCAATGTGGGACTAGAGGAATAGTGTGTCATCCTTACTGTAGAGCAAGTTCTTCTTCAGTAAATGAGCTACTTTTAGATTATTTTCCCATGGAGCATGGGTTAAATTACACTGTAGAGCAAGTTCTTTCCTACTGGAAATTAGCTACTAGATTCATAGGTAATGCAGATAAGGATGCTAGTAGTAAGGAAGCCATGTGAACACGGAATCATGGTAAAGTTTCAATAGACCCAACGCTTATAGATGTAACCTGCTTACAATTTCAGTCATTAGGATTCGCTAATTCAACAGTACATAATCCAAAGAGGGGGCTTGAGAAAGCACAAACAGGCACAAAACATTGTCGTCCCAGTGCCCTACTCTCCCCTTGTCTTTCCTCTATCCTGCCGCCCTGTGTCCTCGTTCCTGCATTGTATCTGTCCAACATGATGAATAAAGTGTGAACAGATCTCAAGCTTCCACAATGGTGAGTGATGCATTTTTTTCCTCTCTCTTTGGATTTTGTTTTTGATGGACTGCCTATCTTAGTATATGAGCACCACAATATTGATACTTCCAAGGAACGAGTAATATTGGCCTTTAGTTGGGAACTTCCTTGCATTTGTGGAACAATTCGGATTGTGCAGTGCTGAGTCTTTCTTTTTTTGTTTTCAATTCAACAGTCTGTTCGACTTCTTTAGGTACCTGTGGAATGAGGAGAAAGAAGGCATATGTCATGTGCTGGGATAGGGATCAGTTCAGGCCTTTATCTACCCCAACCACTGTCCTTTCTTACCTGGACAATCTACACTAAACTAGGTAATTGTCCATACACTGAACTAAGTGAAGGGGAATCCAGAAGCATCAAAGAGTCCTGGTCAATACTACACAGGTAAATATGGTACCAAATCAGTAGATAAAGAGTGAAATGGAGAAAGGTCAAAATCATGAGGGCAGTGCAGTACAAAATCAGTCAGAGACAAAACAGAGTTAGGACAGGCAAGGGTTAACAGGCAAAAGGTCAAGTCCCTGTAGGAATACAGTGAATGAGGAATTCTAGTGAAAACTCAATCTCAGGCAAGGGACTGAGCAGCTGAACAGTTTAAATCTCGTGCCACCGGGAGGTGTGAGCACCAATGCTGCAACTTATTGACCCGATATCCCCACAACTTGACAGGCTAGGCCAGCAGCATCATAGAATGATGAACAGCCCTGCAAAATTCAGGGCCATCGTCAGGACAAACAGGAATGCCACCAATTGCCAAATAAAGTAGTGGAGGCATCCCTGGAGCTGGACAAGGTAAGTTCATTACAGTAAAGTCTAAAGTATTGAAGATACACATAACCAAGATTTTTCATATGATGAGACACCCCAAGTGGAAAAATGACCTTAAGACTAGACATTTTATCCTCTATTCAAAGGATAGGCGATAAGATGTCTGATGGTGGAGGTCCGGTCACTGGGACCACCGCAATCTCTGTGCAGACACCCGTGGTTCTGAACATTATATACTGAACGCGAGTTTCAGGAGGCCGTGGCGTCATGCCATGCTCCCCCTCATGATGTCACACCATGCACCCTCCATTCTTGTCTATAGGAGGGGGTGTGATGGAGATTGCAGGGGGTCCCAGGGGCCGGACCCCCGCCATCAGACATCTATTCCCCTACCCTTTGGATAGGGAATAAAATAGCAACAAAGTACCCCTCGCCGAGTGCGTCAATGGCGTTTACGTAAAAAAAAAGTCCAAAATTGCATACTTTATATAATGTATAAAAAGCGATCGTAAAGTCCCATCAAAAGAAAAATGGTACCGATAAATACTTCAGATCAGGGTGCAAAAAATGAGTCCTCAAACATCCCTGTATACAGAAAAATAAAAATAAATGATAGGGGTTAGAAGATGACAATTTTAAATATACTAATTTTGGTGCATGTAGTTATAATTTTTATTAGGTAGTAAAATAAAATAAAACCTATATAAATTAGGTATCCTTGTAACCGTATGGACCTACAGAAGAAACATAAGGTGTCATTTTTACCGAAAAGTGCACTGCTTAGAATCGGAAGCCCCAAAAATTAACAAAATGGTGTGGGTGGGGGGGGGTCAATTTGCCATAGATTTTGTGGTGAAATGACTGATGTCATTACAAAGTAAAATTGGTGGCACAAACAACAAGTCCTCATATGGATCTGAAGGTGGAAAATTGAAAGGAGGAAAAAATCAAAAGTGGAAAAAACTATAAATGGCACGGTCCTCAGGGGGTTAAATGTCATAAAGAAAACTGCTCCTCAAAATCCCACCACAAATCACCATACCTAATGGGACACTAACCAGTCCTGCAGTAGCATAAGCTTGTCCATGAGTCAAGGACAAGAGATGACTCATGGACAAGGCTGATGAGCAGACACACCAATCACCTAGGAGGGACACGCCTAATTCCTCTGAGAGGATTTTTAACACTGTGAGTTAATAAAAAGAGGTATTTTTATAATAAATATTGGTGATAGAGGCATAAAAATAAGATGTACATGGTCCGGATTAGGTACTGAGTAATATATTATTTTTTATTTTGTGGGATCTGACAGGTACGCTTTAAAGCATGTCATTAAAAAAAAAAACTTTAATATGTCGTCCAGGCATGTCAAAAGATGGGTTTCACTCCTGAGAACTGCTTCAATCACGAGACATAACTCTGTGAAGGACTTGGCAGCGCTTTTCACTTCCCAAGTTGGCCTTCCCGTCTGACCTTTTCCCTCTATAGTCTCAAAAGTTTTTCAAATGACAGTAGTGCTTTTAAGATATGCATATTTTTCATACTCCTTATACAATGTTTTATCAACTAACTGATGTTTAACCCCTTAACGACCATGGACGTATATTTACGTCCGTGGCCGGCTCCCAATCTGTTAAGCGTGCTCAGCTTCGTACCTGCGGCTAATACCGGACTTCGCTCATCAGGCTGATGTCCAGTATTCACCCTTTAGATGCCACGATCAAAGTTGATTGCAGCATCTAAAACGGGAGAATACACTGCCGGATAGCTCAGTGGAGCTGTTTGGGACCACCACGGTGAAATTGCGGTGTCCTGAACAGCTGAGAGGACAGCAGTAGGTGTCTTACCTTCTTTCCAGCTGTCCAATCGGAGTCTGATTGCTCCAAGCCTGAAATCCAGGCTTGAGCAATCAAGAGCAGAAAACACTGATCAATGCATTCCTATGGCAATGCATTGAACAGTGCCTGCAATCAGTATATGCAATGTTACAGCCCCTAGAGGGGGTATTGTCGCGTGCGTAAATGTCCGAACTATAAAAATATATCATTAACTAAACCGTATGGTCAATGGCGTACCCGCAAAAGAAAATCCAAAGTCCAAAATAGCGTATTTTTGGTCACTTTTTACACCATAAAAAAATGAACAAAAAGCGATCAAAAAGTCTGCTCAAAACAAAATTGATACCGCTAAAAACTTCAGATCACGGTGCAAAAACCGCCTCGTACATGGAAAAATAAAAAAGTTATAGGGGACAGAAGAGAACAATCTTAAACGTATGAATTTTCCTGCATGTAGTTATGATTTTTTTCAGAAGTATGACAAAATCCAACCTATATAAGTAGGGTATCATTTTAACCATATGGACCTACAGAATAAAGATAAGGTGTCATTCTTACCGAAAAATTTACTGCGTAGAAACGAAAGCCCCAAAAGTTACAAAATGTCCGACATCCGCGATCACGCGGATGTACGCCATTAACCCCTCAGATGCTGTGATCAATACAGATCACGGCATCTGCGGCATTGCGGTACTTTGAATGGATGATCGGCGCTGCCACGGCGATCTGATCCTCCAGCATGGCGGCCGAAGGTCCCCTCACCTGGCTCTGGCCCTCTCCCGGGGTCTTCTGCTCTGGTCTGAGATCGAACAGACCAGAGCAGAAGATGACCGATAATATTGAGCAGTGCTGTGTCCTATACATAGCACTGCACAGTATTAGCAATCAAAGGATTGCTATAGATAGTTCCCTATGGGGACATAAAAAGTGTAAAAAAAAAAGTTGAAAAATGTAAAAATAAAAAGTAAAAAAAAAGTGAAAAATCCTCTCCCCCAATAAAAATGAAAATTGTCAGTTTTTCCCATTTTACCCCCAAAAAGCGTAATTTCTTTTTAATAAACATATTTGGTATCACCACGTGCGTTAATGTTAATGATCCCGTACAGTGAATGGCGTAAACGTAAAAACATTTTAAAAGTCCAAAAATGCTGCTTTTTTGTCACATTTTATAAAAAAAAATTATAATAAAAAAATTATCTAAAAGTTTTACATATGCAAATGTAGTATCTAAAAAGATTACAGATGACAGTGCAAAAAATGAGCCCTCATACCACCCTATATACGGAAAAATTAAAAAGTTATAGGTGGTCAAAATAGAGCGATTTTAGATTACTGATTTTGTACAAAAAGTTTTAGATTTTTTTTAAGCGGTACAAAAATATAAAAGTATCAAGCCATGGGTATTATTTTAATCGTATTGACCCACAGAATAAAGAACACATATAATTTTTACCGTAAATTGTACAGTGTGAAAATGAACCCCTCCAAAAGGTGCAAAATTTTGGTTTTCATTTAAATTTCCTCCCTAAAAATTTTTTTTTTGGGTTCGCCGTACATTTTATGGTAAAATGAGAGGATTCATTACAAAGTACAATTGGTAACGCAAAAATCAAGCCCTTATATGGGTCTGTAGATGGAAATATAAAAGAGTTATGGATTTTAGAAGGCGAGGAGGATAAAACGAAAACGCTAAAATAAAATTGGCCTGGTCCTTAAGGTGAAAATGGGCTTGGTCCTTAAGGGATTAAGGGGTTAGAATGGTCATCTTCTGACCCCTATAACTTTTTTATTTTTCCGTATACGGGGATGTATGAGGGTTAATTTTTTTTGCACCATGATCTGAAGTTTTTATTGGTACCATGTTTGTTTTAATGGGACCTTTTGATCGCTTTTTATAAATTTTTTAGGGTATACAAATTGACCAAAAATATGCAATTGGTATTTTCGTACATAAACGCTATTGAACGTGCGGTTTAATGAACATTATATTTTTATAGTTCAAACATTTGCACACGTGGCAATATCACATATGTTTGTTTTTATTATGTTTACATATTTATTATGTTGAATTTGGGAAAAGGGGGGTGATTCAAACTTTTAATATGGAAAGGGATAATGGGTGTTTTTTTAAAAACTTTTATTCAACTTTTTTTTTTTACACTCTATTAGTCCCCTTAGGGGACTTTTAGGAGGAATCATTAGATTCCTCATACAGATCAATGTAATTCCATAGAACTCCATTGATCTGTGTGCTCTGCACTCGATTCAGCCAGTTCAGCCAGGCTCTATCAATCTCAGAGCCGCAGCAGCAACGGAAGGAGAGGTAAGCCCTCCGGCTACCTCAGCAGTGGATTATACCCCCCCCCCCTCTACCCGCACGCACGATCGCACTGCAGGGGGGGCGATCCACCCCACTGGACCACCAGGGGCTGGATAATGCTGCCTTTGTCGGCTTTGACAGCAACATTCAAAAGGGTTAAAAGCCAGCTGCGGCAATCGCCGCATGTCAGCTATTAGCGGTGGCCCCCAGCTACAAAAATCAGCTGACACACCGGTTGCCGTCTCAGAACGGGCCCTGGCCTGTCCTTAGATGGCAACCGGTTAACCTTAAAGGGGTACTCCGCCCCTAGACATCTTATCCCCTATCCAAAGGATAGGGGATAAGATGTCAGATCGCCGGGGTCCCGCTGCTGGGGACCCTGGGGATCGCTGCTGCAGCACCCCGCTATCATTAATGCGCAGAACGAGATCGCTCTGCACATAATGATGGGCAATACAGGGCCCGGAGCATCGTTACTTCATGGCTCCGCCCCTTGTGACATCACGGCCCGCCCAGTCAATACAAGTCTATGGGAGGGGGCGTGGCGGTCGTCACGCCCCCTACCATAGACTTGCATTAAGGGGACGGGACGTGATGTCATGAGGGGCGGAGCCATGACGTCATGCTACGACGGCCCCTGTATCGCCCGTCATTACACACAGAGTGAACTCGCTCTGTGCAGTAATGATGGCGGTGTGCCGCAGCAGCGATCCGCGGGGTCCCCAGCGACCATGGCGATCTAACATTTTATCCCCTATCCTTTGGATAGGGGATAAGATGCCAGGGGCGGAGTACCCCTTTAATTCGAAAGCAATGTCATATTTTCATTCCTAATTTTAAGGAAATCTATATTCATTACTGAACACAATACTTTTGTCAGTTTCAAATTATTTCAGAAAGCATTGTGTTTTTTTTTTCTCTAACAGAATGATAACAACAATTTTGTCCATGCCTGTACATCGAGTTACTTAAATGTGACACATCTTTACCTTTTTTTCACCGTCTGATTGACACCACCATGACAATTCTTCCATCCACATCTCCTCTCAGCAGAAATTGCCTCCCAAATGTATTTGACTCCTCTCTTTAAATACATTTGTACCCCTATACTTAGATAATGCAAATATCAAACTTATTTTACAACTAAATAACCCTTTTAAACATGTAATAAAAAGAAAAAAAAAGTGAAGAGAAAAAAAAAGATAGTGTATAGGTCTTTAACTCTCGAAATAGTCCTAAACTTCCTCTATGGCGGGGTACTCTGGTGGAAAACATTATTATTATTATTTTTTTTTAAATCAACTGGTGCCAGAAAGTTAAACAGATTTGTACAGAGGTGTCAGCAGAGAGCACAGTGATTAGACGGAAAAGAACATCTCAACTTCCTCTGGAGCATACAGCAACTGATAAGTACTGGAAGGATTAAGATTTTTACAAATCTGTTTAACTTTCTGGAACCAGTTGATAAAAATAAAAATATGCCTGTTCTCTCCATCTCTTGTCTTCCCTCACATTCTACGCCTCCTTCAGTCCCCCTTGCTTGTTTGACATGCATAACTCGCCAAGTCCATAGTGATAATGGGTCTGCTGCCTCCAAGAGTTTAACCCCTGAGAACCATGTTTGCTCATCTCTAATGTGTACCACTCTGAATTTATTTGCCCGTATCGACTGGTTAAATACTGAATCCACCAAACTTGCTGGGAACATAGGATTCCCAATTATTGGTGTCAGTAGTGAGTTCACAATGCTGCACACAAAATGAAAATAGAGAAGGAACCTAGTTAAATGGCAAGGAACCTAGCTCAATAAATGGGTCAAGACTGAATCTAGTCACATCTAATTATTTAACGGACTCCTTTAAGTGCACAGGCTGAGCTTCATAGCCTATTGAAACAACACCACAACAAGTGGTCTTGTTTCTGGAAAGAAATATAACTTTGATATAACCCCATGAGCAGGCTCCCTAGTGAATATTTTAGGCATGATATTTAAGCAAAATAAGTATAACTGATTACTTAGAAACATAAATGCGGCACATGGGTGGCACTGAGGGAACTATGTGCTACATTACATGTTAATGGTCACTTAATTAACTGTAGAGGAACCTGTTCAGGACAAAACACCAGTACTACCACATTTCATGGCACCAGTACTACCACATTGCATGGCTCAGGGATGATAATCATCACTGGTTTCCAGCAATTGAGGAAAGGTGTACAGGTAATGTTACAATATGCAGGGTTGAATATAGCGGGAAAAGTTTGTCAGGATACTTTCTGACATTACATATTGGAAACCAAAATCAGTTTACAATTTGCTGTACTGAAACTTGTGTTTTATTTGCTTGTTGACAGTAATATATTTGTTTTATTGTATAAACTCTCAACACAATATTTCCCAGCTCCCGAAACTGTGCCTGATTTACTTTGGATTTATGTAAAACAGCAATTCTTTGTTCTTATACAAATCTTGCTTTATGGTAGATGAATGAACAGTTTATTCTAATGTCATCAATTTACTTGCAAGTCGTGTACTTTGAGTATGCAAGTTGTGATTTCTCACCTAAGAAAGGTCATTTTATGATGATGTATAGTGACTAGCATAATGATTTCTTCTTCTACAATAACATGCTGTAAAAGGGATAAGATCACAGGATCACATCTGTTTGGATAGATGTACTCACTGCAGCAGGAACACCAAGAGTTTAGTCCAAGGTAAAGGAAGCCTCAAATCAGCTTTATTTTTTATATGCTAATATGAAAGATAGACAACATGGCAACTAACTACAATATATAGCCAACCTATCTATCATAGTTAAAGTCTACTGCCAAGCACCTCAAAGCAACACACATGTCCAAACCAGTACGTATGTATTGGTCTGGCTGACATTACCCAGGCTGGAAGCACTGAGACCATAGACCATACCTTTCTTAAAGGAGTCATCTCAGCTGGTGCCTAATGAAATACAGCTGAGATAGTGTGGAGTCTTCTCTTTCTATACCAGTAGCAAAGGTTATCAGTCACCAAATCAAGAAAATTGACTCTTTCTCTACCAAACTAGTCCCTGGTCACATTCTCCGGCTATTTCGCTATTTCTAGCCATTATAAAACTTGTTTATGTGATTTCTAACCAGTGTCACCTTTGCAGGCTCCATCTCCAATTTATATTTTTTCTTGAACTAGTGAGTGAAGCCTATCTGCTATGATGTCTCCCATACACTCCACTCACATAAAAGGGGGCCCTGTTCCCCTATATCTCTGTAGTGCACCTTCAGAAGCAGAAGAATAGAAGACATTATAGAGCATTAATGAGCAGTGTAAGAGGTGAATAAAGTATTGGGGTGTGATGTAACATTGGCTAGATGTTTTAGCGTCTTCTCTGCATGTCTCTCTGTATGTCTGGTCTCCCAATGCATCTAATTCCTTCTAACTTCAGCCCTTTTATGGGCAGCATGTCAGCTGATCCCTCAGTAAATCATCTCCAGAATGATTTTTAGAAGTTTTTCAGAGTTAACCACTACAGGTGGCACAGGTATGACCCGACACCCTGGTACTTAAGGACCTAGGGCGTACCAGGGCGTACCACGGGAATTTCGGTCTCTGCCGTTCGCCGGGCAGGGACCGGACCAAGATGCCTGCTGAAATCATTCAGCAAGCATTCTGTGACAGTGCCCAGGGGGGTCCTGAGACATACACCTCGGAAGACTACGGAAGCTGGTGAGTTGTTGCCCAGCAACATCTGGAGGGCTACAATTTGGAGACCAATTAACAGTGGTCTCTAAACGGTAACCCTCCAGATGTTGCAAAACTACAACTCCCAGCATGCCCAGACAGCTGTTTGCTGTTTTGGCATGCTGAGATTTGTAGTTTTGCAACAGCTGGAGGGCTACAGTTTGGAGATCACTGTGCAGTGGTCTCAAAACTGTGGCCCTCTAGATCTTGCAAAACTACAACTCCCAGCATGCACAAACAGCTGCCTCGGCATGCTGGGAGTTGTAGTTGGGTACCTCCTGCTGTTGCATAACTGCATCTACCAGCATGCCCTTCAGCGATCAGTACATGCTGGGAGTTGTACAGGGTTGGCCATTTATATAGATACACCGGAATAAAATGGTGATATTAACTTCCTGTTTGTGGCACATTAGTATATGTGAGGGGGGAAACTTTTCAAGATCGGTGGTGACAACGGCGGCCATTTTGAAGTTGGCCATGTTAAATCCAACTTTTGTTTTTTCAATAGGAAGAGGGTCATGTGACACATCAAACTTATTGGGAATTTCACGAGAAAAACAATGATGTACTTGGTTTTAATGTAACTTTATTCTTTCATGAGTTATTTACAAGTTTCTGACCACTTATAAAATGTGTTCAATGTGCTGCCCATTGTATTGGCTTGTCAATGCAACCATCTTCTCCCACTCTTCACACACTGATAACAACACCGCAGGAGAAATGCTAGCACAGGCTTCCAGTATCCATAGTTTCAGGTGCTCCAGAATGGGCAAAACAAAAATTGGAACAGGACCCTCAGTTTACGCAGAAGATTTTGTTCAGTGATGAGGCAAACTTTTATGTGAATGGTGAAGTTAACAAACAAAACCACCACTATTGGTCTGACACTAACCCACATTGGATAGATCCCTCCAAGACTGTTGGAACACAAAACATGTATGGTGTGGTGTGGTATATGGGGTGCAAAGATATCAATGGAAACCTCAAGGCCACTGGATATGCAAAATTGCTACATGATGATGTGTTTCCCTCTTTATGCACTGAAGCTGGCACGTTCCCTGAGTTTTTCCAGCAAGATGGTGCCCCACCACATTATAGGTGTCAGGTCCGAGCATTCCTAGATGAACAGTTTCCTGGAAAGTGGATTGGTCGTCGTGGGCCAGTTGAATGGCCCCCAAGGTCTCCCAATCTGACCCCTTAGACTTATCTTTGGGGTCATCTGAAGGCAATTGTCTATGCTGTGAAGATACGAGATGTGCAGCACCTGAAACTACGGATACTGGAAGCCTGTGCTAGCATTTCTCCTGCGGTGTTGCTATCAGTGTGTGAAGAGTGGGAGAAGAGGGTTGCATGGATAATCCAACACAATTGGCAGCCAATTGAACACATTTTATAAGTGGTCAGAAACTTGTAAATAACTCATGAAAGAATAAAGTTATGTTAAAACCAAGCACATCATTGTTTTTCTTGTGAAATTCCCTATAAGTTTGATGTGTCACATGACCCTCTTCCTATTGAAAAAACAAAAGTTGGATTCAAAATGGCCGACTTCAAAATGGCGGCCATGGTCACCATCCATCTTGAAAATTTTCGCCCCTCACATATACTAATGTGCCACAAACAGGAAGTTAATATCACCAACCATTCCCATTTTATTAAGGCGTATCCATTTAAATGGCCCACCCTGAAGTTTTGCAACAGCTGGAGGCACACTGGTTGGAAAATACAGAGTTAGGTAACAGAACCTAACTGAAGGTTTTCCAACCAGTGTGCCTCTAGCTGTTGCAAAAGTACAACTCTCATCATGCACGGTCTGTCAGTGCATGCTGGGAATTGTAGTATTGAGAAAGCTGGAGGTTTGCCCCCCCCCCCCCCATGGGTGGGTTTACAGTGAGTCTCCTGCTTCAAGTTTGAGCTGCGGCAAATTATAATTTTTTTTTCTCTTTTCTTCCCTTCTTCCTCTGGTTTCAGGTATTTTTGGATTATCAGCTGTATTTGTATGTGGACGCGTGCACATATGAGCTTTTTTTATTTATTATAAATTACCATTAACACCAATCAATTTATTTTTTCCTTTATACGTTTTTTCATTTCTATTCTTTAAGGTTTTATTCACACACGCTGGGTAGTCCGAGATCAAAGTCTAATTTGTATAATTTCTCTAAAAACATACTTTTACAGAGGAAACGCTAGTTTAGAAATTTATATATCGCTGTTCATTAAAATAAAAAATAAAGAAATACTGAAATTATGATATTAGTGCGGCCCATATGGACTTTTGCTATTTGTCACTGACAAGGATATTTACCAATTACTATCAGTATATTAATCGTTTTATGCATTATAAATGTATATACTTACTATCATGCGACTGTGACTATACCTATTTAATTTTGACATATAGCTATTAATGCATTTTCCGATTATTGTTGTTCATTTTTATTTTCATTTTCATAAAATGTATCTTCATATTTATTTTTATTTCCATTTTTTTATTCATTTTTATTTATATTTATTTTCATTTATTTTCATACTATTTATTATTTTATCGTCATCTTTCTTCTTTTTTTCATTCTCCTCTCTTTTTTTCATGATTTATTGTTATAATTTTTTCCTTGTTTACATGATTTGTTATTGTAGAGACCAAAACAGAAGAATGTCCAGCGCTACAGGATACAGAATGAACTCTTTATTGCAGATAAAACTTCACAGCATAGCAGACACGGACATAAGTAAGTGACACGTTTCGGCTCTAGCGTCGGGCCTTAGTCATACACTGAATGACAATCTGTGCAAATCTTAAATAGGGGAAATGTCTCCTAAGCACCCAATCAGGGGTTTAGCTGAGAGACAGGTCCAACCTCTCAACCTGCACAGGTATGTCTCAGCCATTAATCCGGGCTCACCACACTCCTACAGGTTGGGACAGCACATAGCTAGTACAGATATACAATTTATTAATACAGGATACAATATAAATAAACATATAAAAATGGGGTGCGGAATTACCACATATACCCTAATTAGTTTATTATTAAAACATTACACATGTGTGATAAGAAAAAAAAAGAAAATATAGTGTATATAAAAAATACTATGTGTAGGCATTGGAAATTGGGGTGCAGCTGTCTTGGGCAGGGAAAAAATATATATACACCCACTATAACTAAATATGGCAAAATTGTAATGCATATATGAAAAATTAAATCTGAAGTCCCGACAGCTACACCCCAGCTCCAAAACAGCACAGACAGAACAAGGATAAGAGACAAATGGTGAGTGGAAGCATAGTGCAACATCAACCACTAACCCAGAAACTATATGATATACCAGAGGAAATCACTCCATAATATACCTGCAAATTTATTAGTATTAACTATTACTGAGGGAGGAAAAAGAACAAGGAAAATATTGTATTGTTTTATTAAATTTCGTTA
The DNA here is from genome assembly GCF_029499605.1 of Hyla sarda. Lineage (NCBI taxonomy): Eukaryota > Metazoa > Chordata > Amphibia > Anura > Hylidae > Hyla > Hyla sarda. Next base: position 164,625,048 of record NC_079196.1, on the reverse strand, counting down.
CCTCAGACGAAGAAGCTAGTAGAGGGGAGGTATTGAGCAATCTAACTGTCAATAGTGTAAAATGGTATCCTCCATACATTTATTAAGACCATTGGGAACCCTGCTATTTAGTTTCAAGATCCAAAATACCTCCCTGTCCAATAGCTTTAATTTACTGTCCCCTCCCCTAACCGGAGGAGTGACTCGTTCCAATCCCTGTAACATAAGTGATGCCGTGCTACCTGAGTGAACCTCGGCGCAGTGTTTCGAGATCATGGACACATATCTGGAATTGAAGTGTACGACGTGCGAAATGTGTTTTCGGATCCGTACCTTAAGGGGGGTGGTAGTGCAGCCTACATATTGTAGGCTGCAATCCCTGCAGGTAATGACGTAAATAACCATACTCGTATTGCAGTTAATAAACTGGTGGATTTTGAAGGGCTCGCCAGTAGAAGAAGATAGAACCATATTGAAATTAGACATGTATTTGCAGCATATACATTTGGTGTGACCGCATTTCAAGGTCCCGTTATGTCGTAACCTGGTGGGTTTAGTTTGAATTTTGGACTGTGAAATGACTAGGGGAGATAAGCTGACCTATCGTGGGGACTCTTCTTGAAATACACTTATATCCTCCTATAAAAGTATCTTTCAATGCCGGATCACCGGTGATAATAGGCATGTATTTATGTATTATGCTGCAAATCTGTTTGAATTCTTGACTATATCTGGTGGAGAACACAATTGGTGAATGATTAGCAAAAGACTTCTGTCGATGGCAAACAGGGTTCTTGGGCATAATAGGATTAATCCTGTTTTTGTTAGAGGCAATGTTTTTTCCCTGTTTAATGTCCCGACTAGAGTATCCCCTCAACAGAAGACTTGATTAAATGGCAGAGGCTTCAATTTCAAAAACGGGGTCCGAAGAACAATTTCTTCGGGCCCGGATCATTTCACCTGCTGATAGATTCCTGATAACATGAGGCGGGTGGCAGGAGGAAGCGTGTAATATAGAATTGACTGCAGTGTCTTTCCTGTATGTCACAGTGGTCACACAATTACTCTCCTCATCTCCCGTCAGACATAAATCAAGAAAACAGACACTTTTTTCATGATGGGACACAGTGAATAATGAGGAGGTAGTCTATGTAACGACCGTACCAGACCATGGAAGATAAGAAGGGGTTCGACAGGGAGAAGATTGTCCCCCTCTCCCACAAACACATGTAAATGTTGTCGAGAGAGGGTGAAAACTTCGCCCCCATCGAAGCACCTGTGATCTGAAGAAAAAATTGTTGGTTAAACATAAAAAGTTATGATGCAATAAGAAGTTCACAACCTAAACAATAAATTCTTGTAAAATAAGAGTGTAATTAGAATATGTGTCCAGAAACCATGTGAGTGCCTGTAAAGCCAGAGGGTGAGGGATAACTGAATATAAGGACACTACGTCTGCAGATATCCAAGTATATGCACTATCCCACCTGATGTCTTGCATCATTTGCAATATATGTCCAGTGTCCTTAATGTGTCCCGGCATCCGTGTTATGAGTGGTTGTAAGGAGGCATCTACCCAAGAACACAAGCGTTCATTTAATGAGGAAATCCCCGCAACTATGGGTCTGAGGGGTGGAGGGAAGATATTCTTGTGGACCTTAGGTAATGAATGAAATATTGGTACAACAGGGTGATCAGTTTTAATATATTCAGCCTGTTTGGCTGACAAAACCCCCAGCTGTACTCCACGGTCCACAAGAATACCCAAAGCTCTCCTAAAGGGAACCGTTGGGGTCTGTATGTTAGTGGATCTTGTAACATCAATAGGTTTAATTTCGCATACAGACCCTTGTCGAGGATGACAACACGCCCCCCCCCCCATCAGCCTGACGTATAATTACATCTTCCATATTGGATAACTCTTCCAGTGCTTTCCTCTCACGCAATGTTAAGTTACATTTCATGTGAGGACGTTGTCTAGCCAGGTTAGGCTGGGTTCACACCACGTTTTCTTAAATACGGTTCCCGTATACGGTTTGGAGGAGGGGGGCGCGGCTTAATCGCGGCGCCCGCACTCAGCCGTATTCGGGAACCGTATTTAATGCAAGTCTATGAGCCGACCGGAGTGAACCGCAGCCTCCGGTCGGCTTCGTTTTCGGCCGTATGCGGTTTCCCGACCGCAGGCAAAAACGTGGTCGACCACGTTTTTGCCTGCGGTCGGGAAACCGCATACGTCTGAAAACGAAGCCGACCGGAGGCTGCGGTTCACTCCGGTCGGCTCATAGACTTGCATTAAATACGGTTCCCGAATACGGCTGAGTGCGGGCACCGCGATTAAGCCCCGCCCCCCTCCTCCAAACCGTATACGGGAACCGTATTTAAGAAAACGTGGTGTGAACCCAGCCTTAGTCAGCTCATGCTGTACCGCTTCTTGGAAATAATCCAACGAAGGGGTGCGGGAATTGATACGGTAAAAATGAGGATTGGGGGTCGGAAAATCAGGGGTATCAACATCATGTGAGTGGAATACCATGTCCTGAAGCTCCGACACCAAAATTAAATTCTGAAAATTCAAAACTTGAGTCAATCCCCAACTGGTAATAGGTTCTAATAAACCGTACGACATCCCAATACTCAAGAAAATATTACTACTCATATTATCATGCTCATTATTTATATTAACATTTGGTACATCACAATGATGAACATTAGACATTAGGTAAGAATCGCCATCCACTAGTGCACTGGGCATATTGGAAAAATGTTTTTTAACAGTCACATTCCGTATAAATTTGTTGACGTCTAATAAAGTCCTATATAGATCAAAATGTGTTGCAGGTGAGAATGTTAGACCCTTGGACATGACTGACAACTGTTCATGTGAAAAATATTTAGCAGATAAGTTGAAGATGGGAATAGTCTTTACCTCCTGGGTCTCATGGATCTCCAGACGTCTGGATCTGTGTTTCTTGCCCGCCCTGCAACATTTTTTGGCCGAGTTGTAGTTGAGAGAGCCGAAGTTGCTACCGGCAACAACTGTCTTGTATCACCAGGGAAGGGTGTGCTCAGAATCCGATGCTGATACAATAGATTCAGTGTCCATTTCGCTGAAGCTTACTTTGCTCCCTTTACAGGCTCTGCGGCCACGGTTTCTCTTTAATATGGACCTTGGAATAGAAGGAGTCGATTGTGTATTAGGCCAGGGAAACACATTATTGGTCTTGTAGTCCTGAAGATCCCGCAGGAACTTCTGTTGTTTGGTCTCAGTGATACTTTCCTCTAGATTAGCCAGACTTTCTGTTAGTTTAGAGTCCAATTCTGGAAACAGTGGATGGTGTTCAAACGCTGACAGTTTGGTTTGCAGTGTGGCGATCTTTTCATTCACCTGTTGGAGCGCCGTCTCTTCATGTGCAATAATCAAGCGCATGAAGCGCGCAGAAAATTCGGCCAATAATTGATCCCACTCTGAACAGAACTGCTCAGAGAACACTGTGGTAGGGAATTTTCTAATGCACAATCCCCTTGGCACCATATGTTGATCATCATACTGTTTAAGTGTTGAAAGATCCCACCATATCCTGGTCTCGGTGGTAAGAGCCTTTTCCAACTCACTCATATAAATTCTTAAATCCATGTTGTCACATGCTGCTGGTGTAGAAGTATTGAAAATTTGCTGCATTCGTTCTGATCGAGATGGACGTACCTCCAGGGGATTGAGGCAGCTTGCTTGAGCCATATCTCACCGATCTCTTTACTCCGGAGAGGGGAAGGATCACGGACAATGCCCCAGCTATGGATGAGCAAACACACACGATAGTCCGGCTCACTTCCCAAGCCCTCAGCGCAAGGACTGGCGTGGGCAACACCATTTGTGTAGAGACCAAAACAGAAGAATGTCCAGCGCTACAGGATACAGAGCAAATTCTTTATGCAAATTCTTTATTGCAGATACAACTTAACAGCATAGCAGACACGGACACAAGTAAGTCACGCTTATCGGCCCTAGCGTCGGGCCTTAGTCATACACTGAATGACAATCTGTGCAAATCTTAAATCGGGGAAATGTCTCCTTAGCACCCATTCAGGGGGTTTAGCTGAGGGACAGGTCCAATGATTTTTTATTATCATTTTAATATACCATATATACTCAAGTATAAGCAGAGATTTTCAGCACGATTTTTTGTGCTAAAAACGCCCCCCTCGGCTTATACTCGAGTGAACTCTCCGCCTGTCAATCCTTTCTCAGTGGTCTTCAACCTGCGGACCTCCAGATGTTGCAAAACTACAACTCCCAGCATGCCCCGACAGCCATCGGCCCTAAACTGTTTCCTTGAAATACGACAGGGCTCTGAAGTGAGAGAGCACCATGCACATTTGAGAACGAAATTAGGGATTGCATAGGGGTGGAGAGGGGTATTCTATGCCAGTTAATCCCAAACAGGGTGCCTCCAGCTGTTGCTAAACTCCCAGCATGCCTGGACAGTCAGAGGAAGCTCTGTTTTGGAAACACTGCCGTACCATACGTTTTTCATTTCTATTGGGGGGGGGGGGAGTGCAGTGTAAGGGGGTGTATATGTAGTGTTTTACCCTTTATTTTGTGTTAGTGTAGTGTAGTGTTTTTAGGGTACATTCACACTAGCGGGGGTTTACAGTGAGTTTCCCGCTAGGAGTTTGTGCTGCGGCAGGAAATTTGCCGCAACTCAAACTTGAAGCAGGAAACTCACTGCAAACCATTGCACAGTGATCTCCAAACTGTAGCCCTCCAGATGTTGCTAGGCAACAACTCACCGGCTTCCGTAGGATCGCCACACCAGGGAGCCGTCCTCTGCCGCCCACCGCCAATCGCCGATAGTAAGTGGACCTCTGGCGCTGATCCCCACTTGTTCCCCTGCTCTGCCTAGACTACAGTGGGTGGGCAGAGCAGGGGAACCGAACTTTAACCCCCCCACCCCCGGTCTGCTATTGGTCAGTCGCTTCGGACCGACCAATAGCAGGGAGAGGTGGGGTGGCACCCCTGCCACCTCGCTCTCATCCCCTCAGGGGCATGGTGGGTGTCTTGGACACCCCCGATCCCCCTTATTTTCCGGGTCACCGGAGAACCATATGACTCGGAGTCGGCGCAAATCGCCGGTGTGAATTCACTGGTGATTTATGGTAATTGCTGACATGGGGAGGGTCTCAGGACCCCCCTGGGCATTGTCACGGGATGCCTGCTGATTGATTTCAACAGGCATCCCGCTCTGGTCCCCGTCGGCGCACGGCGGTTACCAAAATCCCCACAGGTCTACAGGTACGCCCTTGGTCCTTAAGTACCAAGCGTCAGGGCGTACCTGTACGCCCATGGTCCCTAAGTGGTTAAAGGGACAGTGGTCAGATGTGCAAAAATGCCCGGATCCTTAACCTTTTAAGGACGCCGGGCGTATGCATACGCCCTGCATCCCGAGTCCTTAAGGACGTGGGGCGTATGCATACACCCATGGGAATTCCGATCCCCGCCGCTAGCCGGTTGGGGACCGGACCGGAATGCCTGCTGAAATCATTCAGCAGGCATCCCGGCACATCGCCGAGGGGGGTCCTGAGACCCCTCAATGTCGGCGATCGCAGAAAATCGCATGTCAATTCAGAAATGCAATTTTCTGCTATTCCGGGCTGATCGGGTCTCTGGTGACCCGATCACCCGGAAAATAGGGATGATCGGAGCTGTCAGGGACAGCCCTGATCATACTGAGGGATAGGAGCGAGGTCGCAGTGCTGCGATCTCCTCCTATCCCCTGCCATTGGTCAGAACAGATTCTGACCAATGGCAGGGCAGGACAGTGGGTTGCCATGGCAACCCCCTGTTCTGCCCACCCCTGGATGTCGAGGGAACATGGGGAGAAGATGGAGGCCGGTACCTGGAGGAGAAGATGCCTGGGGACCCAGGATCATCGCTGGAGACTGCTGGATCCTGGCTCAGGTAGGGAAACTACGGTGGGGGGGAGGGGGAAATGAAAGGGAAAGTAAAGTGATCTCTACTGTGGCAACCACTAGGAAGGCCAAACTGCAACTCCCAGCATGCCCAGAGAGCCAAAGGCTGTCTGGGCATGCTGGGAGTTGTAGTTTTGCAACATCTGGAGGGTCACAGTTTGGAGACCACTGTTACAGTGGTGCCCAAACGGTAGCCCTCAAGATGTTGCTAAACTACAATTCTCAGCATGCCTAGACAGGCCAGGCATGCTGGGAGTTGTAGTTCTGTAACATCTGTCCCTTCAGATTTTGCAATTTTCATGAAATTTTTGAAAATTGCTGCTCTATTTTGAAGCCCTCTAATTTTTTCAAAAAGCAAAAATATGTCCATTTTATGATGCCAACATAAAGTGGACATATTCTATTTGTGAATGAAGATAACATTTGTTTGGAATATCCATTTTCCTTACAAGTAGAGAGCTTCAAAGTTAGAAAAATGCAACATTTTCAAAATTTTCATGAAATTTTGGGATTTTTCGCCAAAAAAGGATGCAAGTATTGCCGAAAATTTACCACCACAATAAAGTAGAATATGTCACAAAAAAATAATCTCAGAATCAGAATATTCGATAAAAGAGTTTTCGAGTTATTAATTCATAAAGCGATAGTGGTCAGAATTGCGAAAAAGGGCTCAGTCCTTAAGGTGAAAAAGGGCTGCGTCCTTAAGGGGTTAAAGGGGTACTCTGCGCCTAGACATCTTATGTCCTATCCAAAGGATAGGGGATAAGATGGCAGATCACCGGGGTCCCGCTGCTGGGGACCCCCCGGGATCGCCGCTGCGGCACCGCGCTATCATTACTGCACGGGCAATACAGGGCCCGGAGCATAGTTACGTCACGGCTCCACCCCTCGTGACGCCACGGCCTGCCCCCCTCAATACAAGTTTATGGGAGGGGCGTGGTGGCCGTCACGCCCCCTGCCATAGACTTGCATTAACCCCTTAAGGACTCAGGGTTTTTCCGTTTTTGCACTTTCGTTTTTTCCTCCTTACCTTTAAAAAATCATAACCCTTTCAATTTTCCACCTAAAAATCCATATTATGGCTTATTTTTTGCGTCGCCAATTCTACTTTGCAGTGACATTAGTCATTTTACCCAAAAATGCACGGCGAAACGGAAAAAAAAATCATTGTGCGACAAAATCGAAAAAAAAACGCCATTTTGTAACTTTTGGGGGCTTCCGTTTCTACGCAGTGCATATTTCGGTAAAAATGACACCTTATCATTATTCTGTAGGTCCATACGGTTAAAATGATACCCTACTTATATAGGTTTGATTTTGTCGCACTTCTGGAAAAAATCATAACTACATGCAGGAAAATGTATACGTTTAAAAATGTCATCTTCTGACCCCTATAACTTTTTTATTTTTCCACGTACGGGGCGGTATGAGGACTCATTTTTTGCGCCGTGAGCTGAAGTTTTTATTGGTATGATTTTTGTTTTGATCTGACTTTTTGATCACTTTTTATTCATTTTTTAATGTTATAAAAAGTTACCAAAATACGCTTTTTTGGACTTTGGAATTTTTTTGCGCGTACGCCATTGACCGTACGGCTTAATTAATGACATATTTTTATAGTTCGGACATTTACACACGCGTCGATACCACATATGTTTATTTTTATTTTTTTTTACACTGTTTTATTTTTCTTATGGGAAAAGGGGGGTGATTCAAACTTTTATTAGGGAAGGGGTTAAATGACCTTTATTAACACTTTTTTTTAACTTTTTTTTTGCAGTGTTATAGGTCCCATAGGGACCTATAACACTGCACACACTGATCTTTCATCCTGATCACTGGCGTGTATTAACACGCCTGTGATCAGCATTATCGACGCTTGACTGCTCCTGCCTGGATCTCAGGCACGGAGCAGTCATTCGTCGATCGGACACCAGGGAGGCAGGTAAGAGCCCTCCCGGTGTCCGATCAGCTGTTCGGGACGCCGCGATTTCACCGCGGCGGTCCCGAACAGCCCGACTGAGCAGCCGGGATACTTTCAGTTTCACTTTAGAAGCGGCGGTCAGCTTTGACCGCCGCTTCTAAAGGGTTAATACCGCACATCGCCGCGATCGGCGATGTGTGGTATTAGCCGCGGGTCCTGGCCGTTGATTAGCGCCGGGACCCACGCGATATGATGCGGGATCGCGGCGCGATCCCGCTTCATATCGCGGGAGCCGGCGCAGGACGTAAATATACGTCCTGGGTCGTTAAGGGGTTAAGGCTGCGGGCCGTGGTGTCACGAGGGGCGGAGCCATGATGTCATGCTGCTCTGTCCCCTGTATCACCCGTCATTACGCACAGAGCTAACTCGCTCTGTGCAGTAATGATAGCGCGGTGCTGCAGCAGCGATCCTGGGGGTCCCCAGCAGCAGGTCCCCGGCAATCTGACATCTTATCCCCTATCCTTCGGATAGGGGATAAGATGTCTAGGGGCGGAGTACCCCTTTAAGGTGAAAATGGGCTGGGTCCTTAAGGGGTTAATGATGAGTTTTGGAGGGGAAAGGAAAGAATGTGCCTGACAAGTTGAAAAATTAACAACATAACTGGGTTAAAATTAATTGTGGGGAAAAATAAATAGCACCAAGAAGGGATAAAAATACGTAGACATTAAACTGTTGAGAGAATATATAAAAGTTACCGTATATACTCGAGTATAAGCCAACCCGAGTATAAGCCGAGACCCCTAATTTCAACCCAAAATCCCAGGATAAGTTATTGACTCGAGCATAAGCCTAGGGTGGGAAATACATCATCCCCCCCTGTCATCATGCAGACCCGTCATTAACATCCTCATCATCATCACCGCCTGTCATCATCCAGACCCTCATCATCATCACCTGTCATCATCCCCTTGTCATCATCCCACACATCCCCCCTTCATCATCCCCTTGTCATCATCCCCACCCCCCTTCATCATCCCACACCCCCCCTTCATCATCCTCTTGTCATCATCCCACACCCCCCCTTCATCATCCTCTTGTCATTATCCGCCCTCAGTGGTCTTCAACCTGCGGACCTCCAGAGGTTTCAAAACTACAACTCCCAGCAAGCCCGGGCAGCCATCGGCTGTCCGGGCTTGCTGGGAGTTGTAGTTTTGAAACCTCCGGAGGTCCGCAGGTTGAAGACCACTGCGGCCTTCGACATCATCCAGCCCCCTCTCACCCCCCCTTTAGTTCTGCACAGTATTCGCCTCCGCTCGGCGCTGGTCCGGTGCTGCAGGACTGTCCGGAGAGGAGGTGGTCCGGTGGGATAGTGGTTCCGGGCTGCTATCTTCACCGGGGGCGCCTCTTCTCCGCGCTTCCGGCCCGGAATAGAGGCGTTGCCTTGACAATGACGCAGAAGTACGTTGGCAATGAACGCACCTCTGCGTCGTTGTCAAGGCAACGTGACTATTCTGGGGCCGGGCCCGAAGCGCTTAGAAGAGGCCTCCCCGGTGAAGATAGCAGCCCGGAACCACTATCCCACCGGACCACCTCCTCTCCGGACAGCCCTGCAGCACCGGACCAGCGCCGAGCGGAGGTGAGTACTGTACAGAACTAAAGGGGGGTGAGAGGGGGCTGGATGATGTCGAAGGCCGCAGTGGTCTTCAACCTGCGGACCTCCGGAGGTTTCAAAACTACAACTCCCAGCAAGCCCGGACAGCCGATGGCTGCCCGGGCTTGCTGGGAGTTGTAGTTTTGAAACCTCTGGAGGTCCGCAGGTTGAAGACCACTGCGGGTGGAGAGTTCAGTCGAGTATAAGCCGAGGGGGGTGTTTTCAGCACGAAAAATTGTGCTGAAAAACTCGGCTTATACTCGAGTATATACGGTAAGTGCTTTTTCCAAGTCATTTAAAAAAATAAAATTGGTCAACACTTGAAATTGGTTTAAAAGAAGCCATACTCATTATTTAAATTCCCTGCTGCTTCTAGCACCAAAGCTCCAGTCCATCTTTATGTCTGAAATTCCTTTAATAGGGTTTTCCTAGAGTTCTCCATACACTTTTGCTTTTATCTGTAGGGAAATTGATTTTAATTTGACAAAAAACTAAAAAAAACTTAAAAAAAACCACAGTAACAAAAAAGAGAAAGAAAACAAGAAAGTGCACACTGGGCTACAGATAGCAGTAATAAATACCCATATTTTATGTGCACAGATCAACAAAACTAACAGTATATGTAGCTACATGTATAGAGTATACGTGGGTAAATCAAAAATAATAATTTCAATCCCCTTTCCCTTGGTGACATGTCATATTTAGAGATACAAGAACAGGGACCATTGCTGCAATAAACAAAGGCCAAATATTATAAAATAAAGAGGTATCACAAAAACATCTCTGCTTTAGGCTGAAGTAAATAGTAGATAACATTACACAATTATCAAGCCTATAATGATCATGCAAAATTCAAAATCCACCTGAAAATGAACCCTTAAAGGGGTACTACACCCCTAGACATCTTATTTCCTATCCAAAGGATAGGGGAAAAGATATCTGAATGCAGGGGTCCCGCCGCTGGGGACCCCCGCAATCTTTCCTGCAGCACCCCCGTTCTTCAGCTGCACGGAGCGAAGATCGCTCTGTGGCTGATGACGGGGTATCATGACGTCACGGCCTCGCCCCCTCAATGCTGCCACGCCATCTCCCATAGATTTGCACGGGACAGGGGGCGGACAGGGGGCGGGACATCACATCACAATGAGGCCGGGATGTGACATCACGATACCCCGGCCCCTGTATCGCCCGTAATCAGCCACGAACGATCTTCACTCCGTGCAGCTGAAGAAAGGGAGTGCTGCAGGAGAGATTGCGGGGTCCCCAGCGGTGGGACTCCTGTGCTCAGACATCTTATCCCCTATCCTTTAGACATATTCTCCACAAGATGCAATGCTATAACGCTATAGAAGAACATTGCATTGCTTTATGTATTCTTTTAAAGGCTGTGCACCAATCTTCAGGGGTAAAGGAACAACCCAGATCTCTTTCCCATAGAAGAAGGGGGTAGTGTTTCCTATAAGACGCTGACTTAGTCAAGGTCGTGTAAATCAGTTTTAAACCTTTAACATTAGTGGACAGGAATTGCAATGTCGAGGCATCTAAACCCCTAGTACTAGAACTCAAGGAAGAAGTAAAATGTCTATTTTGGATATATTTAAAGAAATCTTTAGGAGGAATAGGATATTTAGAACATATAGATTCAAAGGCCATCAAGCTACCACCCTCACATAATTTAGAATACCCATTTCCCTCCAATTATTCAAATCAAGGTTAGGGATAGAGGGTTGTTTAAGTGAGATTGGGAGGTCATTCCGAACAGCCGGTGTGAGGGGTGCGACATGTGATATGTAGTATGTCCAGGCTAAAGATGAAGCTCTCATAATAGGGTTAGATGTGGGAGGAGGAGGTAAGTTCCAAAGCGGGAGAAAAAACATATCACGGAGGGAGAATGGAGCAATCGAGTATTGTTCAGCTTGGACTCATGGGAAAGTGATGCAATCTCTTCACCAATGTCTAAGGAAGCACACTAGAGTAGCTATATAATATCCCTGAATATCCGAAGAGCCCATACTACCCACAAGTTTAGACTTAGTAAGGATAGCAGGAGATAGTCTAGGTTTCAGGCCCGCCCAAAGGGAGAAATATAGGCAGGGTGCGAAATGCATAAAGAAACTTGGGCAACAGGAACATTTTAAAATTAAATGTATATGTCGTCTGTAAAGCTTGAATCTCAGCAGAGGACATATTGAGGGGGAGAGCTTGAGTTTTAGCACTATTCAAATTATAGTATCAGGGGCGTAGCTAGAAACCCCAAGGCCCCGGTGTGAAAAATTGCCTTGGGCCCCCCTACCACCTGACGACCCGCTTCCCCAATCCTGGACGACCCCTTACTCAGCCGCACAAAGATTTCAGTGACTACAGCACTGATGGGACACAGTCAGGAGAATACACAACAATATAAGTGACTAACAGGCAGGGCCAGACAGACAAAACAGACATTGAACAATAAGCAGCCCATTTTTCTGGAGGGGGTCCAACTACTGGTCCAATCACCTTGGTTCCAGTTGCTCTCCAGCTGTTATAAAGCTATAACTCCCATCATGTCTGGAGAACCTCAGGCATTATAGGAGTTGTAGTTTTGCAACAGCTGGAGAGCCACAGATTAGGGTACATCGTCACCCATCATCACTGCGGAACTTACAAGTGACTCCAGCTCTGATGGGACAGTCAGGAGAATACACAATGATTTCAGTGGCCTGAGTGACATCTTCTCTGTTTTCTTTTCTTCTTCATCTGGTCCAGATGTCAGGATGTCTTCCAGCCCCATCTTCTCAGCAGAGTCTGACACCCGCACATCATTGGTTCTCACTTTGTCAGTAGATCCTCATCCTCTGTATGAATACAATAATCATTATTATTCTGCTAAATACTGTACCCCCAGAATATAATACTGCCACACACTGTATCCCCCACTGTACCTCCTGCATATAATACTGCCACCTACTGTACCCCGTGAATATAATACTGCCACACACTGTACCCCCTGAATATAAAACTATCATCCACTGTACCTACTGCATATAATACTGCCACCTACTGTTCCCCCTGAATATAATACTGCCACATACTGTACCCCTAAATAAAATGGACTGGGCAAGTGGCCCAATGGAAAGAATATGTCAGAGGAGACAGGGGGCACCCATGTCTGCAGCCATTGGAAATCTCAAAATCCAGTGATAATGCTCCATAGGTGAGTACTCTAGCTGAAGGATTAAAGTATAAGGAATATAAAGCATCAAGTACGGGCCCCCCAGTGCCCATTTCTCGCAGAACTGAGAAGGCACACGACCAGCATAGCCAATATAATGCCTTCTTGGCATCCAACCCCAACATCACTGATGGAATGGGGTCCCTCTCTACGTAATGAAAAATATTAAGCATCCTCCTGTTGTTGTCCGCCGTCTGTCTACCTGGGACAAAACCTGCTTGGTCCGAGGAAATCAGAGATGAGAGGACACCAGCAAGTCTAGAGGCTATAAGTTTTGCAAATATCTTTATATCCTGATTAAGTAGGGAAATTGGCCTGTAATTTTGGGGGAGGTCAGTGGATTAGCCAGGTTTAGGGAAGGTCATGACAACGCTTGTAGGTTTTCTTTTGGAAGGATGCCAGAATCTATTGCCTCCAAACAGAAACCAAGTAGCCATGGAGACAAAGCATCAGCAAAGGTTTTGTAATAAACACTGGCAAAGCCACTTGGTCCTGGGGCTTTACCAGAGGGGAGGGAACGGATCACTTTTTGAAGCTCTAATACAGTGATATCCCTGTTCAGGTCCCCTAATTGTGTGTCTGTAAGTTTAGGGAGGTGAAGTTTTGCTAAGTAGACTTGAATAGCAGAGTCATGATTGGGCAGGTCTGGGACAGAATCACAGAGGTTATATAGTTGTGCATAAAATGACTGGAAACCGTTGGCTATATCTACCGGGGTAAATAATTTAGAGCCGGTAACTGGGTGGAGTAGATGAGGAATATGTGATTTCTGCTGTCTAGGTTTTAGGCGTTGAGCCAGGAGCTTACCTGCGTTGTTGTCTTGGGTATAATACTGTGCTTGCATTTTCCTGTGAGTCTTTTCATATGAAGCTAATAGCAGACATCTAAGGTCTCGCCGTAGTGCAAGTATTTGCGAAGCGAGAATGTCTGAAGGGGACATTTTATGGGCCGCCTCTAACTTTTTGAGATCAGCTTACAAATCAGAAATCTGTTTTTCTCTAAGTTTCCTATGAATAGAGCTGTATTTCATGCACATTCCTCTAATTACTGCCTTATGGCAGTTCCAAAGAGAAATTTTGCTGTCCACAGAATTAGCATTAAGAGTGAAGTAGTCATCGGTGTCAGAACTAAGGCGTTTGGAGTATTCAGGGTGAGCTAAAAGAAACGGACTAGTCCGCCATTAATTGGAAGATCTGGAGGAGATTTTATCAGATATAGTAATAGAAACTGCTGCATGGTCTGACCACTTTATATCCTCTATAGAGGAGTCTTGAACATGGGCAACTGGGAGCTACTGATGAGAATCATGTCCAGCCTGGAATATGAATTGTGAACTCCTTTATGGAAAGTGTAATCCCACTCTGAAGCATGCTGTAATCTCCAAACGTCAGATGCGTCAGCTTCCCATGACCAGGAAGATAGGGAAAAAGAGGAAAACTTAGAAGTGGAGGTGGAGTCTAGGGCAGGGTCCATTATCGTGTTATAATCCCCACATATCACCAGGGAACCCCAGGAGAGTTTCATTGCTCTTCTAAGAGTTTTGTTCAAAAATCTCAATTGACCAGTATTAGGGGCATAGATGGAAGCTAGTATCATAGGGATGGCATTAATTACACAGTATAGAATTACAAATCTATTGTTGTCGTCTGATATCACTTCCTTCAGAGAGAAGAATACAGAATGTTTAACTACTATTGATACCCTCGAGATTTAGTACTAAAGTTAGAGTAAAAAACATTTGGAAACGGTGGGTGTTTTATTGTATGGGTATCTTTAGCAAGTAAATGCGTCTCTTGAAAGCAGATTACATGACTTTTGGAAGCGAGCGCTTCCTTCCACAAGTAAGACCGCTTATGCGGGGCATTTAGACATTGACATTTATACTAGGAAGTTTTATAACCATTAAAACATATTACATAGATAAATATCACAGCGAAGAATTCATTATCAGGGAGGAAGTGCATGCCCCTCCCCCCCCCCCCGCCAGCACACGTACCCCCTTATGGAATAGGCTAAGCAACTAAGGTGAACACAATTAGGCAGTAGTGTAGATAGTACACACATTGGATAAAAAAAACAGGAAAACAATAATGGAAAAAATGAAAATGAAAAAATAAGGGCTCACATGTTCACAGCCCAGAGAACTGTAGAGGGCAGAGTTCACCCTGAGGCCAAAAGGGATCCCATCACCTGAGGAATGCAATGAGTTCTGCACAAATGATACCAGCCAAATCAAGCGGTGTTCCAGTCCTTCTTCACGCGGAGAGATCTGGACCGGGGAGGTAAGCCAACGGGTGGAGCAACTTGTAGGTTTTATTTGGCGAGAAGATCTTCTCCTTCCTTAAGAGAACGGAGAACATACATTTGATCACCCCTGTGGATTATGAGACGAACTGAAAAGCCCCAGCAGTAGGCTATATTTGCAGCACGTAAGGCTTGTGTCATAGGTTGTAGTAGTGGTCTAGGCTGTAGGGTGGCAACAGAGAAGTCTGCATAGATGGAGACATGTTGGAATGGAGCAGGTAAACCACAATTTTTAAGAGAATATTCCAACACACTTTCTTTAACTGTAAAAAAGTGGATCCTTGCCAGTTGAATTGCTGCAGACGAGGAACCCGGTGCACCCGGTCTATTTCAAGTTCTTGAGAAGTGGCAGAAGGGAGGACAGCCTTGAGGATGGAATGCACATAAGCCGGAATATCAGCCGGGTGGACCGACTCTGGGACTCTCCGCAGCTTCAGATTGTTGCACTGGCTTCTGTCCTCCAGGTCTGTAACTTTAGACGTGGAGGGAATCTTTCTCTGCTAGACCATTCCTCCTTCTTGGTTTATGTATTACTGACTGAATTCCCAGTCATCCATGCAGGGAAGAATCTTCATAAGAGGTGAGAGCTGGTTTGTACAGTACATCTATGTACATTCTATTTGAATATTGTATTAAATTGGTATCATGAAACATTAAAAAGGACCTGTGGTCAATAGGCTAGGGTTACAGATAATTTTACACTTTATATGTCTTCCTGTTCCCGAGATATGTGGATTTGCCACAGGTTCTCTTTAAAGGGAATCTGTCAGCTCTATTTTCTACTAAGAGCTACAGACACTGTTGAATAGCTGTTAGGGTATAAAAGCAAACCTTTCTGGGAGCTGAAGGTGGTTGCCAAATTTATAAAGTCTCCTTTTTATTTGCCAGTTAGGTGCCAAAAAGACAGAGCCAAGCTGCTCTAGTGCCACAATGGACATGTTTCCTTGGTTACACCAACCTTTCAGCCCCCCTTGAATAACATACAGGGCTAAGAGAGGGGAAGGGCAAATGAGGAGGCTTGCCAGAATGTGGCACTTAAAGGGGTTATCTACCATAAGGTGATTTTATTATGTACTTGGTAGATAGTAATGGACATGCTTAGGAAGGCTCTGCACTTGTTTTGGGGATAAATGGCTATGTTGTGAGATTACCATAACACTGTGGCTAGCTTTTTGTGAACTTGTATTTCCTGTTTGACTTTTCTTTTTTTGACTACAAATCCCACAATTCCATTTTCCTCCCTCTCACACATCAGCCACTCCACCCATTGAAACATAAATGAGCTGCAGACC
This sequence comes from Hyla sarda, assembly GCF_029499605.1. Classification (NCBI taxonomy): domain Eukaryota; kingdom Metazoa; phylum Chordata; class Amphibia; order Anura; family Hylidae; genus Hyla; species Hyla sarda. The sequence continues at coordinate 164,608,720 of NC_079196.1, read as the reverse complement.
TGTGGTTTTCAATCAGGGTGCCTACAGCTGTTGCATTAGTTGCAGATTGATCCCTCCCCCCATTGAAGTAGACAGGCTCCCGGTCATCAGCTGACTAGTGAGTTAGGTCTCGGCCGCATTGCAAGCTGGGAAAAATCTGAGACTACAGTCATTTTGTATGCTGTTAAAAATAAATAGTGGGGTGAAAATCACATAAGAATTGTGAGAAAACCGTCACACACAGGTACAGACACTGTATTATGAACTACACTAACTTTACAGCCCCTGTAACATAGTCAAATAAAAAAAATTCCTGGAATACCCCTTTAACTTGGCTCTGCCTCTTTGACATTTGGTTAAAAAATAATTACCACCAATAGCTCCAGGTGAGGTACAGTTTGCTCTAACAACTCTGCAACAGTGTCTGCTGCTCTAAGCAGAAAATAGAGCTGAGTGTGAAAACATTTACAAGCCACAATAAATGGAAACAAAAATTATGTATTATTCTGAAATCATGTTTCCCCCAACTATTTCTTAAAGGAGGGTAATACTTTCCCAGAAAACACCTAGCAAAAATAAAAGTGTTCATCTAACAATAATAGCGCACACAGATTCCACAGTGCTGTACACTCACCTACAGTTACTTCTATTGTATACATTGGTAAGTGTGCTCCGTTGTCATAATTCCCTTCTATTTTTCCTTATTAATCCTACTGAGCTCTCTGTTCTCCAAATTGGGTGGTGGCAACAGTCACATTGTTAGATCACTGCATTCACACACTAGCAAAGAAAATGAGCCGACCTTTAGAAAACATATTTAATCATAACACAGCGGGGTTAAAATAGACCTGTCAGCAGGAAAATAGGGATAGATAAGGATAGATAGGGATATTCATCAGAACTCTGGGCATACTATTGTTTTATCTATATAATCCTTTCCAGTTCCGAAATATAAACCTTTTTGTTATTAGGCACACAAGGCAGAATAGCCCAGGGGGCAGTCCCCAGCTCGACAAGAGCCCAGGTGGAAATTTGTTCAAATTCAAATGAGGTATGACTTGCTTATGTGCTTATTTACACCTATGTTTTTCTGCTGACAGCTGCGCTTTAACATACTTTTCACAAAGAAAACACAAAGGTACAAATCAGGAAACATTGGCATTTTATCTGACATTATTTTAAGCCTAAAGAATCATAAACAAATAGGTAGGTTGTATTGGAAGGTGTATTGTCGGAGAGAATAACAGGTCACATAGACCTCAAAGTTTCAGGTAACAAAAGAGAGGAAAAGAATATTTGATGAATCTAGAAATGATGCTGGAGGTGAGGGCAGAGAACAGAAGTATTATGATTGTGTTACCAGCATCTTGTGTAACTCTTAAAAGCTTCTATATATTTTACAATGCCATTGGCACTCGGTGGAGAGCAGCATAAGTATAATATAACACATTGGCATTAAACAAGGGTAAGAGATATAATCAATCATATTTTTATTTTCTTTCTATTTTATCTTGATGGAGTAAAGTATGTTGCTATGCCTTTGTCTATTTTTAGAGTATTTCAGCACTGTGGCTGTAGGTTGTTTAGATTCACTAGTTCCAATAAATTCCAAAAGGATAACACCCGTAGGCTACAAGTAATGCTATCAATTCTTTCAGGCCTTTTACAGATCAATACCTAAAATGGATAAAAAATACACTACAGTTTGTTTTGTCACAAAATATTTTGACACTAGGATAGGAGAATATAGGGGAGAGCACTCCTGAGTAAACACTTACAGTCCAGGACAAACATAGAGGACATGTATGCTGTTCAGCACAAGGATCCAGCAGCAAATGACACCTGTGGGGTGCATGCAATCTAGATATAGATTATATTTATAATTATTTTATATGCAAATCACACAATACAAGAACGATAGCATGCACTCACCGCTGAGACGGTGTCTAGGCGTCCGAAGGTCTGGGATCACGGGACAGCATGCTGGGATGTGCCGAAGAGCTCATAGGCTATGCCAGTTGTTTCACGCGACTCTGCATGCTTCTTCTGGCCTCCAGGAGACTTGCATCAATTATATTTAAAGGGGTGCTCCGGTGGAAAACTTTTTTTTTTTTTTAAATCAACTGGTGCCAGAAAGTTAAACAGATATGTAAATTACTTCTGTGGTGTGCCACTAGGGTGAGTGGCAGGGCCACGGGTGTTGCGGTGATGAGTGTTGGGATCAGATGTTATTAACCCCGGGGGTCGGATGGTATTGACCCCTCTGTGTTTGTGACGCCAGTGTGGTTTTCTGGTTCCGGAACACCACATGCCCGGATTCTCCACTATCCCACGGCCTAGTAGTGAATAAAGAGTCCACAACCAGTTGAGGGTAAATGGAGGCATTACTGAATAGAAGACAGGTGTAATTATCTTCACAGTTATGGCCAGAATTCCCAGAGAGGTGACCAGTACCCAGAGGACCTCACAGCTTGCTGGACCAATACTTGTAATAAACTTGACTTTGACTTGTAATTTAGACTTGACTGGTACTATGTGCAGGACTTGACTAACTTCAGTGACAGCAGACATAGACTTGTAGACTTACTGGAGAGTTGTAGCTTTGTGGAACTCTAGATGCTGAACACTTGTCCTGAGATTCTCTGGTAGCTGCTTCAGCAAAGACTTTGATTGTAGAAAAGCTGAGCTCTAAAAGAGTTAAGATGGCTGCCCCTTTATATAGTGAGGGGGCTGAATTAAGATGGCTGCCCCTTTATATAGTGAGGGGGCTGGACTAAAGCCCATTGGTCAAACTGTGGGTCATAGGCTAAAGCCGGTGCTCTCTGGGAGCACATGTTGCAACAAATCATACAACTGCATAAAATAACATGTGACAGGATTACTCACACATTTCCTTGAGTCCTCCACAGGCCCTGTATACTATCTAGATATTCATAGTCTATGCTCTTAAAGATACACATACCACATTTAATAAATTAACAAGAGAACAAGGGGAGTCCCTGCAGGGGAGCCCCCAGGTCACTGAGGGACTCAACATGACAGGGCCTACAGGTAGTACAGGAACGCGTACCTGTACTGGGACATTACACTTCTATTAAAAAATCTTAATCCTTCCAGCACTTATTAGTTGCTGAATACTACAGAGGAAATTCTTTTCTTTTAGGAACATAGTGCTCTCTGCTGACATCACGGGCACAGGAACTGTCCAGAGCAGCATAGGTTTGCTATGGGGATTTCCTCCAATTCTGGACAGTTCTTATACTACTATACTACTACTGTAGTATTTAACAGCTCATAAGTACTTGAAGGATTAAGATTTTTTAATAGTAGTAATTTACAAATCTGTTTAACTTTCTGACACCAGTTGATTTAAAAAAAAAAAAAAGTTTTCCACCGGAGTACCCCTTTAACCCCTTAACCCCTTAAGGACTCAGCCCATTTGGACTAAGACTATTTTATTTTTACGTTTTTGTTTTTTCCTCCTCCCCTTCAAAAAATCATAACTCTTATATTTTCGAGTAGAAAAAATTGTACAGAAGATGTATACCAGTCCTCCAAGGATAGCAAAGAGAAAGGGAGAAAAAAGAGAATAAGAAAAAAAAAATTGGAAATATGGTAGAAAGAAAAAAGGAAAAAAGAAAAAGAAGAGGAAAAAAGAAAGGGTGAAAGTAGGGAAATGGGAAAAGAAAAGAGGAAGAAGAAAAAGAAAAAGAGAAGAAAAAGGACAAAGGGAAAGGGATAAAAAAAATGGGTAAAAGATGGGTATATGAATAGAGTGTAGGTACTAAGCTGGGTGCAGAATAGTTTAGCCACCTACAGGTCAGTAAAAAGTCTAAATAATAACAAATGTAGAATAAATAGTGGATGTGTCAGTCTATGCACAAAAAAGGCGACCCACACATATATCAGGCACAAAACAGATTTCTGACACACGCGTGGATCAACAAATAAGCGCACAGAGCGACCACCCACAAAGGATATAAAATATTAAAAATAAATAGGTAAAGATGAATTTAGAATAGCTGAGAATAAATCAATAAAAAGATAGCAATTTAATACACAATAATATAGATGGATTCCTGGGCAGGGCCCTTGCTCCAGGTAAACCAAAATAGCAGTAATAAGTAATTAAAAAACTGGATAAAAAATGAAATAAAATAATGTGCTATGAGATATTAGTCCATCAGGATTATTGTTACGCCGAGCGCTCCGGGTCCCCGCTCCTCCCCGGAGCGTTCGCAGTGTTTACCTGCTCGCAGCGCCCCGGTCAGACCCGCTGACCAGGAGCGCTGCGATAGTGTCAATCAGCGGCGCGGGATGCGCCCGCTCGCGGTTCGCATCCCATCCTGCTTACCGGACCCGTTCCCTGTCTGTTCAGTCCCGGCGCGCGCGGCCCCGCTCCCTAGGGCGCATGCGCGCTGGCTTTCTGCGATTTAAAGGGCCAGTGCGCCGCTGATTGGCGCCTGGCCCAAATTAGTGAATTCACCTGTGTCCATGCCTATAATACCTCACTTCGCCTTCCCAGCATCGCCGGATCTTGTTGCCATTGTGCCAGTGAAAGCGTTCCTTGTATGTCCCAAGCCAGTGTTCCAGACCTCCTGCCGTTGCCCCTGACTACGATCCTTGCTGCCTGCCCTGACCTTCTGCTACATCCGACCTTGCTCTTGCCTAATCCCTTGTACCGCGCCTATCTCAGCAGTCAGTCGGGGTTGAGTCGCTATCGGGTGGAACGACCTGGGGGTTACCTGCCGCAGCAAGTCCATCCCACTTTGCGGCGGGCTCTGGTGAATACCAGTAACCCCTTAGACTCCGTTCCCCTGGTACGGCCCACGTCATCACCCTACTGACACAGAGGATCCACCACCAGTATCCTCACAGTACCCGGATCCTGACAGTAGATCCGGCCATGGATCCCGCTGAGGTCCCGCTGCCAGTTGTCGCTGACCTTACCACGGTGGTCGCCCAGCAGTCGCAACAGATAGCGCAACAAGGCCATCAGCTGTCTCAACTGACTGTTATGCTACAACAGCTTTTACCACAGCTACAGCAACCATCTCCTCCGCCAGCTCCTGCACCTCCTCCGCAGCGAGTGGCCGCTTCCATCCTCCGCTTATCTTTGCCGGGCAAATTTGATGGGGACTCTAAACTATGCCGTGGTTTTCTCTCGCAATGTTGCTTGCACTTGGAGATGATGTCGGACCAATTTCCCACTGAACGGTCGAAGGTGGCTTTCGTGGTTAGTCTTCTGTCTGGGAAGGCCCTGTCACGGGCCACACCGCTCTGGGACCACAATGATCCTGTCACTGCCACTGTACAGTCCTTCTTTGCTGAGGTTCGTAGTGTCTTCGAGGAACCAGCCCGAGCTTCTTCTGCCGAAACTGCCTTGCTGAACCTGGTCCAGGGTAATTCTTCTGTAGGCGAATACGCCATCCAATTTCGTACCCTCGCCTCTGAATTATCTTGGAACAACGAGGCCCTCTGCGCGACCTTTAAAAAAGGCCTATCCAGTAACATCAAGGATGTGCTGGCCGCACGAGAAATTCCTGCCAACCTGCATGAACTTATCCATTTGGCCACCCGCATTGACATGCGTTTTTCCGAAAGACGCCAGGAGCTCCGTTAGGATATGGACTTTGTTCGCACTAGGCAATTTCTCTCCCCGGCTCCTCTCTTCTCTGGTCCGCTGCAATCGGTTCCTGTGCCTTCTGCTGTGGAGGCTATGCAAGTAGACCGGTCTCGCCTGACCCTAAAAGAGAGGACACGCCGCCGCAATGAGAACCTATGCCTGTACTGTGCCAGTACCAAACACTTCCTGAAGTATTGTCCTATCCGTCCTCCACGTCAGGAAAGACGTACTCCGATTCCGCACAAAGGTGTGACAGCTAGGTGTGAACTCTGCTTCTCCACGTCTTACTGTGCCTGTGCGGATTTCTTCTTCTACTAACTCCTCCTTCTCAGCTGTGGCCTTCTTGGATTCAGGCTCTGCAGGAAATTTTATTTTGGCCTCTTTTGTTAACAGGTTCAACATCCCAGTGACCAGTCTCGCCAGACCTCTCTACATTGCTTCAGTTAATGGAGAAAGATTGAACTGTACTGTGCGTTACCGCACAGAACCCCTGTTAATGTGCATTGGACCTCATCACGAAAAAATTTAATTTCTGGTCCTCTCTAACTGCACTTCTGAAATTCTTCTCGGACTGCCTTGGCTCCAACGCCATTCTTCTACCCTTGACCCACCAGGGAGATCAAGAACTGGGGTTCTTCTTGCAACAAAAAATGCCTCACGTCTGCTCCCAGTCCCGCCAGTCAAACCCCTGTGGCTCCTCCTATACCAGGTCTCCCCAAGGCCTATTTGGACTATGCCGATGTTTTTTGCAAAAAACAAGCAGAGACTTTGCCTCCTCACAGGCCTTATGACTGCCCTATTGATCTCCTTCCTGGTACTACTCCACCCCGGGGCAGGATCTATCCTCTGTCAGCTCCTGAGACACAAGCCATGTCGGATTAAATCCAAGAAAATTTAAAGAGGGGATTCATCCGCAAGTCTTCATCCCCTGCCGGAGCGGAGTTCTTCTTTGTCTTCAAAAAAGACGGTTCCTTAAGGCCGTGCATCGATTACCGCGGTCTTAATAAGATCACTATAAAAAACCGCTATCCCCTGCCTCTTATCTCGGAACTCTTTGACCGCCTACGTGGCGCTAACATCTTCACCAAATTGGATTTAAGAGGTGCATATAATCTCATCTGCATCAGGAAAGGGGATGAGTGGAAGACCGCATTTAATACCAGAGACGGACATTTTGAATATCTGGTTATGCCCTTTGGCAACGCCCCTGCTGTCTTCCAGGACTTTGTGAATGAAATTTTTCGAGATCTGTTATATACCTGTGTTGTGGTTTACCTGGACGACATTTTGATTTTTTCTTCTAACCTCGAAGAACACCGCCGTCATGTCCGCCTAGTGCTCCAGGGACTCCGTGACAATCAATTATTTGCCAAGATAGAAAAATGTCTCTTTGAATGCCAATCTCTTCCCTTTCTAGGTTATTTAGTCTCTGGCCAGGGACTTCAAATGGACCCAGACAAACTGTCAGCCGTTTTAGATTGGCCACGCCCCTCCGGACTCCAAGCTATCCAACGTTTCTTGGGGTTTGCCAATTACTACCGACAGTTTATTCCGCACTTTTCCACCATTGTGGCTCCAATTGTGGCCCTCACCAAGAAGAACGCCAACCCTAAGTCCTGGTCTCCCCAAGCGGATGAGGCATTCAATCGTCTCAAAACTGCCTTTTCTTCTGCTCCTGTACTCTCCAGACCTGATCCATCTAAACCCTTCTTGCTGGAGGTAGACGCTGTTATGATTCGGCTAGCTGGATCAGCGGCAATAGACTTAAATTGGCAGCTACTGTTTCTAATTACAACCATACTAAACCACATTGAACTTTGTTACCATTGAACTACATTTATACTTCGTTGCAACTTGGAGCCGGCAATCATTTTCTTTGCCTCTTTTGACACAGTTTGAACTTTGTTGAACTCTGCTAAAATCGAACTCTGCAGGAGTTTGGAGTGATAATCTATACACATTTCCCATGCCATTATAATCCTGATGGACTAATATCTCATAGCACATTATTTTATTTCATTTTTCATCCAGTTTTTTAATTACTTATTACTGCTATTTTGGTTTACCTGGAGCAAGGGCCCTGCCCAGGTATCCATCTATATTATTGTGTATTAAATTGCTATCTTTTTATTGATTTATTCTCAGGTATTCTCAATGTATCTTTACCTATTTATTTTTAATATTTTATATCCTTTCTGGGTGGTCGCTCTGTGCGCTTATTTGTTGATCCACGCGTGTCAGATATCTGTTTTGTGCCTGATATATGTGTGGGTCGCCTTTTTTGCATAGACTGACACATCCACTATCTATTCTACAATTGTTATTATTTAGACTTTTTACTGACCTGTAGGTGGCTCAACTATTCTGCACCCAGCTTAGTACCTACACTCTATTCATATACCCATCTTTTACCCATTTTTTTATCCCTTTCCCTTTGTCCTTTTTCTTCTCTTTTTCGTCTTCCTCTTTTCTTTTCCCTTTTCCCTACTGTTACGCCGAGCGCTCCGGGTCCCCGCTCCTCCCCGGAGCGCTCGCAACATCCTCGCAATTGCAGCGCCCCGGTCAGACCTGCTGACCGGGTGCGCTGCGATACCTCTCCCAGCCGGGATGCGATTCGCGATGCGGGTGGCGCCCGCTCGCGATGCGCACCCCGGCTCCCGTACCTGACTCGCTCTCCGTCGGTCCTGTCCCAGCACGCGCGGCCCCGCTCCTTAGGGCGCGCGCACGCCGGGTCTCTGCGATTTAAAAGGCCACTGCGCCACTGATTGGCGCAGTTGGCTTAATTAGTGTGTTCACCTGTGCACTCCCTATTTATACCTCACTTCTCCTGCACTCCCTCGCCGGATCTTGTTGCCATTGTGCCAGTGAAAGCGTTTCCTTGTGTGTTCCTAGCCTGTGTTCCAGACCTCCTGCCGTTGCCCCTGACTACGATCCTTGCTGCCTGCCCCGACCTTCTGCTACGTCCGACCTTGCTCTTGTCTACTCCCTTGTACCGCGCCTATCTTCAGCAGTCAGAGAGGTTGAGCCGTTGCTAGTGGATACGACCTGGTTGCTACCGCCGCTGCAAGACCATCCCGCTTTGCGGCGGGCTCTGGTGAACACCAGTAGCAACTTAGAACCGGTCCACCAGCACGGTCCATGCCAATTCCTCTCTGGCACAGAGGATCCACCTCCTGCCAGCCGAATCGTGACAGTAGATCCGGCCATGGATCCTGCTGAAGTTCCACTGCCAGTTGTCGCCGACCTCACCACGGTGGTCGCCCAGCAGTCGCAACAGATAGCGCAACAAGGCCACCAGCTGTCTCAACTGACCGTGATGCTACAGCAGCTACTACCACAGCTTCAGCAATCATCTCCTCCGCCAGCTCCTGCACCTCCTCCGCAGCGAGTGGCCGCTTCCGGCCTACGATTATCCTTGCCGGATAAATTTGATGGGGACTCTAAGTTTTGCAGTGGCTTTCTTTCACAATGTTCCCTGCACTTGGAGATGATGTCGGACCAGTTTCCTACTGAAAGGTCTAAGGTGGCTTTCGTAGTCAGCCTTCTGTCTGGGAAAGCTCTGTCATGGGCCACACCGCTCTGGGACCGCAATGACCCCGTCACTGCCTCTGTACACTCCTTCTGCACGGAGATTCGAAGTGTCTTTGAGGAACCTGCCCGAGCCTCTTCTGCTGAGACTGCCCTGCTGAACCTGGTCCAGGGTAATTCTTCCGTTGGCGAGTACGCCATCCAATTCCGTACTCTTGCCTCCGAATTATCCTGGAATAATGAGGCCCTCTGCGCGACCTTTAAAAAAGGCCTATCCAGCAACATTAAAGATGTTCTGGCCGCACGAGAAATTCCTGCTAACCTGCATGAACTTATTCATCTAGCCACTCGCATTGACATGCGTTTTTCCGAAAGGCGTCAGGAGCTCCGTCAGGATATGGACTCTGTTCGCACGAGGCGTTTTTTCTCCCCGGCTCCTCTCTCCTCTGGTCCTCTGCAATCCGTTCCTGTGCCTCCCGCCGTGGAGGCTATGCAAGTTGACCGATCTCGCTTGACACCTCAAGAGAGGACACGACGCCGCATGGAGAATCTGTGCCTGTACTGTGCTGGTACCGAACACTTCCTGAAGGATTGTCCTATCCGTCCTCCCCGTCTGGAAAGACGTACGCTGACTCCGCACAAAGGTGAGACAGTTCTTGATGTCAACTCTGCTTCTCCACGCCTTACTGTGCCTGTGCGGATATCTTCCTCTACCTTCTCCTTCTCTACCATGGCCTTCTTGGATTCCGGATCTGCAGGAAATTTTATTTTGGCCTCTCTCATCAACAGGTTCAACATCCCGGTGACCAGTCTCGCCAGACCCCTCTACATCAATTGTGTTAACAATGAAAGATTGGACTGTACCGTGCTTTACCGCACGGAACCCCTCCTAATGTGCATCGGACCTCATCATGAAAAAATTGAGTTTTTGGTCCTCTCCAATTGCACTTCCGAAATTCTCCTTGGACTACCGTGGCTTCAACGCCATTCCCCAACCCTTGATTGGTCCACAGGAGAGATCAAGAGCTGGGGTACTTCTTGTTTCAAGGACTGTCTTAAACCGGTTCCCAGTACTCCCTGCCGTGACCCTGTGGTTCCCCCTGTAACCGGTCTCCCTAAGGCTTATATGGACTATGCTGACGTGTTTTGCAAAAAGCAAGCTGAGACTTTACCTCCTCACAGGCCTTATGACTGTCCTATTGACCTCCTCCTGGGCACTACTCCACCCCGGGGCAGAATTTATCCTCTGTCCACTCCAGAGACTCTTGCTATGTCTGAATACATCCAGGAAAATTTAAAAAAGGGGTTTATCCGCAAATCCTCCTCTCCTGCCGGAGCTGGATTTTTTTGTGTCCAAAAAAGATGGCTCCCTACGTCCTTGCATTGATTACCGCGGACTTAATAAAATCACGGTAAAGAACCGCTACCCCCTACCTCTTATCTCAGAACTCTTTGATCGCCTTCAAGGTGCCCACATCTTTACCAAACTGGACTTAAGAGGTGCTTATAATCTCATCCGCATCAGGGAGGGGGACGAATGGAAGACTGCATTTAACACCAGAGATGGACACTTTGAGTATCTGGTCATGCCCTTTGGCCTGTGCAACGCCCCTGCCGTCTTCCAAGACTTTGTTAATGAAATTTTTCGTGATCTCTTATATTCCTGTGTTGTTGTGTATCTGGACGATATTCTGATTTTTTCTGCCAACTTAGAAGAACACCGCCAGCATGTCCGCATGGTTCTTCAGAGACTTCGAGACAATCAACTTTATGCCAAAATGGAGAAATGTCTGTTTGAATGTCAATCTCTTCCTTTCCTAGGATACTTGGTCTCTGGCCAGGGATTACAAATGGACCCGGATAAACTCTCTGCCGTCTTAGATTGGCCACGCCCCTCCGGACTCCGTGCTATCCATCGTTTTTTGGGGTTCGCCAATTATTACAGACAATTTATTCCACACTTTTCCACTATTGTGGCTCCTATCGTGGCTTTAACCAAGAAAAATGCCAATCCCAAGTCCTGGTCTCCCCAAGCGGAAGACGCATTTAAACGGCTCAAGTCTGCATTTTCTTCTGCTCCCGTGCTCTCCAGACCTGACCCATCTAAACCCTTCCTATTGGAGGTAGATGCCTCCTCAGTGGGAGCTGGAGCGGTCCTTCTACAAAAAAATTCTTCCGGGCATGCTGTTACTTGTGGTTTTTTTTCTAGGACCTTCTCTCCGGCGGAGAGAAACTACTCCATCGGGGATCGAGAACTACTGGCCATTAAATTGGCACTTGAGGAATGGAGGCATCTGCTGGAGGGATCAAAATTTCCAGTTATCATTTACACCGATCACAAGAATCTCTCCTATCTCCAGTCTGCCCAACGGCTGAACCCTCGCCAGGCCAGGTGGTCGTTGTTCTTTGCCCGTTTTAACTTTGAAATTCATTTTCGCCCTGCCGACAAGAACATTAGGGCCGATGCCCTCTCTCGTTCCTCGGATGCCTCGGAAGTAGAGGTCTCTCCGCAACACATCATTCCTCCTGACTGTCTGATCTCCACTTCTCCAGCCTCCATCAGGCAAACTCCTCCAGGGAAGACCTTCGTTTCTCCACGCCAACGTCTCGGGATTCTCAGATGGGGTCACTCCTCCCACCTCGCAGGCCATGCGGGCATCAAAAAGTCCTTGCAACTCATCTCTCGTTTCTATTGGTGGCCGACTCTGGAGACGGATGTTGTTGATTTTGTGCGGGCCTGTACTGTCTGTGCCCGGGATAAGACTCCTCGCCAGAAGCCTGCTGTTCTCCTTCATCCTCTGCCTGTCCCCGAACAGTTTTGGTCACTGATTGGTATGGACTTTATTACAGACTTACCCCCATCCCGTGGCAACACTGTTGTTTGTGTGGTCGTTGATCGATTTTCCAAGATGGCACATTTTATTCCTCTTCCTGGTCTTCCTTCAGCGCCTCAGTTGGCAAAACTATTTTTTGTACACATTTTTCGTCTTCATGGTTTGCCCACACAGATCGTCTCGGATAGAGGCGTCCAATTCGTGTCTAAATTCTGGAGGGCCCTCTGTAAACAGCTCAAGATTAAATTAAACTTCTCTTCTTCTTATCATCCCCAATCCAATGGACAAGTAGAAAGAATTAACCAGGTCCTGGGTGACTATTTACGGCATTTTGTTTCCTCCCGCCAGGATGACTGGGCAGATCTTCTACCATGGGCCGAATTCTCATACAACTTCAGAGTCTCTGAATCTTCTGCTAAGTCCCCATGTTTCGTGGTGTACGGCCGTCACCCTCTTCCCCCCCTCCCTACTCCCTTGCCCTCTGGTTTGCCCGCTGTGGATGAAGTGACTCGTGATCTTTCCACCATATGGAAAGAGACCCAAAATTCTCTTTTACAGGCTTCATCCCGCATGAAAAGGTTTGCCGATAAGAAAAGAAGAACTCCCCCCATTTTGCTCCCGGAGACAAGGTATGGCTCTCCGCTAAATATGTCCGCTTTCGTGTCCCCAGTTACAAACTGGGACCACGCTATCTTGGTCCTTTCAAAGTCTTGTGCCAGATTAATCCTGTCTCTTACAAACTCCTTCTTCCTCCTTCTCTTCGTATTCCCAATGCCTTCCATGTCTCTCTCCTTAAACCACTCATCATCAACCGTTTCTCTCCCAAACTTGTTTCTCCCACTCCTGTTTCCGGTTCTTCTGACATCTTCTCCGTGAAGGAGATACTGACCTCCAAGACGGTCAGAGGAAAAATATTTTTTTTGGTAGATTGGGAGGGCTGTGGTCCTGAAGAGAGATCCTGGGAACCTGAGGACAACATCCTAGACAAAAGTCTGGTCCTCAGGTTCTCAGGCTCCAAGAAGAGGGGGAGACCCAAGGGGGGGGTACTGTTACGCCGAGCGCTCCGGGTCCCCGCTCCTCCCCGGAGCGCTCGCAACATCCTCGCAATTGCAGCACCCCGGTCAGACCTGCTGACCGGGTGCGCTGCGATACCTCTCCCAGCCAGGATGCGATTCGCGATGCGGGTGGCGCCCGCTCGCGATGCGCACCCCGGCTCCCGTACCTGACTCGCTCTCCGTCGGTCCTGTCCCGGCGCGCGCGGCCCCGCTCCTTAGGGCGCACGCGCGCCGGGTCTCTGCGATTTAAAGGGCCACTGCGCCACTGATTGGCGCAGTTGGCTTAATTAGTGTGTTCACCTGTGCACTCCCTATTTATACCTCACTTCCCCTGCACTCCCTCGCCGGATCTTGTTGCCATTGTGCCAGTGAAAGCGTTTCCTTGTGTGTTCCTAGCCTGTGTTCCAGACCTCCTGCCGTTGCCCCTGACTACGATCCTTGCTGCCTGCCCCGACCTTCTGCTACGTCCGACCTTGCTCTTGTCTACTCCCTTGTACCGCGCCTATCTTCAGCAGTCAGAGAGGTTGAGCCGTTGCTAGTGGATACGACCTGGTTGCTACCGCCGCTGCAAGACCATCCCGCTTTGCGGCGGGCTCTGGTGAATACCAGTAGCAACTTAGAACCGGTCCACCAGCACGGTCCACGCCAATCCCTCTCTGGCACAGAGGATCCACCTCCTGCCAGCCGAACCGTGACACCTACTTTCATCCTTTCTTTTTTCCTCTTTCCGGTAACCGGCGCCAGAGGTCACTTACCATCGGCGGTGGCAGTGGGCAGTGATCGGAGGGCAGCAATCACGTGCGGTACGGAAATAGCCCATATGTGGGCATAAAATGCTCAGCGGACGCACAACAAGGCTCAGGAGTGAGAGCGCAGTATGTACATTTGAGGCCTAAATTGGTGATTTTCATCATACTCAGTAGAGATGAGCTTACAAATTTTGGGGGGCATTTTCTCCTATTAACCCTTGTAAAAATGTGAAATTTGGGGGGGGAAAACAGAATTTTTGTGAAAAAAATAATTTTCATTTACATATCCAGATTTTAATGAAAAGTCGTCAAACACCTGTGGGGTGTTAAGGCTCACTGTATCCCTTTTTACGTTCCTTGAGGGGTGTAGTTTTTAAAATAGTATGTCTTGTGGTATTTTTTGCTGTTCTGGCACTATATGGGCTTCCTAAATGAGACATGCCCCCAAAAACGATTTCAGCAAAATTCACTCTCCAAAATCCCATTGTCGCTCCTTCCCTTATGAGCCATCTAATGCATCCATGGAGCACTTTACATACACATATGAGGTATTTCCTTACTTGAGAAAAATTGGGTTACAAATTTTGGGGAGATTTCTCTCCTTTTACCCCTTGTAAAAATTCAAAAAATGGCTTTGCAAGGACATGCGAGTGTACAAAATGAAGATTTAGAATTTTCTCCTTCACTTTGCTGCTATTCCTGTGAAACACCTAAAGGGTTAATAAACTTTCTGAATGTCATTTTTAGAGATGAGCGAACTTACAGTAAATTCGATTCATCACGAACTTCTCGGCTCGGCGGTTGCTGACTTTTCCTGCATAAATTAGTTCAGCTTTCAGGTGCTCCCGTGGGCTGGAAAAGGTGGAAACAGTCCTAGGAGACTCTTTCCTAGGACTGTATCCACCTTTTCCTCCCCACCGGAGCACCGGAAAGCTTAACTAATTTATGCAGGAAAAGTCAGCAACCGCCGAGCTGAGAAGTTCGTGACGAATCGAATTTACTGTAAGTTCACTCATCTCTAGTCATTTTGAATACTTTGAGGGGTGCAGTTTTTATAATGGGGTAATTTATGGGGTATTTATAACACGAAAGCCCCTCAAATCCACTTCAAAACTGAACTGGTCCCTGAAAAATCCACATTTTGACATTTTTGTGAAAAATTGGAAAATTGATGCTGAACTTTGAAGCCCTCTGATGTCTTCCAAAAGTTAAAAAAATGTCAACTTTCTGATGCCAACATAAAATAGACATATTGTATATGTGAATCAATATATAATTCATTTGGAATGTCTATTTTCCTTACAAGCAGAGAGTTTCAGAGTTAGAGAAATGCAAAACTTTCATGAAATTTTGGGATTTTCACCAAGAAAGGATGCAAGTAACGACAAAAATGTACCACTATGTTAAAGTAGGAAATGTCAAGAAAAAACTATCTCAGAATCAGAATAAATGGTAAAAGCATCCCAGAGTTAATAATGCACAAAGTGACAGCGGTCAGAATTGCAAAAAAGGGCTCAGTCCTTAAGAAGAAAAAGGGTGGCTGATAGTTACAGTAGTTCTGAAATAAACGCATAAAAAAACCACCCACATGTGACCCATTTTGAAAACTACACCCCTCACGGAACGTAACAAGGGGTGCAGTGAGCATTTACACCCCACAGGTGTCTGACATATTTTTTTGAACAGTTGTCCGTGAAAATGAAAAATTTTATTTTTCATTTGCACAGCCCACTGTTCCAAAGATCTGTCAAACGCCAGTGGGATGTAAATAATCACTGCACCCCTTATTACATTCCGTGAGGGGTGTAGTTTCCAAAATGGTTTTCCATGTGGGGGGTTTCTGCTGTTCTGGCACCATGGGAGGTTTGTAAATGCACATGGCCCCCGACTTCAATTTCAGCAAAATTCTCTGTCCAAAAGTCCAATGGCGCTCCTTCTGTTCTGAGATCTGTAGTGCACCAGCAGAGCACTTAACGTCCACATATGAGGTGTTTTATTAATCAGGAGTAACACCATCATTTTAGTGTTAAAAATCAAATGTTTCACTTTTACGACACACTGTTCAAAAAACCTGTGAGTTTTTAAGTACTCACTGTAACCCTTGTTAAGTTACTGAAGGGATGTAGTTTTGAAAATGGTGTCACATGTGGGGGATTTCTGCTGTTCTGGCATCATGGGAGGTTTGTAAAAGCACTTGGCCCCGCCAAGTTCAATTTTAGCAAAATTCTTTCTCCAAAAGGTTAATGGCACTCCTTCTGTTCTGAGACCTGTAGTGCGCCAGCAGAGCACTTAACGTCCACATATGGGGCATTTTCTTAATCGGGAGAAATTGGGCTTCAAATTTTGATGTTCATTTTCTCCTATTACCCCTTGTGAAAATGAAAAATTTTGGGTAACACCATCATTTTATTGTTAAAAATCAAATTTTCCATTTTCACGTCCAACTTCAACACAAAGTCATCAAACACCTGTGAGGTGTTACGGCTCACTATACAGCTTGTTACATTCCTTGAGGGGTGTAGTTTCCAAAATGGTATGCCATGTAGTTTTTGTTTTTTTCTGTTCTGGCACCCTGGGGTCTTTCTAAATGCAACATGCCCCTCAAAAATCATTTAAGCAGAATTCTCTTTCAAAAAGCCAGATTTTGCTCCTTCTCTTCTGAGCATTGTAGTATGCCAGCAGAGCACTTAACGTCCACATATGGGGTGTTTTCCTAATCAGGAGAAATTGTGCTTCGAATTATGGGGTCCATTTTCTCCTATTATCCCTTGTGAAAAAGAAAGATTTGGGGTAACACCAACATTTTAGTATTAAAAATCAAATTTAGCATTTTTACGTGAACTTCAACGCAAAGTAGTCAAACACCCGTGAGATGCTAAGGCTCACTATACCCCTTGTTACGTTCCTTGAGGGGTGTATTTTCCAAAATAGTATGCCATGTGGGGGTTATTTTGCTGTTCTGGCACCAAAGGGGCTTCGTAAATGCAACATGGCCCCCAAAAACCATGACAGCAAAATATGTTTTCAAAAATACCACAGTTCCTCTTTCCCTCTTGAGCCATGTTGTGAGCCCACAGAGCACCTTAAGTCAACACATATGAGGTATTTCCATACTCGAGAGAAATTGGGCTACAAATTTTGTGGAGCTTTTTCTCCACTTTTAAAAATGAAAAAATGGGGCTACAAGAACATGTGTAAAAAATGATTTAGATTTTTCTCCTCCACTTTGCTGCTATTCTTGTGAAACACCTAAAGGGTTAACAAACTTTCAAAATGTCATTTTGAATACTTTGAGGGGTGTAGTTTCTATAATGGGGTCATTAATGGATATTTCTAACAGAAAGACCCCTCAAATTCACTTCAAGCTTAACTGGTCCCTGAAAAATTCAGATTTTGAAATTTTCGTGAAAATTTAGAAAATTTCTGCTATACTTTGAAGCCCTCTAAAAAAAAGTAAAAACATATATATATATATATATATATATATATATATATTCATATAAAATAACACTTCCTTTTGGTGTTTTATATTTTGTATTATATTACTTACAGCTATTTTTACATGTATTGTTGTCTCCTCAGCGGCAAGGGCCCTGCTGGTGAAGCAGATTGCATATTTATACTGGATTTTTAATAAAAGATTTTGCATTTTAAGGCTTATGTATATATTTATTAGATCTTGAGCACAAGTACCCAGTTTTTAGTTTGCACCTGGGTTATAGGAGTATTTTTGGCTAGCCTGATCTTAGCAATTGGAGTGACAGACAAAAAGCCATCCCACAATCCGTGATCTTTTATCGTAAAAGAAAAAATCCAACTGGATGTACTCTAAAGTCTATAAAGAAAAACAATTTTTGGGTCAGTGCAATCTTTTTCACAATCCAGGCTGATGCTAACATGGAGTAGTTTTTGGCATTTTTCCAACATACTTTTCTACAGAACTTACAAATGTGTGTACAAAATGACAACGTCATAAACACAGCTAAAAGCTTATGTCACAGTTAAAAAAAAAAAATGCAGCATTCTAAAATTTATGTTGTTTTTTTTAGCCAAAACCAGAAGTGGATCCAGGAAGAAAAGATTGTATTAGCTCTATTTATCTTCCTTCTGAACTTCTAGTTTTGGCTTAAAAATTGCGATTTTTTTTTTCTAAATTTTTTCCCTTGCCAAAAAACACAGGCAATTCCAAGTACTATAAAGTTTTTTTTTATT
Source organism: Hyla sarda (assembly GCF_029499605.1). NCBI lineage: Eukaryota > Metazoa > Chordata > Amphibia > Anura > Hylidae > Hyla > Hyla sarda. Next base: position 164,590,737 of record NC_079196.1, on the reverse strand, counting down.
TTATTATTTTCAAAAAAAGGAACATTGTCTATGTATAATGTTTTTTTATCTGATGTTTTCCCCATAGGTTTCTCTACAGGAATTAAAAATGATGTAGCATAAAAGATCAGAATTCTAAAAGGAGAGCATATTGTGGATACTGTACATCTTCCCCTACTAGCATAGTGCTAAAAGACCATTCCATTTGGTGTTGGGACCCGTAACTGCACCCTGGACTGGAGGCACATATAAGACATCTGCTGAGTATTGTGCAGACATCCTATTTCTTATTAATGACACACATGCACGATAGTTCAGACCTCCACTACTGTACTGCCCAACATCTGTATTGTTAAATCTGTCTGCTCCTGATGTCATATTGGGAAGGACCGGATGCCTCCCTACATTTTATAATTTCAATAAGGGACATGAGGGAAAGGGATTGTTAATTTTATAAAGAGTTATCCCAAGCTTTTTTTGAAGAGAGTAGAGCAAAGAGATGGAGGCGGTTCTGACCTGGCACAACATTTACTTTTACCAGGGGTCAAGTCTTAGATATAAAAGTGTGGAACTTCCACATGATTTACAGCCACACCCGAGCTACGACCTCATTTACACCCTCTTAGCACACCCTGAATAATGCCCGACCCTCTTTTTAACATATTCAATATTCTCTCAGTTATTTATAACACACCCAAGAGTACGGCCAACACTTCATTCATTGTTTATGGAGCAGTGCCACTCCATAGAGAATGAAGAGCTGAGTCACTGCCTTCATTTCGGGGAATATTTCACCTCCATTCTGGTGACTGGTAGGGGTCCCAGTGGTCATGATCCCCCACGGATCATCTAGATAATTTTACATTGTGGAAAAACCTCTTCAACAGCAATAAAATTGCCAGCCTGTCGCCTGAGTTTTGGAGAACCATCATCTGACAGATTGACAACAACTGCTATCATTACCACAGCAGATCATATAATTGATTTCCCTGCAGTTATATCCAGTGATGATCCCAAATAAAGTCAAAATATTACTGCCACACCATAACTGCTATCATTACAACAACAGACCATATAAGGGATTTCAATACGTACAATACAATAGAAATGACCTTCTAAATCCATAGAAGTGATTTCAGTGCAGTTATATCCAGTGATGCCCCCGCATAATGATCCAATGATGGCCCCCACCCACCTAAACTATTCTGCTTAACCACAACCACTAGCTTTACCTTGGCAGTCCATATAATTGATTTCAGTGCAGTTATATCCAGTGATGCCTCCACAATACTGCCCCTTCATAACTTCTATCATTACCACTACAGACGATATAAGTGACCACAGTGAAGTTACATCAGGTGACAGATCAGAGATCGACAAACTCTGCTGTCATCCATCTCTCCTCTATATCCATATCTGTGGTGACCTTTGTGGTTGATCTATGAAGCCTGTTTAAGGGCCCCCCGATACACTACAAGTGATAGGTATTGAAATAATTGTTTAGGGGCAGATACATTTACCCTAGGCTCATGAACAGAGAATCATTTTGGATCTTTATGTTTCCCCCAAGGCATGATCTCATCATCATCTATTGATGTTTATAGTTTTTCTTTTTTTTCTCTGTTAGTGCATCTTTGGTTATAAGCCTGGAAATTACATGTTATAATTTACATGCTCGTACTGTGCCTTTTTCTGTATGCTCTTTCTTTGTTCCTGTGATTCCATATTGTTTACTTATAAATTGTTATATACTGATTATTTAAATATATGGATCTCAGTTCTTATTGAGATCCACAGGATTTTGGAGCAATATGTCATGTAAATATAGTTCTGCTGTGTTTCACTTCTTACTTTTACCAGTTGGTTTTACTCTAATTGTTGACATAGGCATTACGTGGTCTCTTTGAAGGCATTTTCAAGATGATGTTTTTGCCCAAGAAGTTATTATCTATGATTAAGGCTTTGATCCCAAAAAGCAGCAGATTCTAAATGTTTTGGTTACTTGGATATATATGTCTTGTATTCGATTTAAATAAAGTAAATGTTTTATGGATACCGCTGGTGCTGGACTCTTCTTCTCTTTGTAAAATTGCTTTGGACCACACCTCAGGTTGTCCCCGCACAATGGAAATCCAGGGAGGATGAAAGCTGGCCTGTTGTCCTTTCTGTTTGCAACCAAATGTGGTGCATGGAGCCCCCTTTCAGCCAAACCACAGCAGCAGTAACTCAGTATCTTGTGGTTCTTGAAACTTTCTTCACTGAATCTGGCCTCAGAACCAGTATGTAACAGGGCACCTCTGCCTGGGAAAGAGTGGGCAGACTAGAGACCTCCTAGGCAAGAAATCCTATCGGCCAGGTCATTATCATCCTCATTACAACCACTGATAGGCAGCAGTAGGGACAACATTTTATGCCAATGAGAACTTAAAGGGGTATTCCGGCTTTATACATCTTGAGGGGCATTCATCTATATTGTACTAGTACATGTGCTATTATAGATGTGAAAAGTCGCCGAATACACCTTTCAGCACCAAATTCACCAAAAGTCACACGCCATTTGATGAATGATGGTGTGAGTTTGTGTGTAAATCATGGTGCTGTGACTTTTCTGAGACTTTTTTGAGACTTTCAGAGAAAAGTCTCACATAACGAATCAGTGCTCACTGCAAAAACTAGTCTAAAGCACTACAAATGGTAGTTCACATTCAAATATGATCAAAAGCAAAAGTCTCACAAAAGTCGCATGGGAACAGAATGAGACTTTTTGTGCGACAATTTTCGATTTAAAAAAAAGTTTCTAGACAGCTTGATGAATTACCCTCCTTATCCTTTGGATAGGGGATAAGATGTAAGATCGATCGCAGGGGTCCTGCCGCTGGGGACCCCCGCGATCTGGGTGCAGCCCCCGGAATTCTGTGCCAGGTGCTGGCTCCAAGATGGGGATGTGAGGTCATGGCCACGCCCCCTAGTGATGTCACGCCATGCCCCCTCCATTCATGTCAATGGAGGGTGCATGACAGTATTAGACATGAATGGAGGGGGCATGGCGTGATGGCCATCAAGCCCCCTCCAATAAATATGAATGGAGGGGGCGTGGTGTGACGTAAATAGGAGGTGTGGCCGTAACGTCACGTCCCCGTCTCAGAGGCAGCGCCCGGCACAGAATGCCAGGGGCTGCACTGAGATTGCGGGGGTCCCCAATGGCGGACCCCTGCGATCAGGGCCGGTATTAGGGTGGGGCAACCCGGGCAGTTGCCCAGGGTCTCCATCAAAAAATGGGCCCCTGAAAAGCTTTAGGGCATTACTAACAATACTGCATTTTGCGCCAAATGGCTGTAAAATCGCAAAATACAGTAGTGTTAGTATAGCCCTAAAGCTCTCCATGCTACAGAGTCCATAGACAGCACTAATAGACTTACTTTGGATCTTCTAGGACCTGCAATGAATCCTATAGGCTAGGACTCCTGATTATGTCATCGCAGGCCTTGGAAGATCCATAGTAAGTCTGTGCTGTGTGTGTATGGGCTCTGTGCAATATATAAAAAAGAAGGTAATAAGGAAATAGGGGAAAGTATAGGGGGGGTATTAAATATTCAATTACAGCACATATATTGCTGTAACCAGTGTGTAAGCCCTGACAGATATTGTGGGGGCTGAATTAAGATTTTAACCCCTTGAGGACACAGCTAATTCTGATTTTTACAGTACAAGAACTGCAGAGCACTCATCAGGTATATTCAATCAGAGGCTTCTTTATTGTAGCTTCGTACAGATGGGATACATGCAGGGGAAGATGGTGAAGACGCGGGGGTATTCAAGACAGCGACAGACCATTTACGCGCCGAAGCGCTTCGTCAGGCCGGTACTAGTACTTTCTACATTGCGTGTCAGAGGTTGTCAGGATTGGTTTCCTGGGACTGTGTGGATCAGGTGTCCACTTACCTAATCTAGTGCAACATAGGGATGGTGCTGAGACCACCACTTTGCATGCGTGTAATTATGATTTTAGCCATAACTCTTATATATTTCCATCCACGGACCCATAGGGGGCTTGTTTTTTTGCACCATCTTTTGTATTTTGTAATAACACCTTTCATTCTACTATAAAATGCATGGCACAAAAAATATTATATTGTGGGGAAATTGAAATTTTTAAAAATTTTGCAGGATTATTTTTCATGCAGTGCCCTTTATGGTAAAACTGACAGGTTCTCTTTATTCTGTAGGGCCATACAATTTAAATTATCCCCATATTATATGATTTTCTATAATTGTACTGCTTTTAAAAAACTCAGACACTTTAACAAAATAAGTTTGTTTAAAATTGCCCTATTCTGACCCCTATAACTTTCTCATTTTTCCATATACAGGGCTGTATGAGGGTTTTTTGCACTGTGATTCATTACAGAAAGGAGCATGAAGGTAGGCATTATTACACACTATGGGGCACAAAAGGGGCATCTGTACAGTGTGGGGCATTAAGAGAAAAACTATTACTGTGTAAAGAAAAAACTATTACTGTGTAAAGAATAAAATGAGCGCTATTACTGACAGGCAGCACTGAGAAGATCACTGTTAAGGTAGGCGCACACATAACGGATCCGCAGCGTATTTCCCGCTGCGGATCCGCCGGTGACCCAACTCATTTTGTGCCTCCAGCTGTTGCCACTCCCCCTTCCCCCACCATGCCTGCCCCAGGCCTCCTCTCAGACATTGTGATGTCAAAGTGAACTCAGCGACTCACTAGTAGCAGCGGATTGCCGCTGCGAGCTGCCAGGGGCAGTTGAGGCGGGGGAAGGGGGTGGCAACAGCTGGAGGCACAAAATGGGTCGGGTCACCGGCAGATCGGCAGCGTGAAAAAGCTGTGGATATGTTACGTGTGACCCTAACCTTATAGTATATGTGGGCCGGTTGAATTCAACAAGATTCTGCTGCTCTGTGTACATGGCGGAATTTCCGTGTCAGATGTTTACGTCATGGAAATTCAATTTTCTGTGTCCGCACAAAAAATGAACACTTCCATTCTTTGTGTGGTGTATGCACAGAATGCATAGCTGTCTATGAGACGGCACATTCCTGTGCAATCCTAGCACCGGCATATTATGCTGGTGTCCCCCAGTTTGTGGAATATTTGCACGGAGATTCTACATGTGGACATTCCGTCGTGTGAACATAGCCTCATACAGTAGAACCTCCCAAAAACGGATACTAACGGGGAATAAAAAAGTGTCCACTATTGAGACATGTCTCTTATTGTGAAAAAGGCTCAAAATTCTTCCCAAATTATGGAATACTGTACTGTACTTACACCAAAGTGTAATTACCTATAAAACACTATGAAAAGCTATGTTACAGCATAATCTCCCGGTGTTGTTTAATCACCCCTTATCCCCCCCACCCCCCCGTGTATCATTTCATCCCCCCTTTTATACCATGTACCATCTTATAATCTCGTGCATTTTGCCATATTATCCCCCCCTTACCCCCCCTGTGCCACATCATTTCCCCTTGACCCCCCCCCATGTCGTTTCATTCCCCCTTGATTACCCTCTGTGTAAATTCATCACGCCGCTCTTTATGAAGTTGCACAGGGGGATAAAGGGGGAGTAAAAGTGGGTGGTAAAGAGGGGGTGATGAATTTGCAAAGAGGGCTATAAGGGGGGAATTGAATAGCACATGGGTGATCAAGAGGAAATGATGTGGCACAGAGGGTAATAAAGGGGGGATGATATGGCACAGGGGAATAAAGTGGTACAGGGTGGAGGATCAGGGAAGGAGAGGGGTGAATGATGTGGCTGGCTGGCACGTGGACAGAAGCAGGAGACCACTGTTTAAACTTCAGTCTTCTGCCTCTGTGCTGGGGATTCTGCAGGTGGTGCAGCGGGGGCCTGAGCCGGCACATAAGCTTGGTTGTCCCCTAATGGAGGTGTTTTGTCTCCTATTGTCCCCTATTGGGAGTGTTTTGTCCCCTATTGGGTGTGTCCACGGCCACTATTGGGAATGTCCCTTATTCGGAGGGTGCAAATACATTAAGTCTTATGGGACTCTGCCAGGGAATTAAAAACTGTCTGCTATTGGGAGGTGTCCACTAAGAGAGATTTCACCGGGGTATCTATGGGCGCTATTACTGATAGGTAGCATTGAGAAGATCACTGTTTATTTGTGTGCGGTGACTATTACAAGAACAAGTGACAGTATTAGTTTAGAGCTACATGGCAAAAATGGTTCGCACAGTCAAAGATCGCCATATTGTTCTCCTTGAATCGTGCTGAATCTCAGCTAATGTAAGTAAATGTGGTTACACATAGAGAAATCCAGCAAAAATCAGTTCTTGCTCTTTAGGTGGTTTATTAAACCCCTAAAACAGCATCATAAAATGTATGGCTTTCTGTGACCCTGTGGCCATACATGTTATGATGCTGTTTTGCGTTGGATTTCTCTATGGGTGTCCTTGCTGTTGCTCCAGAGCTGTCCATGCACTTCATTCTTGCAAAGGGGGAAGCTGAGCTGATCTGCACTAAATGGGGTCACATTGCAACCCCCAAATTACCACAGCCACAAATTCATCCTGGATGGAATTATTACATTTCTCATGTTGTAGTGACAGCTCAAACTCATTTACTCACATTAGCTGAGATGCAGCACAATTCAGGGAGCGCAACATAGTGATGTTTGGTCACACAATCTGGGGGCTCCATTTTTCATTTTTGCCCAGGGAAACACTTAGGCTAGAACCGGCCCTGCCTGCGATCATTCATCTTATCCCCTATCCAAAGGAGATGTGTAATCCAAAGATATGTAAAGCCAGAATACCCCTTTAACTTGGATTGAAACATCTAGCAGGTTCAAGACACTTTACAGCAAGGTAAGCATTTACTTGTACCTTTAGAGTGACAGCAACTTGCAAACTAAGTGATTATACAATATGAAAAAAGTTTTACAGTAGAACAGTGATCTCAAACTGTGGCCCTCCAGATGTTGCAAAACTTCAACTCCCAGCATGCTCAGACAGCCGTTGGGATTATTTGAAGCAGTATAACTTAATAGCAAATTTTTTTTGTAATGTACTTAAAGAGTACCTGTAACCAAATAAAATGTATAGTGTTCCTTGTGTAATTAGCAGACACTTTCCCATTCACTTGCTTTTAAAATTATCAACATAAATATGTTTAAAATGTAATATAAAAAAACGGCCACTAGGTGGCTCTGTTCCTTTCCCTGCCACAATTAATACAGTGAGTTTGGTCACCACCCGGCCTGGCAGGAGTCCGAACTCATGAAGTGTTTCTCTGCACGGAGCTTGATTGTCAGCTGCACAGAAAGTGAAAGCTCCACAGATTTTCACAGAGAGCTGCACGGACTGATAGCTGAAGGAGAGCCTCACTAAAATCTGCACACACTGAAACATGCACAGAGCTTGAGGTGTTCTATTCATCACAATGCTGCAACAATGTGAGGGCAGAAGTTGTCCCCCAGCAGGCTTCAGTGATGTCATGCCTGCTGGGATACGCCCACTTTCTCCTGCTGGGAGAAAGAAGAAAGGTATCATACACAGCTTTTTAAAGTTCTGAAATGGTTTTTAAGGGCAGGAGGGGTGTTAGGAGTAGTTAGGGAACTTAGCCTATGTAACGACTGGCGATAAAGTGGATCCGCTGTACCTGCGTGGATGATGACATGGGACATACCAAAGAGCGGAGTCTAAGGTGCCGCTGGTTTTCACCAGAGCCCCCCGCAAAGGGGGATGGACTTGCTGCGGCAGGTGGCACCCAGGTCGCTACCCCTGATACGATTTGTCCACACAGGCGGCCGAGGTGTAACGTGGCACAGGAAGGAAGAGGCAATAGGAAGTCTGGACAGGCAGTAGGTCAGGGCAGGCGGCACAGTAGCAAGGTCAGGACACGTAGCAAGAGGTCAGTGGGCAGAAGGCACAGGAGCAAGGTCAGGATACATAGAAATAAGGTCAGATACATGGATAAGGCTGACAAGGCTGATAAAGCACAAAGATCTGTCAAGGATCAAAAGGAAGTGCTTGTACTTATAGGGTCATGGGGCAGCAAGAACCAATTAATTGCGTACTGTCCCTTTAAATTTCACAGAGACAGCATGCCCCAAGAGGCGGGGACATGTGTGCCGGCAAGCAGGAAGCACACGGGGACGACAAGGGAGGTGATGAGCGCAGGGCTGAATGCGATCGCATCGTGGGATGCGAATCGCAGTATGGGCAATGCCGGGCAACGAAGGAGGAGTGCGTCTGCTGCCAGCATGTCTGACCACGGCATGACTCCTAACAGTCTGAGGTAGTGGAGAACTGTTTATTTGGTGACAGGTACTTTTTAAGAGTCTTTACAAATTTTTGACAGTTTTTGGCTAGTCACCCTAAACAATAAACGGTTTACACTATATTATATGTACCCAAAAATGGAGCCATTAAAAATACAACTAACTCATCCAGCATCAAACAAGACCTCATATAAACAGATCAGTAATTGTATTCAGACCTGTGATATAACCAATGCCAGTAAAAGCTGCCAACCATCCCTACAAGAAAATGTCCCCTGGAAAATAACAATGATGCTCAATGAACTAAATATTTCTAACGGTCCACAAATCAGATGAAATCAGAGATGAGTGAAATATTGCCAATTTCAGACTTTTCATACATCAATGTTTCTTACATTTTAGACATTCACCAACCATAAAACAAACCTGTTATACAAATAGTAGCAAATATGTTGCTAGCAAATAAAATTGCTATCCACACTGTGGTTTAGTTATCCAAAGATGAAAACCGATGACCCAATATGACACGTGGGAAGGGACCAGCACTAAGGGAGAGTTACTTATCTCTTCTAGTATGCATGCTATATAAATTGCATAATTTGCATGTCATTGCATATGCTAAAACCCTCCCTGTGCCTTACATAAGCTCTCTATTAAGTGCTAATTCCTTAAGGATAATCTTTAAAAGCAAGCTTTACCTGAACAGTAACAATGAATAAAACATTATTGTGGGTTTGATTGAAGCATTATGAGAATTATTCATATTCCTGGGAGCAATCAAAAATGTCTGTCCACATTTGAAGTGACTGTGTTATCCTCTTGCATGTAATGCCATAAAAGGGAATTAATACTTATTAGAGGTGTCTGACATTTCTGCTTTCTATTTATCACTGCATGGCAACCATACGGCATTTGCACAATCTATCATTACGCACCTTACCGCTTGGACTCCAGCAAAGTAAAAAAACGATGAGAACAATTATTCACGGCATTACTTCAGCTTTAAAATGCCATTCGTAATGTTACAATTATTAAAACGATGCTGTCATTGAAATGGCAAATTGAAAGTATAGGTAAGGGAATAACCCCAAACTATTTAAGAAAGAACTGTACACATATTGTTCAGATTTAGGTTGCTTTATGCTTTTATCTCTTATCAATAAATCCACAATTTACATGTAGTAATAAAAATATATAGTTTTATAAATATACTTATCCATATCCATGGCTACTTGGAGTCCTCTCCGTCGGTGTCCCAGCTGCTAGGACAAAAGCCAGGAAGTGTAGGCAAGACTAGCAGAAGCAGCGTTATGATTGGTCATCTGAGCGGTCAATCAGCCTGCCAATAGAGCACTTTACAGAGCCCTGCATTGGGGGGGGGGGGGGGGAGCAGAAGTCCCCTGACAGAGGATATGGGCATATGTCACACCTTCTGAAGGGAAAGCCCCCTCCCCATCCATGGACTGTAGGTGAACCAATTGCCAAGATAAGGGGGATAAAAGAAAAAAGGGATTGTTTGGAGCATGGGAAGCTGAGCTGCAAGCCAGACTGGGTGAGTATGCACCTTTTTTTCTTTTTCTGACATTGACTTTAAGTATTCCTGTAATTTCTGAATAAGGCCCTCGCATGTTGAAGGCAGCATCAACATAAGATGCTTTTGTATGTCGGGGCCATCACATAAACGGCTATCCGGCAGCGCTGACTGCTTCAGCTGCCACCGGATAGCCATTTACAGTGCCCCGTGTGGTCCGCTGACGATCACTCACCTGTCCTCGGGGCTCCGGCGCATCCTCTTCAGGATCCCCTGCATTGTCGGCGCTCTCCATTGACGTCATCCCGTTGCTGTGCACGCCGTCCCGTCATCAGTCATGAGTAGTGGCTGCGACGGAAAACGAGAATGCCGGGGAAGCAGAGGCGTTGCCGGAGTGTCGGGGACACCTCGGGGATGCAGCGACAGCGATGGACGGTGAAATCCCGAGCAGCGGTGATGTTCCGGTGCGGCAGGGACAGGTGAGTACAACTTCCTCTAACAGTGGTCGTCAACCTGCGGACCTCCAGATGTTGCAAATCTACAACTCCCAGCATGCCCGGACAGCCAATGCTGGGTGCTGTAGTTTTGCAACATCCGGAGGTCTGCAGGTTGTAGACCACTGTCCTATACTTTACATTGCACGGATCCCTCAACATGCGATGGTTTCAACAAATGATGATCCGTTTGGAACGGATTACCATTGTATGTTGAGGGACCACTGTATTCTACTTCATTATGTTGGGTCTTTAACCCATATATTTGTGGGGACCCTGGTTATCCAGAAGTTTACACTTGTAGATCTGTAGTTACACAAAGTAGTTATACGCACGTTCCATTGTTTTCAATGTGAATACAAGGAACAGTCCACATTGTGCATTTTTATAGCATGCATTTAACCCCTTAAGGACTCATGACGTACTGCTACGTCATGAGTCCGCTCCCGATCTATAACGCAGGGCCACGGCGTGGCCCCGCGTCATAGCGGGTCGGGCCCGGCCTCCAACAACAGCCGGGACCCGTGGCTAATAGCGCACGGCACTGATCGCAGTGCGGCGCGCTATTAACCCTTCAGACGCCGCGATCAAAGTTGATCGCCGCGTCTGAAAACGAGCTGATCGGGACATCACGATAAAATTTTAGCCCCCAAAAGTTACAAAATATAATTTTTTCTTCAATGTTGTCGCACAATGATTTTTTTTTTCCGTTTCGCCGTGGATTTTTTGGTAAAATGACTAATGTCACTGCAAAGTAGAATTGGTGGCGCAAAAAATAAGCCATAATATGGATTTTTAGGTGCAAAATTGAAAGCATTATGATTTTTGGAAGGTGATGAGGAAAAAATGAAAATGCAAAAACGGAAAAACGCTGAGTCCTTAAGGGGTTAAAATACTGTACACCAGAATAAGTGTGTTGACAATAGACTTTTGGCTTGGTGAACCCGATCCCTGAAGGAGTTTCAGTTTTAAATGGTAGTGTGTGCTCAGCATGTGACACAGTTGAAAGCTGTAAAACTGCAGGAAAGCACACTGCCTGGCATACACTGCGCACTTGGCATACTCACTGGCTTCATGCCGGAAACTGCACTGATAATGTCATTTCAGCATTTTCAGAGCAGTTACTGTGATTGGAAGGAGTAAAAGACCTGTGATGACATCATAGTTATGATTTAATTTAATCTCCAGAGCTACTGCCAGCAGAGTTGTGTAGGGAAAGAATGAGTACATAAAATAGCTAGTGAGAAAAAAAATAAAAAAAAGAAGGGGAAGAGTATAGTTGGTTTAGGAGGTCATTGTTGCTATTGCTGTGTAGGGTGAGAAGAGTACAGTACTGCTGGATAGTATTTCTAACGGTGTGTTCACACCCTAGTAGCTAGCAGCGAGTTTCCCGCTGCGGGAAACCAGCTGCGAGTTATGCTACCATTGATTTAAATGGCCTTTATCAAGTGTGGACGGACGACAGCCCATATCCACATCCCCACAGCCTTGCAGCACCTCCGGGAATCCAGAAGTCATTTGTAACCATTGCTTTGGGTTATATGCGCATAATCTTTGCGCTCCAGGTGAGCATATTACTACCCGCTCGCCATATCCAATTGTCTTCGATAATGCACTTGGCGCCCTGTGTGGTCTCCTTTTCTCTCTCCTCTTTCTTATTGATTTAAATGGGCCTGCGGACAGCACGCAAATCTGACACTATTGCGTACTGTCTATGGACCCATTCAAATCAATGGTAGCGTAACTCGCAGCAGGTTTCCCACAGCGTCAAACCCGCTGCTAGTAATAGCGTGTGAACGCACCGTTAAAGTGGTGCTGCATTGTGGTTGTATTTATTTTGTGCTTCTAGGGAGTAATTTTGTTCTACACTGTGGTGTTTGTATTGTGCTCCTGGAGAGGTATTTTATTTTACGGGCTGTATACTAAAGAGAGATCCAAAGAAGAAATGCATTTCCTCCGATGTCATGACCACAGTGCTCTCTGCTCACCTCTGCTGTCCATTTTAGGAACTGTCCAGAGCAGGAGAAAATCCCCATAGCAAACATATGCTGCTCTGGACAGTTCCTAAAATGGACAGCAGAGGTCAGCAGAGAGCACTGTGGTCATGAAATCAGAGGAAATGCATTTCTTTTTTGGATTTCTCTTTAGTATACAACCTCAAAAAAGTACTGGAAGGATTAAGATTTTTTAATAGAAGTGATTTACAAATCTGTTTAACTTTCTGGCACCAGTTGATTTAAAAAAAATAAATAAATAAATAAATTAAAAAAAAAAGATTTCCACAGTAGTACCCCTTTAATGCTAATAAGAAATGTAATGTGGCTACAGAGGTATTCAATGGTGCTAGAGAGGTGTTTTGTGCTGCACCATAGTATTTGTTGGAGCTGTCAAAAGGGAAACAAAACTATTTAGTATTTGTGGTGCTGAGCATTAGACCCATATTGCTAGCTAGGGAAGCTGTTTTGTTAGAGGCTAAACAGCCTTGATTTATTTTGAGCTGTAAGTGCAAAGAATAAAGCTGATAGTATTTTGCTCACCTTTAGGTGCTGCGCTAAGGACGTAACACCAGTATGCGTTTTTCAGTAAACAGAGATCCAGGAACTGTCTACAATGAAACCACATTCCAATATTCAAGTAGTACATCCACCAATGTTGTAGAGACGATCCAGAAGAATTGTAAAAGAACAGATGCTGAGAGGAACAGAAAATGTAAATAAACAACCGATTCCGGACAGTAAATGGGTCTTTAATCTTTACCTGCCTGTTGCCAGGGCTAAGACGAAGGGTGCATACCCGAAACGCGTCCACGCCTACTGAGAGTTGTTTGATGGCTGATATTCTGCTTGCATGCGGTTTTAGGGGATTCGAATAAAGAATTCATCTTTACCACTGGCTACCTTTGCTGATTTATTACTACGTTTTGGAGTGTACAGCCGTATTGGGGATCCTGAGAGCTGACCATCCTCTTCTTTAATCTTTACCTGCCTGTTAGCGTCTCAGCATTTCTTCTTTTTTTTTTATTCTTCTAAATCATCTCTGTAGCCAGTTTGAAACATATCCTGTCATGTTGGAGTAAAGTTTTTGATGTGCCAACTGTCTGAGCTCCAGAGATAGTGATCCCTGTGAGCTATTGACCCCCTAGATTGTTACATATAGTGCTTCAAATGCAGGTATATAAAACTCAGCCTCAGAGACACACATCCAAAACACAGAGTTGCGATTTATGTCCTCTGTAAAAGCCATAAGAAAAATGCTACAGTAATGGAGGACCTTAATAGACAAATGGTAATTCAGTCTGACAAACAGCAGCAAAAATTTTCCAGGCCATGCTTCAGCTGCAGCAAAAAAAAAAAAAATCAAGACCATGTTTGCGCAGCAAATCCTCCTCCTCCAAATTCCTTTATTCCATATTCACAGAGAAATCTATGTAGCCTTTTATAGTGTACTTCTTAATTTTTCTTTCCTTTTTTCTGTATAATTCAGATGTTTTATACATGTTTGTGTTGAAAAATAAAAAAGATAAAATACAAATGAAGTATATATATATATATATATATATATATATATATTAAAAAAAATATTTAGGCATGCTCAATCTGATAGAATGGACCAAGAACTTGATCTGGGTGTGATTCCTCAAAGACACCCCACAGTGATTAAAATATAGACAATAAATAGGTATGATCTGTTCTCAAGGTCACTGTATATTAGATGGATACTACGTAATGTGGTATAAGGAAGTGATGTAGGAGAAAAATTGCTAAATAATTGAAGTGTGTTTGTTTGATGAAAAAAACTGGAGGTGTGATAGTCTTCAGTGGGTGAGTCAATGAATGAATGGGGACAGAATAGGATGTAGTGTGAATGGATGTTCTGGTTAGGCTGTATGAAGGCATAACCAGACAGTTAAGTTAAAAGAGGGTCAGGCAATTATAGTAGGGAACAGAGTTGCGATAGTCTGCAGAAGTGGGGTAATGTTGTGTTAGTCTTGAAAGGGAACATGAATATGAAATAAATATTTGGAGGGAGTGAGGAATTAGAAAATATGAAAGAGAATAGATAAAAGAACACAGGAAACCAGTGAATCACTATTAAAATATTAATAAAGGTAAAATTATAAAAAGGCTATAGGGAGATTGCTGGGCCCTAGCACTCTGATTCCCCATCACTGGTGCATGCTGTGCACATATAAATGGAAAAATAACAATGATATTGAATTAGATACGCTATATACTAGATAGGCGCTGTTACGCTATGCGCTCCGGCCTCACACGCCATGAGCGCACGGTTCCCTTACCTTCTGCTGCCGACGGGGCTGGGACTCGCGTCGCTGGACGCCCCCGCATGCGAGCCCCAGTCCGTCACTCTCCGGTTGTTTCTCCTGCCTCTGCCTCTCCGCTCCGGCGCGCATGTCCCTGTCCCTTAGGGCGTGAGCTTTAAGATTTAAAGGGCCATTACGCTCATTAGTGTAACCACCTGTGGCTCATTTATAAATTCCTCCACCCTCCTCAGTTCTCTGCCGGATCTTTGTTGCCTTGTGCCCTAGAGAAAGCGTTCAATTGTATTGCCTTGCCGTGTACCAGATCCCCTGCTCTTGTGACTTGATCTTGCTCCTCTGCCGCCTGCCTACTGAACTCCTGCTACGTCCTGACTACGCTACTGTGCCGCCTGCCCTGACCTACTGCTATCCTGACTACGAGTTGTCTCATCCCTCCTGTGCCTAGCATCTCCTTAGCCGCATGTGTGGTCGAGCCGTGCCAGGGGTAGCGACCTGGGTATCACCTGCAGCTGCAAGCCCATCCTGCTTTGGGCCAGCGGTACCTTAGACTCCGCTCCCTGGTACGGTCCGAGTCCTCTGCCACACAGGTCCAGCGGATCCACATACACTAGAGTTCCTGTCTTCAGAAACGTGAGTGTTACAGGCGCTATATGACACAGTATAATAGTTGCTCTATGTACTTGGAGTAACAGTCCTGTATTAGATAAGTTCCTGTATGAGAAAGATAAGATGAGCCAGCACCGCACGGCTGTGGATAGAAAAAGTATATGGTGTCGGCTGATAGCCGTATATCCGTGATCAGCTGACACATACTGTACGGCTATCAACCAACACCATATACTCTATCCCGGCGACAACTGGCAGAGGAACTTCAGCGGGATCCATGGCCGGATCTACTGTCACGATGCCGGCTGGCAGGAGGTGGATCCTCTGTGCCAGAGAGGGATTGGCATGGACCGTGCTAGTGGACCGGTTCTAAGTCACTACTGGTGTTCACCAGAGCCCGCCGCAAAGCGGGATGGTCTTGCTGTGGCGGTAGTGACCAGGTCGTATCCACTAGCAACGGCTCAACCTCTCTGACTGCTGAAGATAGGCGCGGTACAAGGGAGTAGACAGAAGCAAGGTCGGACGTAGCAGAAGGTCGGGGCAGGCAGCAAGAATCGTAGTCAATAAGGCAATAGCAGGAGGTCAAGTACACAGTATGGGCAAACACAGTAAACGCTTTCACTAGGCTCTAAGGCAACAAGATCTGGCAGGGGAGTGCAGGGGCAGTGATCAGATATAGTCTGGGAGCAGGTGGGAGCCAATTAAGCTAATTGGGCCAGGCACCAATCATTGGTGCACTGGCCCTTTAAGTCTCAGGGAGCTGGCGCGCGCGCGCCCTAGAGAGCGGAGCCGCGCGCGCCAGCACATGACAGCAGGGGACCGGGACGGGTAAGTGACCTGGGATGCGATTCGCGAGCGGGCGCGTCCCGCTGTGCGAATCGCATCCCCGACGGCCATGACAGTGCAGCGCTCCCGGTCAGCGGGACCGACCGGGGCGCTGCGGAGAGAGAGACGCCGGAAGCGCTCCGGGGAGGAGCGGGGACCCGGAGCGCTAGGCGTAACATCAGTACATGGGGCAAGGGACGCTGGGAAGGCAAGGTGGGAAGGGAAGTAGGCGGGATGACCCTGAATCCCATGCAGGATGCAGCCTATCAGAAGCCAGTCACCCCTGTGATGTCACAGCCCTATATAATCGGCAGCCATATTGCGGCTCCTCACTTCATTACAATACTCTGCAGAAGGATCATAGGACACAGAGCCTGTGTGTGTTACAGCAGAGAAAAGAGCAGTCCAGCAGCATTTAACATCCTCCTAGTCAAATCAGCGTTCTTGTGGACGAAGAGCATTGTTTTTTTCACTGAAAAGGATTTTTACTGCAGCTGCAGGCATTAACGTTCCAGTCACTTTCTTCGGCATAGTATTACAGAGAGAGGCATACATTTCAACAAGTTGCCTCAACTCCATAAACCTTATCAGAGGAGGCAGGAATAATAGGGCAGAGTGCAATTTTGCATTTAGTACACAGCTTTTTTTTGGCTGCAGCACTGTTGTGAACTGCTGATGTTTTACAAAAATACTTTTTTTAAGGGTACTGTAGCGCATTTTTCTGCCCTCATCAGTGCATACCACATACGTACATCTAAGTAGCGTACTATTTTGTACCTGTTAATCTGTCAAGGGCCTACATACCGTGAAAGGACAGACAAAAGTAATCACCGGCTGGTGTTTCACAAAATACCGAGTTTTTAGGCGTACTGTAGTGCATTTTTCTGCCCTCATAAGTGCATACCAAATACCTACATGAAAGTAGTGTATTATTTTAAACCTGTTAATCTGTCAAGGGCCTAGATACTGTGAAAGTCCAGGCAAAAGTACTCACCGGCTGGTGGTGTACTCAGATACTTTTTTAAGCGTACTGTAGCACATTTTTCCTGCCCTCATACCTACATCTAAGTAGTGTACTATTTTGTACCTATTAATCTGTCAAGGGTCCATAGACTGTGAAAGGAGAGCCAATAGTACACACCTGCTGCTGTTCTAGACAAATACTGTTTTAAGTGATGTGAAGCGTATTGTACTCCCCTCATATACACGATAAGTAAGTCAGGCAGAGTAGTGAAATTTCGATTACAAAATCCTTAATTTCAATTTCAAAATCTTAAATTTAAAAATCATAAATTTCAATGGTCTCCTCATGCTGCTGCCAACTCCAGGTTGTGCCATTCAGGCACTATATGGTCTCCTCATGCATCAGCCAACTCCAGGCTATGTCATTCAGCTAATATATGGTTCACTGATGCTGCTGGGTCTGGGGTAAAAAAAATTTTATGGTAGCACTAGCTACCCTAAATCTTCAATTACATTTCAAAGTTCGTCTTTTAATCTTAGGGATTGTGAAGCCCTAGTGTCTCCTAATGCTGCTGCCGCCAACTCCAGGCTGCGCCATTCAGCCAATATATGGTTTACTGATGCTGCTGGGCCTGGGAATACATTTTTTTTTTTTTTTATGGTAGCACTAGTTACCCAAAATCTTCAATTTTAATTTCAAAATTCATCCTTTAATCTTAGGGATTGTGAAGTCCTAGTGTCTACTCATGCTGCTGCCAGCTCCAGGATGTGTCATTCAGCCACTACGTGGTCTCCTCATGCTGCCAACACCTCCACGCTGTGTCATTCAGCCACTATATGGTTTCCTCATGCTTCAGCCTCATCCAAGCTGTGTCATTCAGTCACTATATGGTCTCCTCATGCTGCCAACACCTCCATGCTTTGTCATTCAGCCACTATATGGTCTCCTCATACTGATGCCACCTCCAGGATCTGTCATTGTGCCACTTTGCGGCAGTGATTCTAAAAGCGATGCCTGTAATCTGCATGTCATTCTGATTAACAGTAATATTTCACTACCCCAGCTCACTCCATATGCGTGTTAGAACACAGCAAAAGGTTCTACACCCCTATTGAGGCTCTCTGTAGGCCAGAAACAGCAGTTTTTAATATAGATTCACTGCAAATAAATTCGGATCGAACCACATTTTTTCCAAAAATTCGGCGAATCGGTCGAATTGAATTTTTCAAAAGTTCGCTCATCTCTAATTGTGATTTACACAATTTTTTCCCATTTCTGCGCAGCATGCACGAAGGGAGCGAATGGGCCCAGTGCTCTCCCTATAGCCTTTTTATAATTTTACCTTTATTCATAAATATTTTTATAGTGATTCTCTTTTATCTATTCTCTTTCATGTTCTCTAATTTCTCACTACGAGTATTTATTTCATATTCATGTTCCCTTTCAAGACTAACACAACATTACCACACTTCTGCAGACTATCGCCACTCTGTTCCCTACTATAGTTGCCTGACCATCTTTTAACTTTACTGTCTGGTTATGCCTTCATACAGCCTAACCAGAACATCCATTCACACTACATCCTATTCTGTCCACATTCATTCATTATTGACTCACCCACTGCAGACTATCACACCTCCAGTTTTTTTTCATCAAACAAACACATTTCAATTATTTAGCTATTTTTCTCATATCACTTCTTTGACCTTGAGAACAGATCATACCTATTTATTGTCTATATTTTAAAATATAACTGCGATGCTTGGGCAAGTGCGGTTTTTTTTAGCCAAAAAAAAGCATAATATAAGTGCATACCCCACCACCTTGTCAACCCTTTGACTTTTTATGGTGGGATATGTACTTATGTTATTGTCTTTTGAGTCTATTATCAGCTAGACAAAGGCCACACTGGCCAAAATGTATGTTATTTTGCATATTTTTAATGGATATGAAATAAAATAAGATTATTGTTGGTACGCTCAGAATTTTCTGCATCTAATTCCTTTGTAATAAAGTGCTAAGGTATAAAGGTATAACAGGTACTAATTAGCCAAAAGTGAAAAAAATAAATAAATAAATAACTGTGATTTGCATCTTGCTCCCTAGGAAGGTTGGGCTTTGGCTAGATTCACATGCTGAATTCACTAAAATTCAAACCTACTAGGTGTATAAAGAAGTGGAAAGCTATGCCAGCTCCACACTGGCATAGATTTTTGAGGCTGCAGCACCAGTAGCCTCAGAAGCACCTGGATGTATAAGAGGTGTGCACCTCTTGATAAATCCAGTGCGGCCCTACACTGGCAGTGAGTTTTATATCAATGGCGTGTGAAACACTGGTATGAGTAAATTCAGCCCCTAATATGTGACCCACATGGCACTATACAAAAAATATGCACTTTCATTTTAATCCCTTCAGGACTGAGCATTTTCCCGATTTTTCACTTTTGTTTTTTCCTCCTTACCTTTTAAAAATCATAACCCTTTCAATTTTGCACCTAAAAATCCATATGATGGCTTATTTGCGCCACCAATTCTACTTTGTAATGACATCAGTCATTTTACCCAAAAATCTACGGCGAAATGAAAAAAAAAATCATTGTGCGTCAAAATTGAAGAAAAAATATACAATTTTGTAACTTTTGGGGGCTTCTGTTTCTACGCAGTACATTTTTCGGTAAAAGTTACACCTTTGCTTTATTCTGTAGGTTCATATGATTAAAATGATACCCTACTTATATAGGTTCTTCTGACCCCTATAACTTTTTTATTTTTCTGCGTATGGGGCAGTATGAAGGCTTGTTTTTTTTGCAACGTAATCTGAAGTTTTTAGTGGTACAATTTGTGTACTGATCGGACTTTCTGATCAGTTTTTATAAATTTTTTCATGATATATAAAATTACCAAAAATGCACTATTTTGGACTTTGGAATTTTTTTGCGCGTACGCCATTGTCTGTGCAGTTTAATTAACAATATATTTTTATAATTCGGACATTTCAACACGCGGCGATACCACATATGTTTATTTTTATTTACACTTTTTTTTTTTATGGGAAAAGGGGGCGATTCAAACTTTTATTAGGGAAGGGGTTAAATGATCTTTATTCACTTTTCCCCCCCAATGTTATAGCTCCCATAGGGGTCTATAACACTGCACACACTGATCTTTTACATTGATCAATGGTTTCTCATAGGAAACCATTGATCGATGATTCTGCCGCTTGACTGCTCATGCCTGGATCTCAGGCACTGAGCAGTCATTCGGCGATCGGACAGCGAGGAGGAAGGTAGGGGACTCTCCTGCTTTCCTACCGCTGTTTGGGACGCTGCAATGAAATCGCGGCGGTCCCGAACAGCCCCCTTGTTACGCCGAGCGCTCTGGGTCCCTGCTCCTCCCCGGAGCACTCGCGGCGTTCTCCTCTCTGCAGCGCCCCGGTCGGACCCGCTGACCGGGAGCGCTGCACTGACATTCACGATGGGGATGCAATTCGCATAGCGGGACGCGCCCGCTCGCGAATCGCATCCCAAGCCACTTACCCGTCCCGGTCCCCGGCTGTCACGTTCTGGCGCGCGCGGCTCTGCTACTTAGGGCGCGTGCCAGCTCTCTAAGATTTAAAGGGCCAGTGCACCAATGATTGGTGCCTGGCTCAATCAGTCTAACTAGCTTCCACCTGCTCCCTGTCTATATAACCTCACTTCCCCTTCCCTTCCTTGCCGGATCTTGTTGCCTTGTGCCAGAGAAAGCGTTTAGTGTTGTCCAAAGCCTGTGTTCCAGACCCTCTGCTATTGCTATTGACTACGAACCTTGCCGCCTGCCCCTGACCTTCTGCTACGTCTGACCTTGCCTCTGCCTAGTCCTTCTGTCCCACGCCTTCTCAGCAGTCAGCGAGGTTGAGCCGTTGCCGGTGGATACGACCTGGTTGCTACCGCCGCAGCAAGACCATCCCGCTTTGCGGCGGGCTCTGGTGTAAACCAGTAGCAACCTAGAACCGGTCCACCGACACGTCCACGCCAATTCCTCGCTGACACAGAGGATCCACATCCAGCTAGCCGAATCATAACACCCCTAAGCTGACCGGCAGCGTTTTAGTTTCACTTTAGATGCAGCGATCAACTTTGAACGCCGCGTCTAAAGGTTAATATTAGCCACGGGTGCCAGCCGTTGTTAGAGGCCGGGCTTGAACCGCTATGACGAGGAGTTAAGGTTCATGTTATCTATTTTTTGTTTCTTTACATCACATACTGTACATTTGATTTATGTGAATGCTCCATATGTAACTGATATATTGAAGTTATGCCAGTATGACTGTAGCGCAATCATACATATAATTTACTGAGTAAATGGCAATGCAGTTTGTGAAAAAAAACATATATATGGGATCGTGAACATGAAACCATAATAGATACACACTGACACAGTCTGCAGGAAATAAGCATCTAAGGACAAGCTGGAGAAAAAACACTAATTGAGAAACGCCAATCCGTAACTATTCAGACCTCACGAGAATTGTTTGCTCACAGCAGCTCTCCCGATTGCATAATTATAATAGTGTATGCCGAAGAACTATGTCAAACGTATTATCTTTCAACCGGGTCTGTCAGTTTAACTAGAATTATATTTGGCATTTCAGAAGAGTGAGTGGATAGATACTCGGATCTCTGAAGGCTTTGCTGCAGGAATCAACAAAAATAATAAAAAAATATATAAAGAATAATATACAAAATGACTGAGTATATTGTCCTTCTACCTTTATTAAAAAGTCTGTGGAGTGAGATAATGGGAAACATAGGTTATCAGCAGGAGTGGTGCCCCAAGAAAAGAGGAATATACTTGTAAGCTTTTTCCCTATAAAAAAAATTTTTTAGAGGATAGGTTTGCTATGTGGATTTGCTTGTACTCTGGACAGTTACTGACATGGACAGAGGTGTCAGCAGAGAGCACTGTGGTAAGACTCAAAAAACTATACAACTTCCTCTGTAGTATACAGCAGCTGATAAGTACTGGACTGATAAGTAGTGGACTGCAGCTGATAGTCTCTCCCCCCCTCCCCCTCTGGACTATGTATATGTATGTAATGTATGATGTGGAGGGGTAGCAGCAGGTATATGTATGATATGTGTATGCATGATGTGTGTGTATGATATGTGTTTGTGTATCATACCTTTATTTCATACCTATAAACAGTATATGGAATGTCCAAAAAGTTGATAATTGTGCTAATCCTCTCTTTAAACCCCCTTATAGTTAACTAAATTTATTGACCATATTGAAATATGGATCGTGCCAAGCCTCATGTCTGTTCAGCCCATTGACACGCACTATTTCAAATATGGAGAGTCTCAAGCCTTGTACTGGACGGTTCTGTGAGTGACATGTATCACGGTGTATCCGAGATAGGACCTCTAGCCTCGCTCTCAGACTCTATACTTAGATAGGATTACTGACTGTAAGCAATATGGAGCGTGCCAAGCCTCGTTTTGATTTTTCAGACCCCTGCGCACTGAATAGAATATGGTGCGTATCAAGCTTCAATCTGGTGGACATGTATATAGTAACTAATATGGAGCGTGCCAAGCCTCGCCATGACTTTACTGACTTGTGTTTAACACGGTGCGTATCAAGCCTCATTCTGATGTCCTCAGGCACATTCACGGAAGTGCAGGGGAACCAGGATACTAAGCCTCGTTCCCAGACTCCCTTCTTTTACAATGAGGTCAGCGCCTCGTTCAAGTCGAATGACATTGTCATGTAATACCTGGTGCTTCCTGCACTGCAGTTCCGGTGGCACGGACCAGACGAGATCACACAAATGGTATGACGTACAGATAAATTAACAGATGTAGGTAATTTATGTGTTATAAATACAAACCAAGAGAGTCAACATGCGCTCCTGAGGAAGCCTCTGTGCTTGAGGCGGAACGCGTGGGGTCAGCGTTTTTTTCCCCCATACTAGGATGCAGGAAACCCGGGCACCTATCTAGATGTAACTTCTGACTGGTGATATCTGGCTATATGCACTTCACAGACCTGTTATACATTACATTTTTTATTACCCACTCACGCTTATGACAGTTTTTTGATTGTTAGCACTTTATGTGTTATTGTAAGTGTTATTGGTATATCCACCTATGACCAGTACTAGTGGACCGTGTGACACACTATATAGTATACTTTTGTGATATTTCTCTTAGGTCTATTGTCTAGTACTTAATACATTTTTTCCTTTCTCTTATTTGGACTAGAGCGGAGTTTACACAGGTTAGATTGATAAGGTGCAATTTTTGGGGTCTTTATGGTACATATTGTTATATGCCCGGTTATACCTGTATTTTCTTGTTGGGTCTAACTTTTGCCCAGTACGGGGTGGGCGTCGAAGGACTACACTCCTCCATCAGGTTTACTGGTCCTAAATGATTTTAAATTGTTTGTTGGTTCTCTGTTTTTGTATGTGCTAATTGATTAATAAAGATTGATTGTTCAAATGTATTTTGGGCTTTTGGAGTGCATCACTATACAGCTGCCAGCTTTTCTCTTTTTGGTTTCGTGATATGTGTATGTATGAAGTGTGTATATGTATGATGTGTGTATGTATGTATGTATATATATATATATACATATATATATATATATATATATATGTATGATTTATGTGTGATGTGTGTATAAATGTAATGTATGATGTGGAGGGCAGCGGCTTACGCCTTGGATAAACGTACATACTTAATCCCTTAAGGACGCAGGACGTAAATGTACGTCCTTGTGCGGTGGTACTTAACGCACCAGGACGTACATTTACGTCCTGTGCATAACCGCGGGCATCGGAGCGATGCCCGTGTCATGCGCGGCTGATCCCGGCTGCTGATCGCAGCCAGGGACCCGCCGGCAATGGCCGATGCCCGCGATCTCGCGGGCGTCCGCCATTAACCCCTCAGGTGCCGGGATCAATACAGATCCCGGCATCTGCGGCAGTGCGCGATTTCAATGAATGATCGGATCGCCCGCAGCGCTGCTGCGGGGATCCGATCATTCAGAACGCCGCACGGAGGTCCCCTCACCTTCCTCCTTCCGGCGGATCGCCGATAACACTGATCTGTTCTATGTCCTATACATAGAACAGATCAGTATTAGAAATCATGGTATTGCTATGAATAGTCCCCTATGGGGACTATTCAAGTGTAAAAAAAAATATAAAAAAATGTAAAAGTAAAAAAAAGTGAAAAATCCCCTCCCCCAATAAAAAAGTAAAACGTCAGTTTTTTCCTATTTTACCCCCCAAAAGCGTAAAAAATTAATTTAATAGACATATTTGGTATCGCCGCGTGCGTAAATGTCCGAACTATTAAAATAAAATGTTAATGATCCCGTACGGTGAATGGCGTGAACGAAAAAAAAAAGTCTAAAATTGCTACTTTAATACATTTTATTTAAAAAAATTATAAAAAATGTATTAAAAGTTTTTTATATGCAAATGTGGTATCAAAAAAAAGTACAGATCATGGCGCAAAAAATGAGCCCTCATACCGCCGCTTATACAGAAAAATAAAAAAAAGTCATAGGTCATCAAAATAAAGGGATTATGAACGTACTAATTTGGTTAAAATGTTTGTGATTAAAGAACACACATCATTTTTATCATAAATTGTACGGCGTGAAAACGAAACCTTCCAAAATTAGCAAAATTGCGTTTTTCTTTTTAATTTCCCCACAAAAATAGTGTTTTTTGGTTGCGCCATACATTTTATGATATAATGAGTTATGTCATTACAAAGGACAACTGGTCGCGCAAAAAACAAGCCCTCATACTAATCTGTGGATGAAAATATAAAAGTTATTTTTAGAAGGCGAGGAGGAAAAAATGAAAACGTAAAAATTTAATTGTCTGAGTCCTTAAAGGGTACCTCTCATCAAATAAACTTTTGATATATTTTAGATTAATGAATGTTCAATAACTTTCCAATAGCATGTTAATGAAAAATATGCTTCTTTCTATTGTATTTTTCCCGATCAGTCCTGTCAGCAAGCATTTCTGACTCATGCTGGAGTCCTAAACACTCAGAGCTGCCAGCCTGCTTTGTTCACAGCCAAACAGGCTGTGAACAAAGCAGGCTGGCAGCTTTGAGTGTTCTCCTTTGTGAACAAAACAGACTGGCAGCTCGTAGTGTTTAGGACTCCAGCATGAGTCTGAAATGCTTGCTGCCAGGACTGGTAGGGAGACCCCTAGTGGTCATTTCTTCAAAGTGGAAAATTAAATAGAAAGAAGCATATTTTTTAATAACATGCAACTGTAAAGTTATTCTGCATACATTAATCTATAATATATCAAAAGTTTTTTTGATGAGAAGTACCCTTTAAGGCCAAAATAGGCTGAGTCCTTAACCCCTTAAGGACCAGGCCATTTTACACCTCAGGACCAGAGCGTTTTTTGCACATCTGACCACTGTCACTTTAAATATTAATAACTCTGGAATGCTTTTAGTTATCATTCTGATTCCGAGATTGTTTTTTCGTGACATATTCTACTTTAACATAGCGGTAAAATTTTGTGGTAACTTGCATCCTTTCTTGGTGAAAAATCCCAAAATTTGATGAAAAATTTGAAAAATTTGCATTTTTCTAACTTTGAAGCTTTCTGCTTGTAAGGAAAATGGATATTCCAAATAAAAAAAATTTTGATTCACATATACAATATGTCTACTTTATGTTTGCATCATAAAATTGACGTGTTTTTACTTTTGGAAGACACCAGAGGGCTTCAAAGTTCAGCAGCAATTTTCCAATTTTTCACAAAATTTTCAAACTCACTATTTTTCAGGGACCAGTTCAGGTTTGAAGTGTATTTGAAGGGTCTTCATATTAGAAATACCCCACAAATGACCCCATTATAAAAACTGCACCCCCCAAAGTATTCAAAATGACATTCAGTCAGCGTTTTAACCCTTTAGGTGTTTCACAGGAATAGCAACAAAGTGAAGAAGAAAATTCACAATCTTCATTTTTTACACTCGCATGTTCTTGTAGACCCAATTTTTTTATTTTTACAAGGGGTAAAAGGAGAAAATGTATACTTGTATTTGTAGCCCAATTTCTCTCGAGTAAGCACATACCTCATAAGTCTATGTAAATTGTTCGGCGGGCGCAGTAGAGGGCTCAGAAGTGAAGGAGAGACAAGGGGATTTTGGAGAGTACGTTTTTCTGAAATGGTTTTTGGGGGGCATGTTGCATTTAGGAAGCCCCTATGGTGCCAGAACAGCAAAAAACCCTCACATGGCATACCATTTTGGAAACTAGACCCCTTGAGGAACGTAACAAGAAATTAAGTGAGCCTTAATACCCCACAGGTGTTTCACGACTTTTGCATATGTAAAAAAAAAATTTTTTTTTTCACTAAAATGTGTGTTTCCCCCCAAATTTCACATTTTTGCAAGGGTTAATAGCAGAAAAGACCCCCCCAAAATTTGTAACCCCATCTCTTCTGAGTATGGAAATACCCCATGTGTGGACGTCAAGTGCTCTGCTGGCGCACTACAATGCTCAGAAGAGAAGGAGCGCCGTTGAGCTTTTGGGAAAAAAAATTGTTTGGAATGGAAGTCAGGGGCCATCTGCGTTTACAAAGCCCCCCGTGGTGCCAGAACAGTGGAACCCCCCACATGTGACCCTATTTTGGAAACTACACCCCTCACAGAATTTAATAAGGGGTGCAGTGAGTATTTACACCCCACTGGCGTTTGACAGATCTTTGGAACAGTGGGCTGTGCAAATGAAAAATAAAATTTTTCATTTTCACGGACCACTGTTCCAAAAATCTGTCAAACACCTGTGGGGCGTAAATGCTCACTGTACCCCTTATTACATTCCGTGAGGGGTGTAGTTTCCAAAATGGGGTCACATGTGGGTATTTTTTGGGGGGGGTTTATGTCAGAACCGCTGTAAAATCAGCCACCCCTGTGCAAATCACCAATTTAGACCTCAAATGTACATGGTGCGCTCTCACTCCTGAGCCTTGTAATGCGCCCGCAGAGCATTTTACACCCACATATGGGGTATGTCCGTACTCAGGAGAAATTGCGTTACAAATTTTGGGTGTCTTTTTTTTCCTTTTAACGCTTGTGAAAATAAAAAGTAAAGGGCAACACCAGCATGTTAGTGTAAATTTTTTTTTTTTTTTTACACTAACAAGCTGGTGTAGCCCCAACTTTTCCTTTTCCTAAGGGGTAAAAGGAGAAAAAGCCCCCCAAAATTAGTAGTGCAATTTCTCCCGAGTACAGAGATACCCCATTTGTGGCCCTAAACTGTTGCCTTGAAATACGACAGGGCTCCAAAGTGAGACAGCGCCATGCGCATTTGAGGACTAAATTAGGGATTGCACAGGGGTGGACATAGGGGTATTATACGCCAGTGATTCCCAAACAGGGTGCCTCCAGCTGTTGCTAAATTCCCAGCATGCCTGGACAGTCAGTGGCTGTCCGGAAATGCTGGGAGTTGTTGTTTTGCAACAGCTGGAGGCTCCGTTTTGGAAACACTGCCATACAATACGTTTTTCATTTTTATTGGGGGGACAGTGTAAGGGGGTGTATATGTAGTGTTTTACTCTTTATTAGGTGTTAGTGTAGTGTAGTGTTTTTAGGGTACATTCGCACTGGCGGGTTACGGTGAGTTTCTCGCTAGAAGTTTGAGATACGGCGAAAAATTTGCCGCAGCCCAAACTTGGAGCAGGAAACTTACTGTAAGCCTGCCCGTGTGAATGTACCCTGTACATTCACATGGGGGGGGGGGGGGGGGGGGCAAACCTCCAGCTGTTCCAAAACTACAACTCCCAGCATGTACTGACAGACCGTGCATGCTGGGAGTTGTACTTTTGCAACAGCTGGAGGCACACTGGTTGGAAAACCTTCAGTTAGGTTCTGTTACCTAACTCAGTATTTTCTAACCAGTGTGCCTCCAGCTGTTGCAAAACTACAACTCCCAGCATGTACTGATCGCCGAAGGGCATGCTGGGAGATGTAGTTATGCAATAGCTGGAGGTACGCAACTACAACTCCCAGCATGCCGAGACAGCTGAT
Organism: Hyla sarda; assembly: GCF_029499605.1. NCBI lineage: Eukaryota > Metazoa > Chordata > Amphibia > Anura > Hylidae > Hyla > Hyla sarda. The sequence goes on along the minus strand of NC_079196.1, from coordinate 164,562,719 downwards.
TGCTGTTTGGACATGCTGGGATTTGCAGTTTTGCATCTGTTGGGCTACAGTTTTAGAGACCACTGCAAAGTGATCTCCAAACTGTGGACCTCCAGCTGTTGCAAAACTACAATTCCCAGCATGCCCTGACAGCAAACAGTTGTTTGAGCATGCTAGGAGTTGTAGTTTTGCAAGATCTGGATGGCTACAGTTTAGGGACCACTATATAGTGGTCTCAAACTGTAGCCCTCCAGCTGTTGCAAAACTACATATTCCAGCATGCCCAAACAGCAGTCTGGGCATGCTGGGAGTTGTAGTTTTGCAACATCTGGAGGGCTACAGTTAGAGACCACTGTATAATGGTCTCAAACTGTACCCTCCAGATGTTGCTAGGCAACTCACCGGCTTCCGTCGGATCCAGCCGCACGTCATCGCCGCCCGCCGATCTCCGTCGCCTGCAGCCTCCGACGCCCGCCCGGATCGGTAAGTGGATCTTCGGCGCCGGTCCCCGTCGTTTCCCCGTCCTGCCCCGCCTATTGTGGGAGGGCAGGACGGGGAAAACGAAAGTAAACCCCCCCGCCCCCGATCTGCTATTGGTGGTCGCGTCTAGACCACCAATAGCAGGGATAGGAGGGGTGGCACCCGTGCCACCTCACTCCTATCGCTTCAGGGGGATCGTGGGTGTCTTAGACACCCGCGATCCCCCTTACATTGCGGGTCACCGGGTCACTATAGACCCGTAATGACCCGGAATCGCGCAAATCGCAAGTGTGAATTCACTTGCGATTTGCCGCGATCGCCGACATGGGGGGGTCTGATGACCCCCCTGGTCATTTGCACGGGATGCCTGCTGAATGATTTCAGCAGCCATCCCGCTCCGATCCCCGCCCGGCGCACGGCGGGGACTAAAACTGCCCATGACGTAAATGTACGTCCCTGGTCCTTAAGACCCAGGGTGTCGGGACGTACCGTTACGTCATGGGTCCTGTAGGGGTTAAGGGGTTAAAGGGGTATCCCAGGAAAAAAAAAAATTTTTATATATTATCTGTCTCCAAAAAGTTGAACAGATTTGTAAATTTCTTCCATTAAAAAATCTTAATCCTTCCAATAATTATCAGCTGTTGAATTGCTCTTTTCTGTCTGGCAACAGTGCTCTCGGCTGACATCTCTGCTTGTTTCTGGAACTGCACAGAGTAGAAGAGGTTTGCTGTGGGGATTTGCTTCTACTCTGGACAGTTCCCGAGACACGTGTCATCAGAGAGCACTTATACAGAAAAGAACAACTAAACTTCAGCAGCTCATAAGTACTGAAAGGATTAAGATTTTTTAATTGAAGTAATTTACAAATCTGTTTTACTTTCTGGTGCCAGTCGATATATAAAAAAAAAGTTTTTTCCTGAATAACCCCTTTAATTAACCAATCAACACATAACAAGATGATTTTTAGGGGAATGATAACCTCCCCTTTTTGATAACCATATATAACAATGTATTTCCTTAATAAAGGAACTTCTCGTTAGTCAGTGGGAGAAAAAACTTCTGCTGTGAAAGGAGATTGTACCAAACTGAAATTTTGTCTGGTATTCTTTTCTTGTGTCGACACTCAGCAGATCCTAATTTGGACAGCGGCACTCACTCACATTCAAGGCCTAACCAGAGCCACTCCTTAACATGTATATATGTATGATGTGTGTATGTATATATGTTGATGTGACGGGGGGGGGATGTGTGTGTGTATGTATGTATGTAATATATGATGTGGGGTAGGGGCAGCGGCGGGAGTATGTATGATAAGTGTATGTATGATGTGTGTATATGTATGATGTGTGTATATGTATGATGTGTGTATGTATATATGTTGATGTGACGGGGGGGGTGTGTGTGTGTGTATGTATGTAATGTATGATGTGGGGTAGGGGCAGTGGTGGGTGTATGTATATGTGTATGCATGATGTGTGTATGTATGATGTTTGTATATGTATGATGTGTGTACATGTATATGTCTGTAATGTATGATGGGGCAGCGGCGTGTGCATGTATATATGTATGTATGATGTGTGTATGTGTTTTGTGTGTATGTATGTATTGTATGCAATGGGGGGGGGAGTAGCAGAAGGTGTATGTATGATATGTGTATGCATGACGTGTGTGTATGTATGATGGGGAGATTCATCAAAATCTGTCCGGAGGAAAAGTTACTGAGTTGCCCACAGCAACCAATCAGATCGCTTCTTTCATTTTTGAAAGAGCCTCTGAAAAATGAAAGAAGCAATCTGATTGGTTGCTTTGGGCAACTCAGTAACTTTTCCTCTGGACAGGTTTTGATAAATCTCCCCCATTGTGTGTATGTATGTGGGATGTTTGTATGTATGATGTGTGTGTATGATAGATGTGCGTACCTAAAATACGCTACCTAAAGTGGGCTGCTACTACTACTACTACCTAAAGGGGGGCTTCTACTACGACTACTACCTAGGGAGGATGCTGCTACTATTACCTAAATTGGGGCTGCTACTATTATATGTGGGAGGCCTTCTACTACTATATATGGGGGGGCTGCAACCATATACTGGGGACTTCAACTTAATAAAGGGGGGCTACCATCTACAATGGGATCTACCTACAGGGAGTAACCCCTACTTAAAGGAGGCTGCTACTGCCTACAAGGAGCAAATACCAACAGGTATCTACATGGGGACCTACCTACAGGCACTTACCTACTCAGGCTACCTTGGTAATGGGGGAAACCATGTGAAGGGATCTACTTAGTGGGGTACCTTCCTACTCTTTCCCCAATCTGCTTATCTACTTACTCTACTGTGTGAGACACCAAGGATTTATTATTGTATGGAGACAAATTGTGGATGGAAGAATTGACATGACGGTCTGGGTCTGATGGTGAAGAAAAAGAAAAGTGATCGATTCCAATTATAGAAGACGTCACCGGATGTAATTTTATGGTCTGTAGAGCCTGTGTAGAGCTGGAGTCAATACTATAGGTCACTGTAGGAAGGGATATTGGTCTGTGCATAGTGGTTTTATTTAGTATCAATTTGGTAATATTATCCCTTCATTATATTGTGGTAAAGGTAGTAGTCACATTGGCAGTATTATTTGTCCCTTGTATAGAGGGGTTATTGGTTATACTGATCTATGTATAGTGGTGTTATTGGTGGGGGGGCACAATTTTCTGGGCTTGCCTCGGGCACAAAAGAAGCTAGCTACAGCTCTGTCCTCAGCAATGTTCTCCTACAAACTGCAGAAAGTAGTATGAGTAAGAACCTTTGTATATGTTTCAGAGAACTCTGATCCCAGCTGCTAACTCATTAGATGCCAAGGTCAATGGCAAAGGAACCTTCTAGGCAGTTAGGAATCATGTGGCAGTCTCCTTTTGCAACTCCCCAATGACAAAATTGTGGGGTGCCGATTGGTTATGATGGTCAGGCACATTCTAAGGGTCTTTATCCCCTTAAGGATGAAGTCTAAACTTGTTATATTTTTATAATCCTCCTAGTTCACTGCCCCCATCATGATAAAACACCCCCCTGCTTTTATTTTTAAATTATTATTTTTATTTATTATTATTGTTTAGCTTTCTACCTTGATATTGCTCTGTATTTTCTGCTGAGTCTCAGTCAGAGACTGAGAAAAATAAGTGAATTTATTGCAGAATTGTAGAAAAATAAGTGAATTTATTGTCTCATATCATAACAGCAACATTTCAAGCTTGAAAAAGGTTCCAGTGTTGGACTGAAACGTTGCAGCTATGATGCAAGACAATAAATTCACAGATTTTTCTGAAATTTTTGGAGTGCCGCATGACTGCTTATATATATATATATTTGAATTATTGGAAAAGAGGGAAAATTCATTTTTAATGGGGGAGGTGTTTATTTACTTTTAATAAGCCTTTTTTAATATTTTTTTTACACTTTTTAGCCTCCATAGGGGACTATTTATTGCAATCGCATAGGAATAGCACTAGGGCTGCACGATATGGGGAAAATGTGTAATTGCGATTATGGGCCTTAATATTGCAATTTCGATATGCAATGCAATATAATTAATAAATGGTGAAATCCCGCCATTTCATGTCCACTCTCCTCCATTTAACAACTTTACCGACTTTTTGCCCACCGCCCATTTCACATCTTCCTATTTAATTTCCATCTCCCCCCCTGTCACATTCTCCCCTCATGGTCACATCTTCTCCCATCACATTTTCCCCCCTATGTCACATTCCCTCCTCCCCCAGCCACATTCCCCCCTCCCCCTTCCACATTCTCCCCCATATCAAGTCTCACCCCCCCCCCATCCCATTCCTCACATTCTCCCCCCCATATCACATTCCCCCCTCCCCCTGCCACATTCTCCCTCCCGTCACATTCCCCCCCCCTTTTGTCACATTCTCCCCCATATCACATTCTCCCCCCGTCACATTCTCCCCCCATGTCACATTCCCCCCGTCACAATCTTCCTTCCATGTCGCATTCCCCCCCTTGTCACAATCTTCCCCCCCTTGTCACATTCTCTCCCCATGTCACATTCTCCCCCCCCTTGTCACATTCTCCCACCCTGTCACATTTCCCCCCCCCCCCATGTCACATTCCCCATCTAGAAGGCAGACCAGTGGAGAAGATTCAGCAGACGGGTGGGAGCAGGTAAGGGAAGGTCCGATGTCGGTCTTAAATCATCAGAAGACTTGTGCAGTAGCCCTTATCCAAAAGGGGAAGAATGATGCTTGCTCTGTGCTTGCTTAGTATGTAGAGAATTAATCGGGTCCAGTCAGGCTGCATGATGGCCGAAGGGGCCCCACCTGCCTCTGTATCATGCGCTAGACTATCTGCTTCTCCAGGATGCTTTGCCAGGCTAGAGAAGCAGAGTGCATACAGATTCATTTATACGAAAAATGAATAGGGACCAGAAGAGGACAATTTTAAGCATATTAATTTTCTTACAAAAATTAGCAGAAAAAAAACAAACACTATCAATTGGACATCTTAGATATTGTATTGGCCTACAGAATAAATATAACATGTCATCTCAACCGTAAAGTGCTTTGCAGAAGAACAAACACCCGCCCCAAAAAAGTTGTAAACTAACAGGTCGTTGGTGTACTTTATGATCATGAAGTGCAAGCCCACTAGCCACGTCACGGCCACCTGTAAGTAGTGGGTCACTAACATCCCTAGCATAAAATGGCGCAGCACTGAGCGGCGACCACCACCGCCCCAACGCCAGTGCCCACAGGGGGGATGACCCACTGGCAGAGCAGCCCCAATGCCACTCAAACCAGTCCCTGGGCCATGGCTCCCCACAGACACAGTGCCGGGGCAGAAATGGATGCCACACAGCACCGCACCAGAGTGAACAGATGTAAAAAGCTCACTTACCATGTGCTTCCAGCCAGAGACTGGGAATCTGACAGAAAGCAGATATTGAGAAGCATTAGATTGTTAGCTTGAAAAGCATTGTGCATGTTGTAGATGTGCGACCATGTCTGTTTTCTCTATTTGAATTCACATTGTTTTCTATCCCCCTCTTTTGTTGTTGTTTTACTTGGTCTGCACTCTGCCCCTCCCCCTCAGCCCAACCTTATATAAATTAGCAGGAAGCTGCACAGGGCTCCTTCCTTTCTGGCAGCCTCCCATTCTGACTGGGAACACATGGTAAGTGAGCTTTTACACCTTGTTCACACTGGTGGTGCTGTGTGGCATCCATTGCTGCCACGGCACTGTGTCTATAGGGGGGGATGATTTGAGTGGCATTGGGGCTGCTCTGCCAGTGGGTCGTTCCCACTGTGGGCACTTCATGCTCATAAAGTACACCAACGACCGGTTAGTTTAATAAATGTTGCTGAGAAGCATTAGATCATTGTGCATGTTGTGGATGTGTGACCATGTATGGTTTCTCTATTTGAATTCGGTTAGAAGAAAACAGACATGGTGCACATCTACAATCTTGTATAATGATCTGATTGCTTCTCAGCATAATATCAAAAACTACCAGGTTGTTAGTATACATTTTTGATCAAAAAATACAAGCCCACTCGCCACGTCAAGGCCACCTATTTAGAGTGGGTCCCTAACGTCCCTAGCTTAAAATGGCGTAGCACCGGGCGGCGACCACCACCGCCGCGACACCAGTGCCCACGGGGGGGAACGACCCACTGGCAGAGCAGCCCCAATGCCACTCAAACCAGTCTATGGGTCGCACCTCCCAACAGACACGGCGCCACGGCAGCAACGGACGCCGCACAGCACCACACCAGTGTGAACAAGGTGTAATAGCTCACTTACCATGCTCTCTCAGTCAGACTGGGAGGCTGCTAGGAAAGAAATAGCCCATGTGTAGCTAACTATTACTTATATAGGGTTGGGCTGAGGGGGTGGGGAAGAGTGCAGCACATGTTCAAACAAAAAAAAAAGGAGGGGATAGAAAACACAGTGTGAATTCGGTTAGAAGAAAACAGACATGGTGCACATCTACAATCTTGTATAATGATCTGATTGCTTCTCAGAGGCCCATAGACTGGTTTGAGTGGCATTGGGGCCGCTCTGCCGGTGGGTCGTTTCCCACTGTGGGCATTGGCGTCGCGGCGGTGGTGGTCGCCGCCCGGTGCTGCGCCATTTTATGCTAGGGACGTTAGGGACCCACTCTGGATAGGTGGCCTTGACGTGGCGAGTGGGCTTTGTACTTTTTGATCAAAAATGTATACTAACAACCTGTTAGTTTTTGATATTATGCTGAGAAGCAATCAGATCATTATACAAGATTGTAGATGTGCACCATGTCTGTTTTTCTACCCGGTTTCTCTATTTGAATTCACATTGTGTTTTCTATCCCCTCTTTTTTTGTTGTTTTTACTTGGTCTGCACTCTGCCCCTCCCCCTCAGCCCAGCCCTATATACGTTTGCAGGAAATGGCACAGGGCCCCTACTTTCTGGCAGCCTCCCATTCTGACTGGGAGATCATGTTAAGTGAGCTTTTACACCTTGTTCACACTGGTGTGGTGCTGTGCGGCGTCCATTGCTCCAACGGCACCGTGTTTATGGGGAGGCGCGTCCCTGGTTTGAGTGGCATTGGGGCTGCTCTGCCAGTGGGTCGTTCCCCCTGTGGGCACTGGTGTTGTGGCGGTGGTGGTCACCGCCCAGTGCTACGCCATTTTAGGGATGTTAGGGGCCCACTACTTATAGGTGGCCGTGACGTGGAGAGTGGGCTTGCACTTCATGATCATAAAGTACACTAACGACCTGCTAGTTTAATAAATGTTGCTGAAAAGCATTAGATCATTGCGCATGTTGTGGATGTGCGACCATCTCTGTATTCTCTATTTGAATTCATATATATATATATATATATATATATATATACATATATAGATGAGCGAAGTTACAGTAATTTGATTCCTCACGAACTTCGCGGCTTGGCGGTTGCTGACTTTAGCCTGCATAAATTAGTTCAGCTTTCAGGTGCTCCGGAGGCTGGAAAAGGTGTATACAGTCCAAGGAGAGTCTTCAGCCCACCGGAGCACCTGAAAGCTGAACTAATTTATGCAGGCTAGAGTCAGCAACCGCCGAGCCGCGAAGTTTGTGACAAATCGAATCACTGTAACTTCGCTCATCTCTAACATATATATCCCCTTAAGGACCCATGACGTACGCATACGTCATGAGTCCTAGTCCTGCAATATAACGAGGGGTCACACGGCGACCCCGCATCATATCGCGGCAGGCCCGGAGTCATAGTGAAGCCGGGACCCGCCGCTAATAGCGTGCGGCACCGAACGTGGTGCCGCACGCTTTTAACCCTTTAGCCGCGTGCTCAAAGCTGAGCCGGCTAAAAACGAAAGTGAAAGTGCCCGGCTAGCTCAGGGAGCTGTTCGGGATCGCCGCAGGTCTTCTTACCTTCTTCTGAGCTGTCCGATCGCCAAATGAATGCTTCAAGCCTGAGATCCAGGCTTGAGCATTCAATCATCGAAAAACACTGATTGATCCATTCCTAAGGAGATGGATCAATCAGTGTTAAAGATCAGTTAATGCAATGTTATAGCCCCCCCTATAGGAGCTATAATATTGCATAAGAAAAGTGTAAAAAAATCATTAAACCTTTGAATTATCCCTTCCCCTAATAAAAGTTTGAATCACCCGGCATTTCCAAGAATAAAAAAAAACTGTGTAAATAAAAATAAACATATGTGGTATCGCCGCGTGTGGAAATGTCCGAATTATAATTACAATGGCGTACGTGCAAAAAAATTCAAAAGTCCAAAATAAAAAGTGTCCAGAATAAAAATTGATCAAAAAGTCTGATCAGAACAAAAATGGTACCGCTAAAAACTTCATATCACGGCGCAAAAAATGAGCCCTCATAGCGAGCTGAACACAGAAAAAAAGTTATAGGGGTCAGAAGATGACAATTTTAAACGTATACATTTTCCTGCATGTATTCATGATTTTTTTCTGAAGTGATACAAAATCAAACCTATATAAGTAGGGTATCATTTTAACCGTATGGACCTACAGAATAAAGATAAGGTGTCATTTCTGCCGAAAATCGGAAGCTCCCAAAACTTACAAAATAGTGTTTTTTCATCAATTTTGTCGCACATTGATTTTTATTTCCTGTTTCACCGTAGATTTTGGGGTAAAATGACTAATGTCATTACAAAGTAGAATTAGTGACGCAAAAAATAAGCCATCATATAGAATTTTAGGTGAAAACTTTAAAGAGTTATGATTTTTTAAAGTTAAGGAGGAAAAATTGAAAATGAAAAAACAGAAAAAGCCCGGGTCCTTAAGGGGTTAACATACTGGCGTGTGTTTTTGTGTGTGTGTGTGATTATATATATATATATATATATATATATATATATATATATATATATATATCTCCCCAATAGAAAGTAGAAGCGGCACACCAAAATATTCAATAAATTGTGGGTTTATTCACACATCTGTGCAAAAAGCGACGTTTCGGCTCGACAATAGAGCCTTTCTTAAGGCTTTACTTTCTATTGGATATTATTTTGGGAATCGGTCTGTTCTTGAAGCTGTACACCCAGACGGATCTGGAATCCTTGAGCACAGTGCTCCCCTCTACCTACATTCTTTATATATATATATATATATATATATATATATATATATATATATATATATAGCTATATATATAGATATATATAAAGATATATATATATAGATATATATATATATATATAGATATATATATATATATAGATATATATATCTCTCTCTATATATATATATATATATATATATATATATACACACACTATACCGTACACATATATCAGCATCCACTGGCAGAGGCTTGGTGGAAGTGAGATCCACCCAGCAGCCAATCAGGACATAGTAGGCTCAGAGAGGAAGTGACGCGGCCAAACTTTCTTATGGGTTACAGACAACGTTAGAACACCGTGCCTTTAAATAGCCTTCTTTCCCATGTACGGTTCTCCTCGCCGCTCTCCCTATTTCTGCGCGTTACGATGACGTCATCGCAGCGCGCCCGGTCGGCACAGTGTGCGCCGGGGGTGTTCTCCCAGAGGCCAGGCCTTAGGGTGAGTGCAGCCTGCATTAACCCCCTCCTGACTGACGGCACCTGTGTGTGCACCGGAGCTGCTGCCCCTGTATTACTACTGTTCAGTGCTGTCATATACACAGCGTGACTGGTGCATGCGAGAGGAGTGAAGCTTCATTCTCAGCCATACAGTGGTGCAAAGACGAGCTCCCATGGGGTGTTCTAGAACACACATATATTAGGCTATTATCTATCACAGCTCCTGTAAGTGCTGATGGGATACGTTTCTGACGTCACAACTTTCACCCCTTTAACCCTTTCACTTCATGAGGGGCTGAAGTTTAGAAAACATGTCTGCTTTCATTGGCTTCGTCAGTGTTTCCCAACCAGGGTGCCTCCAGCTGTTGCAAAACTACAACTCCCTGCATGCCCAGACAGCCAAAGGCTGTCTGGGCATGCTGGGAGTTGTAGTTTTGCAACAGCTGGAGGCACCCTGGTTGGGAAATGTTGCTCTTTTTATCTAGCTGCTCTTTTTATATCTAGTAAAACGAAGGACACCTGACAGACCCCGCCGAAATGGGTTAGGGCCCTTTCACACTACATAATTACTCCGTTTTCGAAGTTCCGTCAGAAAATCTGCAGTAAAACGGCAGTTACAAAATCCTATGCCGCCGTTAGAAAATCCCATTATAGTCTACAGGATTTTTCTAATAGCCGTTCTAACCCGTTATAGCCCGTTATTAATATCGGCCGTTATTAATAACGGGTTAAAAATGGATTTTACAAAAATCCCATAGACTATAATGGGATTTTCTAAAGGCCGTATAGGATTTTGTAACTGCCGTTTCACTGCAGGTTTTCTGACGGAACTTCAAAAACTGAGTAATTATGTAGTGTGAAGGGGGCCTTATCCAGATACTGGGTTAGGCTGGGTTCACACCACGTTTTTCAAATACAGTAACCGTGTACGGTTTTCCACAAAAAAATGTATACGACCGAATCCGAAACCGTATGCATAGAGAATGCATTGTAAACCGTATTCCAAATGTCTCGGATACGGTTTTGCCGATTTTTCAACCGTAGGCAAAAACGCTGTCGACCACGTTTTTGCCTCCGGTTGTAAAATCGGATGCGAACCGTATGCGGTTCTTTTAACATTGTTGTCTATGAGAACCGTACACAGAATTTCAGAATACGGTAGCACACGGTTTTGCTAATCCGTTTTTGGAGTTGACACATGCGCAGATTGGAATTTCAATAGAACAATAGTAACTTTATTAAAATGCTGGAAAACAAATTCCAACAAAATAGCAAAACCGTTGGCAAAAACTGATGCAAACGAATAAAACCGTACGGGGAAAAACCGTTTACGTTTTTATTTGGAGTCATACGGTTGCATACGGTTTTTGCCATACGTTTTTTAGCGGAAAACCGTATACGGTAACCGTATTTGAAAAACGTGGTTTTTCAGATTCTGAAAAAACTAAAATGAAAGGCAGATGATCCAGCACTATTTCTATGCAGCTTTATTGAAAACACGGCACACAGGTAAAACCAGCCTGAACTCAGACGCGTTTCGAGCGCATGCGCTCTTTCTCGGTGAAGAAACTAAGCATGAAAAAAAATATTCATATTTACATACTCACCTACCTCCCGATGTGATGTCATCCGATTCCCCGCAGCTCCAGCCACTTCCATGATGAGCTCTCTATTACAGTGATGCTCGCTTAGCCAATTACTGACTGCATCGGCGTCCTACCTAACCAAGTGATTGGCTGAGCGTGTGGTCACTGCAGAGAAGAACTTGTCTCAGAAGTAGCCAAAGTTATGTTTTTTTTTTCTTCTTTATTTACTTTTTTTTTTATATTAATATTTTCATGCTGCATCCAGCTGTATAAAAAGTTTTATTTTTTATTTGAATCTTTGCACAGGTGTTGATAAATCTTTTTCATGGGCATGTTCACAAGGCAGAATTTCTGTGCGGAATTCTGTGGAAGAATTTTCCGTTTGAATTTACTGCCCATTAATTTTTGATGGGATTCCGCTTTCCCATTCAGACAGCGGAATATTCGTGTAAATTCCACTTTTTGCATTCCGCAGAAATATAAGATCAGTCTTAGATTTAGCAGATTTCCGCGGTGGAATCCCATTGAAGTCAATGGGGGATATTTATCTAAGGATTTAGACTGGTTTTTCCTGTCTAAATTTGTCGCACAGAAAGTCGCAGTCTAAACATGTGTGACTTTTCTTCGACTTTTGCTTTAGAGGATTTTTACAACATGATGCATTCTAGTCTATTATAGTGCATTCTAGTCTATTATAGTGCATTCTAGTCTATTTTAGTGCATTCTAGTCTATTTTAGACGGAAAAATGCATTGGTGCTGAATTTATCAAAAGCGACTTTTCAGCGACAAGTCGCATTGGCTGAAAGTACACCAAAATGTGAGACCATGCAGGAGCAGGTTTAAATATAGTCTAAAGCATAGATCACGAAGTCTGTGCACAGAATTTATCAATAGCCGTGCACCTTTTGATAAATTAGGCTCACAATAGACCAGACTAACCCTCTGTTGTTTGGTCTATATTGATGCAGGACATAGGCAGCTTTGATAAATATCCCCCAATGTGACTTAGTTTCCGGCAGAACTCTGTGATCACAGAAATACCGCCGGTATTTTGCAGTTTCATTCACCAAGCTTTGCTGAACAAAATTTTTCCAGAATTGTGGAAATTTTGCCGTGTAAACATACCCTAAGGCTAGGTTCAGACTATGGAATTTCCGCCTGCAATTTTGCTTTGAAATTGCAGGCGGAAATTCCGCTTGCTAAAATGTATAGTGTAGTGAATGATTTTCCGTTCACAAATTCACACTTTGGAATTTGTGAAGCGGAATTTGTGAACAAACAATCTGCTTGGAAATTTCCGCCCGGTGCTCTTTTCTTCTGGCAGAAATCTGCACGGAACACATTGCAATCTATTGGAGACGGCAGTGTCCGCGCGGTCCTAGCGCTAACTGATTCAGCCGGCGCTGGCCGCACTCGGAATCTCTGGGCGGAAATTTTCTGCCTGGAGATTCCGTAGTCTGAACCTAGCCTAAGTCTTCCATAGTAGTGTGTGAAGCCTCCTGTCTGTATGTGTACCTATGTTTTTTACATAGAGGTAACGGTCAGCACTTCCGTTGTGGGTGGTGGGGCGCATGGAAATATCTCTCTAGTAGAAAGTAAGGAAGAGGCCCAGCACTCACCAAAGGCTGCAGTAAAGGTGGATCCTTTTATTCACTTGTCGAGATTTACAGGAAACAGGACGTGTTTCGGCAAGATGCCTTCCTCTGCTGTCAGCAGAGGAAGGCATCTTGCCGAAACACGTCCTGTTTCCTGAAAATCCTGACATGTGAACAGTCTTTCTGCAGATGGAATCTCTGCTTGTTGAATTCTGCGAGCGGAGATTCAGCAGTGTGAACATACCCTATGGCTATGACCGTTCGGTAATGCGTCTTCTATATAGACTAGAGTGTATTTCTGAGTGGTTTCTGCAGAAAGACTTATTCGTCTGTCTCACACTTAAATATTAAAGGTATTCCAGGCAAAAACTTTTTTTATGTATCAACTGGCTCCGGAAAATTAAACAGATTTGTAAATTACTTCTATTAAAAAAATCTTAATCCTTCCAATAGTTATTAGCTTCTGAAGTTGAGTTGCTGTTTTCTGTCTAACTGCTTTCTGATGACTCACGTCCCGGGAGCTGTGCAGCTCCTATGGGGATATTCTCCCATCATGCACAGCTCCCGTGACGTGACATCATCATTGAGCAGTTAGACAGAAAACTTCAGAAGCTAATAACTATTGGAAGGATTAAGATTTTTTAATAGAAGTCATTTACAAATCTGTTTAACTTTCCGGAGCCAGTTGATATATAAAAAAAGTTTTTGCCTGGAATACCCCTTTAAGTGTTGCTCATCAGCAGCGGTCAGATTTCTAGGACCGTTTTAGGTTCGTACTACAGAATTTCAGAGTGGAATTCTGTTGTTAATTTTGGAAATTCCGGTGCAGCAGAATCCCATTCCTGTCAATTTCAGCAGCAAAGCTTCCGCCGCTAATATTCTGCTGCCAAAAGAGTGATCTTGCTGATCTTTTGTCGGAATTTATTGACATCAATGTCCACTCGGTCCTAGCACCAACTGATTCATTCGGTGACTTTTGGAATAATTTTTTTTTTTAAGTGATGGCATATCCCAGCAATAGCCCATCACTTCATGTAATGAGAATACCCCTTTGCCCCCTGACCGGAGCAATTTTCATTTTTGCACTATGCTTTTTTCCTCCATAATATCCATAACTATCTTATTTTTTTTATCTACAGATCCATATGAGTGCTTGTTTTTTTTATGGGACCAATTGTACTTTGTAATGACACCTTTCATTTTTCCATAAACAAAATAATATATATATGACATTGAGAAAAAAAATTCAATTTTCCAGAAATGAGAGAGGGGTTTATGTCGGGAAGAATTTGCAGAGGAAATTAATCCCTGCAATTTAAGGTCCCATTGACAACAGGCTTTTCCGATCATAATTCAGACGAAATAATGAACATGTTCATTCTTTCAGCGAAATCTGGCTCCGTGTTGGTATTTCTGCTACAAAACTGCTGTAGGCTAAGTTTCCACTTGGTTTTTTTTCTGGCAGTTTTTGGAATACTGCCACTGCAGTTTTTGAGCCAAAGTCAGAAGTGTATTCAAAAGGAATAGGACATATAAAGGAAGGACTTACACTTCTCCTCTCAAATGGATCCACTTTTGACTTTGGCTCAAAAACTGCAGTGGCAGTACTCCAAAAACTGCCAGAAAAAAAAACAAGTGGAAACTTAGCCGTAGTGTGCATTGAGCAGCAGAATCCCATTAACATCAATGGGATTCTGCTGCAAGCAGATTCTGCTCAGAATTTCCTTAAAGGGGTACTCCGCCCCTAGACATCTTATCCCCTATCCAAAGGATAGGGGATAAGATGTCAGATCGCCGCAGTGCCGCTGCTGGGGAGCCCCGGGATCCCCGCTGCGGCACTGCGCTATCATTACAGCACAGAGCGAGTTCGCTCTGTGCGTAATGAGGGGCGATACAGGGGACGGAGCTGCGTGACGTCATGGCTCCGCCCCTCGGGACATCACGGCCCGTCCCCTTAATGCAAGTCTATGGCAGGGGGCGTGACGACCGCAGCGCCCCCTCCCATAGACTTGTATTGAAAGGGGCGGGCCGTGACGTCACGATGCTCCGGCCCCTGTATTGCGCGTCATTACGTGCAGAGCGAACTCGATCTGTGCTGTAATGATAGCGCAGTGCAGCAGCGGGGATCCCGGGGCTCCCCAGCAGCGGCACCGCGGCGATCTGACATCTTATCCCCTATCCTTTGGATAGGGGATAAGATGTCTAGGGGCGGAGTACCCCTTTAATGGAAATGGAAAGTATACCTTTAGTGGAAAATGGGAATGATATTTTCCCTGCAAGAGGCATTCTATGTTCATTCAGTAAGTTGTTCTGATATATGAAGGAATTTATTAAAGGATTTTCCTACGTTTTTTGGAAGGTTTTTTGGAAGTGGGTTAATTTGTTGCAGGATTTGTCTGTGTTAAATTTGCTACTTTTCCTGCGACTTTTGGTTTACACAAGAAATCAAGTTGAGTTGTTCTATTCAGATTTCTGGTACCGTATATACTGGAGTATAAGCCGAGTTTTTCAGCACGATTTTTCGTGCTGAAAACACCCCCCTCTGCTTTTACTCGAGTGAACTGCCCACCGCAGTGGTCTTCAACCTGGGGACCTCCAGAGGTTTCAAAACTACAACTCCCAGCAAGCCCGGGCAAACTACAACTCCCAGCAAGCCAGGTTGAAGACCACTGCGGCCTTCGACATCATCCAGCCCCCTCTCACCCCCTTTAGTTCTGTACAGTACTCGCCTCCGCTCGGCGCTGGTCCGGTGCTGCAGGACTGTCCGGTGAGGAGGTGGGATAGTGGTTCCGGGCTGCTATCTTCACCGGGGAGGCCTCTTCTAAGCGCTTCGGGCCCGGCCCCAGAATAGTCACGTTGCCTTGACGACGACGCAGAGGTACGTTCATTACCAACGTCATCGTCAAGGCAACGCCTCTATTCTGGGCCTGAAGCGCGGAGAAGAGGCGCCCCCCGTGAAGATAGCAGCCCGGAACCACTATCCCACCGGACGACCTCCTCACCGGACAGCCCTGCAGCACCGGACCAGCGCCGAGCGGAGGCGAGTACTGTACAGAACTAAAGGGGGTGAGAGGGGGCTGGATGATGTCGAAGGCCGCAGTGGTCTTCAACCTGCGGACCTCCAGAGGTTTCAAAACTACAACGCCCAGCAAGCCCGGACAGCCGATGGCTGCCGGGGCTTGCTGGGAGTTGTAGTTTTGAAACCTCTGGAGGTCCGCAGGTTGAAGACCACTGAGGGCGGATGATGACAAGAGGATGATGAAGGGGGGGTGGGGATGATGACAAGGGGATGATGAAGGGGGTGGGGATGATGACAAGGGGATGATGAAGGGGGGGTGTGGGATGATGACCAGGGGATGATGAAGGGGGTGGGGATGATGACAAGGGGATGATGAAGGGGGTGTGTGGGATGATGACAAGGGGATGATGACAGGTGATGATGAGGGTCTGGATGATGACAGGGTGATGATGATGAGGATGTTAATGACGGGGGTCTGGATGATGACAGGGGGGGGGGATGATGTATTTCCCACCCTAGGCTTATACTCGAGTCAATAACTTTTGCTGGGATTTTGGGTTGAAATTAGGGGCCTCGGCTTATACTTGGGTCGGCTTATACTCGAGTATATACGGTAACTGTAATGCAGTGGTAATGGATTCCTCATTAGCGATTTGCGCCAATTCAACACAAGCTCAGACCTTTCCTACCAAACTGCGCTGTGTGCAAAGCTCTGCCGAACCTGCTCTGTACAGCGCCTAGGAGAGCTGACTTCTGTCACTGCCCAGCATCCATGGCTGTAAAGTGTCCAGGGTGCAGGTCTCCTTCATACACACTGCAATGCATGCCTAATGGAGAAGAGGTGAAACATCAGACATGGGGGGACACACAGCAGCTTCTGGGTAAAGGGGCTGTAAGTGTGAGGGGTGGGATCAAGCAGGCTACTCTAATCAGTGGTGCCCAGACATCATGTGTGGTGCCCGTGCTGTCAGGAAGAAACTGGGGGCATTATCTATCTATTCATCTATCTATCTAGTTACCTATTTATCTAGTTATCTAGAAGTAGTAGAAGAACAGCCCATCAGATTTAAATAGAAAAAGTAATAGGAAGTCTCCAGGTGCCCGCGGATTCTGGAATCCTGGTCAGGGGATCATCCTTCAAGCAGATAAAAATCTCTCTCCACAGCACCATGTAGCAAAAAAGTATAGATTTATTCCATGAAAGGTGTCATTACAAAAAACAGCAACACCTTTTATGGAATAAATCTATACTTTTTTTGCTACATGGTGCTGTGGAGAGATATCTGCTTGAAAAAGGCAGCGGGAGGCTGCCGAAACGTTGCACTGATTTTGCTGTGAAGATGCAATAAATACTCACTTATTTTGAAGTTTACCTGTGTGTGCTGCGGTCCTTTGCTATTTGGATTTAACATGGTGACCCTGACCAGGAACCAGACGATGGCTTGCACCAAATAGATTGTATATACCTGCTGTGGTTGTGCTGCTTTTTGGACTTTTTTTTAGTTATCTATCTATCTATAAAAAAAATTGACAAAAAGATAGAAGCAGCACATCAAAAAAAATGAATAAATAAAAGGTGGTGGGTGCACTATCTATCTCATATCAATGTCATATCTGTCTCATATCTATCTCCATTTATCTATTTTGGGTTGACATGTGAGCAGGGGCCCACTCCATAAACACCCAAAAAAGTTGACAGCAGCTTCTAAAGGGACCTTTTAACCATGCCTGGTGGTTCAGTGGGGTAGATCGTCTCACCGCAGTGTAATCTAGAGGGGAGGGGAGGGGGGGGGGGGGGGGTTGAGGCTGCCGTGGATCTGCATTTGATTGACCCTGCCTGAAGCAGGCTCAACCAAATGAGCACAGATCACACAGATCAATGTAGCTCAATAGAACTGCATTGATCTGAATGAGGAATCTAATGATAAGGAGACTAATAAAGTGGGGGAAAGAAAAAATGTTTAAGAAAAGTAAAAAAAAACACATTAACTCCTTCCATATTAAAAGTTCACATCACCCCCCATTTTACCATTTTCCATACAAAAAACATGTGAACATAATAAAATTAACTTATTTGGTTTTGGTGTGTGTGGAATTGTCAAATATATTACAATATAATATTATATATCCTGTACGGCCAATGGTGTTAACATAAAAAAATATATATATACCAAATCACAGAATTGCCTTTTTTTTTAACATCATATCACAAATTAAGTAAAAAGGGATCAAAAAGTCTGATCAATACCAAAATCATACTGATAAAAACAGTAGATTACAGCACAAAATACGAACCCTCATATAACCCAGTATACGGAAAAAGAAAAATGTTATAGGGGTCAGAAAATAGCAATTAAAAAAAAAGTAAAAATTTTAGGATTTTAAATGAGTAAAACATGGCGGAAACTAAACAAATTTGGTATTGCTGTAAAAAGGGCGACCTAAAGTATCAAGATAACATGTAAGTCTGACCACAAGGTGAATGGTGTAAAAAAATAAAATTTTATTTCAATTTCACCTCACAAATATGTATATTTTTGTTTCTGAGCATATGTTATGGAAAAATGAAAGAAGTCATTGCAAAGTACAATAAGTCCCGCAAAAAACAAGCCCTCATATGGGTCTGTAGATGGAAAAATTAGTTATGGCTATTATAGGGCAAGTAGAAAAAAACGAAAGTGCAAAAACTAAATAATAAAAACCTTATTTACATACTGTTTTGGTTAAAATTATTCTGTGTACAAGGAAAAGTGGATTTTCATGAGGGACAAAGTAGATTGTGCTCCGATTTAGTCCCTTTTTTTCTTTGTGTGCTTTTTAATTTCCACACCCCTGGAACAGTATCCTTCTGTTCTTTATTTATACCCCAGCAGGGAGACTTGTGCATTCAGAAGGAACAGAGCTCACAGCAGGTAGAATGAAGTTTGATATAGTTGGCCGACATTTGCATAAGATAGCAAAGTGTGAGCTATGGTCAGGATTGCTGTGTGCTACCTTTGACCCCTGCTGCCTAATTTGTATTTGTACAGCTATCACGCCCCCTCCCGTAGGCTTGCATTGAGGGGCGGAACGTGACGTCACACGGGGGCGCAGGCGTGACCACACACGCCGCCCGCCCTGTGGTCGCCCGTAATCAGACCTGGAGCGAACATGCTCCGGGGACTGATTACAAATGGGGTGCCGCGTGCAACATCACGGGGGTCCCCAACGGCAGGACTCCCGCGATCAGGCATCTTATCCCCTATCCTTTGGATAGGGGATAAGATGTGTAAGCACCCCTTTAATAGGGGGCTTTGACTTGTGCAGCTTGGTCTTTGTTGCAACTCTCCTTGGATCAAATTTTGAGCCGGCTGTGGAAGCCAGGACAGGACTTCCACTTGTTGTTTGTAAAGCAGCTGCTTAAATTTTACAGTTTAAAGCGGTGATTTCTTTAAGAAAAAAGAAAAAGAAAATCTGTTTGTGCACCCAAGCTAAATGCCAGACTATTGAAGTTAATTATTTTTAAGGCAACATGTTGCCTGTTGTGATAATGTCACTATAGATGAGGATATATTGAGTTGATAAAAAGAAAAAACAGGGATAGGAGGACGATATAGGAGGTCGAGATAGGAGATCGAAATAGGAGGTCGGAATAGGAGGATGGGATAGAAGGTTGGGATAGGAGGACTAGATAGGAGAATGGGATAGGAGGTCGGGGTATGTGGACGCGATATGGGGTTGGGATATGACAATAATATATGGGGCTGGGATATGAAGTCAAAAGCTTCCTCCTTTGTTGATTTTCCTACCCAACAAGGATGAGGAAGGAAAAACAAAAAGTCAGTCCAAAGTCACATGGAACCAGTAAAATCTACAGCTCACCCTGCAAAAATAAGCCCTCACACAGCTCTGTAGACTGAAAAAAAAAGAATGTCATAGGGGTTAGGATATGATGTGCAATGAAATGCAAAGCATTTATTAAAAAGCATAAGTTGTCCCACAAAAAAACATGTAGATGAAAATAATGAAGAAACAAAACAAAAACGAAAATGCTATTGGCACTTTGCAGCAGGAAAGGGAATACATCTGGCATAGCATTTAAAGAATAAATATTAAATATAACAAATACTGTCAGAATTCATTTAATTTTGTCTTTTAAGCAAAAATATAAGTAAATGGGTCTGTGTTATGGGGTGGCAGATCCTCTTTAAGAATTGTGATTATGTATTTTTGCTTTCAGCCGTCACATGAAATCCAGGAACAAAAACATGCCAACCAGGGGCAGCAGACAGAAATGGAAGAGATTACTTTCTCAAAAGACACGGTTTTATCAGATATCCATCTCCGCATCCAGCATAAAAGGCAACTCATGGTCAGGCTGAATACAGTTGGACAGCCAGGTAAAACATTTGATGGAACTGCCGCTCATCTATTTATCTGTATCGTAGTGAAGGCTTTACCGACATCCCTAGCGCTGTAATATCTCATCACCTCTTCAATTGAAATCCAAGAACAGGACTGCAGAGGATTGTTGGCAGTGTTTACCCAGCAGATGTAAAATGTCTCCTTGAACACTTACAATGTAGAAACCATATGCTCTGTGGAGACAGCCCATTTTAGCACGATTATGATTTATCTCGTTGCATGTATTACTGATGCTGTCTGCATTCGCTTCTAGTATTGCTGCTTTGTAAATAATGTAAAAGAATTTTCTTTATGAAGTGAGCATACTTTTGTGTCTACATTTATACATATTGGCCCAGATTTATCAAACTGTGTTTCAGAAAAAAATGAAGAGATTTTCCCACAGCAGCCAATCACAGCTCAGCTAACGAGCTGTGGTAAAGTGAAAGCTGAGCTGTGATTGGCTGCTGTGGGAAAATCACTTCACTTTTTCTGTCACACAGTTTGATAATTCTGGGCCATTGTTCGAGTACCTAATTCCAGCAAGTTTTATTGTACAATGCTGTTGCAGTAACAGAAAGTGATATTATGCCTTAACAGTGCCATTCAGGGGCTTCAAAATAGTTTTTCAAAAATTCTCACCCTGTTGACCATCTATAAGACCCATAGTAAATTATACACAGGAATGTGTTGTGTTACTCCTATGTTTGGAAGAGTCCTGGTTAGAGTAAAATTACAGTTTTACCGTACAGCTATCGCTTGCAGACATAATGGCTGCTCAGTAAAATGTGCAGCCGTTGGCCACTCCATATAAGCTGACTTTGTTCCCATACAGTATCTCCACTGTGAGGGCACATTTATTTTAGCCTTTTGGGGAGGGGGGGGGGATAATTTATGGGTGCAATTCTTCATATTCTTTCAAATGTTCTTGTTCTTGTTCAAAATAATTGTGAAAACTTTCATGGTTTTGTTACGATTACCTTTTAGATTGGTGACACAGTGGTTTTTGGGCTCTTTCTGAAAGCCCCCTCTAAATTTCTCCATTTCAGGGAGCAGAACCAGAACTGGGTCCTTTGCTAGTGGTACTCACAACTGAACTTCTTTTCCCTAACTTACTGAACAGGCTTGCTCTTTGCTGGGGATGATTTACAGTACCCTACTATACGTGGCATGTAGGAAAGGGAGTTGTTAATTCTATAGTTTGCAATGTGTTATGTGAACAGAAAGGAAATCCATAAGTGGAGAATTTATCAATTCTATCACGAAAAAACTGATGTAAAACCAACTCAATTATTTGCAACAATTTGTGATGAAAATGTACACAGAAATCATTAATAGATTCCCCTAACTGCATCACAGCAAGAATGGGTTTAAATCACCACAGCAGCACTGGTTTAAGTAAAGGAAATCTGTCACCAGTGTCACCTGCACTAACCTGTTGGTACCGACAGGTAGTGCAGGTGACACTGATAACAGCGGTACTTACCTTGTCCCGTTCAGTTCAGGGGATCTTGGGTAATCTTCTCCGTTAGCTTCACTTCCAGGCTCGGCTTGGGGCATGGACGGTGCTTAGTGATGTCACTGCTGCTGTTTGCTGGGTCCCGCTGATGTGACGTCACTAAGCTCCGCCCATGCCCTAAGCCGGGCCCAGAGCTAAAGCTAACGGAGAAGATTACCGGAGATCCCCTGCACGGAACGGGACAAGGTAACCGTTGTCGTCATTGTCACCTGCACTACCTGTCGGTACTGACAGGTTAGTGCAGGTGACACTGGTGACAGATTTCCTTTAACTACTTAAACCAGTGCTGCTGTTGTGATTTAAACCCATTCTTGCTGTGATGCAGTTAGGGGAATCTATTAATGATTCCTGTGTACATTTTTCACCTTATCCTGATTATGTTGATATAATTTTTAAGTGTCTAGCACCTACATATATCTTTGGAGTGGGCATTTCTGTCTCTTGCCCTCACTCTGTATGACTCGTATTGCTCCCTGAGTTTGCTATGCTGGGTCATCCAGTCACTACAGGCTGCTCTGTAACCCTCTCCTCTTGGTCTTCAGACAGCAGTCTGATAGGACAAGAGTGAGCACAAAGGAGTGTTAGGCCCGTCCCCACTTACTAGATTTTGTACCATGATGTGCTTCAGCTTGGACAAAGATGATGATGTAGCTGAACAGGATTGTGTTCGTGAACTCATAGTGGTCTGTTTTATAAGCCATGATTTCTATAAAAAGGAAGTAAAATTTTAGAAAGTGTAATGTAGTATAAAATGTTTTTGAATCTGACATTTCCTATTTATCTACTGCTGATGTTGATGTTGACAAGCTACACAAGGGTAGCTGCCCGGAACTATATGGTTGGTCAGAGAAAAAATGGAACCCTGTGGAGGAGGCAGACAAGCATAGCTTTCATGTACAAAGTAAAGGCACAAATCAAAGCCCTGCCCCCACTTTGTGTTCCTTCCTGGTAGCTCTGCTGCTGGAGATGTCTATTGCCCTAACAACAGACAGTAGACACCAGTTTGCAAAAAAGTAAACATAGTACTACAAAGTCCAACTAACCGAGGTCATGGGCACCTTGTATAGCAAACAGCAAGCTTGGAGTTTAAAACCTTGTTTATTTAACAACATTAAAATCTTTACACACACACACACACTGTAAAAAAACAATGTTTTGCAACTGCAGCTATACAGTCATAATCATGTTTACATCTCCTTTGATACTTAGGGTGTTACTCTAAACTCGGCCCCTTTTAAAGTTATGTACCTCACATTAAAACATTTTAGACTAAAAAAAAATAAAAAAAATAAAAACATACCAACGTACCAAGCACATTTTGATTTTATTACAAGACTGGAGACTCATATTATCTGCATTTCTTTCTTTACTGAAAACATCCAGCAGCAAAACAGTTAACGATAAGAAACAGTTGAAAAACTTTAAAGGTGCAGACAAACATAGGGGATAACATGTCTCACCATGGGGGTCCCGCCGCTGGGGACCCCTGCAATCTTGTATTCGCCACCCACCTGTTTGAGCTGCATGCCGCAGTGCCAGCTCATAAACAGCCGGGTGGCGACCTTGGGGCCAGAGTATCGGAGTATTGCCACCCGGCTGTTTGTGAGCTGGCACCGCGGCGTGCAGCACAAACAGGCGGGTGGTGAATACAAGATTGCGGGACCCCCGAGGTGAGACATCTTATCCCCTATCCTTTGGATAGGGGATAAGATGTCTCAGGGCCGGAGTACCCCTTTAAGGGCAGAATGTCCTTGCCCATCTTTACAATCTAATGCAGCTGCTACACCGGATAATGATCCCATATTAGTAAAATACTTGCTCAAATCTGGTAAGAATCCAAAAAAGGGTCTTGATCACTCGTTTATACTTATGAATACTTATGAAGTTGGACCCCCAGTTATCTCAACTGGCGTCCTCAGATTTAACCTCCCCAGTGAGGCTCTATACTATTTGAAGATTCCTTTTTAAAGGAAATTTCTAAATATGTAGGCATCTTCTCATCTTTAGATAAAGCTCAGGCTTTGTTAAAAAGGTGTTTCCACCTAAGGTTTTCACCCGGGCTGGGAGAGGAAAGGGTCGCTTTCCTGGCCAGGCATCTCAATTCAAACCTTCATATAGAGGCCCTTCTCAATCCTACACTCCTACATATCCCTTACCCTCCTCCCAACCCACACCTTTTTTCCCCTACAGATGAAGTAATCAATGGAGATCACGAGGACGTCAAGGATTCACTAGATCCAACCCATCTTCAGGTAAGTCCCCTTCTGTCTTTTTCCCACATTCCCCTGGGAGGTTGTCTACTCCATTTTTTTCCAAAATTGGGATCTTCTAACTTCAGACTCCTGGATATTGAGCACAATCTTGGGTTACAAAATTGATTTTGTCTCACTCCCTGTACAACACCTTCTTCCTCATCAGATTCAATTTTCTATAACAGACCACAATCTGATAGATGCAGAGATTCAAGATCTCTTTACCAAACAGGCCATTATCCCAGTATAAACCCGGTCTCAAGGTTTTCTAAGCAACATCTTTCTAGTGAAAAAGAAAAGTTAAGACTCCTCAATGACTTTGGGGGAGATTTATCAAAACCTGTCCAGAGAAAAGTTGCCCAGGTGCCCATAGCAACCAATCAGATGGCTTCTTTCATTTTTTACAAGGCCTCTTGGTTGCTATGGGCAACTTTTCCTCTGCACAGGTATTGATAAATCTCCCCCTTTGGGACTTATCAACATTTTAAGATGAAAGGCATCCATCTTTTAAGAGACAATCTCTTACAAGATGATTGGTTAGTAAAAAATCAATCTGAAGGATGCCTACCTTACTATTCCTGTTCATCCGTCGTCTCAGGTCTATCTACAATTTCTCTGGAAAGACCAAGTTTGGCAGTTCACGTGCCTTCCGTTCGGTCTTTCTTCCACCCCATGGTGCTTTACAAAGCTCCTGAAACATGTGGTATCATATTAACGTTCCCATGGTGTTCGTCAATCAAGAGAAATCCATCCTTACCCCTTCAAAAGAATTGGAATTCTTGGGGTTTCTGGTCAACACCCAATTAGCTTTTCTGAGTCTACCCAACAAGAAGTCATCCTTAATCCGAAAGGAGATTTCATCTGCTCTCAACAATGCATCTATCTCTCTCTCAGATGCATTGCTCGGAGATTGCTCTTAGCTTCCATCCAAGCAATCTTTCCAGCTCCTCTTCATTATCGGACTCTCCAGCGTTTGAAGATCCATCGTCTCAGGAACGGTTTGCAATATTTGGACAAGATTCAATTGTCCTTAGGAGCCAAAGAAGAACTTCGTTGGTGGCTTCATCACGTTCAATCTTGGTACGGGAAAGCAATCTTCAATTCAATTCCAGACTTGCAGGTTTCTTCGCTTTGAAAAGTTTTGCAAAAACTTTTTCTCAATTCTTTATGGGTCCACTTCTTCTGGATCTGTTTACTTCCCAGGTGAACAGCTAACTTCCCAAATTTTTCAGTTGAGGTCTGGATCCCGAAGCCTTGGGAGTGGACGCTTTCCATCAACCGTGGCCTCATGCGTTTTATGCGTTTCCACCTTTTGCCCTTCTATCCAGTGTCCTTCTTCAAGTCCGCATTCTGAAATCCAACATGATTCTAATCATTCCTTGGTGTCCATCCCAGTCATGGTTTCCCCAGATTCTCCGAATGACGATAGACTTTCTGAGGATTCTTTCATCTCCTCTATATCTTCTGCAAGATCTATTGGGGAATCCTCACTCTCTTGTCATATCGAATCAGTTGTGTTTGATAGCATGGAAAATTTCAGGCCTTCAGAACTTATCCCAGATCTTTCACAATCTTCTAAGAACGTCCTCTGAGATGCCTGGGCTCCGGGTACCAAATCAACTTATAGATTAGTCTGGGAATTATGGGCTCGTTGGTGCTCACAACGGGACTTGGATCCAGTTCATGCAATTTTCTTTCAGAATCTTTTGACTCAGGTAAAGCTTACCATACCTTAAATCTATACCGATTTGCCATATCCTTCAGTCATGCCCCCATAGATCACTTACCTATAGGCAAACATGCTTTGATTTGTAAATTGCTGAAAGGGATTTGCTTCAAGAGACCCACTCGTCCAAAATATCATTCGACTTGGGATGTAAATCTCCTTCTCAACTTATTACTTTCATGGGATGATAACGATTCCCTATCTCTTTAATTGTTATTATTCAAACTCACCATTCTTCTTTGTCTAATATCCAATAAAAGAGTTTCAGATGTTAAGGCTTTAGATGTTTCACATAGACAATACTTACCCAATGGAATTTCATATTGTAAGCCTCACCGTCCAGTTTCCTCTCCTACCTTAGCTAGGTGGATTAAACAATCCATGTCCATGGCTGGCATAGACACTTCTATATTCAGTGCTCATTCCACCAGAGGTGCTATGTCTGCTAAACTAGTCCAATCGGGTGGATCTTTAACTGACATTCTCAAGACAGCTAATTGGTCTTCTGAATCTACCTTCAAAACCTTTTATTTCAAACCTGATTCACTATGACTGTCCTTTTAAGTTCTTTATTTCCATTCTATTATAATGTTAGCCTATGCTGTTTATAGTAAATAGCTTTAAACTTGCATATAATATGAGTCTCCAGTCTTGTAATAAAATTGGAGATTTTCCTGTTCTTGATGACGGAAAATATAGATTTTATTAAAGACAGGAGGCAAATATTATACCTCCCATCTACCCATCCCCATAACATTGTTTTTTTAATTCATTTTAGCTGTTTAAGGTGTTCCAGGGTCTTCTTCACCTTCCAAGGTTGCAGTCTTTCTTCTGGTTTCTTCCAAGAGTTCTCTCCTCAACCTCAAGATTCCTTATTGGTCACTGGATATGGATGTTTATTATACAAGTTTTCCTTCACCATCAAAGAAAGAGGGATAACTGATGACACCAATGACTTATATTACCTGGTATATACTGTTCATTGGGTAGGCATTATGCATAGTATGTTTGTCTACACCTTTTAAAAGGGTACTCTGGCCCTAAGACAAAGGATAGGGGATAAGATGTCTGACCTGCCATCACACCACCTCCCATAGACTTGCATAGTGAGGGCAGGGTGACGTCACACGGGGGCGGAGTCGTGACATTACGATACTCCGGCCCTGTGGTTGGCACCCGGCAGTTTGTGAGCTGGCAGCGTGGCATCCAGGTCAAAAAGGTGGGTGCCGAATGCAAGATTGTGGGGGTCCCCAGCGGCGGGACCCCCCCTGTCAGACATCTTATCCCCTATCCTTTGGTTAGGGGATAAGATGTCTTAGGGCCGAAGTACCCCTTTAAAGTTTTTTCACTGTTTCTTATTGTTAACTGTTTCGCTGCTGGATGTTTTCAGTAAAGAAAGAAATGCATATAATATTCGCCTCCTGTCTTTAATAAAATCTATATTTTCCGGCATCAAAACTAGGAAAATCTCCAATTACACATTAACATCTTAATCTTTTTCTCCCTGGAATTCTTTTGTGGGGTAGTGTGAATAAGCTCTAATTCTATGTGATTAAACACGTAAATAAACCACCATGATGGGGCTATATGAGACACCTGCTTTATGAATAGGGAGGCGTTTTGGATTTCTCATTTGGAAACTAAAGCACTCCGGGACCTGAACCTATATAGGTAGATTATGTCTAACTACTAAATGTGGGGATCAAGAAATAGTCATCCTGGAAATGTGGAAGTAAATGTGAATAAGAGTTTTAGTTTCGTGTACATATGCACCACAGTGCTTAGATTTCTAGTGGTCCTAGGGTTGCATGAGATAAATTGATGGCATTGATAGTTATACTATGATTTAGCAGTGGTTGTATATTATTATAAATGTGTAATCATATTTTGCTATGTTCATTGCTATGTTGTTTTTGTTTTTAGAAAGTCTAATATGTTTTAATATGAGGTCTTTAACCCCTTAATGACCAAGCCCATTTTCACCTTAAGGACCAGGCCAATTTTATTTTTGCGTTTAAATTTTTTCCTCCTCGAATTCTAAAATCCATAACTCTTTTATATTTCCATCTACAGACCCATATAAGGGCTTGGTTTTTGCGTGACCAACTGTGCTTTGTAATGAAACCTCTCATTTTACCATAAAATGTACGGCGAACCCCCCAAAAAAAAAATTTGAGTGAGGAAATTTTAATGAAAACCCAAATTTTGCACATTTTGGAGGGGTTCGTTTTCACACTGTACAATTTACGGTAAAAATGACATGTTTTCTTTATTCTGTGGGTCAATGCGATTAAAATGATACCCATGGCTAGATACTTTTATATTTTTGTACCGCTTAAGAAAAATCTAAAACTTTTTTGTACAAAATCAGTAATCTAAAATCGCCCTATTTTGACCACCTATAACTTTTTCATTTTTCCGTATATAGGACGGTATGAGGGCTCATTTTTTGCGCCGTCATCCGTACTTTTTTTTAGATACCACATTTGCTTATATAAATCTTTTCGATCATTTTTTATTAATTTTTTTTTAATAAAATGTGACAAAAAAGCAGCATTTTTGGACTTATTTTTTACGTTTACCCCATTCACCATACGGGATCATTAACATTATATTTTGATAGTTCGGACATTTACGCACGCGGCGATAGCAAATATGTTTATTTTTAAAAAAATGACGCTTTTTGGGGGTAAAATGGGAAAAACGGACAATTTTCATTTTTATTGGGGGAGGGGATTTTTCACTTTTTGATAATACTGTGCAGTGCTATGCATAGGACACAGCACTGCTCAGTATTATCGGTGATCTTCTGCTCTGGTCTGCTCGATCTCAGACCAGAGCAGAAGACCCCGGGAGACGGTCGGAGCCAGGTGAGGGGACCTCCGGCCGCCATGCTGGATGATCGGATTGCCGCGGCAGCGCTGCGGGCGATCCAATCAAAGTACCGCAATGCTGCAGATGTCGTGATCTGTATTGATCTCGGCATCTGAGGGATTAATGGCGGACATCTGCGCGATTGCGGATGTCGGCCATTACGGGCGGGTCCCCGGCTGCTGCTAGCAGCGGAACCTGCCGTGTATGACGCGAGAACCCTTCCAGGACGCCAAACCAGGACGTACATTTACGTCCTGGTCGTTAAGGGGTTAAAGGGAAACTCCTTTCCTAAACATGTTATCCCCTATCCAAAGGATAGAGGATAAGATGTCTGATTGTGTAGGGGGCCCGCTACCCTAGTATTTGGTTGCATGGAGCAAACTCCACTCAGGCAGGGTGGTCAGCAAACTGTGCACCTGCCGCAGTGCAAAAAGCCAGAAAAGCAACAGGTTCACGCAGTCAATGTATATGGGAGAATGAATGGGCTGCACTACACAAAAGCAGTGCTGTTCTTTATTTCCAAAGGTGCAGTAAAACCATCATAAGCAGCAAGACGTTTAACCCCTTAACGATGCAGGACGTAAATGTACGTCCTGGTGATGTGTTACTTAACGCACCAGGACGTACATTTACGTCCTGAGCATAACCGTGGGCATCGGAGCGATGCCGGCATCATGCACGGCAGGTCCCGGCTGTGGATCACAGCCAGGGACCCGCCGGTAATGGCGGACACCCGCGATCCCGCGGATGTCCGCCATTAACCCCTCAGATGCCTTGATCAATACAGATCACGGCATCTGCAGCATCGCGGTCACTTAACAGGATGATCGGATCACCCGCAGCGCTGCCGCGGCAATCCGATCATCCTGCACGGCAGACGGAGGTCCCCTCACCTGCCTCCGCTGTCTTCCGGGAGTCTTCTGCTCTGATCTGCCTTCCCGCAGACCAGAGCAGAAGATGACCAATAACCCTGATCAGTGCTGTGTCCTATACATAGCACTGAACAGGATTAGCAATCGAATGGTTGCTATAAATAGTCCCCTATGGGGACTATAAGAGTGTAAAAATAGAAGTAAAAAAATAAAGTAAAAAAAATGTGAAAAACCCCCTCCCCCAATAAAAACGTAAATTGTACCATTTTCCCTATTTTACCCCCAAAAAGTGTAAAAAAAAAATTATTTTATATACATATTTGGTATCACCGCGTGCGTAAATATCCGAACTATTAAAATAAAATGGAAATGATCCCGTACGGTGAACGGCGTGAACGTAAAATAAAAAAGTCCAAAATAGCTGCTTTTTTATTACATTTTATTCCCCAAAAAATTAATAAAAAATGTAATAAAAGTTTTGTATAAGCAAATATGGTAGTAATAAAAAGTACAGATCACGGCGCAAAAAATGAGCCCTCACACCACCGCTTATACGGAAAAATGAAAAAGTTATAGGTCTTCAAAATAGGGGGATTTTAAACGTCCTAATTTGGTTAAAAAGTTTGCGATTTTTTTTTTAAGCGCAACAGTAATAGAAAAGTGTATAATCATGGGTATCATTTTAATCGTATTGACCCAGAGAATAAAAAACATGTAATTTTTACCATAAATTGTACAGCGTGAAAACAAAACCTTCCAAAATTTGCAAAATTGCGGTTTTCTTTTTAATTTCCCCACACAAATAGTATTTTTTTGGTTGCGCCATACATTTTATGGTAAAGTGAGTGATGGCATTACAACGGACAACTGGTCGTGCAAAAAACAAGCCCTCATACTAGTCTGTGGATGAAAATATAAAAGAGTTATGATTTTTTGAAGGGGAGGAGGAAAAAATGAAAGAGTAAAAATAAAATTGTCTGAGTCCTTAAGGTCCAAATGGGCTGAGTCCTTAAGGGGTTAAGATGTTGCCGACACCATGAGTCAAATCATTCTTGGTTGACAGCTGTTGCGTGTGCGCGTGCGCATGCACGCTTCATCAGACCCTACCCTCTTCCGTGCACTTCACCATTAAATACTCTCACCTGGTGACGTACAAGTATGAGGGTACAAAGGTTAACATTAAAACATACTATAAAACCAACAAAGTATAGAATGAAAATGTAATCCAACAAACTTGCAATGTGCTGTATTAACTACTAGATGACACTGAAATCCAATCTTTCGTTTAAGCCAAGGTTCCCCTGTGCATTCGTCCTAATGATCCACCGGGCTTCTGCTTGGAGGAGGATTTTGCTTAAATCACACCCCTCTCTTGAACACCCTTTGTATACCTTGGAACACTAGGTTACTGTAATCTCCTCCATGTATAGAATTCATGTGCTCAATAAATCTTGGCCATCCCTTTCTCGAGCACACAGAATAGACGTGCTCAAGAAATCTCATGTGAACAGGTCTTTTCGTGCCGCCCACATAAAACCTACCGCAACTACAGGTGATGACATACACAACCCAAGGGGTTCTACAGGTAATCAGGCTTTATACTATAGTGTCTAGTCCCCCAACCTTCACATATTGTCCTGGTTTTAAATAGGGACACCAGGCGCATGAGCCACAACGATGATTACCTACTGGACCTGACCTGGTTTATCAATTTGCATTAGGTTTTGTTTTTGCTTCTGAAGAAAAAGAACTACTCATTACTTGATCTTTTAAATTACTACATCTACAAAAAGTAATCATTGGTCTCTTTTGGTACCAATTTATTCAACTCCAAATAGTTTTTTATTAGGAACCAATTATTTTGTATTACTTTCCTTACCATATCAGCCATTGGGCTAAACTTAAAGGAAAAGTGTCCATGTGGATAGGGGAGGAATCTTTTTTTTCTGCAGAGGAGTTTTTTTTTTTTCTTCTATTTAGGGCTCTGTCCAGGATCTCGTCCTGATATCCCCTTGCATGTAATCTCTCCCTCAGTTCTCCAGCTTGTAGCAAAAAAATTCTTATCCGTACTATTAATTCAGCGAATTGATGCATCAATTGACATTGTCGTTGTATACAAGTATACCATAGAAGTTAGGAGTAGATTGCATCAGAGAATTATTGTCACAGGGAGGCAGTATCCTTTTGATTCTCTTACGTTTGTTCTTAACAACAATTAGTTTCAGTTCAATGGGCAGTTGTACATGCAAATCGGGGGGGGAGGGGGGGGCGTGTACCTTTGCCAATCTATATGTGGAAATTTTTGAGAGCAGGTTCGTGTTTACAGAGGAAAATCCTGTCCTCAGGTTCATCCGTGAGCGTTGTGTTCATGGCCTAGGATGGCACCGTGACAGATTTTGAGGATTTTGTAGGCATCTAAACAGCGAAAACAATATGAATCTGTCACACACCTGGATGGAGGCTGTCAAGGAGATGCAAGTGGATCCTCCACCTGTGTACCTGATGACTCGGACCGTATCAGGGAGTGGAGTCTAAAGTGCCGCTGTTTTTCACCAGAGCCCGCCGCAAGGTAGGATGGGCTTGCTGCGGCAGGCGACACCCAGGTCGCTAACCCCGACACGGCTCGACCACACAGGTAACTGGGCAAGACGAGGTACCGAAGGTTGAGGCTCTAGCGTAGTCAAACGTAGCAGAAGGTCAAGGCAGGCGGCAAAGGTTCTTAGTCAAAAAACGTAGCGGGAAGTTTTCGATACACGGGAATGGCAAAACAGGCAATGGGAACGCTTTCTCTCAGGCAAATGGCACTGAAGATCTGGCAGAGAAGTGTGGGAGGTGCAGGGACTGAGTACTGTCAGGTATTACACATAATTATGGGCGCACTGGCCCTTTAAATTTCAAAGCTCCGGTGCGCACGTGCCCTAGGAGACGGGGATACGCGCGCTGGAGCTGAGACACAGTGAAGGAGGTGGCAGAGAAGCGAGGTAAGTGACGGGCCGGGATTCGCATGCGGGCGCGTCCCACGATGCATATCCCGGCCCCGCCGGGAGCAGGGACAATGCGCTCGCGGCCGACATGTGAGGCCGGAGTGCAGACTGTAACAGAATCTCAAGTTCACATGGCTGTAAATGGCAAGTTCATGGCTGTAAATGTTGGCACCCCTGAAATTTTCTAGAAAATGAAGTATTTCTCACAGTAACACATGTTTTGCTATACACATTTTTATTCCCTTTGTGTGTATTGGAACTAAACCAAAAAAGGAGGAAAAAAAGCAAATTGGACATAATGTTACAAAAATGGGATGGACAAAATTATTGGCACCCTTTCAAAATTGTGGAAAAATAAGATTGTTTCAAGCAGGTGATGCTCCTTTAAACTCACCTGGGGCAAGTAACAGGAGTGAACAATTTAAAAATAACACCTGAAAGCGGATAAAAGGAGAGAAGTTCACTTGGTCTTTTCATTGTGTCTGTGTGTGCCACACTAAGCATGGACAACAGAAAGAGAAGAGAACTGTCTGAGGACTTTAAAACCAAAATTGTGGAAAAATATCAACAATCTCAAGGTTACAAGTCCATCTCCTGAGATCTAGATTTGCCTTTGTCCACTGTGCGCAACATTATCAAGAAGTTTGCAACCCATGGCCCTGTAGCTAATCTCCCTTGGCGTGGACGAAAGAGAAAAATTGATGAAAGGTGTCAACACATGATAGGCAGCCCCAAACAACAACAATATTAAAGCTGTCCTGCAGGCTCAGGGATCATCAGTGTCAGCGTGAACTATCTGTCGACATTGAAATGAAATGAAACGCTATGGTAGGAGACCCAGGAGGACCCCACTGCTGACCCAGACATAAAAAAGCAAGACTACATTTTGCCAAAATGAACTTGAGTAAGCCAAAATCCTTCTGGGAAAACGTCTTGTGGACAGATGAGACCAAGATAGAGCTTTTTGGTAAAGCACATTATTCTACTGTTTACCGAAAATGGAATGAGGCCTACAGAAGAAAAGAACACATTACCTACAGTGAAATATGGTGGAGGTTCAATCAGGGCTGTGGAGTCGGTAGATAAATGTTCCGACTACGACTCCACAGTTTTTCGTACTTCCGACTCCCTGACTCCGACTCCTCTGTATTAATATGAGAATGTATTTATAAACACTTACAGCTCAAGAGCACATTTTCCCCCAACTCATACACAGACTTTGAGACTTTGGACCAAAGTCCGAACACAGGAAGTGCCGCCTGGAGTGCTGAGGGGGGGGGGGGGGGTGCCCAGCCAACAGCATATGGCAGTTATGTGTGAGAGGAGCTATGATTGGATGAGGCTGGACCCCCCCCCCCCCCCCCCCCCCTCAGCACTCCATGCGGCACTTCCTGTGTTAGGACTTTGGTCCAAAGTCTGTGTAGGAGTTGGGGGAAAATGTGCTCTCAAGCTTTTTTTAAGCACAAATAAAACATAGAAAACTTCATTTTTTAAGCAAAGTATATTAGAAATTTTTTTCATTTACCATAAGGAGTGCAATAGCAAACATTTGTTTTAATGAGAGTGACCCTTTAAGGGTGCCAATAATTTTGTTCAGCCCACTTTTGGAGTCACATTATGTCCAATTTGCTTTTTTCCTGCTGGTTTAGTTCCAATACACACAAAGGGAATAAACATGTGTATAGAAAAACATGTGTTACTGCAATCCTTTTCTGTGAGAAATACTTAAAGGGGTATTCCAGGCCAAAACTTTTTTTTATATATCAACTGGCTCCCGAAAGTTAAACAGATTTGTAAATTACTTCTATTAAAAAAATCTTAATCCTTCCAATAGTTATTAGCTTCTGAAGTTGAGTTGTTGTTTTCTGTCTAACTGCTCTGATGACTCACGTCCCGGGAGCTGGGCAGTTCCTATGGGGATATTCTCCCATCATGCACAGCTCCCGGGACGTGACATCATCATTGAGCAGTTAGACAGAAAACTTCAGAAGCTAGTAACTATTGGAAGGATTAATATTTTTTAATAGAAGTAATTTACAAATCTGTTTAACTTTCTGGAGCCAGTTGATATATATAAAAAAAAAGGTTTTGCCTGGAATACCCTTTTCATTTTCTAGAAAAATTTCAGGGGTGCCAACATTTACGGCCAGGACTGTATAAGATTGATGTGCACAATTGGAGTTCCTAGACGTACTAGTAAAAATAGAGAGAGGTCAGGTGACTACTGTGAGCTACAGTAAACCCTCTGCATGTAATTCTCTCCTTAATTTTTTCATCCTACCCAAGTGAAAAAGTCAGTGCCCTATGGGCAATTTCTGCGGCTTCGCCAGATTAATAGTACGGATGAGAATTTTTTGCTGCAAGCTGGAGAACTGAGGTAGAGAAATGCAAGGCGATATCCGGACGAGATCCTGGACAGGGCCCTAAATAGAGCCTTAGCTCAGGATAGAAAAATAAAAATTCCTCTGTAGAAAAAACATACCTCCTCCGACCCACATGAACACTTTTCCTTCAAGTTTAGCCCGATGGCTGATATGGTAAGGAAAGCAATACACAAAAAAATTCCTAATTAAAAACCATTCAGAATTGAATAAATTGGTACCAATGAGAAGTTCTTTTTCCTCAGAAGCAAAAACTAAATTTAATGCAAATTGGTTAACCAGGTCAGGTCCATTAGGTAATCATCGTTGTGGCCAGGACAATATGTGAAGGTTGGGGGACTAGACACTACAGTAAAAAGCCTGATTACCTGTAGAACCCCTTGGGTTGTGTATGTCATCACCTGTAGTTGCGGTAGGTTTTATGTGGACTGCACGAAAAGACCTGTTGACACGAGATTTCTTGAGCACGTCTATTCTGTGTGCTCGAGAAAGGGATCGCCAAGATTTATTGAGCACATGAATTCTATACATGGAGGAGATTGCAGTAACCCAGTCTTCCAAGGTATACAAAGGGTGTTCAAGAGAGGGGTGGGATTCAAGGAAAATCCTCCTCCAAGCAGAAGCCCAGTGGATCATTAGGACGAATGCACAGGGGAACCTTGATTTAAACGAAAGATTGGATTTCAGTGTCTTCTTGTAGTTAATACAGCACATTGCAAGTTTGTTGGATTATGTTTTCATTCTATTCTTTTTTGGTTTTAAAGTATGTTTTAATGTTAACCTTTGTACCCTCATACTTGTACGTCACCAGGGGAGAGTATTTCATGGTGACGTGCACGGAAGAGGATAGGGTCTGATGAAGTGTGCATGCGCACACGCAACAGCTGTCAACCAAGAATTATTTGACTCGTGGCGTCTGCTACATATTAACCATTTTGCTGCTTTTGATGATTTTACTGCACCTTTGGAAATAAAGGACAGCGCTGCTTTTTTACCTTTAGCTATGAATTAGCCTTCATAGTCGCAGTTGAAATGCTTTGGATTCCTTCAGTGTCTTTTGAAGGCTAGTAATCTATTCATCCCTTTTTTCCTGGGCAGTGAAGAGCACTGCCATGCACTTCACTGTGTTATAACGCTCAGTAGGTCTCAGAACTGAGACCACATGTGAGAAGTTTTTTCAAATGATAGTAATGCTTTCACTTTTAGGGCAGGGTCAGCTGCTTATTTTGCTACCCATTGACTTCAATTGGTAGGAAAATACGCAGTAGCAAAATATGGAACGTGTACCCTTACACATTTCCCAAAGTAAGTTGGTCAGTTGTTAGCTGTACATGACGTCACTTAATATAGTATTTTATGATGCTGTTTCCAATAAACAGAGAGCCGTTATGCATTTTTCAAGTGTTCCAAGCTGCTGTTCCTAAGTGGCTTGATGCCTTATCTGTACCTGGCTATTATTTTTTGTGTGTATTGAATAGAGTGTCTTTATTCTTGGGTGCATGTTCAGGCTGGTTATTATTGTATGCCCTGTGTTGCCATGACAGAATGCCTTTTCACCTCTGGTGACAGAACATGAGTCTTTACACACAGTTTAGAGTTGGAAAGTTGAGAATTTGGTCTATTTGATAAAATATACTTAAAGATTTTATTCAGTGTTGCCTTTTGTAACTTAAATTAAAAATAATATATATGGAAAAAACAGCCCTGCTAGGTATATTCTATACTGCTATAATTGCTCTACTATCCATATACAATAAATATATTGTGAATAGTAGGAATATATAAAAAGTAAGAATATATGTATTACATAAATATTTATTGCTTAAAAATGTATTGCATAAAAAATTATAATGTAGAATAAATTAATAGCAAGGTAGCTGCAGGACCCTTGCAGATCCTCATGTCACTGATGCATAAAACAAAGATAGAATAAAAATACAGTGAGAGTACTATCTGCGCATATATCCTAAGCAATTAAGCTTAATATAAATAGGCAGTCCGTATACAAATTAGCACTTTTTAGCAGTTGACAAAACTAATAGTGCTGTGCTGTTTTGGAATTAAATATTTATATCACAAGGGGTTATGAATGAATGTCATTGGGGAGAAGGTGCATATCTGTCGGCAATAGGTAATGAACAGCCTATGCCATAGGTGCTGGATAGATGTAAGTCCATTCCTGTAAGAGAATCCTGCGGAGCAAAGATGTAAAATTGGCACTATGTGCCTAGTTTGTATGGGTCCGTTCCTGTAAAGAAGAAAGACACAAACTGTATCTTTGGCACTATATGCCATATGTGCCGATTCCTGTGGGGTAAAACTGTGTTTTCTTGGCACTGTGTGCCATTTGTAGTCTTTTGAAGAGATATAGCCGTTCTTGTAAGGAAAAAATGTGTGATGCCTAGCACCTCTCACCCGTCCTGTGATGTTCTAATTACCTGTTTGGCTCAAACAGAGGTGCCTAGCCGCTGCCAGGTTAGCAGGTCGCGGACGCTTGTGAGCACAGGGAGGGAGAGTTCTGGTGGTAATAGAATTGTGGCATCTTCCTTGTACATATGAAGCGGGAAACTTAACCACTGCTAGGTAAATATAAAAACGGGAGTTGCTGTGTATTGTGATAGATAATAACTTGATGTTAAACATGTTTCGGAGTATCCCCCTTCATCAGTAACAGTTAAATGTAGCAGATATGATATCTGTGGGGAAGAGCTGTCTTTTATGTCCTATTCCTGTCATTTCAACTGACGTTTTACAAAGGTAAATGTTAAATTATTTTGGTAGTGTCTAAACAGTGACATGGGTTAATTGTCATACTTCTTACAATATTATGTTATAGATAGTAAATATAGTATATGACATATAATACGTAGTAGCGATAGAGCATATATATATATATATATAGTTATTAATATTTTAATTAATATTTTAGTTTTAATAATTTTTGTTTCTTCTATTTTTATTGTTACCGTATTTTTATTCTTTTGTGACAATTCTCTATCCCTACTACGTATTATATGTCATACACTATATTTTCTATCTATATATTATAATATTGTAAGAAGTATGTTAATTAATCCATGTCACTGTTTAGACACTACCAAAATTGGAATCCGAACTGATAATCCGGACCAGAATTTAACATCTACCTTTGTAAAATGTTAGTTGTAATGACGTGAATAGGATTTAAAAGACATCTCTTCCCCCACAGATATATCTGCTATATTTAACTGTTACTGAAGAACAGTAACCCCCCAAACACGTTTAACACTAAATTTTTATCTATCACAATACACAGCAACTCCCTACCTAGGAGTGGTTAAGTTACCCACTTCACATGCACGAGGAGGATGCTACCACCTACTAAAATCAGCTGGGGGCCGCCAGGTATGGAGCGGGCTCT
This sequence comes from Hyla sarda, assembly GCF_029499605.1. Lineage (NCBI taxonomy): Eukaryota > Metazoa > Chordata > Amphibia > Anura > Hylidae > Hyla > Hyla sarda. Next base: position 164,524,569 of record NC_079196.1, on the reverse strand, counting down.
AGTCAGGAGCCCGCTCCATAAACCCTAATTGCCGCCAGGTTGTCTGTTCGCTTCTGCTAGCCCAAAGCAGGGCTAAATGTCAGCAAAATTCACCTGCCCTGAGTCCGCAACTGCATGTTCCGGGCGTCGGGCGATAGGATTTCCACATCCCTGTAAGAAACTGGTAAAAGGCAGAGTTTCCTGTTTAAAATGATAGTTCTTTAGATTCTCAAATGAAGCATTTTTGCTCTCTTGTTAGGCTGTAGAATATGTCTGTAACATTAGACATGACAAGAAGCACCACATACATTATCTTCAGCTCCTGTATAGCCCAGCATAGTCATATAATAATAAATTGCAACAACAGGAATTGTGAAGGAGTATAACCTACTAAAAATAATTTATTATAATTGAAAAAATGTTATGTAGAATCCTTGTTTATTCTTTATCTGAGGACCTGAATGTGGCAAAGTCTTATGCAGTATGATTAATATCTGGTCCAAAGTCTTACTACCAGTATAGTAAAGGTAAACACAACAAAGGGGAGTGAGGAAACCAAGAGGAGGAAGCCTTTCCCCCACCACATATAGACATTTATAGACATCTCGTTAGTATTATACATAGTCGGCACTCACCACATCTTTATAATGTCTTCTTTATTAATACTCACAAAAGCATCTATGGGGGGAAGAACAGAACGTGTACAGCAAGCAAGGCTACATCAGCCGTTTCGGGCCCAATGAAGCACTAGCACTAGACTGTGAAACGGCTGCTGTAGCCATGCTTGCATTACACACCTTGTTCGTCTGTCCCCCCCCCCCCACCCCCCACATAGATGCTTTTGTGAGTATTAATAAAGAAGACATTATGAAGATGTGGGGAGTGCCGGCTATCTATTGTCATGTCTGTCCTGGTCTGTGTTCACACACAACCTTATACACAAAGTTCCTGGGCTTTATGCGCTAAGGCAGTGCTAGCGTACACATGAAAAGATTAACTCACTGTTCCAGTAGAGTATAAACGACCAGCCGGTCTTCTTTATTTTTTCTCTTTTTTCAATAAAGTGCAGTTTGCAACATTTACAATTCAGCCAGGTATTCACAGCTCAGAGGCAACAGGATATGACACAACGTTTCGAGGGGCACGCCCCCTTACTCATGCGTACCTGAACCTGTTGAAAGACCTCCTTATGCACACCTACTTTCAATTAGTTAAGATACGTTCTATAAATATATTAATAACATTTTTACAAAACATTGTACTTTATACTTTCTAATATTATAAATATTACTAGCTGAGTACCCGGCGTTGCCCGGTTTTTCCTTCCTAATGCTTGTTGGGGAGGAAAATAAACAAAGGAGGAAGCTTTTGACTTCATATCCCGTCCTCATATATTGTTGTCATATCCCGACCTCCTATCCCCTCCTCCTATCCCGTCCTCCTTTCCCGCCCTCATATCTTGACCTCCTTTCCCATCCTCCTTTCCCGTCCTCCTTTCCCGTCCTCCTATCCCGTCCTCCTATCCCGTCCTCCTTTCCCGTCCTCATATCTCGACCTCCTTTCCCGTCCTCCTTTCCCGTCCTCTTTTCCCGTCCTCCTTTCCCGTCCTCCTTGCCCGTCCTCCTATCCCGTCCTCCTATTCCGTCCTCCAATCCAGTCCTCCTATCACAACCTCTTATCCTGTCCTCCTATCCCATCCTCCTATCATGACCTCCTATGTCGTCCTCCTATGTCGTCCTCCTATCACGTCCTCCTATCACGTCCTCCTATCACGTCCTCCTATCCCGATCTCCTATCCCGACCTCCTATCCCGACCTTGTTGGGGAGGAAAATAAACAAAGGAGGAAGCTTTTGACTTCATATCCCGTCCTCATATATTGTTGTCATATCCCGACCTCCTATCCCGACCTCCTATCCCGACCTCCTATCCCGACCTCCTATCCCGACCTCCTATCCCGACCTCCTATCCCGACCTCCTATCCCGACCTCCTATCCCGACCTCCTATCCCGACCTCCTATCCCGACCTCCTATCCCGACCTCCCATCCCGACCTCCCTTCCCGTCCTCCCTTCCCGTCCTCCCTTCCCGTCCTCCCTTCCCGTCCTCCCTTCCCGTCCTCCCTTCCCGTCCTCCCTTCCCGTCCTCCAATCCCGTCCTCCTATCCCGTCCTCCTATCCCGTCCTCCTATCATGACTTCCTATCCCGTCCTCATATCTCGTCCTCCTATCCCGACCTCCTATCCCGACCTCCTATCCCGACCTCCTATCCCGACCTCCTATCCCGACCTCCTATCCCGAACACATACATGCATACACACACACACACACACACGTTGAGTTTTATATATATAGATAAGAACGGTCTAAAACTACATATTTCATGAAATATTGGTTGGATAGTTTCAAGTTCTGTTATCCTACGGAGAAGCTGCTTTTTGTTACTCTCCCTATTCACACCTTGCGTTATCTGTTCTATCACTTGCCATCTTAAAGGGGTACTCCGGTGAAAACCTTTTTTCTTTTAAATCAACTGGTGGCAGAAAGTTAAATATATTTGTGAATGACTTCTATTAAAAAATCTTAATCCTTCCAGTACTTATTAGCTGCTGAATGCTACAGAGGAAATTCCTTTCTTTTTGGAACACAGTGCTCTCTGCTGACATCTCTGTCCATTTTAGCAACCATGCATAGCAGATGCATAGCAGATGTATGCTAAGGGCAGCATGGTGGCTCAGTGGTTAGCACTGCTGCCTTGCAGTGCTGGAGACCTGGGTTCAAATCCCACTAAGGACAACAATAAATAAAGCGTTATTATTATTATAATAACGTCAGCAGAGAGAACTGTGCTCGTGATGTCATCAGAGAGCATTCCAAAAAGAAAAGAATTTCCTCTGTAGTATTCATCACCTAATATGTACAGGAAGGATTAAGATTTTTTTATAGAAGTAATTTACAAACATGTTTAACTTTCTGCCACCAGTTGATTTAAAAGAAAAAAGGTTTTCACCGGAGTACCCCTTTAAGTCACTGGTTCTATGGTTGTTTTCTAAAAAATGTCTAGCTACTGAGATTTCTCCAAATTTTTTTCTGTGGGATAGGTCTTATTTTCCAATGTTTTCCTTATAACATTTTTATGTTCAGCAATACGTATTTTTATCATCCTAGTAGTTTGCCCTACATAGCCCATACCGCACGGGCATTTTAATAAGTATATGACGTTCTCACTAGTGCAAGTAAAATAGCCTTTCACCGGAATGTTATGTCCTTTTTTGGGATGATGGATATTATCTCCTTTGATAATGCTGCTACATTGCATACACGACAGGCATGCAAATGTACCCTTTTTAGGAGTAGCCAAAAATCTCTGTGTATCCTTCTTTTTTTACTGCAATATTGCCTCTAATTAAAGTATCCCCTATTGATTTCACTTTTGTGTGTAAAAACATAGGTGGATCCTTAAAAAGGTTCCCATATTTTGGATCAGACTTCAATATTCCCCAATGTTTTTGGATAGTTCTTTTTATCATTGGGCTATGTTTATTATATGTGCCAGTATACATTATTCGTTCATTTTTGGTTTTATCTTTATTTTTCTTTATTAATAGATCTTGCCTGTTGATAATACTAACTTCCTTCTGTGCTTCTTTTAAATGTTTTTTGTCGTAACCTCTTTCTAAAAACTTATTTTCAATTTTAATTTTACTTTTTTCATATTCTTCCATTGTGCTACAAATTCTTTTTGCGCAAATTAGCTGAGTTTTCGGGAGCCCCCTAAATACAGTGGGTGAATGAAAGCTATCAAAAAACATTGGGGAATATTGAAGTCTGATCCAAAATATGGGAACCTTTTTAAGGCTGGGTTCACACCACGTTTTTCAAATACGGTAACCGTATACGGTTTTCCGCAAAAAAACGTATATGACCGTATCCGAAACCGTATGCATAGAGAATGCATTGTAAACCGTATTCCAAATGTTGTGTACGGTTGTATCCGTTTTGCCTCGGATCCGGATTTGCCGATTTTTCAACCGTAGGCAAAAACGCTGTCGACCAAAAAAACCGTATGCGAACCTTATCCGGTTCTTTTAACATTGTTGTCTATGAGAACCGTACACAGAATTTCAGAATACGGTAGCACACGGTTTTTCTAATCCGTTTTTGGAGTTGACACATGCGCAGATTGGAATTTCAATAGAACAATAGTAACTTTATTAAATTGCTGGAAAACTTATTCCAACAAAATAGCAAAACCGTTGGCAAAAACTGATGCAAACGGATAGAACCGTACGGGGAAAACCCATATACGTTTTAATTTGGAGTCATACGGTTGTATACGGTTGCATACGGTTTTTGCTATACGTTTTTTAGCGGAAAACCGTATACGGTAACCGTATTTGAAAAACGTGGTGTGAACCCAGCCTAAGGATCCACCTATGTTTGTACACACAAAAGGGAAATCAATAGGGGATACTTTAATTAGAGTAAAAAAGAAGGATACACAGAGATTTTTGGCTACTCCTAAAAAGGGTACATTTGCATGCCTGTCGTGTATGCAATGTAGCAGCATTATCAAAGGGGATAATATCCATCATCCCAAAAAAGGACATAACATTCCGGTGAAAGGCTATTTTAGTTGCACTAGTGAGAACGTCATATACTTATTAAAATGCCCGTGCGGTATGGGCTATGTAGGGCAAACTAGTAGGATGATAAAAATACATATTGCTAAACATAAAAATGCTAATAAGGAAAATAAGACCTATCCCACAGAAAACAAATTTGGAGAAACCTCAGTAGCTAGACATTTTTTAGAAAACAACCATAGAACCAGTGATTTAAGATGGCAAGTAATAGAACAGAAGGTGTGAATAGGGAGAGTAACAAAAAGCAGCTTCTCCGTAGGGAAGTATTCTGGATAATAGAACTTGAAACTATCCAACTTCAGGATTTAATGAAATATGTAGTTTTAGACCGTTCTTATAATATTTATAATATTAGAAAGTATAAAGTACAATGTTTTGTAAAAATGTTATTAATATATTTATAGAACGTATCTTAATTAATTGAAAGTAGGTGTGCATATACGTACATAAGGAGGTCTTTCAACAGGTTCAGGTACGCATGAGTAAGGGGGCGTGCCCCTCGAAACGTTGCGTCATATCCTGTTGCCTCTGAGCTGTGAATACCTGGCTGAATTGTAAATGTTGCATACTGCACTTTATTGAAAAATTGAAAAAATAAAGAAGACCGACTGGTCGTTTATACTCTACTGGAATAGTGAGTTAATCTTTTCATGTGTATGCTAGCACTGCCTTTGCGTATAAAGCCCAGGAACTTTGTGTATACTGCATGTTTGGGAGCTACAAGTGGAGCTCCGCACCTGGTGATTGATTGCAGCACCATAGAACTTTGCTCATTGTGATATTCACACACAGCCTATTGGTTTTCCTGTGTGTGAACAGTTTAATGTTTCCTGGTCAGGGAAGAGTTAATGTCTCTGGCTCTTTCAGCTTCGGCCTCTGTTAGCCAATAGCCTTTTGGGTGTGTCTATTTAAAGTCAGCCCAGCCTAGCCTTAGCGCTGGTGATTATCCTCATTATGCCCTGACTTTCTGCTATGCTGGACATGCTGCTAACTTGCTACTGCCATGCAGCTAATGGAGGCTGGGTGAAACTCTTCTTATTTGAGCTTTTAATCTACTATATCTGTTTTAGCATGCACTTTGTATTTTCTGGTTTTAGCCATGTTTTGGCATGCTCTTAGTAGATTTTAAGCTGTGTTTAGTCGGTTTTAGAATTTATATATCCTTTCTGTTATGTGTCTGTTCACATTGTGTATTCTCTTGTATACGTTTGTGAAATTCTGTGTTTTATTTTTCTGTTTTCCTACTGGGCCAGCATCCTGACCACACTGCGGTGTGTGTGCCGCTGGTAAATAGTCTATTTGGATTTATTATTAATGGCTATTCCTATAGTGGAGTGGAGTGTTCAGTTTGTGTGTCCAGTTTGAATAGTGTCCTATGTTAGGCATCCCTGTTTCTGCTCCATGGGGACAATCCTGTCTACTGGAGGTTTTCTGAGGGATTGCGATTCCTGTCCTGTTCAGTGTGTACTGTGTTTTATAATTATATCCTGTGTATCTAGATATCCCTGTTACCTGTCCATGAGGAGTCTGGGGAATTCAGAATTAGAACAACAAATCTCTGTGCTCCAAGGTGGACTCTGGGAGATTGCGTTCTAGTATCAAGACATTCCTGTTTCTACTGGAGGTTATCTGGGGGATTGCGATAATTCCTGTTAGCTATTGATCCCTGTTTCTGGTCCAGTGGGACTTCGTGTCTATTGGACGTTCTGAGGAATTATGCTATATTCCTGTCTGTTCCTATAGTCTGTTGACTTATCCTTTTTCCTGTCTGGTGTTTTGAACTCTATTTATGTAGTTCTTTATTCAGATCTTTGGAGTTCTGTTCATGACAACTGATCTAGAGAGTCCTCTGTTCATGACCACTGATCTAAAGAGTCCTCTGTTCACAGCCACTGAGCCCCCTGTTCATGTCCACCGATCTCTGGTGTCCTCTGTTCATGGCCACTGATTTGTGTCCTCTGTACTACTCTCTGATCTGTGCACTCTGAACTTATATACAGGGTGGGCCATTTATATGGATACACCTTAATAAAATGGGAATGGTTGGTGATATTAACTTCCTGTTTGTGGCACATTAGTAAATGTGAGGGGGGAAACTTTTCAAGATGGGTGGTGACCATGGCGGCCATTTTGAATCCAACTTTTGTTTTTTCAATAGGAAGAGGATCATGTGACACATCAAACTTATTGGGAAATTCACAAGCAAAACAATGATGTTCTTGGTTTTAACATAACTTTATTCTTTCATGAGTTATTTACAAGTTTCTGACCACTTGTAAAATGTGTTCAATGTGCTGCCCATTGTGTTGGATTGTCAATGCAACCCCCTTCTCCCACTCTTCACACACTGATAGCAACACCGCAGGAGAAATGCTTATTAAGATGTATCCATATAAATGGCCCACCCTGTACTATAGAGTTGTATGTTCCTCTAAGTTTTCTGGTTGGTGACCGCCTATTTATTAGTGTGTGTTTTTATTAGGCCCCAGCACTTTAGTTAAGAAAGGGATCGGTACCCAGTTGTCGATTCACTGTCTTGGGTGGATGGGCAAGTAGGCAGGGAGAGATGGTTTTAGGGTCAGTTTAGGGCTCACTCTCCCTGTCCCCCAGTCGGTCCCTAACATCTATACTACTACCGTGAATGCTTATTGGACTTTGACCTGCTTCTATACATGGCTCAGTATAACTTAGAAACTCCACTGCATTAAACTATTTAACTCCAAACTATTTTAGCACAACCCACACAAAGTAACACTTAAAGCATACTTGTCAGTCCCCCCCCCCAAAAAAAAACAAAAAAAAGTTATATGTTGTTCAGGGCCGCATCCAGATTATGTATATCTAATTTGTATATGTCTATAACCTTTATTCATCTCATTCTCTCAGAATTACCTTTATTTACTTTCTATTATTTGCTCAGTGAGGTGTCTGTCCATGCAGAGGCATAGGGCGTGTCCTTTTCTTCTCACTTTCATGACTCCTCCCCCTCCCTCACTCTGCTCTGACTCGCAGAGGGATGGGAGCAAGTACAGCACCTTTGGACCTGCCTGCAGCCCTGTCAATTACTCATGGTGTCCATGACATGTCGATGACCACTGGACACTGCAGGACTGGTATGTGTCCTAGGAGACAGGGGGACACTCTAATGACCATTTTTTTTGACTGGCTTTTTCAGTATGAAATACTGAAAATTTTCTGATGAATGCAATTTCAAAACATATTGTTTTTGCATGCTTTATAACACATCAAACGTTATTGTATCTGACAGTGCCCATTTAACGTATGTACTAAATATTTAACCATCAATGGTATATACAGTATGTCCACTGTGTATGTAGCTGTGTTTAGAGTCACGAAGTATGAGAATAGCATTGAATTCTTTACTTTTCTGTTGAGTTAAAGAGCATACAGTGAGAGGTGTCTTTCATACTAGATTTTCTTTTGTTTTAGTTAGGTTATATAGTTTATTTTACTATTTATTGTACTATATAAGTTAATTATGTTTATGTTTTTGCTTTAGTTTTTCAAACACAATTTAAGATCCTTTGGGGAAGTAATGTATTAGAAACTGAAACTAATAAAGAAGAAAACAGCATCATAAGTGATGGAAAAAAAACATTGCCCACTAGAGACATTTCACACCATGATGTGGAGAAATTAGAAGCCTTGCTTGATGATGATGGGGATCTAGAAGTGCAGAGAAGACCAACATCGCCTTCTGACAGACCTGAATCTCCAGCCTGTATTCGGGATGTTGTGTGTCCAATGATTCTTACAATTGGGAGTGAAGATGACGCGGAAGAGGCTTCATGCAATGCTGAAGATGTGCTTAAAATCGGTAAGGGATAGATTGCATTCGTATATTTTATGTTCTGTGTTAGGTCTTTTGTAACATCTACCATATTTTTCTTAGAGTTTAGCTTGGTCTAAGCATATACTCTTGGTTATAATAAAATATAAGGATAAGTGTCCAGTCTGTGCCTCCCAAATAGAATCATGAAGGTATATGGAACATTAGTTGACAGTTTATAAGAGTAAAATATAGTAAGAGACTAGTATGGTAAAATTAAAAGGTTTAGTTTAAGACTGAAGTACGATATACTTACCTTATAAATACAGATTTTTTTTCAAGAAAATAAAGTATTTCTCACAGAAAAGGATTGCAGTAACATGTTTTGCTATACATATTTTTATTCCCTTTGTGTGTATTTGAAAAAAACCAAAAAAGGGATGAAAAAAAGCAAATTGGACATAATGTCACACCAAACTCCAAAAATGGGCTGGACAAAATTATTGGCACCCTTTCAAAATTGTGGAAAAATAAGATTGTTTCAAGCATGTGATGCGCCTTTAAACTTGCCTGGGGCAAGTAACAGGAGTGAGCAATTTAAAAATAACACCTGAAAGCGGATAAAAAGGAAAGAAGTTCACTTAGTCTTTGCATTGTGTGTCTGTGTGTGCCACACTAAGCAAGGACAACAGAAAGAGGAGAAGAGAACTGTCTGAGGACTTGAGAACCAAAATTGTGGAAAAATATCAACAATCTCAAGGTTACAAGTCCATCTCTAGAGATCTAGATTTTCCTTTGACCACCGTGTGCAACATTATCAAGAAGTTTGCAACCCATGGCACTGTAGCTAATCTCCCTGGGCTTGGATGGAAGAGAAAAATGAAAGGTGTGAATGCAGGATAGTCCAGATGGTGGATAAGCAGCCCCAAACAAGTCCCAAAGATATTCAAGCTGTCAAGCAGGCTCAGGGAGCATCAGTGTCAGCAACAACTATCCATCAACATTTAAATGAAATGAAATGCTGTGGCAGGAGGAAACCCAGGAGGACCCCACTGCTCACACAGAGACATAAAAAAGCAAGACTACATTTTGCCTAAATGAACTTGAGTAAGAAAAATCCTTCTGGGGAAACTTCTTGTGGACAGATGAGACCAAGATAGAGCTTTTTGGTAAAGCACATCATTCTACTGTTTACCAAAAACGGAATGAGGCCTACAAAGAAAAGAACATAGTGAAATATGGTGGAGGTTCAATTATGTTTTGGGGCTGTTTTGCTGCCTCTGGCACTGGGTGCCTTGAACGTGTGCAAGGCATCATGAAATCTGAGGATTACCAACGGATTTTGAGTCCCACTGTACAGCCCAGTATCATAAGCTGGGTCTGTGTCCGAGATTTTGGGTCTTCCAGCAGGACAATGACCCCAAACATACGTCAATATTTGCCGTATATTTACGGCCATGACTGTAAAGTTTTATCCAGGATAGAATATATTTAAAGTTACCACGCATGCAGTTTGCACAGGTGAAAATTTGTCTTAAGTATGAACACGTGCGTGTTGGTGCCTGAAGTAAGCATGTAAGTTTAAAGGGGTACACCGCTGCTCAGCAAGTCAATGGGATGACGTCACAAGCTCCCGGCGCCGGATCCAGGGTTCGGAACAGTTTGTACCCCTTTAAGTTCTTGCACATCCTTTCCCACTCATGGAAATAGCTTGTTCCAGGCTCTGAGGGATACAAGTGTATGTGCATCCTGAATGAAGCATGTACAGGGAAGGAAAAGCAAATATGCTGATTTATGCTGATGCAGCGATGGAAAGAATAACAAAAAAATAATAATTTCAAATAAATTATGAATGGATTCACATGAATTGAACTATTTGTTCTACCCACTAGGGGTATATGATGGAGATCAATACAAGTGTAGTAAATATAAGAAATATTTATTTTTCTCCTAAAATAACAGTTTATCACTGAAGTACATAGTAAATGAAATAGTAAAAATGTGTTAACCCAAAACACAATTAAAAAATGACAATTATAAAATATCAATGCATTTATAATGATACAGAGTGTCCACCTGCAAGAAAAATATATATAATGTCCACCTGCAGTAAAGACGTCCACCTAGGAGGTGATAGTGTCCACTCAAATGCAATAAGGGTCTACTTATAGAAAGTTTCAGCTAGAGTCTATAGGGGTATAGAAAAATATAGTGCTGTCACTCAGGATATCAGGATGCACAGTTCCGTGTGAGTAGCAACAGATAGATGTCAGCATAAGCAATTTCCACAATTCCATTCGCTAATTTGATGGATACATGCCAAGTCTAGTATGGAAAGTACTAGCGACCTTGTTTGGCACTGTGTGCCACTAGCCGCTCCACGTCGGGGGCCACGGGTCCTGCACCGGAGCTCTAACCAGCGGTAGTTCATGTCCTCAGGCAGCCACACGCCTGCCGGCATCTCGGATGTTCCTCACTGCTGCACGTTGGTGAGCTTCTGGTATCGACGGTCAGCTGATTGCAGGTCAGCTGGCCGAAGCTGATCGCTCCATCAGATGGAAATGACTTGTAGTTACCGGTGGTGGTTTCCGATGGCAACGGACCTGAGTGGTGGGAGGATGTTCCTTTATTGATGTCTGGAACTCTAATAGAACCGATGGTGGAAATAGTTAACCCTTTTGCATCCAAGATAAGCATCCAAGATAAGCGTTCAGAGTGATAACCCACAGTGTGAACAACGGTCAAAAGCCAAAACAGTAGCTGCAGCAAACTTTTCACCAAACGTTTCGGGTTATTGGGAATAAGCTTGCAATGAGGGGCGGAGCGTGATGTGACAGTGCTCCGGCCCTGTGATCGGCAGTAATCAGACCCAGAGTGAAAACGGGGTGCGGCGTTCAAGATCACGGGGGTCCCCAGCGACGGGACCCCCGCGATCAGGCATCTTATCCCCTATCCTTTGGATAGGGGATAAGATGTCTAAATGCCGGAGTAACCCTTTAACTGTTTTTTGTTTTGTTTTTTGTTTGGTTTTTGAAGAAATTTTTGGTGCCTAAACAGTAATTGGATCTAAAAAGGAGTGTATGTAGCATGCAAACGTTAAAGGGTCACTCTAGGTAAAACTGACATGATATAATGGAGGGCCAAAGGTTGCCATGGATGGATAGATTCAACAGATAACTGGAATAAGTCATGCATAATTCCCTCCAGTCCTGCACTTTTTTGTGGTTTAATGATCGAACAGTTTATCAGCTTTGCCTTATGTGATATAATTATTCAGAATTTTACTGCTGTAGTCTTATAAAGTCATGAATGTATTCCTGCACTACTGTGTGCCTCACTCATCCCCACCCTCCATGGAGTTCCAGCATCCTCTTACCTCTTTTTAGTTTAGATTCCCTATTGTTTTTGTCTCTATCTTTTCAGACTGCCCTTGCTCTTCTCTTATACTTAGCACTCCTATGCTAATAGGGTTAACCATCATCTTCTTGAATTGGGCTGGTTAACTTCATCTTTAGTAGCTGTAAATTATAGTGTCTAGCACTAGGCAAGTGAAATAAAAATTATATCAATCAATGTTCTTCCTTACATGAAGTCTAAAAGCATTTTGATGGATGTGTCAATTGTGCCCCAAGAGTTTTTTAATGCTGTGTAACATTTTATTACAAGCTGTTCTGGAGAGAATGCATGTACCATAGGTCAAGAACAGCTTGAAAGCGCTGTTGGTTCTTTGGAATCTTAGGTTTTTGTTTTTTCCCAATACAAAGCTTCAAATTTCCTTGCTACTCGTATGTTGTACTGTTACGAAGGGGACTATGGTAAAAAATGTTTTTTTTATACAGTGGGGCAAAAAAGTATTTAGTCTGCCACCAATTGTGCAAGCTCTCCCTCTTAAAAAGATGAGAGGCCTGTAATTTTCATCATAGGTATACCTCAACTATGAGAGGCATCATGATAAAAAGAAATCCATGAAATCACATTGTCTGATTTTTAAAGAATTTATTAGCAAATTATTGTGGAAAATAAGTATTTGGTCAATAAGAAAAGTTCATCTCAATACTTTGTTTTCCCACACTGTTGCTGGTATTTTGGCCCATCCATGCAGATCTCCTCTAGAGCAGTGATGTTTTGGTGCTGTCGCTGGGCAACACAGACTTTCAACTTCCTCCAAAGGTTTTCTATGGGGTTTAGATCTGGAGACTGGCTAGGCCGCTCCACGACCTTTGAAATGATTCTTACGAAGCCACTCCTTCGTTGCCCAGGTGGTGTGTTTGGGATCATTGTCATGCCGAAAGACCCAGCCACGTTTGATCTTCAATGCCCTTGCTGATGGAAGGAGGTTTTCACTCAAAATCTGACGATACATGGATCTATTCATTCTTTCCTTTACACGGATCAGTCGTCCTGGTCCCTTTGCTGAAAAACAGCCCCAAAGCATGATGTTTCCACCCCCATGCTTCACAGTAGGTATGCTGTTCTTTGGATGCAGCTCAGCATACTTTCTCATATAAGCACGAGGAGTTGAGTTTTTACTATAAAGTTCTACTTTGGTTTCACCTGACCATTTGACATTCTCCCAATACTCTTCTGGATCATCCAAATTCTCTTTAGCAAACTTCAGACAGGCCCTAACATGTACAATCTTAAGCAGGGGGACACGTCTGGCACTGCATGATTTGAGTCCTTGGTGGCGTAGTGTGTTACTGATTGTAGCCTTTGTTACTTTGATCCCAGCAGATTTAGTCTTCCCAGCCTGGTGCAGGTTTACAATTTTGTTTCTGGTGTCCTTCGACAGCTCTTTGGTCTTGGCCATAGTGGAGTTTGGAGTGTGACTGTTTGAGGTTGTGGACAGGTGTCTTTTATACTGATAACAAGTGCAAACAGGTGCCATTAATACAGATAATGAATGGAGGAGAGAGGAGACTTAAAGGGGTACTCTGCACCCCTAGTCATCTTATCCCCTATCCAAAGGATAGGGGATAAGATGTCAGATCGCCGGGGTCCCGCTGGTGGGGACCCCCGGGATCTCGGCTGCAGCACCCACCTGTACAGCTTCCACCTCACACTGGCATTGCTTGTGGCTTCGGATCCCGACCCGCAGAAGAGCATGACATCACGACTCTGCCCCGTGTGACGTCATGCCCCAATGCAAGTCTATGGGAGGGGGCGTGACGGACCTCCCATAGACTTGCATTGAGGGGGCGGGGTGTGACGTCACACGGGGTGGAGTCGTGATGTCACGCTCTTCCGCCATTGTGGTCGGGATCCAAAGCCAAAAGCAATGCCGGTTGGGTGCTGCAGCCGAGATCCCGGGGGTCCCCAGCAGTGAGACCCCGGCGATCTGACATCTTTTCCCCTATCCTTTGGAAAGGGGATAAAATGTCTAGGGGTGCAGAGTACTCCTTTAAATAAGAAGTTACAGGTCTGTGAGAGCCAGAAATCTTGCTTGTTTTTAGGTGAACAAATACTTATTTTCCACCATAATTTGCAAATAAATTCTTTAAAAATCAGACAATGTGATTTTATGGATTTTTTTTCTCATTATGTCTCTCATAGGTGAGGTATACCTATGATGAAAATTACTGGCGCCTCTCATCTTTTTAAGTGGGAGAACTTGCACAGTTGGTGGCTGATTAAATACTTTTTTGCCCCACTGTATAATTTGAAAGCTTTATTTATTTTTGCTATGCCCTACTGTTCTCAAGATAAGGATTTTACTTGTTATGCAATTTTTTTTTATGTACAATTTCTATGAAAAGTCAGCCCTACAATGGGTCCCACTGGGTCCATTGCACTCAAGGGGCACTTTTACAGGGACCCAATGTGCCACCCATCACTGCTAGTGTCACCATGCCCCACCCCCCTCCTCCCCCCACACACTTTCTGTGACCTGTCAGCATTATCACTCACACTGAACAACATTTGTTTTAACCCCTTAAGGACGCAGCCCTTTTTCACCTTAAGGACTGAGCCCTTTTTCGCAATTATGACCACCGTCACTTTACGAATTAATAACGCGAAAACGCTTTTACCGAATATTCTGATTCTGAGATTGTTTTTTCGTGACATATTCTACTTTATTTTGGTGGTAAATTTTCGGCGTTAATTTCATCCTTTTTTGGTGAAAAATCCCAAAATTTCATGAAAATTTTGAAAATTTAGCATTTTTCTAACTTTGAAGCTCTCTAATTGTAAGGAAAATGGATATTCCAAATAAATTTTATTTTTCTTCACAAACTCAATATGTCCACTTTATGTTGGCATCATAAAATGGACATATTTTTGCTTTTTGAAAAAATTAGAGGGCTTCAAAGTAGAGCAGCAATTTTCAAAAATGTCATGAAAATTGCTAAATCTGAAGGGACAGATTTTACAGAACTACAACTCCCAGCATGCCTGGGCAGTCAAGGCATGCTGAGAGTTGTAGTTTGGCAACATCTGGAGGGCTACTGTTTGGGCACCACTGTAACAGTGGTCTCCAAACTGTGACCCTCCAGATGTTGCAAAACTACAACTCCCAGCATGCCCAGACAGCTTTTGGCTGTCTGGGCATGCTGGGAGTTGCAGTTTGGCCCCCCTAGTGGTTGCCACAGTAAAGATCGATTTACTTTGACTTTCAATTCCCCCCCCCCACTGTCGATTCCCTACCTGATCAGGATCCTGCAGGCTCCAGCGAAGATCCCAGGTCCCCAGGCATCTTCTCCTGCAGGTACGGCCTCCATCTTCCCAGAGCCCCTCGACATCCAGGGGCGGGCAGAACGGGGGGTTGCCATGGCAACCCCCTGTCCTGCGCTGCCATTGGTCAGAACTCTGTTCTGAGTAATGGCAGGGGATAGGAGTAGATCACAGCTTTGCGATCTCACTCCAATCCTTTAGGCTGATCGGGGTTGTTGCTGACAACTCCGATCAGCCCTATTTTCCGGGTGATCGGGTCACCAGAGACCCGATCAGCCCGAAATTGGAGAAAATCGCATGTCTGAATTGACATGCGATTTTCTCCGATTGCCGACATGGGGGGGTCTCAGGACCACCCTGGGCGATGTGCCAGGGTGCCTGCTGAATGATTTCAGCAGGCATCCGGCTCCGGTCCCCAACCGGCTAGCGGTGGGGACCGGATTTCCCACGGGCGTATGGATACGCCCTCGGTCCTTAACCCCTTCAGGACCAAGCCCATTTTGGCCTTAAGGACCGGAGCGTTTTTTGCACATCTGACCACTGTCACTTTAAACATTAATAACTCTGGAATGCTTTTAGTTATCATTCTGATTCTGAGATTGTTTTTTCGTGACATATTCTACTTTAACATAGTGGTAAAATTTTGTGGTAACTTGCATCCTTTCTTGGTGAAAAATCCCAAAATTTCATGAAAAAATGGAAAATTTTGCATTTTTCAAACTTTGAAGCTCTCTGCTTGTAAGGAAAATGGATATTCCATTTTTTTTTTTATTATTCACATATACAATATGTCTACTTTATGTCTGCATCATAAAATTTATGAGTTTTTACTTTTGGAAGACACCAGAGGGCTTCAAAGTTCAGCAGCAATTTTCCAATTTTTCACAAAATTTTCAAACTCGCTATTTTTCAGACACCAGTTCAGGTTTGAAGTGGATTTGAAGGGTCTTCATATTAGAAATACCCCATGAAAGACCCCATTATAAAAACTACACCCCCCAAAGTATTCAAAATGACATTCAGTCAGTGTTTTAACCCTTTAGATGTTTCACAGGAATAGCAGCAATCTGAAGGAGAAAATTCAAAATCTTCATTTTTTACACTCGCATGTTCTTGTAGACCCAATTTTTGAATTTTTGCAAGAGGTAAAAGGAGAAAATTTTTACTTGTATTTGTAGCCCAATTTCTCTTGAGTAAGCACATACCTCATATGTCTATGTTAATTGTTCGGCGGGCGCAGTAGAGGGCTCAGAAGCGAAGGAGCGACAAGGGGATTTTGGAGAGAACATTTTTCTGAAATGGTTTTTGGGGGGCATGTCACCTTTAGGAAGCCCCTAGGGTGTCAAACCAGCAAAAAAAATAACACATGGCATACCATTTTGGAAACTAGACCCCTTGGGGAACATAACAAGGGGTAAAGTGAACCTTAATAACCCACAGGGGTTTCATGACTTTTGCAAATGTAAAAAAAAAGTAAAATTTTTTACCTAAAATGCTTGTTTTCCCAAAAATTTTACATTTTTGAAAAGGGTAATAGCAGAAATTGCCCCCCAAAATTTGAAGCCCAATTTTTCCCGATTCAGAAAACACCCCATATGGGGGTAAAAAGTGCTCTGCTGGCGCACTACAGGTCTCAGAAGAGAAGGAGTCACATTTGGCTTTTTGGAAGCAAATTTTGCTTTGGGGGCATGCCGCATTTAGGAAGCCCCTATGGTGCCAGGACAGCAAAAAAAAACATATGGCATACCATTTTGGAAACTAGACCCCTTGGGGAACATAACAAGGGGTAAAGTGAACCTTAATACCCCACAGGGGTTTCATGACTTTTGCAAATGTAAAAAAAAAGTAAAATTTTTTACCTAAAATGCTTGTTTTCCCAAAAATTTTACATTTTTGAAAAGGGTAATAGCAGAAAATGCCCCCCAAAATTTGAAGCCCAATTTCTCCCGATTCAGAAAACACCCCATATGGGGGTAAAAAGTGCTCTGCTGGCGCACTACAGGTCTCAGAAGAGAAGGAGTCACATTTGGCTTTTTGGAAGCAAATTTTGCTTTGGGGGCATGCCGCATTTAGGAAGCCCCTATGGTGCCAGGACAGCAAAAAAAAAAAACACATGGCATACCATTTTGGAAACTAGACCCCTTGGGGAACATAACAAGGGGTAAAGTGAACCTTAATACCCCACAGGGGTTTCATGACTTTTGCAAATGTAAAAAAAAAGTAAAAAATTTTACCTAAAATGCTTGTTTTCCCCAAAATTTTACATTTTTGAAAAGGGTAATAGCAGAAAATACCCCCCAAAATTTGAAGCCCAATTTTTCCCGATTCCGAAAACACCCCATATGGGGGTAAAAATTGCTCTGCTGGCGCACTACAGGTATCAGAAGAGAAGGAGTCACATTTGGCTTTTTGGAAGCAAATTTTGCTCTGGGGGCATGCCGCATTTAGGAAGCCCCTATGGTGCCAGGACAGCAAAAAAAAAACACATGGCATACCATTTTGAAAACTAGACCCCTTGGGGAACATAACAAGGGGTAAAGTGAACCTTAATACCCCACAGGGGTTTCATGACTTTTGCAAATGTAAAAAAAAAGTAAAATTTTTTACCTAAAATGCTTGTTTTCCCAAAAATTTTACATTTTTTAAAAGGGTAATAGCAGAAAATACACCCCAAAATTTGAAGCCCAATTTCTCCCGATTCATTAAACACCCCATATGGGGGTAAAAAGTGCTCTGCTGGCGCACTACAGGTATCAGAAGAGAAGGAGTCACATTTGGCTTTTTGGAAGCAAATTTTGCTCTGGGGGCATGCCGCATTTAGGAAGCCCCTATGGTGCCAGGACAGCAAAAAAAAAAACATGGCATACCATTTTGGAAACTAGACCCCTTGGGGAACATAACAAGGGGTAAAGTGAACCTTAATACCCCACAGGGGTTTCATGACTTTTGCAAATGTAAAAAAAAATTTTTAATTTTTACCTAAAATGCTTGTTTTCCCAAAAATTTTACATTTTTGAAAAGGGTAATAGCAGAAAATACCCCCCAAAATTTGAAGCCCAATTTCTCCCGATTCCGAAAACACCCCATATGGGGGTAAAAAGTGCTCTGTTGGCGCACTACATGTCTCAGAAGAGAAGGAGTCACATTTTGGCTTTTTGGAAGCAAATTTTGCTCTGGGGGCATGTCTCATTTAGGAAGCCCCTTTGGTGCCAGGACAGCAGAAAAAAAACCACATGGCATTACATTTTGGAAACTAGACCCCACGGGAAACGTAACAGTGTTACAGTGAGTTCTTACACCTCACAGGTTTTTTTGAAAAGTGGGCCTAAATTGAAAAATTTGATTTTTTTACACTAAAATGCTGGGGTTACCCAATTTTTAACATTTTCACAAGGGGTAATATGAGGAATTGGGTTACAAATTTTGGAGGGCTTTTTCCCCTGACTATAAAAATCCATCCACATATGGGGTAACGTGCTGGGCGGGCGCACAACAAGAATCAGAAGTCATAGAGGTCACTTTGTATTTGTGGCCTATGGCATATCAGTAGCTGACGGTTACATACATTCCGAGGAAAATACAAAAATGAAACACCCACATGTGACACCATTACAGAAAGTACCCACCCTGAGGAATGGGTATAGGGGTAAAGAGGACATTTCTAATGCACAGGGGTTTCCTAAATTTATTTTCCAGGAATGGATGAAGGGTAGCTTTTGAAAATTGCAATTTTCAACCTATGCTCTGCTTCATCTTTTTGGGAACAACTAACATGTGACTCTGAATTGTCGCCTGGAAATACGACAGAGCTCAGCGAGAACTCTTCGCATTTGAGGCGGATGTTTGTTACGGACCTAACAGTTACATACATTCAGAGGAAAATACAAGAAAGGAACACCCATATGTGAGATTATTACAAACAGTACACCCCCTAGGGAAGGTGTATAGGGTGAAGTGGAGATTTGGAACAGATGGGTGTTCCCTTCATTTATTTTCCAGGAATGGATGAAGTGTAATATGGGGGGAAGAAAATTGCAATTTTAGAACTGATATGCCAATTATTTTCCCAGAATGATGACCCAGAGTACAGCCAAAAGTAAAAAGGATGCCCGCCCCAAACCCTATACTCTGAATCATCATTCTGGGAAGGGGATATGTGGGGCCGTCCCTATTCTGTTACCTCAAATGCGCAACCCGCTCAGGTGGGGAGAGAGAGCGTTGCGCATTTGAGGCAACTGCAAACCTCCAATGCTGTTGACTCTGTGTCCCATGACCCATTTTTTAGGGGGAAGAAAAAAAATAGATATTGGGGGTATTGAGAAAAGGTTTTTTTTTTTTTGGGGGGGGGGGGGGGGGTTTGGTATAAAATTTGGAAGACAATGTACATTGGAGTCGAATTGTGGGTAATGAAAATTAGGGCAAATGACGGAAAATTTAGTACTCCATGGAAGTGTGATACTCCCTGAAGGAGCCTATGCAGAGGCCCGGATGATCGGGGCAAGTGTCGCATTGAGTGGTGGTGTCCTTCCGAATCCCCCTCTTGCGACACACTCTGCATTTCTTCTGAGATCGTCCCTTCTTTCCAGTGTGGGGGATCACACCTGGAAAGTGTTGGCCGGGGACGATCCGGGGACCTGAAGTTACAGAGGTGCTCTGACCCGCTCTTTGGCGGTCACCATAGATGAGGGCCTTTAGAACTTCCTCTTGGAACTCCAGGTATGTCCCTGTGTTGCCAGCGTTCTTGTACAGTACAAAAGAGTTGTACATGGCAACCTGTACCATGTAGACCGCAACTTTTTTGTACCATATCTTTGTTTTCCGCATGGCATTATATGGCTTGAGGACTTGATCAGAAAGATCAACTCCCCCCATATACCGATTGTAGTCCAGAATACAATCGGGCTTGAGGACCGGTCCCACGGTACCTCGCACAGGGACAGGGGTGCTGCCATTCCCATGAATTGTGGTGAGCATAAGGACATCCCTCTTGTCCTTATACCGGACCAACAACAGGTTATCATGGGTGAGGGCACGGGACTCACCCCGGGGGATAGGAGTCTGCAGGGGATAGGAAGGATGGCCTCTTTGATTCTTCCGGACTGTCCCACAAGCGAGCGTGGATCTGGCGGCGAGGGATGTGAAGAGAGGGATACTAGTATAAAAGTTATCCACGTAAAGGTGGTAACCTTTATCTAGCAATGGGTGCAAAAGGCCCCAAACGATTTTCCCGCTAACACCCAGAGTGGGGGAACAATCTGGGGGTTCAATGCAGGAATCTCGTCCCTCATACACCATAAACTTGCAAGTGTACCCGGAGGTACTCTCGCAAAGTTTATACATCTTCACGCCATACCGCGCTCGCTTGGTAGGGATGTATTGCCGGAAGCTGAGTCTCCCCTTAAAGCTGATGAGCGACTCATCAATAGCGACCTCCCTTCCAGGGACATAGGCCTCCCAAAATCTGGCCCCGAAGTGATTGATGACCGGCCTGATTTTATACAGGCGGTCATACGCGGGATCAGTTCGGGGGGGGACATGCCGCATTATCAGCATAATGCAAACATCTCCGAATGGCCTCGAACCGGGAACGTGCCATGGCCATACTGTAGAGGGGTGTCTGGTAAAAGACGTCCCCACTCCAATATTGCCTGACACTGGGTTTTTTAACTAGACCCATATGCAGCGCAAGGCCCCAAAAGGTCCTCATTTCGGCTGCATCGACTGGAGTCCAGCCACCGGGTCTAGCTAAAAGTGAGCCCGGGTTAGCGGCGACGAACTGTTGGGCATACAGATTCGTCTGTGTAACCATTAGATTAACAAAGTCGTCACTGAAAAAATGACCGAAAAAGTCCTTTTCAGTGAACCCGGCGATGTTAATCTTGATTCCTGAGTCGCCAACAAACTCAGGAATCACGGGCTCGTGGTCCGCTGGCTCAGCCCAGACAAGTTCTCCGGTATGAGGTACCAGTGACCTTGGCAGGGGGGCTTCACTAGTATGAGCGCCAGGGGGACTCATACTAGCATGGGGCACAGGGTCAAGGGCAGAGGAGGTTTGCGGCACCGCACGGCGGCGTCTCCGCCGCCTTGGTGGCTCATCATCAGAACTAGATGATAAGGAGGACGATGAAATAAGGAAGGTGGGGTCTTCATCGTCCTCTGAGCCGCTCTCGGTGTCGGAGGCAATTATGGCATATGCCTCCTCCGCCGAAAACGCTCTGCGGGCCATTTCCCTACTCTAATGGGGATACGGGTATGTGTGTGTGTGGGGGGGGGAAACTTTATTGGTGTGTGTGCTGCGTGTGGTGTGGTGCGATACTACCTCCCTAACCCGCCCTAACCCGCCCTAACCTAACCTAACTAAACTAACCCGCCCTAACAGAAAAAAATATTAAATAAAAAGGGGACTTTTAAAAAAAAAAGGGGGACTTCTAGCGCAAAAAAAACCCTGCGCCAAAAAAATAAGCGTTTATCTAATCAGTGGTGTGCGCACTGATTAGCGCTTGTGGCGGCAAGGGGCGCAGAAGTCAGAGGGGGGTCCGGCCACTCAGCCCAGAACAGTGGCTGGTGGCTTGTACTCAGACCCCCACACAAAAAACCCGAAAAATAAAATAAAAAAATGCTTAACCCCGGAAAAAATGCACCCGCCTGAACAAAAAAAAAAACGCTGATCAGTGATAAATCACCGACAGCCGTGGGACAGGCTGCACACACAGGTACGGTCCGTCCACACAGTACACGCCTGCTACTGGTGGCACGGACCGCCTATGGGTGCAAAAAAAATACGCGTTAACCGAAAAAAGTGCCTTTACCACAAAAAAAAACGCTGATCAGTGATAAATCACTGACAGCGGTGAGGCACGCCGCACACACAGGTAAGGTCCGGCCACACAGTACACGCCTGCTACTGGTGGCACGGACCGCCTATGGGTGCAAAAAAAGCGCTAGAAAACGCGTAAAAAAGCGCCGGCACCACAAAAAAAAACGCTGATCAGTACTACGGGACTGATCAGCGGCGGGTGGGCTTTAACAAACGGTGGCGGACCGCTCTTTTATAACTAAGAGGGTCCGCACACACGCTTAGGGAAAAAAGAAAAAAAAAAAGATCTGCGCCAAAAAAAAAGGCTGGCGGCAGACCGCAGCGACCCAGCAGGGCCGGGGTCACGCAGCTAAAGGTGCTACGGACCCACGGACACCCACTGAGGTACGCCGA
This sequence comes from Hyla sarda, assembly GCF_029499605.1. NCBI lineage: Eukaryota > Metazoa > Chordata > Amphibia > Anura > Hylidae > Hyla > Hyla sarda. Next base: position 164,502,276 of record NC_079196.1, on the reverse strand, counting down.
AAAAAGAAAACTTTTTTTTTTTTTTAACCCTAACCTGTCCCTACCTAAATCTAAAGCTATCCCTGGGGATTTCTGTGCCAAGGGGCCACAGAAAGGGGGCAAGGGGCACTTTTTTTTTACTGAGGGGATGGTGGGCAGCACGGGGCTCCGTCGTGCACACCAGATCTCTGTGGAATGGTGGGCAGAACGGAGCAACGTGCTCCTAGCCCCCACCATCCCCTCCTATTACATTGTGATTGGTGCGGCCACTTTGGCCACCCAATCACAACTGTACTGAGGGGGGTGGCCACAATGCCAGCCCCCAGTACAGTACGGATGGTGATTGGTGGTGTATACTACACCACCAGTCACCATCTATATCCGGGTAACAGGGTCACACGTGACCCTGAGGACCCGGAACCGCTGCAGAACGCCGGTTAGTAGTTACCGGCGTCCTGCAGCGATCGCCGGTATAGGAGGTCCTCCGGACCTCCTCTGGCACACTGCCGGGATGTCTGCTGATAGAAATCAGCAGACATCCGGCTCCGATCCCCGCCCGGTGAGCGGCGGGGAACGGAATCGCAGCGCATCGCTCATCTGAATTGATGAGCGATGTGCTGCGATCGCCGACATGGGGGGACATAATGACCCCCCTGGGCGATATGCCGGGATGCCTGCTGAACGATTTCAGCAGGCATCCGGCTCCGGCGCCCCTCCGGCTAGCGGTGGGGGCCGGATTTCCCACGGGCGTATGGATACGCCCTCGGTCCTTAAGGACTCGGAATGCAGGGCGTATCCATACGCCCTATGTCCTGAAGAGGTTAAGGACTCAGAATGCAGGGCGTATCCATACGCCCTGTGTCCTGAAGAGGTTAATATACTCCGGGACGGACATGTAGTAGCTCTTCCCCCGCCTACTGTACAGCATTTCCTCTTCACCTCTCTCCCTGATGCAGGTAGTCCCTTGGAGTGTAGTGTCAAAGATCACAGTGCTGAAGTGGTATGAAGACCCTCACTGACTCCCAGTTTCCTCTCCCCAGATAACAGCTGTCGCAAGTTTGTTTTTTAAAGTCCAGACAAACCTATGTATTCAGGTCACAGTTAGCCTGATGCTGCCCATAGCACAGTTTGTTAACCCTTTCCCTGCTTTCAGCACTGTGTGTCTTCTTTCACCCCTCTCTTTTGTGGTGTGTGGATTTATGTTTACGATGGAAAATGCCCAAAAGAAAAAGTTTTATGTAAACAAAATACCCCCAAAAAGATTTTTATTGCTACCATTGTGGCCTTCATTTTATGACCTTAATTGTTGCAGCTATAAAATTTACATTCATAGCTTATAGCTATAGCCCAAAAACACTGCTGAAAATATGTCAAAGTGGATGTAAAATGTCCCAGAAGCAGAAATGTTTTGCTGTATCCAAAGGGGTTATTTGACCAAAACCACATTTGCATAAGTCTAAATTTAAATAAGAAATAATATCCAATAAATAACCTTGGTTTTTTCATCACCTAACTTCTAACCAACAGTAGAAATGTTATAAAATGAAGAGAACGTAGTACATACTCATTTTCTTGTAAGATCTAGAAGTTATAATGCTTCAATGGTTTTACTCGTTCGGTTGGGTCCCTGGCGGTCTTCACCTTCAGTATTTATAATGTCTTTTAAGTCGGGAAGGAATAATTAGTGTTTCCTAGTAAAGCAATTAACCTCAAATTTACAAACCGGCAGAAGGCTATCCGGCCCTTTTAAGGATCAATTTGTGTATCTTCCTAGAAGATTAAGTTAGCTGGAGTAAATGATGTCAATCTGTTTTAGCACAAGAAGATGTGAAGCCAAAGACTAGTGATGCATGTAAACAGTAGTGCAGGTTCTCCATAAATATGACATTTGACCCAATCCTCATATTGTTTTCTATTTATTTACATCAGAAAACTAAAGTAAATACGCTTAAAAATCTGCCTAACCATGTGCCTGGCAGCCGGGTTAAAAGATGACTCTGATGGTAGCAGACCACTACCATACCCTGAACAGCATATTTATATTAGAAATAGAGTAGAACATTTACAGTACTGTAATGAAGAGCACAGTAGGGAAATGTGGGAATTTTTTTTTAAAGGGAAGGGGATTACTGCGTCTTATATAAAGCCCTCAGTGTTACATAATGTAAGAAAAAAATGCAAGGTCTTTCTTTGAATGGGGTTTTGGCTGAAAGTGCTTTGATTTCTATTAGGCAGATCAGCAAACTGGTAGAGACTGGTCAAATTGAGCCTTAACGCCTTAAAGGGGTACTCCGCCCCTAGCATCTTATCCCTTATCCAGAGGATAGGGGATAAGATGTCAGATCGCGGGTGTCCTGCCGCTGGGGACCCCCGGGATCTCCGCTGCAGCGCCCCGCTATCATTACTGCACAGAGCAAACTCGCTCTGTGCGTAATGACCAACAATACAGTTGCCGGAGCATCGAGACATCACGGCTCCGCCCCTCGTGATGTCATAGCCCACCCCTGCAATACAAGTCTATGGGAGGGGTCGTGGCGGGACCCCAGTGATCTGACATCTTATCCTCTATCCTTTGCATAGGGGATAAGATGCTAGGGGCGGAGTACCCCTTTAAGGACCAGGCCAATTTCATTTTTGCGTTTTTCCTCTTCGCCTTCTAAAATCCATAACTCTTTTTTATTTCCATTCACAGACCTATGTGAGGGCTTTTTTTTTTTCTGCGTGACCAATTCTACTTTGTATTTATACCTCTCATTTAACATAAAATGTATAACAAACCCCCAAAAAATTTAAGTGAGGAAATTTAAATGAAAACCACAATTTTGCTAATTTTGGAGGATTTTGTTTTCACACAGTGCACTTTATGGTAAAATGACTTCATGGTATGTGTTTTTTATTCTGTGGGTCAATACGATTAAAATGATACCTATCTTTACATACTTTTCTATTATTGTATGGCTTTTAAAAAATATTAAACTTCTTTTTACAAAATCAGTATGTTTAAAATCTCCCAATTTTGACCACTTATACATTTTTAATTTTTCGGTATTTGGGGCTGTATGAGGGCTCATTTTCTGCACCATGATGACCTTTATTTTTCTTTAGTAGCACTTTTTTGTATATGTGACTTTTTTTTATCACTTTTTATAATTTTTTTGGTGAATGTAACTAAAAAGCAGCAATTATTTTTTTTTACATTTACGCCATTCACCGTATGGGATCATTAACATTATTTTTGATTGATCGGACATTTACGCACGCGGCGATGCCAAATATGTTTAATAATTCAAATTTTTTACACTTTTTAGAGGTAAAATGGGGAAAAGAGGGGATTTTTTTTTTTTTTTTTACTTATTTTTAATTTATGTCCCCATAGGGGACTATTCATGGCAATCATTAGATTGCAGATATGGTTCAGTGCTATGCATAGGCATAGCACTGATCAGTATTATTGCCCATCTTCTGCTCTGGTGTACTGAAAGGCAGATCAGTGCAAAAGACCTCAGGAAGGCGGCAGAGGCAGTTGAGGGAACTTCTGTCCACATCTAAGCTGATCTGATCCCTGCGGCAACGCTGTGGGCAATCAGTTTGGCAATTTCAACTGCCTCACTGCCACAGATGCTGTGATCTGTATTGATCATGGCATCTGAGGGGTTAATGGCGGACATCAGCGCGATTGCTGATATCCGCCATTACCGGCAGGTCCCCGGCTACTTGTATGAGACCTGCCTTGTATGATGCGAGCACCACTCCAATGCTCGCGGTCCTCCGCACCTGGACGTACATTTACGTCCTTGGTCATTAAGTAGTTAAAGGGGTACTCCCCTGGAAAACATTTTGTTTTTTAAATCACCTGGTACCAGAAAGTTAAAAAGATTTGTAAATGACTTCTATTTAAAAATCTTAACCCTTTCAGTACTTATCAGCTGCTTTATGCTCCACAGGAAGTAATTTTCTTTTTGAATTTCCTTTCCGTCTGACCACAGTGCTCTCTTCTGACACCTCTGTCCAGAGCAGGATAGGTTTGCTATGGAGATGGATTTCCTACTCTGGACAGAAATGAATGGTGGTCGAAAATTTAAGTTAGAAAGCACCTATAGCACATCCGGCAGGAGGGAATAAAGCATTGGAACAAAGGAAATGTACAAGATAGACATCTAAGTATATTTCAAAGTTATATGACTTTTGATGAAGACTTTAGTTTTATTATCCCAGAGGTCTCCTTTAATCCTTCCAGTACTTATCAGATGCTGTATACTCCACAGAAAGTTTTTTTTCTTTTTGAATTTACTTTCTGTCTGACCACAGTGCTCTCTGCTGACACCTCTGTCCATGTCAGGAACTGTCCAGAGCAGGATAGATTTGCTCCTACTCTGGACAGTTCCTGACATTGACAGAGGTGTCAGCAGAGAGCACTGTGGTCATACAGAAAGGAAATTAAAAAAAAAAGACTTTCTCTGGAACATACAGCAGCTGATAAGTACTGGAAGGATTAAGATTTTTAAATAGAAGTAATTTACAAATCTGTTTAACTTTCTGGCAGCAGTTGATTTAAAAAATGTTTTCCAGTAGAGCACCCCTTTAAGGCAGGTAACCAATAGAGCTTATCGGTAAAAAAGACTGCGTTTTTGATCAATCAGGCAATCAATATGTTACTTGCCCTGTTGCCTGCACTACTACCTTGAAATTAAATAAGAAGCTGACACGCTTCCTCAAAAATGTTATTCTTTCCTAGTACGTGTGACTCTAGAGCAGTGTTTTCGGACCATTGTGCCCCAAGCTAAACTGTCCGAGTGCACCGTGACGTCCGGCACACTTCCTCATAGGAAATGATCTCCTTGTGCATATGTATATCCCTACCACAGTCAAGTCTCTCTCTCGCAAGCAGTGGAACTATACAAGCCTTATAACCTAGATAAATACTTTATGTAGGATTTAAAATGATGTTCAGCAGTGGGCATAAATGCTCCAGTTAAAATATTCAGCATTTTTTTTATTTTTTATTATTATTGTCAAAGATTATGGTAGGTTTTCACAAAGTCCTTTATTGTTGAACATGATAATTATAACAATTATCTTAAAGTCAGGTATGGTTGGTAGATGAAAATCTAAAAAGTCAGAGCACAGCCATTGCCTCCCTCACAGCACAAATACAGAACAAAACAAAATATTTCCTCAATTTATCTGCCATTGCTGTTTATCACGGTTGAATTTTCTTTCCACAGTACATGCCCTTTTCAACCTGTGCAATGATGGGTTTAAATAATGCTTATTCTTTTACCGGTAAAAGTCAAGCCTTAGATTTTACAATGAATAAAGGCTTCTGTGTGACCTATACTTGAAAAATGCACGGGCTATTATTTTGAATGGATATTAATACAACTGACAATTGTATTTATTGTACCACAATGACTAATATTATCAGGCTTGATGATTGCTATTAGATGTATTTGAATTTTTTTGTAGTGATGACCTAATAGGTTTCTTAAACTGGCACTTGTTCTGTACACAGAATAAGGCTATGTTCACATCTTTAAACTGCATTGACCTTTTGGTTTACATTGGGATATTGCCAAAAAAGTTTTCTAATGGGTCCATTGATTTTAATGGACCTAACGTGACTATGTTCAGTCTGTTTTAAAATTATTTACATTTTCTTGTGGAATTTAAAGGTGTAGTCTACTGTGTCCTGAAAAAATGTGGATGGAAAAACAAGTTATGTCTTTTCAAAAGCTAGAAGGAAAAAAAATGCAAAAATGAAATTTGTGTGTGTCTTGAAGAGGTACTCCGGTGGAAAACATTTTTTTACGTGAACTGGTGCCAGAAAGTTAAACAGATTTGCAAATTACTATTAAAAAATCTTTACCCTTCCAGTAGTTCTTAGCAGCTGTATGCTACAGAGGAAATTCTTTTCCTTTTGAATTTCTTTTTTGTCTTGTCCACAGTGCTCTCTGCTGACACCTGATGCCTGTATCAGGAACTATCCAGAGCAGGAGAAAATCCCCATAGCTAATCTATGCTGCTTTGGACAGTTCCTGACACGGACAGAGCACTGTGGACAAGACAAAAAAGAAATTTAGAGGAATTCCCTCTGTAGTATACAGCTGCTAATAAGTACTGAATGGATTAAGATTTTTAAATAGAAGTAATTTACAAATCTGTTTAACTTTCTGGCACCAGTTCATTAAAAAAAAAAAAACCTCTTAACGACCACAGACGTAAATGTACAGCGTGGTGTGGAGGTACTTAGCGCGCCAGGAGTTACATTTACGTCCTGTGTATGACCGCGAGCATTGGAGCGGGGTTCGCGTCATACACGGCTGGTCCCAGCTGCTGTCAGCAGCCGGGGACCCTCCGGTAATGGCCAACATCCCCGATCGTCCGGATGTCTGCCATTAACCCCTCAGATGCCATGATCAATACAGATCACGGCATCTGCGGCAATGCGCATGTTAAAATAGATGATCGGATCGCCCACAGTGCTGCCGTGGGGATCCGATCATCTGTAATGGCCCCCTCATCTGCCTCCGGCCGTCTCCTCAGGTCTTCTGCTCTGGTCTGAGATCGAGCAGACCAGAGCAGAAGATAGCCGGTAATACTGATCTGTGCTTTGCCCTATGCATAGCACAGAACAGTATTAGCAATCAACTGAACATAGAACATAGAAAGTGTTAAAAAAAAAAAAAAGTTGAAAAATGGGAAAATAAACAGTAAATTTTTTTTTGAAAAATACCCTCCCCCAATTAAAATTAAATCTGTCCCTTTTTCCCATTTTACCCCCCCCCCCCAAAAAAAATAAACATGTATCGCTGCGTGCGTAAATGTCCGAACTATCAAAATATAATGTTAATGATCCCGTACGGTGAACGGCATAAACGTAAAAAATAAAAGAAAGTCCAAAAATGCAGCTTTTTTTTGTCACATTTTACTCCAATTTTTTTTTATAAAAAGCGATCTAAAAGTTTTATATATGCAAATGTGGTATCGATAAAAAGTACAGATGACAGCGCAAAAAAGGAGCTCTCATACCGCCCCTTATACGGAAAAATAAAAAAGTTAGAGGTGGTCAAAATAGGGTGATTTTATATTACTGAATTTGTACAAAAAGTTTGAGATTTTTTTTAAGCAGTACAAAAATAGAAAAGTATCTAGCCATGGGTATCATTTTAATCGTATTGACCCACAGAATAAAGAACACGTCATTTTTACTGTAAAGCATACAATGGGAAAATGAAACCCTCCAAAATGTGCAAAATTGCGGTTTCATAAAAATTTCCTCCCTAAAAAAATTATTCTTTGGGTTCGCCATACATTTTTTGGTAAAATGAGAGGTTTCATTACAAAGTACAATTGGTCACGCAAAAAACAAGCTCTTATATGGGTCTAACACACAAGTAAAGAGACAAAGACTGGCACTGACGTCTCAGGTATAGGCAATCTCTAACAGTCTCTGGCAATCAGCCACAAAACACAGCACTACAGGGAAGCCGGTTCCTGACTGTAACAAAACGGGGTGCTCAATCCTCCAGTGCAAAACATGCATAATCCATAGTACAAAAAGAAAGGTGAGGAGGCACTCACGGTTTTAAGGTGCAGCAGTTTTTTTTTATTTTCGGTGCAAACTGAAGCAGAGCAGCATCAGTGGGATGCGATCACAGATGCAGTGACAATTGTTTCATGCCCCTTCTGGGCATAATAACTCAACTGAAATCTACCAATGAGGCCACAGATAAACACATTAGGCTAAAATATTTATTTTTATTAAAGATGATACTAAAAGAAAAACAATGCCTCACAATACAGTGCTCAGAAAGGTATCAAATCAGATATAGCACTAAATAATAAACACAAAACCAGGGGAGGGGGTTTAGGGTACAGGTGAATAACCTGACCTGACCAACCCTACCTAGTCTAACCCCTTGCCCTCACTACAATAAGTGTGGACAGGGAATAGGGATACAAATGATATCCATAGTAGAAGTCACATATACATTAAGAATAAACAATGCAATGACTCAATATGTATATACTCTTACTCCTAATGACCTACGCGTTTCACCCTTACTTGTAGTTTAGGGTTCATCAGGGCTCAGTGGAGCAATCAACATATCATAATAGATAATAATCAATAAAACACTATGTACAAAAAATTATAAAGAAACAGAAAGTGAAGCACACGTGATACAAAAGCGTAATAACCGCACGATAATACTGAGTATATGATGAGTAGATAAATGAAAATAGATAAATCAATCCACTCAGGCCACAGTGATAAAAATATGAATCCTTGATTGTACTATGAGTAGATGAAGAATACGTTCCTTGCCCAGAGTAAGTACTGTAAAGATAAAAAAAATCATAACAAAAAAACCTGTCAATGTCCCATAATTTAGCATAATGAAAAATACAAAAAAAGGAAATATATATAATAATGTGTACCTCCAAATGAAGTTAGGTATACATAAGATGGCCAAACGTTGTACCAAAGGTATGTCACCCAAGAAATCACTGTTTGCCGAATCCTGGGTTACTGATAATACTGGAGCCTAATAAATGAATAAACCATAAATGACCCAGGTAAAAATACCATAAGTTCATAACAGCAGAAACCATAAGAAAAGATGATGAGCCAGTCTTACCCTTGTGTGTTGAATAGTAGACTGAGGGCTGATAGCTGATGTGGCACACAAAATGCAATGATACAATATATTGGGCCAAAAATACTGTAAAGACAAAGACATAAAAATATGTCATTGTCTGAGCTATGTGGACATGAACATAACCAGTAATACTATACAAAGAAAACGGGCAAATACAAGGTAAAGCTTACCCCCTGACAAGATGATACAATACGCCAGAATAAATCCAGGTGGATTATTAATAGATTAGAAACAATTCCAGAGAGCACTAAAAATAAATCAAACACCATGTGACCAATTATATAGGTTACAGTAATAATAATACCCCTATAGCATAATATATAATATATACTGCCTACCCTAATACGGGATGCATAGAGCGTCAGGCGGCCAAAGACAAATAGAAAATTCGATAATACAGGTGCCTGGTGCCACCTCCCTAATGTGGAGGCTTCAGAGGAGACGATAACCCCTACAAGAAGATCATGAAAGGGGAATTTAGTTACCATAGGTAAAGGTCACATAGAATATGTAAAACGGTGCAACCAAAGTTACACTTACCCAGTCCCTGGCGTCCCTTGTATGGATTCAGTATGCGGCATCAACACTGAAAGCCGCAAGTCTGCTTAAATGGCCGCGGGACCGGAAGCGGAAGTGACGTTGAATATATCACCACGCATGTCCAGGGTTAATGGAACGCAATGCGCTTCAAACAGAGCGTGTGTTAGACGGAATCCAAAGCGAGGCTTGGATGTAATGCATGTCACCCCGCGCATGCGCCCAAACCAGACACCATGTATGTCAATATACGGAACGTTTTAAAGGATGAAATCTTAACTCATAGCCAAAGGATAATGTACATATATAAAATTATAAATATACTAGGACTGGGCCAATGTGGAAATGCTAATAAAGAATAATAAATAACATCTTGAAATAATAACAAGATAGAATAAGGCAAAAAAATTGAAAATATAATGATAAATGTATATAATGATAAGTAAATGGCAGGTGAGTATGGGCACTAAAACAAATCGAAAGGTGTAGGACAATAAAGGTAGGAAATATTATGGTTTATACTCAATAAGAGATAGATGGAACTATATCAAATAAAAGGACAGAAAGACAATTGGTCATTGAGACCATAGGGGATGGTAGTCTTTAGCCGGTATATCCAGCGTGTTTCAGCTTGTAGTAGTCTTTTGTCCAGGTCACCGCCCCTAGTGTCGGGTTTGAGAACTTCAATAACCTGGAAGGCTAAATTAAAGGGGGTATCCGCATGGTGCCTAAGCATATGAAGCAACACCGGTTTCTCCCTCTTATGTCTGATGTCACTAATATGTTCGAGTATCCTACGTCTTACCTCCCTTATGGTCTTGCCTACATAGCTCAAGGGGCAGGGACATGTGGCCAAGTAGATAACCTTACTTGTTTTGCAGTTTGCGTAATCATAGCACTTATAGGTCTTATTAGTGCTGGAGCTATGGAAATCTTTGGAAACACGCATGTATTTACATGCCTTACAAGATCCGCATTTAAAAGACCCAGAGATTTTGCGGTCCAGCCAGGTACCTGGACATCTTGGGGGGTGTACAGACTATGTACTAAAAATCCCCCAGATTTTTACCCCGCCTATACGTGATCCTAGGTATCTCTTCTACCAAGGAGCCTACTACTGGATCTGTCTTGAGGATAGGCCAGTAGTTTGCCAAAATTTGACGTATCTCCTTAGCCGCTGCATCGAATGTGTCGATGATTCGAGTTGGAAGGTATTTATCCATTGCCTTAGGTTTAGAATATAAGAGTGTAGACCTGTCCAAATGTTTCGTTTCTGTGTACACCTTTTTGAGAACCCTATTGGGGTATCCCCTATGTTGAAACCTACTACGTAACGCCTTAGCTTCATGATGGAAAACTTGTTCCGAGGAACAGTTCCTTTTAAACCTCAGGTACTGTCCCTTGGGGATCCCATTTCTAAGAGAAAAAGGATGGTGGCTGGACCACATAAGTAGGCTATTGCCGGCTGTAGGTTTCCTATGAATTTTGGTACCAAGGTTGCCCTTCTGGACATATAATCAGACTGCCTTCACTCCACCGTCAAACAGGTAAATACTCCTCTCATAGTGACGTTTGGTGTGTAGGGCGTGGCTAAGAGTGAATTTAAAAGCAACACACACAGGTACAAGAAGGTACAAAAAACACATATATGGAAAAACAATGACTTGACTGCATTACAGAAAAAATGCTCCGATCTAAACGATCATTTAAACCCAAGTTTCCCTGGGCGTTTGTTTCCAGGATAATTCTTGCTTCACGTTGTAAAAGTACTTTTTGTCTGTCTATCCCCTTCATGGCTAAATCTCTCTCCAGACAGAGGAAGGACAGACAAATAATATCGCCAAGATGTTCATTCTTGACGTGTGAAATGAGTCTTGGACAACCTTTGCCAGATTTTATGGAGTAAACATGTTCTCTAAAACATATGTTAACTGAACGTATGGTGCAACCAATGTAAAAGCGTTTACAATGACATAAAATTGCGCAGACTACGTAATTTGTGCGACATCACATAGTATCCCTGAAATGGAAAGACTTGCTACCAATAGTTATATTCTTGTCTTGAGAAATAAAGTGGCACAATTACATCCATTACATCTGTAATTCCCTGGTGACAGTGTGCTATTTAACCAATTGGTTCCTGGTTTTGATCAACAAGGACTTCTGACTAGTTTGTCACGTAGATTACTGCATTTTCTGAACGAGATGAGTGGTCTTGTTTTTCCATATTCAGAAAGAACAGTGTCGCGCCCAACCAGGAACCAATTGTCATGAATGACCTTTTAAATTTTTTTCTGCCATCGGGCTAAAGCGAAAAGAGAATGAAAAATGTTCATCCTTACATTGTGGCTCAAGCCGGCCCTCTTCTTTTTTTTCTTTTTTTCTACCTATCAAAAGCGCAGATCTGTTTTGTTTCAGTGCTCTGTCAAGGTATTTTTCTAGAACTATCTCTGGGTATTCTCTTATTGCCAGACGTCTTTTTAAATCGATGATTCTCCCGCTTGACTGCTCATGCCTGGATCTCAGGCACTGAGCAGTCATTCAGCGATCGGACACCAGAAGGCAAGGTAGGAGAACCTCCTCGTGTCTAACAGCTGTTCGGGACGCCGCAATTTCGCCGCGGCGATCCCGAACAGCTCCCTGAGCTAACCGGCATGGTTTCACTTTAGACGCGGCATTCAACTTTGAACGCCGCGTCTAAAGGGTTAATAGCGTGCGGCACCGCTATTAGCCATGGGTCCCGAACGTTGTTAGAGGCCGGGCCCGACCCGCTATGACGCGGGGCCACGTCGTGGCCCCGCGTTATAGAAAGGGAAAGGACTCGGGACGTACCGGTACATCCTTGGTCCTTAAGGGGTTAAAAACTGTCCATAGAGGATGGCCCTTTTCACATGGTCGAGATGATAGCTCTCAAAATGCAGCAGAGAATTACAAGTGGTTGGTTTTCGGAACCCTTTTGTTACTAGATTTCCCTCTCTCATATAAATCAGGACGTCCAGAAATTCAAGTTTGTATGGACCAATCTTACTAGTGAATCTCAGATTCATGTTGTTAGAAGAATTGAGGACCGACACAAAATCCTCAGAAGCGTAGTCCGTGCTGGTCCATATGATGAAAACATCATCCACAAATCGCTAGTACCAAGCAATGGATTTGCAATAAGAATTATTGCCAGAAAAAATGTATCTTTTTTCGAACATGGCCACATAAATGTTTGCTAACATGCAGGCCACTGGAGTACCCATTGCGACTCCTCCAGTCTGAGTATACCATTTGTCATCAAACTTGAAGGAGTTGCAACTGAGTTTAATATCCAGTGAATCGCATATGAAGTTGATGTATTCACCACTTATTTCAGAGGCATTTAGAAATTCTCTAATCACTGCTACTGCTCTTGCTTGTGGTATGCTTGTGTAAAGGCTCTCTATGTCCAGTGAGACTAAGATGCAATTAGATGTAATCCTCCAGTGTCTGAAAAAAATCATTCATATCCTTTACCAGAGAGGGTATCTCTGAGAGGAGAGGATGAAGAAGCCAATCTATAAATTTTGAGAGTGGCTCCGTTAGAGTCCCCACACCGGAGACAATAGGTCATTCGGGTGGGGGCTCCAAAGTTTTGTGTACGTATGGCAGGAAGTACCAGTTTGCCACACTGGGATTTTTTGGAAATAATCTATCTGCCATCTTTTTTGAAAGAATATTTTTTTCCACATACATGCGTAAAAGTGACTAATCTACTGGATGATTTTTTCAGGGGGCTTTTTGATAGTTTACTGTAGAACCTCTTATGTCCTAACTGCCGATTGGCTTCACTCATATAAAACTTTTTTTTCATAATGTCACTCTTTTTTATAATGATGTCTTCCCTTTTCTTTAATTTCTCTAGTGCTATTTTTTTTCTGCTGTTGAGATATTCTCTTAATCTTTTGGATACACTAGCGCTTTTACTTGCTCCAGTACTCTCTGTTGGAACAGGTCCAAGCCACTGCTCGGGACCAAAGGTGGGCAGAACGTGGACCGGTTACCACCAGTGAACTCCGGAACAAGAAAGACATTGGTGGGGGAAACAGGGTCATTTTCACATAACAGGTCTATTAGAGCTTATAAGCCCTGGGCTTGTGGAGCTTCCCTGAAAACACTGAAGCCCAAAGGGCCAATACTGACGGGGACTTCTCCCTCCATTCTACGTTGCTCATAGAAATTTTTATTTTGTGGAAAAAAACTTTTTAAATTAATTTTTCTAACAGCCTTGAAGAGGTCAATCTCAAATGTTATGGGATCGAACTCTACAGTCAGGCAATATGTTAAGCCCTTTTTCAAAAGGGTTTCAGTGTCCTTATCAAGGTTGAAGTCTGACAAGTTGATAATAGTCAGGTTGTCGTCCAACACATCAGTGTTGCTACTGGTTACTTCCATGACACCTTCTTGCGCTTGAAGCTTTCTCCTTTGCTTGGCCCGCCATGTGTGGGCCCTTCTGGTTCTCCGCCTAAAGGGATGGCAGTCTCTACAGACTCAGATTGAGTTGTATCCATCCTCACGTTGCCTTTGGCAACAGACTTTTTTCCTGAGCGATTGCTTTTATTTTGCACATCTGTACCACTGGACTCTGAATCTGTTGTCCAATAATCAGTTATTTTTTTTTTTTTGATCAGATTACGGCGTCTTCTTGGTTTATAATTTTGTTTCTTTTTTCAGTGGAGAAGTTGAAAATCTTATTTTCATCATAATCAGTCTTGTCTCTAATAAAACGTATCTTTTTTTAACATCCTTAATTATCATCTGGATATGGGGGAGCTTTTTTTTTCCAGCTTTTGTATAAAGCTGGAATAGCACTCATCATTTAGACGTACTCTTAGTTCCGTCTTTGCTTTAAGTAGATCAGCTTTCTCGGTAATGTACTTCTGTTCGTGTCTAGCAATAATGGTTCTCATCATATTTAACGAGTATTCCTCATGTATTTTCTGGCAGTTATCAATGAAAACAGTGTCGTTGTTATACAGTGTTGGCTCTTTAAAATTTCTTAACCCCCTCGGGACTCTGTTACATTCGTCATATGACTTTAGAGTTTTTTTGGCTGAAAGAGAGGGTTGACACTTTATGCTCTAAATTCTTAGCACTTATAACAGTACCCATTGCGACTCCTCCAGTCTGAGTATACTATTGGTCATCAAACTTGAAGGAGTTGCAACGTAGTATAATATCCAGTGAATCACATATAAAGTTGTTGGTGGTCTATTGGTGGCAAGTCTTTTCATTTCAGGGATACTATGTGCTGTCGCACAAATTACGTAGTCTGCGCAATTTTATGTAGTTGTAATGTCTTTTACATTGGTTGCACCATACCTTCAGTTAACATACGTTTTAGAGAACATATTTACTCCATAAAATCTGTCTGTACAAACGCCCAGGGAAACTTGGGTTTAAATGATCGTTTAGATCTGAGCATTTTTTTTGTAATGCAGACAAGTCATTGTTTTTCCTTATATGTGTCAATTGTACCTTCTGTGTGTGTTGCTTTCAATGTGATTTTAAATTAAAACTTAGCCACGCCCTACACCCCATACGTCACTATGAGAGGAGTATTTACCTTTGTTACGGTGGAGGGAAGGCAGTCTGATGAAACACCCAGAAGGGGCGTGAAACATTTGTCACTGCCCCTGTGTACCTGTGATGGCATCCCACTGATGCTGCTCTGCTTCAGTTTGCACCTAAAATAAAGAAACCTGCTGCACCTTAAAACCGTGAGTGCCTCCTCACCTTTCTTTTTGTACTATGGGTCTGTAGATGGAAATATAAGAGTTATGGATTTTAGAAGGCGAGGAGGAAAAAAGTTAAAACGCAAAAATAAAATTGGCCTGGTTCATAAGGTCAAAATGGGCTTGGTCCTTAAGGGCGTTAAAGGCCAAAATGGGCTCCTTAATGGTGTATTTACACATAAAGTATTCTGTGCAGATTTGATGCGCAGGATTTTATGCTGCAGATTTCAATGTAAACTGAATACAGCTTCAAATCTGCGCAGAATACTGTACGTGTGAATCTACCCTAAGTGGGTTAATCTAACAATGTGTTCTGTTGTGTGTTCAATGTGTTTTTAGTCTATGGAAAAGCTACCACCAATGTACACATTGCATAAACAAACAGCATTGCCCTTTTTTTTAACACAATGTGGGGGTATTCATCAAGAGTTGTGTAGGTGAACGTCATTTTACTCCATTGATTCGTTTGGTAGAAACTGTGTACCTGCACCAAATGTCAAATGTATTACATGGTGTAGGGCATGTGATAAATCTGGTGCTTATCACATTTCTTACTTCAGTACACCACTTTGTAAGGTACCCCTGTGTGACTTTTTATCCTGCATGACAAAATGTGCTTTTTAATAATGCTGTTTGCAGTTATTTAGTAAGCCTCAGTAAGGACAGTTGCGACAAAAGATGCGACAAACTGAAAAACATGATACGTTTATTACCACTACATGATATCAACTGAAATCAAGACTTAATATGTTCCTTTTAAGTCACAAAGTAAAGTCTCAAAACAGCATCTGAGACAAACTGTGAGACAAATGTACACCACAAAACCAGGGAAAGACCAATGATAACTTCTCCCCTGTGTGTGCACTAATCACTGCTTTTCCTTGGACTTTGACTTTATCCTAATCAACTGGTGCCGGAAAGCAAAACAGATGTGTAAATTACTTCTATATAAAAATCTTAATCCTTCCAGTACTTATCAGCTGCTGTATGCTCTAAAGGAAGTTTTTAAGGTCTTTTCTGTCTGACCCCAGTGCTTTCTGCTGATACCTCTGTCCATGTCAGGAACTGTCCAGAGCAGGAGAGGTTTGCTATGGGGATTTTTGTCCTGCTCTGGACAATTCCTGACACGACAGAGATGTCAGCAGAGAGCACTGGGGTCAGACAGAAAAGAACTACACAACTTCCTCTGGAGCATACAGCAGCTAATAAGTATTGGAAGGATTAAGATTTTTAAATAAAATAAATTTAATCTGTAACTTTTTTGTGCCACTGCCCCTTTAATGTAACACTTGTTGAGTTAATGAAATACTGCAGTCTTTATATCTATTTTACTGCAGTCTGTTTTGATTTTACAGTGTGTAAACTTAGTATATATCTCATATCGGTATTTTGTCGGTATTACAATGGACACCAGCAACATAGTGCAGTTTACAGATATGAATATAACCATATAATGTGTCTATCCTGATCTCCTCCCCAAATGATTGACAAGGCCAGAAGCAGAAGACTAAGTAAAGAGGGAGCCAGTCCCTCTAGGTATGACAGATGTAATAGCAATATTTATATTAACACTTAGTTTTTTTTTCTAAAGCTTCTTTACATGTTCAAGTAAGTTTTGTGTACTTTTCTGTGGCTGATTATACAGTACCTATCCAGTCCTATTGATGCTGAATAAAGGTATTTTACTGCATTCGCATACAAGTACATAGTAATACCTATTATTTCTATTTCAGAACATACTATGGCCACACCACTAGAAGATGTTGGTAAACAGGTAGGAGAATAGAATGTATATGATTCTATATCTATTACATTTCTTTATTTTAGATTTTAGGGTAGGATCACACGTAGCTCATCATGACCTGATGACCGTCCCCACAGTGAGCCTCCTGCTGTGCCCAATGTCCTGCTTTGTCTGCTCGTAGCAGGAATCTGCCGCTACGAGAAGACACACAGGGATCTATGAATTGCGTGCACATGCTGCGCAGTTTACTCACAGACATCGTGGTAGCTCTCAGCCAAGCTCAGGGAGCGAAGGGAATGGCCGCAATGCTTGTGAGTACACTGCGCATGGGCGTGCGACTCACAGATCCCTATGTGTCTGCTCATATCGGTGAATTGCTGCTACAAGCAGACAATGCAGGACACACTGGCACAGCAGGAGGCTCACTATATGGACGGTCATCAATGCATCTGCAGTGTCAAATACACTGCCGGTGCGCTACATGTGACTCAACCCTTACTGTGTATATATGTATATGTGAAAAGATGGAATCACTTGTTGTTCATGCATTGGCACTGTAACCCATAGGCTCTGTTGACACCATGTTTTTATACCCTGGATATATATCCCAGAATATGTAACTGTATCCCAAATATTTGCATGTGTGGCCCCAATATGTATTAGCTGAACATTCTGCCTTCAAGTAACATACAGAGACAAATTAAACATCATTTTAATGAATATTTTTTTTTTTTTTTCAAGTGGAGCAAAAGATTATGGAATTATCAGCAAAATATCCAAGCTTGTTTCTTTGTTTGGTTTGGTCCTCACTAATGATAAACAATATTCTACATCAAGCTGCTTCGCTGTTTTTAACTTTATTTGGATGGTAACAGGTCACCTTTGCATTCTGAGCCTTGTCATAGACCAGATCTTTTTCCAGATTTTATAAGCTTTAACATTAAGCAGCAAGATGCTTTATCATACAAAAAAATTACTTTTATCGTCACCCAACCTTGTATCAAAGTTAAGTAAAACTGTGCACCAACTCTTATTGTCACAGTAGCCATCTTTCCTGGTCTTTTACCTAGCATGTAACCCATATAATAAATGACTGGAAAAATGTGATTGTTGTCTTCTGGCATCATGTTCTAATGTAACAGCACCATCTCTTTGACATATGCTGATGGTTGCTTCCATTTAACCCACTGTAATCTTGATCACATCGGTTTATACTGCTTTTTATTTATTTATTTATTTTTTTGCTTTCTGTGTGTTTTCTACCCTGACTCTTTGACATACTCCATATACTTCATATCCTTCTCATTTGATTATTTTTGCACTAAAGCATGCACCCAGTTGAAACTAGCCAGCATATTTTGCTGCACTCACTCTGGCCCTGATTTACTATTGTAAACCCAACATGTTTTGTCGGGTTGTGTGGCAGAAATTCTGTCTTCGCCAGAATGTGCGGCAGAATTGAAAAAAAATGACTAGCTCTCCATTTTACTGGGAGAACCTGAAAAAGGGGCGTGGTCACTGACATTTTCACAAAAACCCAACATATTTACTAAGGTTTCCACAGAAAATGTGGTGGATTTGAGCTGAGGAAAACCCAACAGATCAGAGCATGTGTAAAAAAAAAAAAAAGCAAAATATAGGTAAAAGTGCAAAATATTGGGAAACCTTAGTAAATACCGTGGAAAAAAATTGTAGGGAACTAAAACCAACAAAGAAAACTACATAACACTCTTAGTAAATCAGGGCCTCTGTGTTGGGTTTCCATCTTGTACAAGTTTTCTTATCCTTACCAGGATTTTGGTTGACAGCTATGGTTGGGGCCATGTTTTCTTTCAATTAGCCAACATTTCTATAAGGTGTGAAATTGTAAGGTAATTCCAAACATTTTTCCTTAAAGGGGTACTCTGCCTGGGGATAAGATGTCTGATCGCGGGGGTCCCGCCGCTGGGGACCCCCAGAAATCTCTCCTGCAGCACCCACTTGTCAGCAGCTGCACGGAGTGAAGATCGATCCGTGCCTGATGACTCACGATACAGGGGCCGGAGTATCGTGACTTCACGTCTCCGCCCCCTCAATGCAAGCCTATGGGAGGGGGCATGGCGGCTGTCATGCTCCCTCCCATAGGCTTACATTGAGGGGGCGTGGTGTGATGTCACAAGGGGGCGGAGAAATGACATCACAATACACCGACCCCTGTTTCATGAGTCATCAGACATGGAGCGATCGCACCGTGCAGCTGATGACAAGTGGGTGCTGCATTTTCAAATCATATGATGCCAAAAAGTTCTATAGATTTGTAAATTACTTTTGTTTAAAAAAAATCTTAATCCTTACAGTACTTATCAGCTGCTGTATGATTCAGAGGAAGTTGTGTAGTCCTTTCCAGTCAGGACACAGTACTCTCTGCAGCCACCTCTGTCAGGAATTGTCCAGAGCAGGAGCAAATCCCTTAGCAAACCACTCCTGCTCTGGACAGTTCCTGTCATGGACAGAAGTGGCAGCAGAGAGCACTGTGATCAAACAGGAAAGAACTACACAACTTCCTCTGGAGCATACAGCAAATAAGTACTGGAAGGATTAAGATTTATGTATAGGAGTTTTACATATCTGTATACTTTTTTGGCACATGTTGATTTGAAAACTATTTTTTCCCCTTAAAACATACTCATTTAAAACAAAGTAAGTTTTTTTTCTTTTCTTTTTTTTAAACTAGCCATTTAGCATTATTTATTTATTTTCAGTTTTGCAGCATATTTTATGAAAAATTAGTGATGTCTTTACAAAGTACGATTCATCGCACAAACAAAATGAGAAAAATAAGAGAATTATGGCTATTAGAAGGCTAATTAATAAATGAGTTAATGTTAAAAATGAACCATATAAAAAAAGAATAATTCACAATGCAAAATATTTTTTTTTAAATAAACTAACCATTAATTTATATGTGCAGCCACACAACGCAAAAAAGTACAAATTCTGACAGATAAACACTGTAAAATGTGAAGTAAATGCAGAGTGAAGTAAAATAATTGCTAATAAAAATAATGACCATTGATTGTAAGCATATATAAGTTATTTTTTATGTGACTTTTTTCCAGATCTGGCGAGGAGCATTCATTCTTGCTGATTACATTCTCTGGCAGCAGGATCTCTTCAGAGGGTGCACAGCGCTGGAGCTCGGGGCAGGCACTGGCTTCACAAGCATCATCATGGCAACAGTTGCTAAGACTGTGTACTGCACAGGTAAAGCTCAGCATATCATTTCTTTATAATAGTATTCCTGTCACACTCCAGATGAATCGTCCTCCACTGCCCAGAGTCCACCTTAATAACAGTAATTTAATTCAGATTGACTGTGGAAGACACAAGACGATTTATGCAAAATGTTCAGATATAAGAGACATCTACCAGAGAGTATTACTTTAAGTGACTTTAAATTACATGCTTTTAAAGCAACTGAGGTATTGTGTTTAGATAACTCCATTGTACAGAATAGATTGAGATGGATCAATGACTGGTTGATGGAGTCATGTCTATTAAGGATATATGATTACCAGATATAAAAAGGAATTTATTGTTGAGTCATAGTACTGTTAAACTGGTCAGTATTCAACCATCATTATGGGGCCAAAATATGGAATTATATTAAAAATAGTTGTGAGGCTTGGTGCACCATTATAATGTTAAGGTTGGTTGCTGGTTAGGCCTTGAAATATGAGTGACTGCCGCTGTCTCTGCTGAGTGTTGACACAAGAAACAAACACCAGACAAAGAGTTGGTATCAATCTCCTTCCCAGCAGAAGTTTAGCTCACACTGGCTAAGAAGCTGTCCCAAGGAGTTCTGTTTATTACACGGAAATACATTGTTTTCTACAGTTGACAAAAAGGGAGGTTAGTTATCACATCAAAATCGTGTTATATTTTGATTGGATAATTAGATATTATTATTTGATAATCATAGTCATATGGTGTTATATGATGCACAGTCATATGCCATTATATGATGCAAGCTTTACTGTTCATCAGAAGATTCCAGAGGTGTTTGTTATTTTTGCAATGGCTGCTTCTTTTTCTGTTGGATCTGCATATTTTTCAGCTAGATTTTATTTTTGTTATTTCTCCTTTTGTACACTGTAAATCCTCTTTTCTTCTTTATCTTGCGTCTTTGGGCGTCGTCCCAAGGTCCATCTTAGTTACAAGCAAATAGCAAGCTGATATGTCTCATGAGGATAATAATGTTTTTCTGCAGCACTTGATTAACATTAGCATATATATCTATTTTTAATATATATTGATCAGTAATCAAAATCATAATGGTCATCCTTATCAAAAGCACATTATAGTTTCTCATTCAAATGGACTATGAATATTGTGTTGGTATGGTGGTACATTAGGATCTAAGACCCAATGCTCTCATGGGGTTTTCTCCAGCATATTCCCACACTCCAAAAACACATTGCAAATGGTTAGCTTTTTGTTAATTGGACCCAAAACTGGCTATGGGAGAGAGGGAAATTGGATTATGTACCCACTGGGGACAGGTATCAATTGGAGTAAATTCTTTGTACAGTCATATGGAATATAGTGGTGTAGATGCAATAAGGACAGATAAACATTTTTTACATGGCCTCACAGCTGTTATTCTTATTTTTCTATCTTGGTAGGGCACTAATATGTTACAGGTTTTCCCACTAGCACCTGTTACCTGATTGCAGGGTTGGTGATAAGTGTCTAAGAGTTGTAAAGGCTTGCTGCCTCTTTATTCAGCTCTGTGGGTCTGATGAAGATGGAGTACAGCGCTCAGGTTCAGGCTCATAGGAGGAGATTTATCAATACCTGTCCAGAGGAAAAGTTGCCCAGTTGCCCCTAGCAACCAATCAGATCGCTTCTTTCATTTTTGAAAAGGCCTCTGAAAAATGAAAGAAGCAATCTGATTGGTTGCTATGGGCAACTCGGCAACTTTTCCTCTGGACAGTTTTGATAAATCTCCCCCATAGACTTTATTTGAACAGCTGTGTGCTGTTCAACTTTGGGACACATGACCCCCCTTTTTGTGACAAGAAAGTGTCCCAAGAAAGGGTCCCAAAAAAGAGTCCCAAGAAAGGGTCCCAAGGATTGGACCCCATGATCAGACAGACATTATTTATTACGCAGATAGAAGATGAGTGTTGCTGCTGGAAAAACTCCTTTAGGGTCTATTCACACATACACTATCTGCAGATTTTTAACTCAAAAGAAGAGAAACAGGACATGGTCGCACATCCACAACTTGTACTATAATCTAATTGCTTCTCAGCAATTAAAAAACAATTTGATGCTGTAGATTTCTTGCTGTGTTCAGTAATTTAGTTTACATTGAACTCTGCAGCACAAAATCTTCGGCCTTAAATCCTGTGCATTTAATATTCACAGAATACTGTACGTGCGAAAAGGCCCTTAAGATACATTTACACGTTGATAAAATCCGCTGAGAGTTTTGTAACCAGTCAGTTCAATGGGTTTGCGGAAAATCTGCGAAAGTGGCAGATTTGCAGATTGCTGGCAAACCCATTGAAGTGAATGGAAGTGGAGCTTGCAGCTGATCTCCCATTATCAATGTGTAAACATACCCTTTACATTCACATGTTTGTATTATGCTGCATTTTTTGCAGTCAATTGAAGTCAATGGGTAGGAAAATCAGCAGCAGAAAATATGCAGCAAAATACACACATGTGAATGTACCCTTAGGGTACATTCACACATACAGGATCCTGTGCAGATTTGATGCGCAGGATTTGTAACTGCTGATTAGAAGCTGTGCTCAGTCATTAGGTTTACATTCAAATCTGCAGCAGAAAATCCTGCGCATCAAATCCTGCGCATCAAATCTGCATACGTGTGAACTTACCCTTAAGGTATGTGCATACAATGGAATATTTGCCTGAAGAAATTATGGGCAGACATTCCACCGTAATGAATTGGCGCTATGACCACAAAGACCTGTGCAAACCCCTTTGATGGCATTGCGGTTCTGCGAGGTACTGTATTCCAATGAAAGAATAAACATTTTCATACTTTTGGGGTCTAGAATTTGCATTTCCACAGCAGAAATTCAGAAGTGGAAATTCAGCAGTGTGCACGGTGCAGACGAGTTCCATTGAAGACAATTGGAGGCTGCTGCAACAGGAATTAAAGGGGTACTCCCGTGGAAAACTTTTTTTTTTTTTAAATCAACTGGTGCCAGAAAGTTAAACAGATTTGTAAATTACTTCTATTAAAAAAATCTTAATCCTTCCAATACATTTTATGGGCTGTATACTACAGAAGAAATGCTTTTCTATTTGGATTTCTCTGATGTCACGACCAGAGTGCTCTCTGCTGACCTCTGCAGTCCATTTTAGGAACTGTCCAGAGCAACATATGCTTGCTATGGGGATTTTCTCCTGCTCTGGACAGTTCCAAAAAATGGATAGCAGAGGTCAGCAGAGAGCACTGTGGTCATGACATCAGAGAAATCCAAAAAGAATTTATTCTGTAATATACAGCCCCTAAAAAGTACTGGGAGGATTAAGATTTTTTAATAGAAGTAATTTACAAATCTACAGTGACCCCCCGACCTATGATGGCCCCGACATACGATAATTTCAACATGCAATGGCCTCTCAGAGGCCATCGCATGTTGAAGGCAGCAGCAACATACAATTGCTTCAGCTGCTATCGGATAGCCGTTTACGGTGCCCCATGTGCTCCGGTGATGGTCTCCTACGCGTCCTCGGGGGTCCGGAGCGTCCTCTTCGGGATCCCCTCCATCACCGGCGCTCTCCATCGCCATCACGTTGCCACGCACGCCGTCCCGTCATGCAATAGGAGCGGCGTGCATAGTGACGTGATGACGGCGACGTGAGAGCGACAGCCAGCAGAGATGTTCCGGAGCGGTGTGGACATCACGGGGACGCGGCGACAGCGATGGAGGGTGACATCTAGGGCAGCTGTGACGAGCGGTGACGGTCCGGAGCGGCGGGGACAGGTGAGTACAACTTCCTATACTTTACATTGCACGGCTCCCTCAACATACGATGGTTTCAACAAACGATGGTTCATTTGGAACGGATTACTGTAGTATGTTGAGGGACCACTGTATTTAACTTTCTGGCATCAGTTGATTTTTTTTAAAAAAAGTTCCAGGCGTTAATTCTGTAAATATTGTAGGAATCCAGACTTGTAATAATTCAGGCTCAGTGTGGTCTGCCAGGATAGCGAATCCGCCATAGTTGAAAAAGCACAAGCAACATTGTGATCCAGCAACACTGTTTCTCCCACTTGCTAGTGTGGGTTATGTTTATTTATACCTAACGAAGGGAGAGTTTACAAAGCCACTCCCACATACACGGTACAAAGCCTAAAATTCAGCCTACAGAAGACATGACACACCTCCATGTGCCATCAATAACCACCACATCTGCAGCTATGGTGCCCAGTTGACAACACATGAATCTATGCCATATCGCAAAATATGAAGCCGCCATGAAGGCAATGTGACAACTTAATATTTCCACGACGATATCCATGGGTCCTGAGGGTGCATTCACTCACACCGATTCCGCTGTGGATTTGAAGTTGCGGATCTGCAGTTGTAAAATCCACATTTGAATATTTTACAACTTCAAATCTGCAGTTGTGAATTTTACAACTTTAAATCAGCAGCAGATCCTGTGTATATGAATGCACTCTTCAAGGGAAACTGATAGCAGGGTCACTAGCACTACCCTGAATACACATACATTGTTATTGCGGGTGACCCTGTTTCTTACAGGGCAAAAATTGGTGCAGCCATTCCGGGAGACATTTGTCTGGTTGCTAATATGGTAGTTTCTTCTTATGTGTAATGGAGGCAGGCTTCTGCTGTATGTGCATTACGTGCTTTATCTCCGAACAATAACCCTGCTCCCCTCCCCCTCCTTTTGCTTGCTGCTGCCATGCTGTGGCCTGTAGAAAAAATAAATATGTTTTTGTCCTTTGGTTGAATCCACATAAGTCAGAACTGCTGCTAAATTGTTTGTGCAGCTGCTCATTATGTTGTGGATTTGTGAGATTCATTGGAGAAACTGGAACAAAATTGTCATGTAATGCATGAGGTTTTTGAGGCGCATTTTCTGCATTAAAAATTTCAAAGGCATGTGGCAATGGGGTATATTCAATCCAAGTCCCTAGGGCAGGACAAGGTGTAAATTCAGCCCTGCTTATGGTCATGTTCGAATTCTTTTTTGCGAAAACAAGCATGCATCAAAATTAGGTGTTAATAGAGATTGATACTGCTCAACATGTCCTTTTACTTCTGCTTCACTCAGCTAAAGCAAGCAGTATACGGAATAGCAATGCAAGTCTATGGGACTTCCTGCAATTTGGTATACCACTAGCTTTAGTGGTAGATGGGGTGGGGAGATTTATCAAAACCTGTGCAGAGGAAAAGTGGAGCAGCTTGCTGATCAGTTGCTATAGGGCTGGGCGGTATACCGGTTCATACCGAATACCGAAATTTTTGTGCTGCACGATATGAATTTTAACCCATACCGCAATACTGGTTTGGCCCCTCCCCCTCGGAAATGAATTAATCAGCCCAGCACTGCGCTGTCCCCACATCGGGGAACTAATCCTATGTGACCTGCGAGCGTTGTTCTGCCCCCCCCCCCCCCCAATTAATTATTAGTCCAGCCCAGCGCTGTCCCCATCAGGGTACTACTCACATGTCACCCGCATGCGCTGCCCTCCTCGTCCCGTTTGTTGTGGCGGCCGGCGCTGACACTCTATACGAGTGGTCTCCAACCTGCGGACCTCCAGATGTTGCAAAACTACAACTCCCAGCATGCCCGGACAGCCAATGGCTGATTTGGGGAATACTGCCTTATCCCCAGCAAAATGTAATTACAGGTCCATTGGGCTATTAGTAAAATATAGTGCTGTCCATCTATTTTCTGTTAAATAAGAATACAGCAGACTTATAGTTTTGAGTCTTATCTTTTGGGGAGACCCTCTGGTCTATCTTTGCCAATGTAACTGCTTGTATACACAGTGGCCACCAATCATTGTGAGGGTTGGGGAGAGACCAGGAAAGTGCCAGGCACACATAAGTCTGTTGAATTCTTTCTTGGCTGCTAATGTACAAACACCTCAATATTTTTCTCTTTCAAAGTTTTATTAAGTTTTAATAACAGGGATAAGGAGGAACAAAAAAGAAAAAAGACGGGGGGAGGGGAACATTGACAAGAAATGCACAAGTTCTAATATAAGCAACAAAAGATAGTACATTCTTATCTAGGAGCTAGGAGATGGCAGCCATGTTGACTGAAACACTTAAACAGTCTCTCAATATTTACATTTTTTTGTTAAAGCAGATCTGTGATAATGTATTTTCCTGACATAATGCAGCCTGTTCTGATGACTGATCCGCTTTAAAGGGGTACTCCGCCCCTAGATATCTTATCCCCAATCCAGCCGTCACCCCCCCTCCGATAGACTTGCATTGAGGGGGTGGGGCGTGATGTCACACAGGGGTAGAGTCGTGACGTCACGATCTCCCGTCACCGTGGTCACGAGGCATTAGGATGAGAGCCTCCAGCGCTGCCGGAAGCCGCAACAGGTGGGTGCTGCAGCCGAGATCCCGGGGGTCCCCAGCGGCGGAACCCCTGCGATCTGACATCTTATCCCCTATCCTTTCGATAGGGCATAAGATGTCTAGGGGCGGAGTACCCCTTTAATACAAGCAGTTTTGCTGCAGTCAGTTTCTCTGAAGAAGCCATTCAACAGTGGTTCCAATACCACTCCAAACTCCATGAAGGATAATGGGCGCTGCCAGTAAGGTGATCCAGGGGTGATGATGAAAACTTATTTTATTAAAACATGCTACGCATTATGATACGGACTGGTTTCTTCTTCAGGATACCTGAAGAAGAAACCGGTACGGTTTCGTAAGGCGTAACATGTTTTAATAAAATAAGTTTTCATCATCACCCCTTGATCACCTTACTGGCAGCGCCCATTATCCTCCATGGAGTTTGGAGTGGTATTGGAATCTATTATTCACGCTTGGGAGTGTGAGGAGGAATGTGCAGCAGCCTTAAATGACCAAGTGCATATACGTGTTGTGCCGGAATTTGCACAACCGTTTTAGGTGAGTTAACCCTTGGCTAACCTATTTTAAATTGTTAGGCTTAAGGTGTCACACGAGGCAGCGCTTATGTCTTTTGTATTTTAATTCAACAATGGTTGACAGCTGCATGTGCCATCCCTATGTTTACTTGTAATTGTCTTTTGTTCGTACTAAATAGATTAAAACTTTTCTGGAAATGTACCCTTATTCACTTATCTAGGGTGTACTATAGTATTGTACTATACTAATAAATATGTATGAGCCCTCATAACACATGGCAACTAATATTAGAAGCTGGAATATGCTTTACTTCTGCCAAGCTGCGTACTGATAGAGCAATGTTTTTATTTTTCAATACGTCACACACACACTGAATAAAATAAACGGTCCGTTCCTTACTGGAACATGAACAGCTGGGTCTCAATGAATAAGAGACACACACATATAAATGGAAATATTTGTTGTCCATAGCCTGTAAATGTTATATAAATATGAGTAATTCACTGCTGTACTAGATGATACTTAAAGGTTAATGCAGGATACTCCCCCAGAATGACACATAACATTTCTGCCTCTTGTATGACCTTTTCTTGATGCTACAGATTTGGTTCATGTAGCACTATTGAACTGACTACTCGAAAGTCACTTTTAATCACAAGGTGCAGCTCCAACATGGTTCTCTGCTATTAAAATTAATTTCAAGGGAAATAAAAAAATAAAATGTTGTTTTTTGTGTCAAGCGCAATATCAAATGGTATGCATATTGTTACCAATGCTAAAACATTTACTTTCATGACTTTTATTGCTTTATACATTGAATTTATACGCATCTTATATTTAGAACAGAAATGCTACTAAAGAAGTATTTACAGTACACAAAGCTACAACAATTATTTTTTATGTTTTTATTGAACATATTTTATTTTTTTCCAATTAAAACCCTACAAAGTAAAAGGTCTATCTAGGGCTGGGCGGTATACCGGTTCATACCAAACACCGAAATTTTTGTGCTGCACGATATGAATTTTAACCCATACTGCAATATCGGTTTGGCCCCTTGGGAAGGAATAAATCAGCCCAGCGCTGTGCTGTCCCACACATCGGGGAACTGTTCTGCCCCCCCCCCCCAATTAATTATTAGCCCAGCGCTGTCCCCATCAGGGTACTACTCACATGTCACCCACATGCGCTGCCCTCCTCATCCTGTTTGTTGCGGCCGCTGGCGCTGACACTCTATACGAGTGGTCTCCAACCTGCCGACTTCCAGATGTTGCAGCCGTTGGCTGTCCGGGCATGCTGGGAGTTGTAGTTTTGCAACATCTGGAGGTCCGCAGGTTGGAGACCCCTGCTCTATACTGTGCGGTATCCCTATGCCCGGGCTGCAAAAAATAAACTTTAACTCCCCTCCCGTTGGTCCGGTACCGGCCTCACCTGTTTCCTGGGGGCGGCAACGTCGGACAGCCGTCAGCCTATCACCGGCCGCAGCGATGTTCCGCCTCGGCCGGTGATAGGCTGAGCCCACTGTCATGTAAGAAGCCGGCTTCTTACATGACAGTGAGCTCAGCCTATCACCGGCCGAGGCGGAACATCGCTGCGGCCAGTGATAGGCTGACAGCTCTCCGACATTCACGTCCCCAGCGTAAGGCCGACGTAGGTGCATTAAAGTTTATTTTGTTTACCTTTTGCAGCCCGGGCATAGGGATACCGCACAGTATAAAGTGCCAGCGCCGGCGGCTGCAACAAACAGGACGAGGAGGGCAGCGCATGCAGGTGATATGTGAGTATTTACCCCGATGGGGATGTGGGCTTATAATTAATATATGGGGGGGGGGGGGGGGTAGGAAATACCGTTATATACCGTGGAACTGCCAAAAGTTTAAAAAATACCGTGATACACACTTTTGGTCATATCACCCAGCCATAGGTCTATCTCAATATTAGAGGTGATCATAACCATAAACTTGAAAAACTGCCCAACACTTTCCTGTGACAATTTCCTTGCCGCACCGTATGGCTGCCCTCGGGTATTTCTAACTCAAAATTGTCATCTCAGTACAGCGCTACCAAGAGGTCATCTAACTTACATATGCCAGTTTCACATGTTATGTGCACAAGTCCTTTCACTTCAGCATGTGGCTCTCCAAAAAGTTTGCATTCTCACTTTTAGATGTCCTCTAAAATTGGAGGGTCTGCTGCTATTAGTTCCTTATGGTACTAGGAAGTAGAAATAAAGCATTCCCTAATCAGTGTGCGGATGTTATGAGGTAAGAGTTATGAAACATTCCCAGATTTGAAAAAATTATTGGACCGACTTTTTATTTTCAAAGAAGCCTCCATCCTGTTTATGCTTTAAGGAGAAATATGGTACTTTTAATATTATCCCTTATGTTTTTGAGTTCCTAAGAGCAGTGTTTTCCTGGACAAACTAGGTATATTTTCAGTAAATTTTGACATGGGTGTTTTCTATTTTATTTTTTTCAGTCTTATGATCTATGGGGGAGGTTAACAGTTTTTAATATGTCATTATTAAACCGGGTCACGAGTAATTAAGGAAAGGAGAGTGTAAATTTTGGTTTTAGCCTAAAGGTAGTGAAGGAAAGTGAAAAGTATGTGTGGATCGTTAGTTATGAGTTCAGTCAGAATGAGCAGTAATTTAAAGAGTACCTATCATATCCCAAATAAAAGAAAACTGTTATGTGTTACTTTGTAACTAATCCTGATCATGTACATATAATTTGTATGTGTCTAGCACCTATATTTCTCTCACAAATGCCTTCTGTTGCTCACGTGATTTGTCATTCTGTACTATGAAGGGGGCGTGTTCTTCCTCTGCATGAATCAGCTTCCTCTCTGGGTGCTAGGTCTCTTCATCCAATCACTGCAGGCTGCTCTGTAACCCCCTCCTCTCTGGTTTCATGCTGCAGTCTGATAGGACAGAATGAGCACAAAGGAGTGATAGTCCTAACCTTACTTACTGGACTTTGTTCCCGCCTGTGCTTCAGCTGGAACAAAGAGGTTGCTGCAGCTAGACAGGATTATTTTCTGGATAGTATGGGGAACCCTAGTGGTCTTTTTTTTATAAGCCATAATTTCTATAAAAAGGAAATAACATTTTCTAATTAAGTATATTAGAAAGGTTAATGTTTTGCAGTGTTGTTTATTTGCAAATAAAATATTATTTCATTTTTTTTTTTTTTTCATGACTCCATTAAGGCATCACTCACTTATAGTGACATGTTCTGTACATTTCTGTGCAAAAACATATTAGCAATAATACAAAGTGCAATATTGACTTATCCAACTCCCCAAATTCCTTTATAAAACCATCAGTGAAGTCTTAGCACCTGCTTTACTCATTCCCTGTCTGCTCCTCTGCCTGTTGCATAATTTATTACAGGTCAGTGTGCTATAGTGTACTCATGCTCCCTAATAAAGTTGTATATGTTTGTATGACAAGGAGATGGTGATGTAGACTAAAGGGACAGGTCAGAGGTGGCCCCCTTGTCATTTGGGGGGCAAGGCTAGAGTTCAGAGATGAGATCTGACCAAGCTTCCTGGGAAGAGTCAGGGAGCTGAAGACAGCACCCCACTGAAAATGAAAGAACTACACAACTTCCTGTCAGGCGTAGCACAAGCTAAAGCACACTGAAGCCAGGAAAATTTGTGATTGCACTACAGGGTGGGCCATTTATATGGATACACCTTAATAAAATGGGAATGCTTGTTGATATTAACTTTCTGTTTGTGGCACATTAGTATACGTGAGGGGGGAAACTTTTCAAGATGGGTTGTGAACATGGTGGCCATTTTGAATCCAACTTTTGTTTCATGTGTCATGTGACACATCAAACTTATTGGGAATTTCCCAAGAAAAACAATGATGTGCTTGGTTTTAGCGTAACTTTATTCTTTCATGAGTTATTTACAAGTTTCTGACCACTTATAAAATGTGTTCAATGTGCTGCCCATTGTGTTGGATTGTCAATGCAACCCTCTTCTCCCACTCTTCACACACTGATAGCAACACCGCAGGAGAAATGCTAGCACAGGCTTCCAGTATCCGTAGTTTCAGGTGCTGCACATCTCGTATCTTCACAGCATAGACAATTGCCTTCAGATGACCCCAAAGATAAGTCTAAGGGGGTCAGATCGGGAGACCTTGGGGGCCATTCAACTTGCCCATGACGACCAATCCACTTTCTAGGAAACTGTTCATCTAGGAATGCTCGGACCTGACACCCATAATGTGGTGGTGCACCATCTTGCTGGAAAAACTCAGGGAACGTGCCAGCTTCAGTGCATAAAGAGGGAAACACATCATCATGTAGGCCACTGGATATGCGAAATTGCTACATGATGATGTGTTTTAACCCTCACCTGGTATATAACACCCCCCCTTCCTGTGTCAAGTACTGGCCTGACGAAGCGCTCCGGCACGTAAACGGACTGGCGCCGTCTTGAATACCCCTGCTTCTTTTCCATTCTCCCGTTTGATCTAAGTGACAATAAAGAAGCCTCTGACTGAACAGACCTGGTGAGTGCTCCGCAGTTCTTTCATTGTTAGATTTGTAAATTACTTCTATTAAAAAATGTTAATCCTTCTAGTACTTATAAGCTTCTTTATGCTCCACAAGAAGTTCTTTTCTTTTTGAATTACCTTTCTGTCTGACCACAGTGCTCTCTGCTGACACCTCTGTCCATTTTAGGAACTGTCCAGAGTAGGAGCAAATCCCCATAGCAAACCTATCCTGCTCTGGACAGTTCTTGTAATGTACAGAGTTGTCAGCAGAGAGCACTGTGGTCAGGCAAGGAAATTCAAAAAGAAAAGAACTTCCTGTGGAGCATACAGAAGCTTAAAAGTACTAGAAAGATTAAGATTTTTTTAATAGAAGTAATTTACAAATCTGTTTAACTTTCTGTTATCATTTGATTTAAAAACATTTTTTTTTCCAATGGAGTACCCCTTTAATATCATTATATAACTGACTATAAAAACGTCAGTCAGTATATCACCCGATACGAAATTGGGACATCCAAGTATGGGCACTGCACATAAACAAAATACAAATTTGCAAAGAGTCCATACAAATAAATAAATAAAAACTTTATATGAAAAAAAAAATTCAATCAATCTGTCATAGACCATGACAAAGACCAATTCCCAATAAGTTTGATGTGTCACATGACCCTCTTCCTATTGAAAAAAACAAAAGTTGGATTCAAAATGGCCGCCATGTTCACAACCCATCTTGAAAAGTTTCCCCCCTCACATGTACTAATGTGCCACAAACAGAAAGTTAATATCAACAACCATTCCCATTTTATTAAGGTGTATCCATATAAATGGCCCACCGTGTAGTGTAATCACAAATTTTCCTGGCTTCAGTGTGCATTAGCTTGTGTTACGCCTGACAGGAAGTTGTGTAGTTCTGGCAAGGAGTTAAAGTGGCCTCAAATGTGGCAATTCACTTTAGCAACCCTGATGATTAGGCTAAACATATGGTATCAGAACTTCTTTATAAACTAGATGTCAGGAAAATGATACTAAACTAACATTTTCTGCTCTCTGGTGTTTTGAGTTTAATTTTGCATTGCATTACAGCTGTTTTATGTTATTAGAATGGTTACTGCTTTCATCTTGTGCATTAGCATTTAGATTAGCTTGTTCTTTTGAATTCATTCAATACATATTACAGGTAAAGCTGAATAGCAACTGATAAGATTCATTGTCACTTAGATGGTTAGTGTATCAGCCTCTACTAGTAGTTTTTTTTTTTTTTTTTACAAAGAACAATCATTGTTTGATTGCTTCAACACTTCAGGAGCTGAATAGAGGTATTTGTGTTGTGTCATGCTTCTGTTCAATTGAACAATTGTACCTAGAAATAATTTTTCAATAATAAATGCAAGCAGAAACTCACAGTGGAAACCTGCACACACTGTTACAGTATTAACTGTTAGAACATGTTATGTGGTTTCACCAGTACATTGGATAAATCCCATATTTGTTCACATAAAATAGAAAGTGATTCTTAGTGATTCTTAAATTGCATTTTTGGCAAGCCAAACATATCACAGTGTGGGTAATTTTTCCATTATGCATTAGCACTGTTTTTGAAGTCTAAAAGTACCTATTTATCAAAGTCCTAAATTTTTACACTGTTGAAAGGAGTGGAAAAAAGGTATTAGGAGAAGTCCAGACAGATCCCATATTTGTAGTTGA
Organism: Hyla sarda; assembly: GCF_029499605.1. Taxonomy (NCBI): domain Eukaryota; kingdom Metazoa; phylum Chordata; class Amphibia; order Anura; family Hylidae; genus Hyla; species Hyla sarda. The sequence goes on along the minus strand of NC_079196.1, from coordinate 164,469,250 downwards.
GTTAAAGGGGTACTGAACAGAAGGAAGTTGAACAGATTTGTAAATTACTTCTATTAAAGCATCTTAATCATTCCAGTACTTATTAGCGGCTGTATACTACTGAGGAAATTTCTTTTCTGTCACGACCACAGTGCTCTCTGCTGACACCTCTGTCCATGTCAGGAACTGTCCAGAGCAGGAGAAAATCCCCATAGCAAAGATATTCTAAACAGACAATTCCTAAAATGGACAGTGGTGTCAGCAAAGAGCATTGTGGTTGTGACAGAAAGAAAGATATCCCAAAAGAAAAGAATTTCCTCTGTAGTATACAGCAACTGATAAGTACTAGAAGGATTAAGAATTTTCAATAGAAGTCATTTTTAAATCTGTTTTGGCAACAGTTGATTAAAAAAAAAAAGGTTTTCCACCAGAGTACCCCTTTAACACCTTAACGATCATGGACGTGTATAGACGTCCAGGCAGGATGCACGTTCCAGCACCAGGACGAGTATACACGTCCATGGTTCTCATGGGTGCTGCCCAGTGCACCCACGAGATCGTGGCAGGGACTTGGCTGTAACACACAGCCGGGACCTTTCCGCACTGCCAGGACTGAAGAAAACTTCGGTTCTGCCAGTTTAACCCCTACAGCTGCCGTCAGAAGTGACCGCGGGCTGTAAGTGTTTTCCCTCTGTCTTCCCTGCAGCACCCCTCAGCGCGAACGTTGGTTGCTGTGTGTGATCCCTGGCAGGCGACCGCGAGCTGTAAGGAGTTTTGACAGAGGGAGGGGGCTCCCTCTGTCTCTCTCCTGTAGCACCCTGCAATGATCGCGGGGTGCTGCATATTACCTGGGCAGCCGGGGGTCTTTACAAGGACCTGCAGGTCTTCCCCAGTTATTGCCAGAGGCACGTCCTGATATGCTGCCTGCTAGTGTAAAACTAGCAGGCAGCATATATCTGCAATGCTTTGGAATACTAAGTATTCCACAGCATTATTATAAAGTGTAAAAAAAAAAAAGTATAAAATAATAAAAGTGTAAAAACAAGTGTCCCACAAATGATGCATTTGTGTAAAAAAATAAAATATAAAAAATAAAATGTAAATGTTTCCACTGACTTTGTAACCATTCCAGCCACACAAAAAGGACTCAAAGTACTCACTTTTGGTCTAGGTGAATACTTTAGGGGATGTAGTTTCCAAAATGGGGTCACTTGAGGGGGTTCTGGCAGCTAAAACCCTTTGCAGACATCAAGTGCGGCCTATAATCCATTCGGCCTAAAATGATGCCCTGAAAGCCAAATGGCGCTCCTCTCATTCTGGGTCCTACCACGCGGCCAAGGAACCAAATATGGCCTTAGCGGGGGTATTTCCAAACACGGGCCGAGCAGCTCAATAAAATATAGGGTGCATTTCTTTCAATATCAGAAGCGATGTACAAAACATATGTCCCAAATGATGCATTTGTGAAAAAAAGTTGATTTTGAATTTTTAACACTGACTTTGTAATAATTCCTGCCGAAAAACTATGGTGTTAAAATACTCACTGCACCCACTAGCGTATACCTTGAGGGGAATGTTCTACCACCTTCAAATTTCTGCAAACCTTGCATAGCACATAAAAATAAATGTACCATTCAAATTTTCTACATTTTGAAAATTTCAAGTTAAATTGTTAGGCTTCTAATTCATTTAAAATGTTCATTTAAAAAAAAGAAATGCTTTCAAAATAAAGGAGACATTTGAAAGTATGTTTCATAAACTATTTGGTCAGAAAGCATAAAAATATGCAACCTATTAGTGTTAAAATAGCAAAAAAACTTTATTTTTTTTACAGTTCTTGATTTTTTGCATTGTAAAAAAAAAACTACAAATGATAGCAGCTTACTTTTACTATGTACATGAAGTGACAAAAAAACTATTTCAGAATTATCGTGATTGGCAAAACGTTACTAGAGTTATTCTCTAATAAAGTCACATATCCTCGATTTGAAAAAACAGGCCTGGTCTTTCAGGGACGTACAGGTTAACTTGTATTGGTCCTTTAAGGGGTTAAGTTCTGAAAATTGTAAAGTTGAATGGCACAGTGGCTTTTCCAAAGCCTTTAACCCTTTCATTACACCAACAATTTTAAAGGAGAAGTCTTGTGGTGAAAAACTGTGAATAGAGGATAAGTTTTAGATAGCGGGGGGTCCGACCGCTGGGGCCCCCCAAGATCTTTCTGTATGGAGCCCCTGCTCTCCCCGGAAATGGCACATCACGATTCCCGGGGGGTTGTGATGCATTGATCCCAGGGAGAGCCGGGGCTCCATACAAGAGATCACGGGAGGCCCCAGCGGATGGACCCCTCTCCTTGCGCGATCTAAAACTTATCCATTATATTAAGGATAGGAAATAATTTTTTTCACCACAATATTTCTCCTTTAATTCTTTCGTTTTCACCTTTTCCTCCTTGCCTTCTGTAACACTTCCAATTTTCAATCTACAGGACCATGTAAGGCTTGCTGTTTTTGCTGTACAAATTGTACTTTGTAATGAATGACATCAATAATTTTACCACAAAAACTACCGTATTTATCGGCGTATAACACGCACTTTTTAGGCAAAATTTTTTAGCCTAAAGTCTGTGTGCGTGTTATACGCTGATACACCCCCAGGAAAGGCAGGGGGAGAGAGGCCGTCGCTGCCCGCTTCTCTCCCCCTGCCTTTCCTGGGGTCTAGAGCGCTGCTGTCGGCCCTTCATACCCCCTGGTTATCGGCGCTGCTGCCCGTTCTGTCCCCCTGACTATCGGTGCCGGCGCCGATAGCCAGGGGGAGAGAAGCGGCGCTGACAGCCAGGGGGAGAGAAGGGGCAGCGGCACCCATTGCCGGCGCCGCTGCCCCGTTGCCTCCCCCCATCCCCGGTGGCATAATTACCTGAGTCGGGTCCGGGCTGCTGCAGGCCTCCGGCGTGCGGCCCCGGCGTTGTTGCTATGCGCTTAACGGCGCGGCGCATGACTTCAGTGCGCCGCGCTGTGCATAGCAACGACGCTGGGGACGCACGACGGAGGCCTGCAGCAGCGCGGACCCGACTCAGGTAATTATGCCAACGGGGATGGGGGGAGGCAACGGGGCAGCAGCGCCGGCAATGGGTGCCACTGCCCCTTCTCTCCCCCTGGCTGTCGGCGCCGCTTCTCTCCCCCTGGCTATCGGCGCCGGCACCGATAGTCAGGGGGACAGAACGGGCAGCGGCGCCGATAACCAGGGGGTGAAAAGGGCCGACAGCAGTGCTCTAGACCCCAGGAAAGCCAGGGGGAGAGAAGCGGGCAGCGACGGCCTCTCTCCCCCTGCCTTTCCTGGGGGTATATCGGGGTATACACGCGCACACACGCACCCTCATTTTACCATGGATATTTGGGTAAAAAACTTTGTTTACCCAAATATCCTTGGTAAAATGAGGGTGCGTGTTATAGGCCGGTGCGTGGTATACCCCGATAAATACGGTATGTCAAAACAAAAAAAGTTTTTTAGGGTGAATTGAAAAAAAAACAGCAATTTTGCTACTTTTGGGCGTTTTGTTTCTATGCAGTGCAATTCACAGTAAATATGACATTATTATTATTCTGTAGGTCAATAGGATTACAACAATACTAAATTTATATAGGTTTTTATTTTACTGTTTTTACTTGATATTACTTGATATTTTTTATTATATTCACACAGTTTACCAAGCGAGATTATAAACATTATATTTTAATATTTCTTAAAAATTCTGCACACAGCGATAACTAAAATTAAAGGGTACCTTTCATCAATAAGACTTTTGATATATTATAGAGTAATGTATACAGAATAACTTTCCAGTAGCATGTTATTAAAAAATATGCTTCTTTCTATTTAATTTTCCACTTTGAAAAAATGACCACTAGGGGTCTCCCAACAGTCCTGGCCGCAAGCCTTTTTTTTTTAAATAGATTTTAGAGTCATGCTGGAGTCCTAAATCTCAGACTGCAGCCGGGACACAGGCAAGCTAAGCACTGCTCCCTGGCAGGGAACAGTGTTGAGCTTGTCTGTGTCCCGGCTGCAGTCTGAGATTTAGGACTCCAGCATGACTCTGAAATCTATAAAAAAAAAAAAAAGCTTGCGGCCAGGACTGGTAGGGAGACCCCTAGTTGTCATTTTTTCAAAGTAGAAAATTAAATAGAAAGAAGCATATTTTTAAATAACATTCTAATGGAAAATTATTTTTCATACATTAATCTATAATATATCAAAAGTTTTTTTGATGAAAGATACACTTTAAATAATTTTTTTACATTTTTTTTACTTGTAAAATAGGTAAAAAGGGTGATTAAATGTTTTATTAGGGGAAGGGCAAGCCAGTACTATCGGTGCTCTGCTTGAGGCTTTTCATTTTGGCCTTTCCCCATATTTATGAGAACAAAACCAATGTGATTAAAAGGGTTACTCCAGTGGAAAACAATTATTATTATAATTTTTTTTTTTTTTTCAAATCAACTGGTGCCAGAAAGTTTAACAGATTTGTAAATTACTTCTATTAAAACATCTTAATCCTTCAGGTAGTTATCTGCTGTATACTACAGAGGAAGTTGAGTTGTTCTTTTCTGTTTGACCACAGTGCTCTCTGCTGACACCTCTGTCCATGTCAGGAACTGTCCAGAGCAGGAGAGGTTGGCTATGGGGATTTGCTCCTACTCTGAACAGTTTCTGATACAGACAGAGGTGTCAGCAGAGAGCACTGTTGTCAGACAGAAAAGAACAACTCAACTAACTTTGGTGCATACTGCAGCTGATAAGAACTGAAAGGATTAAGATTTTTTAATAGAAGTAATTTACAAATCTGTTTAACTTTCCAGAGCCAGTTGATATAAAAAAAAATTATTTTCCACCAAAGAGTTTTATTTCCATGGTTTAACCCTTTAAGGATGCAGCAATTTTTCTTTTTTTGCTTTTTAATTTTTTCCTCCTCGCCTTTTAAAATCCGTAACTCTTCCAATTTTTCATCAGTTTTCCATCAATAAGGCTTGTTGTTTTCAGGACTTATTTTACTTTGTAATGACCACAAAATGTATGGTGAAGCCAAAAGAAAAATTATTTATGGAGCAAAATTGAAAAACAAAAACAAAACAAACACCATAATGCAACTGTTAGGGGGTAGCTTTTCTACATAGTGCACTTTTCTGAAAAAATTACACCTTATCTTTATTCTGTAGGTCCATACGATACCCTATTTATATAGGTTTTGTTTGATTTTGGCAGTGAAAAAGAAAATATAACTTTTTGTAAGAAAATTGGTCCTTTTCTTACCCCTATAACTTTTTTATTTATCTGTATACAGGGCTGTATGAGGGCTAATTTTTTTGCGAAAATGATACAGGTAAAGAAAAAAGCGTAGTGGCACTCACCAGTTTGGTTACTTCATAGATTGCTTTATTCCGTAAGAAGGTGCATTCACAAGGGCGGCATCAGATCCGGCCGGACCGGGACGCCAGTGCGTTCGCTTGCTGGGTTACAATTGTTTCACGCTTGCGCGCTTCAACGGACCCTCCCTCTCACCGCTTCCCTCACCTGTATATGAACACCTACAGCAGGCGACGTCAGAGGTGGGAGGGATTACAACAAGCATCAGTTTAAAAACCAGTTACAAAAAACTACATTTAAAACCAACAATCAGTTACAAGAAAGTGCCCAAGTCTATTCTATCATTAAGACCTACATTATCCTGTGCCCGAGTTTTTAAGATCCAGCGGGCCTCTACTTCACGTAACTCTTTAACAATATTCACTCCTTTTCGCGGGGTTAACCGTTTGATCCCTGTAAATTTTAATACACTTGTGTTACCATCATGGTCTTTTTTAACGTGCTCGATCAGGCGCGGGGACCCTTTACCTGACCCTACAGACCAGACGTGCTCTCTGAAACGAGTGTTCATGGCACGTATGGTACTCCCAATATAGAACTTACCGCACGTACAAATGATTGCGTACACCACATAACTGGTTCTGCAACATATGTACTCGGTTATCTCTTTGGTTACCCCGCCCACTGTCACATTTTTGCCAGAAGAGAACTGAGGGCACCATTTACATCTCTTGCATTGAAAATTACCTTTCACTGACATTTTCTTTAACCAATTTTCAGAACTCACTTCTTTAAACTTACTGCTGACCAATTCATCTTTTAAATTCTTCGTTCTTTTGAACGTCACTAGAGGTCTTTTTAGTCTGACATCTCCTATCTGTGGGTCTCTTTCGATCAAGCTCCAAGTAAAAGATCCGAACTGGTATTTCCTGCCCAAAATTCACAAGACCCTGGAGAGCCCACCCGGGAGACCCATAGTCTCCTGGGTGGGCTCTCTAACGGAGTCTTTGTCCAAATATTTGGACTGGTTGCTACGCCCCTTATTAAAAGATGTGCCTTCTTTGGTAAAAGACACCAATGACTTTTTGGCAGCACTGGGAGACATCCCCTGGCGAGAGGGACTCCTTTTAACCTCCATAGATGTGGAGTCCCTTTATACTCGTATACCGCAGGGGGATGGAACCGAGTGCATCCGAAAAGTCTTGGAAAATACAGACAAGAGTGATAGATACATCAACTTTGTCTGTGAAGCACTTACATTTGTTCTAGGGAATAATGTATTTAAGTTTGGCGAGCAATGGTTCGCACAAAAACGGGGAGTAGCAATGGGCACGCCAGTAGCGTGTACATTCGCTAACTTGTTCCTGGCCCATTTCGAGGACAGATTTGTATTCTCCACACAAAACAAATTTCTAAAGCATATTCGATGTTATCTACGGTTCGTGGATGATATCTTTATGGTGTGGGAGGGTACACAGTCCGATTTCGAAGAATTTGTTACATGCCTAAATTGCAATGACTTGAATATGCGTTTCACATCTAAATGTAGTGACACTGAACTAGAGTTTCTGGATGTGAAGGTGGTGGTAGAAAACTGTCAATTAGTCACTAAAGGTTATCGAAAAGAAACCGCAACCAACTCAATATTACATTTTGACAGCTACCACCCCGTTCACACCAGAAAAGCTATTCCTTATGGACAACTGTTGTGTTTGAAACGGATTAATAGCTCCCCAGAGGCATTCGAAGAACAAGCTACTGCTTTGATGCAAAGATTGTCGCTAAGAGGATACCCGAGGGAAGTCCTCTGCGATGCGCTGGATAGAGCAAAAAAAGTAACTAGAAATGATCTGCTCAAGGGTAGCAAGAATAAGAGAAATTACAGAAAAAGCAATACTGATAAAACTAGTGAAAAGTTCTGTTTTTCATTCAAATATAGCCCCTTGTCTGATTTAATTAGAAGTTCGATCCAAAAAAATTGGAGCTTGATCGAAAGAGACCCACAGATAGGAGATGTCAGACTAAAAAGACCTCTAGTGACGTTCAAAAGAACGAAGAATTTAAAAGATGAATTGGTCAGCAGTAAGTTTAAAGAAGTGAGTTCTGAAAATTGGTTAAAGAAAATGTCAGTGAAAGGTAATTTTCAATGCAAGAGATGTAAATGGTGCCCTCAGTTCTCTTCTGGCAAAAATGTGACAGTGGGCGGGGTAACCAAAGAGATAACCGAGTACATATGTTGCAGAACCAGTTATGTGGTGTACGCAATCATTTGTACGTGCGGTAAGTTCTATATTGGGAGTACCATACGTGCCATGAACACTCGTTTCAGAGAGCACGTCTGGTCTGTAGGGTCAGGTAAAGGGTCCCCGCGCCTGATCGAGCACGTTAAAAAAGACCATGATGGTAACACAAGTGTATTAAAATTTACAGGGATCAAACGGTTAACCCCGCGAAAAGGAGTGAATATTGTTAAAGAGTTACGTGAAGTAGAGGCCCGCTGGATCTTAAAAACTCGGGCACAGGATAATGTAGGTCTTAATGATAGAATAGACTTGGGCACTTTCTTGTAACTGATTGTTGGTTTTAAATGTAGTTTTTTGTAACTGGTTTTTAAACTGATGCTTGTTGTAATCCCTCCCACCTCTGACGTCGCCTGCTGTAGGTGTTCATATACAGGTGAGGGAAGCGGTGAGAGGGAGGGTCCGTTGAAGCGCGCAAGCGTGAAACAATTGTAACCCAGCAAGCGAACGCACTGGCGTCCCGGTCCGGCCGGATCTGATGCCGCCCTTGTGAATGCACCTTCTTACGGAATAAAGCAATCTATGAAGTAACCAAACTGGTGAGTGCCACTACGCTTTTTTCTTTACCTGTATCATTTTGGACAGTCTGCATCTCCAAGTAGTTGAGCACCTCCATACGCAGTCCCCCTTGCGAATCACTTCCGACCCATACAGAGAGAGATAGAGCAGTGCCGGTCAGCCGTTTCTACCTACCAGGACTAATTTTTTTGCTCCGTGATCTTTAGTTTTTACCATTTTTTTTTTAAGGGACCTTTTGATCACAATGCCAATATGCCCAATTCTGGACTTTGGTATTCTTTTTTCGTTTACGCTATTGTCCAGACCCTTTAATTAACGTTCTGTTTTAATAATTCAGACATTTACGCACACGGCGATCATTTTATTAACATTATTTTATTTATATAAAATGAGAAAAGGGGGGTGATTCAAAGTTTTATTACGGGGGAGGGGTGATACACAGTTATTACCGTATATACTCGAGTATAAGCCGAGTTTTTCAGCACGATTTTTCGTGCTGAAAACACCCCCCTCGGCTTATACTCGAGTGAACTCTCCACCCGCAGTGGTCTTCAACCTGCGGACCTCCAGAGGTTTCAAAACTACAACTCCCAGCAAGCCCGGGCAACCATCGGCAGGTTGAAAACCACTGCGGCCTTCGACATCATCCAGCCCCCTCTCACCCCCTTTAGTTCTGTACAGTACTCACCTCCGCTCGGCGCTGGTCCGGTCCTGCAGGACTGTCCGGAGAGGAGGTGGTCCGGTGGGATAGTGGTTCCGGGCTGCTATCTTCACCGGGGAGGCCTCTTCTAAGCCCTTCGGGCCCGGCCCCAGAATAGTCACGTTGCCTTGACAACGACGCAGAGGTACGTTCATTGCCAACGTACTTCTGCGTCATTGTCAAGGCAACGCCTCTATTCCGGGCCGGAAGCGCGGAGAAGAGGCGCCCCCAGTGAAGATAGCAGCCCGGAAAAACATCGGATAGCACTGAGGAAGGGAAGGGACCATTTGGCTGTCAAGTAAGGTGATTACCCTGTGGTGGTCCCGATCACCCATAGCAACCAACCAGCAACGTTGAATTGCCAGCTTGAATTGCCGCTACGAGGCTATTAACCATTTAGATCCCACAATCAAAGCTGATTGCAGGATTTAAAGGGTTAATAGCCTCACAGCGGCAATCGCTGCTGCAGTATATTAGCTGCGGCCCCTGGCTGTTGATTCCAGCTGGGGGCTGTGCGGTATGGAGTGGGATGACGTTACAATCCCACTCCATAGCTGGGGTTAATAATTAATAATTGACCTTCAGGACCCCTACTGACACTGAAACAGTGACAGGTGTAACTTCTGAAACTCTTTACAGTAAAGCAACTATTTAGCTGTTTTGCATGGAACTGAATTACAGCTCTATTTAATTGCCTGGGACTGTATTACGCTCTCAGGACAGCACATGACCAAGAGCATTTCTATGCATAAAAACTGATTAGGATGCTGCTGACCCTTTATTCTAAAGGATGTTGGGGGGTTATGGCAGTTAAACTTCCAATGATAATGATAAGTTATGGCATATCCTAGTGCAATGATGCAGTTAGGATTGAAATCATAGATCAAAATGTTATAACATTACAAATGTTAAAGGGGTACTCCTGTGGAAAACTATTTTTTTTTTAAATCAACTGGTGCCAGAAAGTTAAACAGATTTGTAAATTACTTCTATTAAAACATCTTAATCCTTCCAGTACTTATTAGCTGTTGAATACTACAGAGGAAATGGTTTTCTTTTTGGAACACAGTGCTCTCTTTTGACATCACGACCACAGTGCTCTATGCTGACATCTCTGTCCATTTTAGGAACTGTCCAGAGCAGCATTTTTTCTCCTACTCTGGACAGTTCTTAGAATGGACAGAGATGTCAGCAGAGAGCACTGTGGTCGTGATGTCAGCAGAGAGCACTGTGTTCCAAAAAGAAAACCATTTCTTCTGTAGTATTCAGCAGCTAATAAGTACTGGAAGGAATAAGATTTTTTAATAGAAGTAATTTACAAATCTGTTTAACTTTCTGGCACCAGTTGATTTAAAAAATACCCCTTTAATTGTTTGGAATAAAGTTTGGCTGCCTACTAAAAACTTACATTAAAAGGTTGCCATGCTTCTCAGGTTCTTATTAATTTTTGTAAGTGATAAGTTCAGTGTCTATTGTCTCAATTTGCCAGAATTGTTTAGAATCCATAATGTCATTTATCAATCTTTATTGAAAACGCATGGTCATTATTTATCCTCCTCTCTGGACTGTTTTTTTTTACTCAAGCTGAAGTCCAGAGAGAACTGGAGTATGAGGTATTCAAGATCTTACATTGAAGAAAAGTTCAGGGGGCTTTATAATATTTGGTCAAGTGAAAGGGCTATGGACCAGATGAGAGGTCCTGGATACCTGTAAAATGTATTCATGCAGACAAATGAATTACAAAATTTAATTATACTCCAAATAAGGCTAGTTTCACATGGCCATACTCTCTCGTCCCACTATTCTCCCGTGATGGCTGCTTAACGTACCATACTAACAAATGGATGCAAACTGATGCAAAGGGATGCCATTTAAATGGCATTCTTTTGCATCAGTTTTTAATGCATTTGTATCCTTTATTGTCCGCTTTTATTTTTGTCTGGCTACTTCCTGGTTGCTCACACCTCTTCTGAACATGCTCAGAAGTAATAACGAATCAGAAACAGATTAGAAAAAATGGATGTAAAGGGATAACATTAAAGGCTCATCTGTTTCCCATTCACTTCAATATAAAATGTATTATATATTCCTTTCCCTTCTCATGATATCTCTCTGACATCAATGAGATCCATTTACAACTTTTTGCAAACCGTTTGCAAAAGGCTTGAACGGATTAAAGAATGGCCATAAAATAACGGAGAGAGACGTCAATGTGAAGGAGCTCTAACCCGAATAGTCTAGAGGCCCCTCTTATAAGGGTATATATGACCTGTGCCCGCACACGTGTGCGGGCTCAGGTATGTCCTTCATATAAGTATATACTGGCTAATGTCTCAATTTTACATCAGTTTTGAGGGTTAGCTAATGTCATTGTTTACATCTACCACAGGAGTGAACCCATTTTGTGGTCCACAAGTGCAGGTCCTCCACTCCAACGTAGGTGCACAACTGCACTTGGGGTTGAGCACCTCCTATCACTTTAGACCGCACTAATGTAGTTGTTATATATGACCTGTCCTTACTCTCGCAGAAATCAGTCTCTGTGCAACGCTGTTGAGAGCCCCATTTTGGTGCCCTAGCCAAAAGCCCTGATGACAATAGGACTGACCGACCTGTCAGACAGTGGGGACTCTGGGCCAGTCAAGTGTGGCACCAGCATCCCACGCTGCCTGAAGACACCAGATTTAAATGGTCTGTCAACTACAGCTGCCCATGATTTGAGTTCTGTACCATTACTCTCATCCCTGTTCTAGCTACTGCTGTTCATTTATATCTCTGCCTGTTTTTCTGCATTCTGACTTGGACCTGACTATACCTCCTGTTCTTACCTGGCTTGCTTTCTGGTACTGTTTTAGATTCTGTCTTGGTACTGAAACTACCTTCTGGTTTTGACCCCTGGCTAGTCTCTCTTTATTCCCTGAACTTTGACTATCTCATTGACATTACTGTTTGGTAATGACCTGTTCCATTGTACGCCTTTTCTTTTGCCTTTTGCACTTAGTCAGTGTAAGGACCATCACCCAGTGTGGGGACGTCAATTGGGGTGGATCATCCAAGAAATTAGGGACAGTAGCTTTGGGTTCAGCTTAGGGCCCCACTGTTCCCCTACTCATTACATGTACATACATGTAAATAGATCATTGGAGTGATATTTTGTATTGACCTCTGATATATTTATGCTTGGTTATTATTTCACCCCTCACCTGTCATTTTTCTACACTAAATAGTTCTAACCTTGAAAACCCATTGTGGTACTGAAGTCTGTGCTTTAATTTTATTACCACTTTTGCCCCATTTGCACCCCATGATCTAATTTGTCTTGGTAGCAGCTGCCTCACTCAAGCTGTAACAGTTAAATGTACTGCCAGCCTAAATCCTTGGAGTATTTCTATGTCAGTTTAACCCATTTCGCTTCCTTTGTATTAAAAGGGTTGTCCAGGGAAATAAGGACATACATTTTTTTTTTTATCATATAGCTGGAGGTGTATTAAAAATAAAAAGAAGCCATACTCTGCCCTGATCCTCTTCCACCACCATTTTAATGCCTCCCAGTCACTGCTTGTCACCAGCACTTACTGGTTCCTGTGACATATCAATCCCACAGGTTAGAGTGGGCAGTTACTGCTGAGATACTGCTGTTGTTCTAACCCTATACCTATACAGAGTATATTTGGTGTAACGCACCAACAAGTGTTGACCTGCTGTGTCACTAACCAGTTTTGCTTTGGGCCAAACTTTGAGATGGATTGTCCCCCTAGTTTTTACCCTTTTATCCCACCACAGGATGCAGAAGCTGGTCTTTCCTGCAGGGGAGACACCAGGTCGCTATCACAAGAGTGGTCCCTGTTAAAAGGCAGATGGCAAAGCAAGCCAGAACGCCCTAGTTCCAAGCACCAGGGATACAGGCAGGTGCAGCAGCAGAGTTAGATGAGGCAAGACTTACTTGGTATATAGCAGAGCTGATGCTGTAATAACATCAGAGCTGAATAGCACAGGTGCAACTAGGCGTAAAGAGCTTTCTAGAAGACAGGCATGGTCGACAATCCATGTGATATACTGGAAAAGCATGTAGGTACTGAGGGGTCAGGCTTCAGGCAGAGTCAGGAAACAGGCAATGGTCAGGAACACAGAAACACAGCAGACCAGAACAGCAGCAGAACCTACGTGACTAGACAACCTACACTACTGCTCAGGTACCACAGGAGGGGGGGAAGCACCTGTAAATAGGTGGTACCTGGCAGAGATTGAAGGGAGAGCTGAATCAGGAATGCGCACAGACTTTAAGAGACAGCACGCAAGTGGCCCCTACGAGGTTCGCCTGAAGCTGTCCCCGCCTGTGCAGAGGAACAAGTTCCTAGCCTGGAGCAAAGAGGAGGAGCTGTACAGGCAGTTCGGCCGAGGTAAACAGCGGGATGCACTGCTTGCTGGCGGCTGCTAACCACCAGCATTACATGTGGCTTTGTAAGATCGCTATAAGCTTTATATAACCAGCATGATCAGTGATAAATTGCTTTAGCCATCCACCAATACATGGAGCATATGTGACTTTTCATTATTGCTATATTCTTTCTATAACCAGTGCTCGGTATAAGCTTTGTTCGTCCAGACATTTGGGGCACATCTTTATATAAGGTTTGGTACTTTGGTCACTATATCTAAGGGTATATATAACATCAGCTTAAGTCTGTAATACACTGCATTACATCTCTATTCTAATTGAGGAGTATACAAGCATTGTAAAGTATCAAATAACACTTGTGATACCCTATATAGACCCTTAAGGATGCAGGACGTACTGGTACAACTCTGTCCCTTGTACTTAAGGGTGCAGGGTGTACCTGTACGCCCCAACACCTTAAGTGGTTTTGAAGCAAACGCAGCAGCTGTGTTCGCTTCAGAGCAGTGAGTGACGACTACCATAAGTAGCAAGACACTCACTGCTTATGGCGAGCAGTGGTGATCCTGCAGCGGTCTGTCATTTAACACTTTAGACGCCATGATCAATTATGATCACGGCATCTAAAGTACAGTGATCCCCAGACCTACGATGGCCCGACATACCATAATTTCAACATTCGATGGCCTCTCAACATACGATGGATTCAAGTAACGATGCCTCAACATACGAATCCCTCAACATACAATGGATTCAAGTAACGATGGTTCAAATTACCATCGTATGTTGAGGGATCACTGTAAAAGTAAACATCTGCAGTAGCTTAGGGGAGCTTACCGAACCCCTGTGCAGGGGGTCCGGTAAGCTAAAATGGCGGAGGAGGTTCCCCTTACCTGCCTCCTGTCGATCGTCGATTAACTGATGTATCCTGGCTTGGCCAGGCTAAATCAGTGGGTCACCAATCTCACTATGTAATGCTATGCCATAGGCATAGCAATGTATAGTGAATGTAATCTATTGATTGTATATAAAAGTCCCCTATGGGAACTTAGACATGAATGGAGGGGGCGTGGCGTGACGTCACGTCCCCAGTGCCGGAAACCCGGAGGTTTCCGAAACTGGAGATGCAGCTCCTGCATAGAATGCAGGTGCTGCAGGGAGATCGTGGGGGGTCTCAGCGGCGGACCCCCCGTGATCAGACATCTTATCCCCTATCCTTTGGATAGGGGATAAAATGTTTTTGCCCGGAATACCCTTTTAAAGGCTATGTTCACATGGCAAAATTTCTACATTGAATTCTGCATGAATTTATAGCCAATTCAATTCAATTGAATTCCTGCAATGGAAATTCTGCAGCAGAAATTCTGCTGTGTAAATGGGACAGCGGAATCCCATTGAATTGTATTGGCTATAAATTCATGCAGAATTCCATGCAGAAATTCTGGCATGTTAACATAGCCTTTTAGTTTAAAATTAAAAATGTAAAAAGTCTCTAAAATTATATAAAACCCCCTCCCTACGGTAATAAAAAATAAATTACCCTTATTTCCCCTTTTAACAAAAAAAAAGAAATTAACATATTTGATATTGCCATGTACGCAAATGTCCAAACAATATAATGTTTATGATCCCGTATGGTAAACGTAAAAATACCAGTCACCAAAAATACAGATTTTTATTCTCATTATAAATCAGAATTTATTTTTATAAAAAGTGATTAAAAAGTCTCATCAAAACAAAAATGGTACCGATACAAACTACAGAACACGGTGCAGAAAATGAGCCCTCATGTCTGTATAAGGAAAAATAAAAAAGTTATAGGGGTCAGAAAAGGAGAATTTTATGCATACCAATTGTTAAATAAAGTTTGCAATTTTTAAAGAGTACCTCTCAACAAAATTATTTTTTATATTTTATAGTTAATAATATATAGAACATTTTTCTAATAGGGTTCTATTAAAAAAAAAATTATTTTTCTATGTGTTTTTGGTGTTTAAACTTTTGGCCACTAGGGGTCTCCCTAGGAGTCCCTTTTTTGGTGATTTCGGACAGGCCTGGCTGCTGAGTCCGAAATCTGATACTCAGCGCAGCTCCCGTCTGTCAATCAGACAGGCGGGAGCGAGCGCTGTGCGCGCATCCCTGCCAGGCGCGCTCCTGACTCTGCCGGCCAGCGGTGTCTCAGGCTCCTCCCGCTGACAAGGAGAGCAGGCGTGTGCTGGCCCAGAGTCAGTTGAGCGCAGCTCTTCAAGAGAGAAGATATTTTCATTTTATTTGACTTTGGCATACAGGAAGAAGGGCGGAAGCGGCCTGGGAAGGCTTCAGATGATGTTGCGCCTGCCGGGCCCCGCCCACTTCCTCCCTTCTCAGATGCTCCTATCTGAGCTACCGAAGATTAACATAAAAAGGTATTTTTATGGGGTTTATAATTAAAATAGATGCTAGGATAGATAGAGTTAGAGACAGGGACAGATGGGGAGGGGGATTAGGGAAAGTTTAATTGATAATAGGTACTCTTTAAGTTTGCAAGTAGTACAATAATAGAAAAACTCTCTAAATCACATATCGTTATAATCGCATTGAGCTACAGAATAAAGAGAATAGATTTTTTTTACCATAAAATGCACCGTGTAAAAACCAAACACCATCCCCCCCCAACCCCCCAAATGCTGCAAATGTGCAGTGTTTTATTCATTTCCTCCCACAAATAATTATTTTGGGGTTTTGCGGTATATTTTATGTTAAAATGAAAGATGCCATTACAAAGTACGCTTGTTTGTGCAAAAACACAAGCCCTCATGTGGTTCTGTAGGGGGAAAAATAAAAGTGAAGGATTTTTAAAGGAGAGGAGGAAAAAACAAAAATGCCAAAATGGGCTGAGTCCTCAGAGGATAATATATATCACAATATACGGGTGTATGTATCTATATGCACATTTAGCCGTCAATAATCAAAAAGTCAACAACTTATATAGCACCTATTTGCGGTGTACAATATATGTATATGCCCTACTACCATCCATGTATAGGAGATTTTATTCATATACATTTTTGTATATATTGATTGTCTATAATTCATGGTTACATTGTCTTGGATAATTATAGTCTACACTGTGGACCTTGTTAAAGGGAATCTGTCATCATTGTCACCCGCACTAACCTGTTGGTACAGGCTTGTGATACTAAATGCGAGCAGACTTGATAAGGCAGCAGCGGTGGTGTCAGCATGCTCCTGGAACGCTGACCCATGCCGTTCGGAAAATGGAAG
The DNA here is from genome assembly GCF_029499605.1 of Hyla sarda. NCBI lineage: Eukaryota > Metazoa > Chordata > Amphibia > Anura > Hylidae > Hyla > Hyla sarda. Next base: position 164,452,734 of record NC_079196.1, on the reverse strand, counting down.
ATAACAGGCAAACAGGGCCACGGATCAGCTTGTGGTAAGTACCATTTTCATCAGCGTCTGGTGACACAGATAACATATTCCCTTTAACTCCTTAACGAACTTGTGCCGTTTGCGGAGTATGGCTCCCGACTCGAGCCTGCGCCATACTAGCCGTCCCTCAGCTGATTCTTGTAGTTGAGGGCCGGCGTTAATAGCCGACATGCCGACTATTAACCATTTAGATCGCTGTCAAAGCTAACAGCAGCGTCAAGGAACCTGTAAAAGCTCCCTGATGGTCTAGTGGGGTGGATTCGCCACTGCTGAGGTAGCCGGAGGGCTTACCTCTGTTCCTGTGCTGGCTGCCACTCTGAGGCTAGGTTTCCACTTGTTTTTTTTTTTTGTACACCTAAAAAAATGCCAGCAAAAACGCCAAAAACCCTGCCACAGGTTTTTCCTGAGTTTTGGAAGTTTTTCTGGTGTTTTTTCTGGCGTTTTCCCTGCTGTGTGGAAACAGCCAAATTTGTCCTCTGTGGCAGTTTTTTCAATGCCTTCTGGGTACCACTCTGTGGGTCGGATGCTGAGCGCCCGGTCCACAGAGTGTAAAGAGATGAGGAGTTATGTATAGCATCACTACTCACCTCCCCCGGCAGTATAGTATACAGGGGGGGCATAGTGTACCCGTCTATACTATACAGGAGCCGGGAATCCTGTCACCAGACTGACAGGACTCCCTGCTTCTATAGCCCCTTTGGGGGGCATACAGTATATACACCTATCTATAGATAGCTGTATATAGTGTTTACTTAACAGGAGGTCCACTTACCTCCCTCGTTTCTGTCCCTGCCGATCCGTGTAGCTCCGCCTCCTAGTGATGATGTCATTAGGGGCGGAGCTACATACAGGATCCAGGCTAGTAAGTCTGAAGCTCTGTTAACATTGTCCATTTTGGATAATGTGAACAGATCCTTCTGCCAGTGTCTACCCAGACAGGGAGACTCCAGCTGTTGCTAAACTACAACTCCCAGCATGCCCAGACAGCCAAAGGCTTTCTGGGCATGCTGGGAGTTGAAGTTTTGCACCAATTGGAGGATAACTGTTTAGGTAGACATTGAATTATGGGCGCTCCCCCCTGCGGAGAGTGCAAAAAATGTCCTAACCCATTTTTTTGTGTCTTTTTTCTTCTCGTTTCAGATCCGTGTATGCAGAGGATTACGACAGATTTCATGAATTATGATGGATGAACCTGATTTTTTTTTAATAAAATGGTTAACGGCTTAGGGTTAGCCCCAAAAACAGCTAGCGCTAACCCCCAATTATTACCCCTATACCCACCACCACAGGGGTGCGGGGAAGAGCTGGGCCGAGGCAGTAACAGGCTGGCGTTATTTAGGCTGGAGAGGGCCAGTAACAATGGTCCTCGCCCACTCTGGTAACGTCAGGCTGTTGCTGCTTTGTTGGTGTCTGGCTGATACTAAAAATAGGGTGAACCCTATGCGTTTTAGTTTTTTTTATGAAATAAATAAAAAACGCATAAGGTTCCCTGTATATTCAGTATCAGCCAGATACCAACAAAGCAGCAACAACCTGACGTTACCAGGGTGGGTGAGGACCATTGTTACTGGCCCTCCCCAGCCTAGGCCCAGGAGCGCCATTTTTGACGCTCGGGGCCTGTTGGTACCGGCTCTTCCTGGCACCCCTGTGGCGGTGGGTATAGGGGTAATAATTGGGGGTTAGCGCTAGCTGTTTTTGGGGCTAACGCTAAGCCCCAGCTTAGTAATGGATTCCGTCTATTAGACAGCCTCCATTACTAAGCCTGAAAATTCAATAACAAAAAACACAACACATTGGAAAAATTATTTTATTTAAAAAAAACACTCCCCCACAGCCCTCGTTAACCATTTTATTAAAATTTAAAAAATCCAGTTTATCCGTCGTAATCCATCGAATCTGCCGTAAACCTCTGCATACACGGATCTGAAACGAGAAGAAAAAAAAACACAAAAAAATGGGTTAGGACAGTTTTTTGTGCCCTCCGCAGGGGAGAGCGCCCATAAGACAATGTCTTTCCAAACAGGGAGCCTCCAATTGGTGCAAAACTACCACTCCCAGCACCCCCAGACAGCCAAAGGCATGCTGGGGGTTGTAGTTTAGCAACAGCTGGAGTCTCCCTGTCTGGGTAGACACTGGCAGAAGCGTCTGTTCACATTATCCAAAACGGACAATGTTAACAGAGCTTCAGACTTGCTAGCCTGGATCCCTCTGTAGCTCCGCCCCCTAATAACGTCATCACTAGGGGCGGAGCTACACAGACCCGTGGGGACTGAAGGGAGGTAAGGGGACTTCTCCATCTTCTGTATACACTATATACAGCTATCTCTAGATAGCTGTATATAGTGTATCCCACCCAAAGGGTTAACCTACACTGTCCAGCAGTGTGAGTTAACTCTTTCCTTGCCGGTCTGGCTTAGTGCACAGCTCAGCAAGGGGTTAAGTGAGCCAGCAATGTGTATACTGTATACACATTGCAGGCTCACTGTAAGTTATAAATCCAAAAAGCGAGTAAAGAAAGGAGTACCGCACTCACCCACTGTCAAAAGTCGGGAACGGGAGAGGTTTATTTCAGATCATAAGATCGGAATAACAGGTGCAGGACGTGGAGGAGAGAAAAAAGCCACACACGACTAGTTTCACGCCGGACGGCGCTTTCTCTGGCTGACTTGGCTACCTCACTGTAAGTTATTGCTGGGCATCAGCTGTTCACCCGGCTCTGTAGCCTTGAGAACAGCTGATCCCGACAGTCACTTTAGGAGGATCGCAGCGGGTGTCAGGAGGAGTGACATCCGCTGTGATCTGTCCCTTACTGGAGGTACTACTACTCCCAACATGGAGCACACTCAGCTCCATGCTGGGAGCTGTAGTACCTGCATTAATAGACAGATCGCAGCGAGTGTAACTCCTGACACCCGCTGTGATCCTCCTGTATAATGTATAGATACGGGCGGCTGCTCTTCTATGGTCCCCTGCACTGACGTATATATACACATATTCATATTTCCCACAGAGTTGTGATTGGCTGGAATCATCTGACCAATCACAGCTCTCTGTGGGAAATATGAATAGGTGTATATATACGGCAGTGCAGGGACCATAGAAGAGCGGCCGCCCGTATCTATACATTATACAGGAGGATCGCAATGGACCCCGGCAATCTTTCAATTAGTACAGGTACTACTACTCCTATCATGAAACAGTGTGTTCCATGCTGGGAGTAGTAGTACTACCTAAAAAATGTACCTAATAAAAAGTAAAAAACACACACACACTACATTTTTATTATTGTCGGCTACATTTTTAGTGCCCTGTTATAAAAAAGATAAATTTCGTTAAATTAATTTTTTTCCATCACTACTATATCTTTCTTTTTTATTATTATTTTTTAATGGTTCCCTACTAAATTTTAATAAAAAAGGTATCTCCATCACTTTTTTGGATCGCTAAAGTCCAAAAGAGAATAAAAACCGCCTGAAAAAAAATGCCAAAGTTAAAACCCACATGGCGTTTTTCTTTTTTTATCCCCATAGACTTCTATGGGAGAAAAACGCCAAGATTTTCTCAAAGAAACGCCAAAGTCTCGACAAGAGGTTGTTTTTTAAAAACTGCCAAGAAGCCCAAAAACGCCAAAACGATTAAAAAAACGCCAAACTGAAAAATGCTAAGTGGATTTGGCATTTTGCAGTTTACTATTGACTTGCAGCTAACAACTGGCCGCAGCATTTTTTAACAAAAAAAACGCCATGCGGCAGAATGGGCGTTTTTATTGGCGTTTTTGTAAAAAAAAAAAAAAACAAGTGGAAACCTAGCCTGAGAATGATAAAGCCTGGCAGGACCAAGCTTTATCAATCGGGCACTAATGATTCCTCTTAAAAGTCCCCTAAGGGGATTAAAAGTGTGAAAGAAAAAAAAGTCTAATAAAAGTTTAAAAAAACACATTCACCCCTTCCTTATTAAAAGTTTAAATCACCCCCCTTTTCCCAAATTCCATATAAGAATTATAAAAACATAATAAAAATATCGCCGCATGCGTAAATGTCCGAACTATAAAAATTGCTTATTTTTGGTCACTTTCTAAACAATTTTTTTTTTTTAAATGATCAAAAAGTCCCTTTAAAACACCAAAAATGGTACAGATGAAAACTTCAAATCATGGCACCAAAAAATTAGCCCTCATACCACTGCATATATGGAAAAATAAAATAAGTTATAGGGGTCAGAAGAGGAAATGTTAAACCTACTTATTTTCATGCATAAAGTTATACATTTTTAACAGAAGTAAAATAAAATCAAACCTATATGAGTAGGGTATCATTTTAATTGTATGGGCCTACAGAATACAGATATGGTGTCATTTATACCGAAAAGTGCCCAGTGTAGAAACGAAAGGCCCCAAAATTTACAAAATGTCGTGTGTTTTTTTTTTTTTTTTAATTTAGCCCCACAAATATTTTTTTATGGTTTTGCCTTATATTTTGTGGTAAAATTATTGATGTTAATACAAAGATAAATTGGTGGCGCAAATAAACAAGCCCTCATATGAGTTTGTAGTTGGAAATTTAAAGCGTTATGACTTTTAGAAGGTGAGGAGTAAAAAAAAACGAAAGAGCAAAAATGTAAAAACCTGTGGTCCTTAAGGGGTTAAGTTTTATATATATATATATATATATATATATATATATATAATACACACACACACACAGCTCCTGTGAAGATTGCTGTCAGGTCATGTACTCACGAGATTTAAGATTAATCTCTCATACTAATATTACTCTGGCAGATGAATAAAATGAGTACTTCCAATTTTTATTCTCCTTATTCTTATTTAATGTCAACTTTAAAAATTTACAGTCAGAAAGTCGAAGTAATTTCTTTGGTGGCATTGAATTTAGCGCTCCCATATGTATGTTTACCGTATGTCTTTCTAAACACTAAATTGTCGCTCTGTAACATACAAGGAAAGAGATTTTCACATCTTGCTTCAGGCAGACAATCATTGCTAAAAATAAAACCTGTTCACAGGGGAAATTGAAAGTGCTTGCTAAACTATTGCTATTATTTCAAATCCGTAAGGCGAGAGAAAACTCTTCTCTGTCTCACCTTGGAAATATAATGTATACCCAATATTTATGTATTTATCATAGATAAGAAAAACACCCATTGCATTGTTTGACTTGCAAGTAAGGTTGGGATGCATGGATACTGTGATATCATTAATATTTTAGCAAGTTGTAAAAAATTTACAGTAGTACAAAATAGTAAAAATGTAACTGTTATGTGTACATTTTTGCAAATATTTTTTTGTCAACTAATAAACATAATAAAGTACTACTTATGATGTAATGTAGGACTACAGAAAAGTACCATATATACTCGAGTATAAGCCGACCCGAATATAAGCCGAGGCCCCTAATTTCACCCCAAAAACCCAGGAAAAGTTATTGACTTGACTATAAGCCTAGGGAGGGAAATACATCATCCTCCCATGTCATCATCCAGACCCCTGTCATCATCCAGACCCCCGTCATCACCCCCCCCCCCCTTCATCATCATCACCGTCTGTCAATGCCTTCATCAGTGGTCTTCAACCTGCGAACCTCCAGATGTTGCAAAACTACAACTCCCAGGTAGTGCTGGGCGGTATACCGGTATGAACCGGATACCGTTTGTTTTTTTTCCCACGGTATGGATTTTTGCCCATACCGCTATACCGGTCGGGCCCCTCCCCCACCCTCCGAGTCAATAAAAAAATTAAAATTACCCGTAATGGGGGTGGTCTGGGCCATCCATCCTTCCTGTAGTGTCCGGCGGCATTCCGGGTGGAGGGTGAACCGGTCCGGGCTGTCCTTCTTCTCCGGGGGTCCTCTTCTCCACTCCGGGCAGGCTCCGGCCTAGTATGCTGCATAGACGCCGCTACGCCGTGACGTCAGGTGCGTCACTGCGCACGGGCGTCACTGCGCAGCGGCGTCTATGCAGAGTTACTAGACCGAAGCCTGCCCGGAGTGGAGAAGAGGACCTCCGGATAAGAAGGACAGCCCGGACCGGTTCACCCTCCACCCGGAATGCCGCTGGACACTACAGGAAGGATGGATGGCCCGGACCTCCCTCCCCGGACGGTCCCTGCAGCAACTGGGAAGTTGAGTCAGGGTTCTGGGATGGACAGGGGTCTGTATAATATACTATACCTACAGTAGGCCCTCCAGCTGTTGAGGCCCTTCAGCTGTTGCAAAACTACAACTCCCAGCATGCCCGGACAGCCGTTGGCTGGGAGTAGTAGTTTTGCAACAGCTGGAGGCACCCCTAGTTGGGAAACACTGACCTATGCTATACACTACTATATAGTCCAACATGCTGGGAGTTGTAGTTTTCCAACAGCTGGAGGCTGTAGGGTTGTTTGTTACATCTATTTTAAAGGGTACTCCACTGTCCCAGTGTTCAGATCATTTAGTTCCAAAAGCCCATTTAGTTCCGCTACGCCACCTCAATGCAAGTCTCAATGTAAAAAAAAAAAAAATACCGTGAAATACCGTGATACTTTAGAAAAATACCGTGATACTCATTTTTGGTCATATCGCCCAGCACTACTCCCAGGCATTCTGGGAGTTGTAGTTTTGAAACCTCTGGAGGTCCGCAGGTTGAAGACCACTGCGGCCTTCGTCATCATCCAGACCCCCCCTTTAGTTTTCTACTCGCCTCCCCTCGGTGGGAAGGAAGGGTGAGCTGGTCTGGGCCATCTATGCTGCAGGGACCGTCCGGTGGGGAGGGTTAGTCGTTCCGGGTTGTACATTTTCACCGGGGTGGGCCCTCTTCTCCGGGCCTGCCCGGACTGTTGACGTTGGGCCTCCCTGCGCATGAACATCCCTGTGCGTCGTCATCAAGGCGACGTCACTAGTCCAGGGCAGGCCCAGAGCGCGGAGAAGAGGGGCCCCCCCGGTGAAAATTGACAGCCCGCAACAACTAACCCTCCCCACCGGACGGTCCCTGCAGCATAGATGGCCTGGACCAGCTCACCCTTCCTTCCCACCGAGGGGAGGTGAGTAGAAAACTAAAGGGGGAGTCTGGATGATGACGAAGGCCGCAGTGGTCTTTAACCTGCGGACCTCCAGAGGTTTCAAAACTACAACTCCCAGAATGCCAATGGCTGTCCGGGCATGCAGGGAGTTGTAGTTTTGCAACATCTGGAGGTCCGCAGGTTGAAGACCACTGAGAAGGGATTGACAGACGGAGAGTTCACTCGAGTATAAGCAGAGTAAACACAGGCAATGGGGTTCTATATGGTACCTGTTTCAAAATAATGCCTCAGCCAATCACTCTCCATTTCAATGATCTGACACTGTTAGTATGGTTTTTGTTATAACAGAAACCATGATGGTGGTGTGAACAGAGCATAGTAATACACTGTTTCTACACATATTATTCAGATAGTAAACTATTATGTAGCACTATATAAATAATGTACGATACTGAAACTCAGTTTTTTCTACATATCCTACAGCAAATGTTTGTGAGTGCAAATCATTTTGAACAGATGTATTCTTACTTTCCTTCATTTCATAGTTTATTAGTGTGGATATCATGGTATTCATGTTTTTTTTTTGTGGGGGGTGTATTATCTGGACAACAAAAATGTTTATAATTCCCTGAAACAATATGGGAAAAAAAGGCATACCTACCTACTTACCTTGATCTCCTGCAGTGACCACATCCCGTCCCCTGCTTCATCCCACTTCCTTCAAGACAGACTTGTTTCAGCAGGGACAGCCTTCTCAGCCAATCACAGATGGCAAATAACTCTGTGAGGTCTGATCTTGCAGTTATACACTTTTAAGTCTGCTCCCTATTTATTACTTCCATTTCTTACAGTAGGTTAGCAGGAGGTAAAGAACAGAAAGTAAAGGTTATTACAGCCAAAATAAAATAATTCAACTTTTCTTAATCCTTAGACGATTCCATGGCAGTATCATTTGGGGGTGAAAAGGTTACAGAGGTACAACATGTACAGTCAATCGTATAAAAGGATTTTTTTGAGCATTTCTCAGGTGGTTCATAGAGGTTTGCTTAGTATTCATTGAGTATAAGGTAAAGGGTCTGTTCACACTACTGAATTCCTACAGAATTTCCCACACGGGGAGTTGTTCTCTGGAATTCAGTGTTGTGAACCTTTGCATTGGTGTAAATGGGTCTTCCACTGACCCTTTTACATTGCAGAATGGCAGCGACAGAGAATTCCGCCATTGAAATTGATCCGCCGGAAGAATGAACATTGTTTTGTTGGAATTACACATGCACTGCTTTGCCGTCAATGGTGACGGTGTAGGGTTGGGCGGTCCTACCACCAAAGGATTTCAGCGGCCGCTCCCAGATGGAATCTCTGCTCCGGGAATTCCACGAGCGGAGATTGCATAGTGTGAACATACCCAAAGGGAGACAAGGACTAGGTGCCCTACAACTTATTCATATGCACAATATTTTCATAAGGGAAAGTCACTAATAATTTAGGAAGAAAAAGTTGCTCCATTAGATGCTTTGGAACTGATAATAATTGGTGTAAAGGTGCATATAGCTTTTATTAATATAAGTCCTGGACACAACTAATAAAAAAATAATGATCTCCTCTAGTAAAATGTATGTACACTATACAGTGCTCATGAATGTGTCTATGTAAACCACTGAAATGCAGTTTTGCTTTTCTTTTGTAGATGTTGGTGAAGACCTCCTAGATATGTGCCAAAGAAATATTTCCCTAAACAAAGGCCTTGCAAAAACCTCAGGTTGTATTGTGGTGTTCTGTATTCCTCTTTCTTGTTCAGTTTTGTGTGATTGCTTGTTTCAGGATTTGCAGATCAATTATTATTGGAGGAGCTTGGGTGAATAAAAATATGTAAAATTACTAGGATTAGGCTATGTTCATACTGCCGGTTGTCTCTGGCAGTGTAAAGTCCGTTATTTTATGATTGAGAAAAGCCATAGAAAAATAGTGCTTGCACCGTCTTTTTCTCCGGCTTTACTCTCCAAAAATAACGGCAGCTATTGAATACAATGGGGTCCATCGGGACCTGTTATTTGCTGGTATGCTCCGGCAAAAAGACAACCGAATTTGCCAGGGCATAAGGGCAGTGTGAAAGGGGCCTAAACCATTACATTATGTGTCATTAGGGTCTAACCTCTTGATAATCCCCATTTACTTAAGGCCTGTTATTGGTCTATATAGTTTAGCCTTTCTTTAATCGGATTTGGAGCTATCTCAAGGAAGTAGGCCATGATTCATATTCTCATTATTGCCTTCTTGACATGTACAGACAATTTATATTAAAGGAGTTCTGTAGTGAAAAATAACTTATCCCCTATCCAAAGCATAGGGGATAAGTTATAGATCACGGGGGTTCCGAGCGCTGGGACCCCCCTGGTCTCCTGAACGGGGCCCCGACAGTCTGCTGGTAGGAGGCGTGCTGACCCCCGCACGGAGCGCCGGCCGACATGCCTCCTTCATGTATCCCATAGAGATACATGGAGCAGGTGTGTCGGAAGTGGCTTCCTGCAAAGGTCGGAACGCCCGTTTCCGGCAGACTGCTGGGGCCTCGTTCAGAAGATCGCGGGGGGTCTCAGTGGTCGGACCCCCCGCGATCTATAAGTTATTTTCCGCTGCACTAACTCCTTAATGACCAAGCCCATTATCACCTTAAAGACCAGGCCAATTTTATTTTTGCGTTTTCGTTTTTTCCTCCTCGCCTTCTAAAATCCATAACTCCATCTACAGACCCATATAAGGGCTTGTTTTTTGCGTGACCAATTGTACTTTGTAATAAAACCTCAAATTTTACCATAAAATGTACAGCAAACCCCCCAAAAAAAAATTTTAGGGAGGAAATTTAAATGAAAACCAAAACTTTGCACATTTTGGATGGGTTCGTTTTCACACTTTACAATTTACGGTAAAAATTATGTGTTCTTTATTCTGTGGATCAATACGATTAAAATGATACCCATGGCTAGATACTTTTATATTTTTGTACCGCTTAAAAAAAAATCTAAAAATTTTTGTACAAAATCAGTAATCTCAAATCGCCCTATTTTGACCACCTATAACTTTTTCATTTTTCCGTATATAGTGCGGTATGAGGGCTCATTTTTTGCGCCGTCATCTGTACTTTTTTTTAGATACCACATTTGCATGTATAAACCTTTTAGATAATTTTTTATAAATTTTTTTTGAATAAAATGTGACAAAAAAGCAGCATTTTCGGACTCTTTTTTTATTGTTTACGTTTACGCCATTCACCGTATGGGATCAATAACATTATATTTTGATAGTTCGGACATTTACACACGCAACGATACCAAATATGTTTATAAAAAAAAAATTACGCTTTTTGGGGGTAAAATGGGAAAAACTGACAATTTTCATTTTTATTGGGGGAGGGGATTTTTCACTTTTATTTTTTACTTTTTATTTTTACATTTTTCTACTTTTTTTTTTGTACACTTTTTATGTCCCCATAGGGGACTATCTATAGCAATCCTTTGATTGCTAATACTGTGCAGTGCTATGTATAGGACACAGCACTGCTCAGTATTATCGGTGATCTTCTGCTCTGGTCTGCGCGATCTCATACCAGAGCAGAAGACCCCGGGAGACGGCCGGAGCAAGGTGAGGGGACCTCTGGCCGCCATGCTGGATGATCGGATTGCCGCGGCAGCGATGCGGGCGATCCGATCATCCAATCAAAGTACCGCAATGCCGCAGATGCCGTGATCTGTATTGATCACGGCATCTGAGGGGTTAATGGCGGACATCCGCACGATCGCTGATGTCGGCCATTGCGGGCGGGTCCCGGTCCGATGCTCGCGGTCATACACAGGACGCAAATGTACGTCCTGGTGTGGGAAGTCCCACCAAGCCAGGACGTACATTTACGTCCGTGGTCGTGAAGGGGTTAAAGATAATCATCCCATCCTGAAGCAGGTGATTGACATTGCATGTTGTTTGTAGTTTACAATTACACCTAGATCATTCTTTACCCGCTGTTTTACTCTATTACATATGGTGCAGGCAGATTAATGGTACTCAGATGCATAACTTTTAATTTATCCACATTAACCCCTTCCTGTTGAAGGTCGGGTGAGGAAGTATGGAGCAGGCACTCGGGAGGTGAGCCCGCTCCACACATGGTGGGTGCCAACTGCTTACTGCTGTTAACTCCCTAATTACAGCATTTAGAGGGTTGTCTGACCTGGTGCAGTTCCTGTCAAACTTCCGATCAGCATTCCCTATTGCAATTGCTACCAATACAGCTTGCCACAGTGTAGCTTCCAGTGCTAAGCAATGTATGCAGGTTTGTAGAAGATTTGTATTATTTGAGGAACAAATTACTTCTCCAGGCCCTATTCGGGAAAATCAACTATATCAATTTGTTTCAGCAGTACCAAGGCTTCAAGTGTCCCCATATTGCTTGCAAGACTTTTGGCATTTGGGAAGATGCACTTTGAGTTACATCCAATTCTATACATTTAATATAAGGAATATGGGTACATCTGTCAGTTTGTAACTCATGGACCCCCCCAATGAAAAGTCAGCCCAGTGCTCTAAGAACCAATTCCATGCACCTTACACCAAAATATAGCCATACATGAACTCCCTTTTTTGTCTTTCCTGTGGATGGTGCAGGCAGTATTTCAGATTACTTCTTTAAGGGGGTACTCCGCCACTTAACAACTTATCCCCTATCAAAAGGACAAAGATAAGATGTCTGATTGCGGGGGGTCTGGCTGCAATCAGACATCTTATCTCTGTCGTCCCCCCCCCCCCCCCCCCCCCCCCCGCTATCTCAGGCACTGCAACCCGTAATCTGATGCACAGAGCAAACTCTGCTCTTTGCCAGATGACAGATGACCACCTCCATCAAGCCCCCTCCATTCATGTCTATGGGAGGTAGGGTGACGGCTGTGTACTAGCCATCACACCCTCTCCCATAGACATGAATGGGAGGGGGTGTGGCGTGGTGTGACGTCACAAACAGCCCCAAGCGTCTGTGTTCAGTAAGTCCGCAGTGCCGGCATGGAGATCGTGGGGGATCCCAGCAGCCAGACAGCCACGATCAGACATCCTATCCCCTATCCTTTGGATACAGGATAAGATGTTTAGGGGCAGAGTACCCCTTTAAAGCATGACAAGAAGAACCCAAGTTAAATAAGTAAACGAGAGAGAGAGAATATATATATAATACAGTCATGGCCATAAATGTTGGGACCCCTGAAATTTTTCTAGAAAAGGAAGTATTTCTCATAGAAAAGGATTAAAAGGGAGTAAAAAAAGCTAATTGGACATAGGGTCACACTAGAATCCAAAAATGGGATGGACAAGATTGTTGGCACCCTTTCAAAATTGTGTAAAAATAAAATTGTTACAAGCATGTGATGTTCCTTTAAACTCACCTGGGGCAAGCAACAGGTGTGGGCAATATAAAAATCACACCTGAAAGCAGATAAAAGGAAAGAAGTTCACTTAGTCTTTGCATTGTGTGTCTGTGTGTGCCACACTAAGCATGGACAACAGAAAGAGGAGAAGACAACTATCTGAGGACTTGAGAACAAAAATTGTGAAAAATATCAACAATCTCAAGGTTAAAAGTCCATCTCCGGAGATCTAGATTTGCCTTTGTCCACAGTGCGCAACATTAAGACGTTTGCAACCCATGGCACTGTAGCAAATCTCCCTGGACGTGGACGGAAGAGAAAAATTGATGAAAGGTATCAATGCAGGATAATCCGGATGGGTGATAAGCAGCCCCAAACAAGTTCCAAAGATATTCAAGCTGCCCTGTAGACTTTTAAATAAAATGGGACGCTATGGCAGGAGATCCAGGAGGACCCCACTGCTGACACAGAGACATAAAAAAGCAAGACTGCATTTTGCCAAAATGAACTTGAGTAAGCCAAAAGCCTTCTGGGAAAACGTCTTGTGGACAGATGAGACCAAGATAGAGCTTTTTGCTAAAGCACATCATTCTACTGTTTACCGAAAACAAAATGAGGCCTAAAAAGAAAAGAACACAGTACCTACAGTGAAATATGGTGGAGGTTCAATGATGTTTTTGGGTTGTTTTGCTGCCTCTGGCACTGGGTACCTTGAATGTGTGCAAGGCATCATGAAATCTAAGGATTACCAATGGATTTTGGGTCACACTGTACAGCCCAATAGCAAAAAGCTGGGTTTGTGTCCGAGATCTTGGGTCTTCCAGCAGGACAATGACCTCAAACATACATCAAAAAGCACCCAGAAATGGATGGCAACAAAGCGCTGGAATTTCAGTGGTGCTAACATTTACGGCCATGACTGTATATATAAGGTGACCTAAAAAAATAAGTAACATTCTCCTTGCAGGAAAAAAAAAGTTTCAATCTTTTAGTTTTAGTTATTATTTACAGGACAACTGCAGGCTAAATACACTTATCCCCTATCCACAAGATAGGGGATAAGTGTTTGATTGCGGGGGGTGCAAACGCTGGGACCCCCCCGCAATCTCCTGCACGGGGCCCCGGCTGACACGCCTCCTCCATGTAGTTCTATGGGAGAGGCGGGAATGCAGCGTTCGTTCATCCCCACCTCCCCCATAGAGCTATATGTGGAGGGGGCGTACCGATGACCTCAGTGAGGTTGACACTACATGCATTAGCCGCAGCACAGCGTGGGATTGTCGTGGCCCTGTTGGGGGGATCGCAGGGGATAAGTGTATTTAGGCTGCAGATGTCCTTTAAGAATTACTTTTTATTTATTTATACATTTTTTATATATTTTTTTCGAGTATCTATGAGATAAGATGTTTTTTTTTATATGCATATGTTAATTCATTGCTGTAACCTTTATTAAATAGCATATCTGCTGGTGCAGTGTGTAGTTTTCCGAGATATTACCCATTGAATAACCTTTTGTTCAATCTGAGGACTAAGTTTTATCTGCTTGCAGCAAATGAGCCACGAGGGCTTTGCTTTTTTTCATGCATAGCAACTGTAAACAGTTTAGGTTGGTATATTTTATTTAGTTTATTTAAGTCTGAGATGTTTAGTTTAAGAAAGTCATGCTTTAGTTTTGTTTTCTCAACAATGAGACATTGTGAAAAATGTTGTAATGGTCATTCAGAGTGATATTGACAGAATAACTATTATTACAAATTTACACATTATCCCATAAACTCTGCAAAAAAAAAAACAGATGTACCCTTTCTTAGGCTGAGTTCACACTGCCGTCTAGACCCGTCCTGTTCTCCTTTCAAAAATAAAAACGGACTTTAAAAAAACAAACTATAACGGATGCAAATGATGTGAAAGGATAGTAAAGAAATTCTACTGACATCAATGGGATTATTTTACAACCGTTTGTAAATCCGTTTACAAGCAGCAACAACGGAACCTAAATGGGAAAAGAAAATGGGGACAGACGGCCGTGTGAACGCACCCTTAGTTGGGGAATGGTGTTTACAGATGTGGGTCTTAAAGAATGTATTTAACCTTTGTATAGCTGGGGGGGGCTGATCACTTACCTTTTTGTAGCATGTCATTCGGCCACCTGTTCCCAAGATAAAGGGCTTTGAAGCCCTTCTGACGGTTATAATGATTATTATATGTAATATTTAATGTCTGGGGAAGTGTACTCAGCGCTGGCCGCTCTCAGACAGCAGGATCTTGTGAGAGCGCGTCCAAGACTGGATATGCCCATGGATGTTAAAGTGCCTCTCTCACCTCCATATGAGGTAGAGGGCTGCTGTCTTGGACAGCTTATCGTCACCATGCAGAGATCTAAAAACTGTGGTCCTCCATATGTTGCAAAACTATAACTCCCAGCATGCCCAGACAGCCAAATGCAAATGCATTTATGTTGTCTTTGTTTGCCCATGTGTAAGCCTATCTTGCCTGATGAAGAATTCTGTGCGAATTAGAAACTCTTTGCTAAATTAATGGGAAATCTTATACTACACTTATGAGCCTATCCATTGAAGAAGTTGGTCAAAGTTTTTATGCACTGTGCAGTGCATATCTACCCATTGTTCCTGATGGGATTCCTGGGATCCGGTTTGACCTGCAAGCGGCTGGTCATCTCTTATTGACTTGTTCAGTTGTTGCACCCTCATGGCAATACAATCCGGTAAGAAGCTCTTTTACTTCGTCTTCACCATCTGACGGTACTACATGAGGGCGCACGTCTCTCTTTTTTCATTTTTTTTCAGTAATCATTCCACACAATCCTGTCTCTGAACTCTACAGGCAGTCCTTTCACCTCATGGCTTGGATATTGCACTTACAGTGATCCCTCAACATACAATGGTAATTTGTTCGAAATGAACCATCATTACTTGAATCTGTCGTATGTTGAGGGATCTGTGCAATAGTAATATTGAAAGTTATACTCATGTGTCCCCGCCTCTCCTGACCATCACCGCTGCCCTGGATCATCACTGTCATCACGTCCCCAGGGTGTCCTTGCTGCTCTGAACTGTCACCGCTGCCCTGGATCAGCGCCGTCATCATGTCTCTGCACACGCCGCTCCTATTGGATGACGGGACGGCGTGTGCGGCGACGTGATGACGACAAAGGAGAGTGACAGCCATGCAGCGGAGCCTGAATAGGATGGTCCAGAGCGGCGGGGACAGGTAAGGGACATTCACCGGATCACACCGGGCACCTTAAACTGCTATCCTGCAGCAGCTGAAGCAGTCTGCGCTGCCAGATAGCTGTTTATGCGATGGCCCCAACATAAAAAAGCATTGTATGTTGATGCTGCCTTCAACATGCGATGTCCTCTGAGAGGCCATCGTATGTTGAAATTATCGTATGTCGGGGCCATTGTAGGTCGGGGGGATCACTGTATATGTATTGTCAGCTGTGAGACCTTATATGGACAGGGGTGTGTCTTTCCAAATCATGTCCAATCAACTGAATTTACCACAGATGGACTCCAATCAAGAAACATCTCAAAGATGGTTAAAGGGGTACTCCGGCCCTAAGACTAGGGGATAAGATGCCTGATCGCTGGGGACCCCCGCAATCTTTCATGCAGTACCCCGCTATCATCAATCTCCAGAGCGAACATTGCTCCGGGTCTAATGATTACGATCATGGGGCCAGAGTATCGTGTCACGCCCCCTCCCATAGGCTTGCATCAGGATGCATTGCATCAGGATTCATCAGACCCGAAGCGATGTTCGCTCCAGAGGCTGATGATAGTGGGGTGCTGCATGAAAGATTGCAGGGGTCCCCATAAGGCTTAACATGTCTTTGGGCCAGAGTACCCCTTTAAAGGGTTTACTCCACTGGCAATCGTTCGGAACATTTAGTTCCAAATGCTGTGTGCGCTCTGCGGGGGTCATCAAGCCATGCCCCCTCAATGCAATTTTATGAGAGGGGGTGTGGTGGCCATCATACCCCTCCCATAGACTTGCATTGAAGGGGTGTGGCTTGACATCACGGGGGCACGCAGCGCGCACACAGCGTTCGGAATTAAATGTTCCAAACGCTGGCCAGTGGTGAACCCCAGAGCAAAATTTGTCATAGCAAAGGTTCTGAAATTTTTATTTTTTATTTATTTTATTAGCAAGAATTTCCAGAATTCTCATTATGAGGTATTGAGTGCATATTGGTTTATATTTTGACACAAGGCTTCAACATGAAAAGTGAAAAAAGTGAAAGGGTCTAAGGACTTTCCAAATGCACTGTATGCATAAAATAATGATATTCAGCCCTTGTGGCAATAGGGGTTTAATTTTGTGAATGATCTATGACTTAAATGTTAAATGTGACACATTCAGAGTGTCACTATTACTCTACAGAAATCACTAGAGCAGAACAATATTATCTGCAATAACTGCAGTTCTGACAGCATCAGATATTACATTCAGTTATAAAGGGATATTCCAGGCAAAACCTTTTTTATATATATCAACTGGCTCCGGAAAGTTAAACAGATTTGTAAATTACTTCTATTAAAAAATCTTAATCCTTCCAATAGTTATTAGCTTCTGAAGTTTTCTGTCTAACTGCTCAATGATGATGTCACGTCCCGAGAGCTGTGCATGATGGGAGAATATCCCCATAGGAACTGCACAGCTCCCGGGACGTGAGTCATCAGAGAGCAGTTCGACAGAAAACAACAACTCAACTTCAGAAGCTAATAACTATTGTAAGGATTAAGATTTTTTAATAGAAGTAATTTACAAATCTATTCAAATAGATAGAGAATAGCAGGCGGCACTCCAGGTACTTGTGCAATAAAACCGCTTCTTTATTTGCTCGATTAGCAGGTTACAGCAGAGAGGAACACACCAACAGTTTCACGTCAACTAGTACGCTTTCTCAAGGTAATGTGGGTAAAGGGGAACTCCCTTTGGGTTAAATAGGGAGTTCCCCTTTACCCACATTACCTTGAGAAAGCGTTCTAGTTGACATGAAACTGTTGGTGTGTTCCTCTCTGCTGTAACCTGCTAATCGAGCAAATAAAGAAGCGGTTTTATTGCACAAGTACCTGGAGTGCCACCTGCTATTCTCTATCTATTTGAATTGTTTTATGGACTATGTCTAATTGAGGCAGGCACCGGCAGTGCTACCGTGGATGGGTGTCTCGGATGTTCCTGGACTCAGATGTGTATATGACTGGCTGGAAAGGTGCATGCAGTAATTACTCTCTCCATAATTTACAAATCTGTTTAAAGAGTACCTCTCGTCAAATAAACTTTTGATATATTTTAGATTAATGAATGTTGAATAACTTTCCAATAGCATGTTAATGAAAAATATGCTTCTTTGTATTGTATTTTTCCCGATCAGTCCCGTCAGCAAGCATTTCTGACTCATGCTGGAGTCCTAAACACTCAGAGCTGCCAGCCTGCTTTGTTCACAGCCAAACAGGCTGTGAACAAAGCAGGCTGGCAGCTCTGAGTGTTCTCCTTTGTGAACAAAGCAGACTGGCAGCTCGTAGTGTTTAGGACTCCAGCATGAGTGAAATGCTTGCTGCCAGGACTGGTAGGGAGACCCCTAGTGGTCATTTCTTCAAAGTGGAAAATTTAATAGAAAGAAGCATATTTTTTAATAACATGTAATTGTAAAGTTATTCTGCATACATTAATCTATAATATATCAAAAGTTTTTTTGATGAGAGGTACCCTTTAATATTCCGGAGCCAGTTGATGTATAAAAAAAAGTTTTGGCCTGGAATACCCCTTTAATGTCAGTCTTCGTAGCATGCTTCCGGTGTAAAACACATCCGTCTGCAACTTTGAACATTCCAGATTTTATTGATCAGATTATTTTATTTAAAAAGGAGTATTTCTAACAATAGCATAAGGAACAAACATAAAGCCTTTATTTGTAGGTATTAATAGAATCTACTATGCAGCACATCACATTGTTGGTCCTGACAGAATAAGTAGTTTTTTAAACTCTTTTTTTTTAACCTCTTAAGGACCCATGACGTATGCGTACGTCATGAGTCCCGATCCTGCGATATAACGCGGGGTCACACGGTGACCCCGCATCATATCGCGGCGGGCCCCGCGTCATAGTGAAGCCGGGACCCGCCTCTAATAGCGCGCGGCATTGATCGCTGTGCCGCGCGCTATTAACCCTTTAGCCGCGCGCTCAAAGCTGAGCCGCGTGGCTAAAAACAAAAGTAAAAGTGCCCGGCTAGCTCAGGGAGCTGTTCGGGATCGCCGCGGTATAATCGCGGCATCCCGAACAACTGTAGCACAGGAGGAGGTCTTCTTACCTTCTCCTGTGCTGTCCGATCGCCGAATGAATGCTTCAAGCCTGAGATCCAGGCTTGAGCATTCAATCGCCGAAAACACTGATTGATCCATTCCTATGGAGATGGATCAATCAGTGTAAAAGATCAGTACATGCAATGTTATAGCCCCTTATGGGGGCTATAATGTTGCATAAGAAAAGTGTAAAAAAATCATTAACCCTTTCAATTATCCCTTCCCCTAAGAAAAGTTTAAATCACCCGGCATTTCAAAAATAAAAAATAAACATTATGTAAATAATAATAAAAATAAACATATGTGGTATCGCCGCGTGCGGAAATGTCCGAATTATAAAAATATACCGCTTTTTAAACCGCTCGTTCAATGGCGTACGCGCAAAAAAATTCCAAAGTCCAAAATAGCGCATTTTTGATCACTTTTTATACCACAAAAAAGAATAAAAAGAATAAAAAGTGATCAAAAAGTCTGATCAGAACAAAAATGGTACCGCTAAAAACTTCAGATGACGGCGCAAAAAATGAGTCCTCAAAGCGCCCTGAACACAGAAAAATAAAAAAGCTATAGGGGTCAAAAGATGACCATTTTAAACGTATAAATTTTCCTGCATGTATTCATGATTTTTTTCGGAAGTGATACAAATTCAAACCTAATCATTTTTGACAAAAAATGTACTGCGTAAAAACAGAAGCCCCCAAAACTTACAAAATAGTGTTTTTTCATCAATTTTGTCGCACATTGATTTTTTTTCCCGTTTCACTGTAGATTTTTGGGTAAAATGACTAATGTCATTACAAAGTAGAATTAGTGACGCAAAAATTAAGCCATTATATATAATTTTAGGAGAAAATTTTTAAGAGTTATGATTTTTTAAAGTTAAGGAGGAAAAATTGAAAATGAAAAAACGGAAAAAGCCCGAGTCCTTAAGGGGTTAAATGCAATATATATATATTATATTATATATATATATATATATATATATATATATATATATATATATATATATAGGACATTTGAGTAGCCGTATTAGTCCAGAGATGCAGATGCAAAATCAAAAAATGTTGCAGTGTTTTTTTATACCTTTTTTTATTGGGCTAACAGAATTTTGTAGAGACAAGCTTTCGGGATTCCTCCCTTTATCAAGACATAAGCAAATCTAAGCTCACAAGCAGAAGACACAGGTTTCCTTTCACAAATATGCAGGGGATAAGGCAATAGATGTGGAGAATCACACTAAGATAGGCCATAAATTGTCCAGCTATAGGAACATAGACTAAGTAGATAAGGATGAGTAGGGATCCAGGACGTACAGGTACGCCCTGATGCCCTGGTACCTAAGGACCCAGGGTGTACCTGTACTCCCGTGGGAATTTCGGTTCCCGCCACGTGCCGGGCGGTGACTAGACCAGGATTCTTGCTGAAATCATTCAGCAGGCATCCCGTGACAACGGCCAAGGGGGTATTCCAATCATACGGGTCACGTGTGACCCGATGACCCGGGGTTAAATGTTGATCGGCGGTGTAGTATACACCGCCAATCACCTCCTTTAGCTGGGGGGAGATGGCGATTTCATCACCCCCCAGGAGCACTGCTATTGATCGTCTGACCAATAGCAGCCGGCAGAGGAGGGGTTAATGTCCCCTTCTCTCAGTTCTGCTCGCCCACCGAGTTCAGTCAGTGGGCAGAGCTGAGAGAAAGAGCTAAGGACCCCCCTCTCTGCTGAAATCTGTGCCCCTCAGGGCTGAAGAAGTGCCTTTAGTGCAGGGGGAGTTTGTGTGCAGGGACAGGCAGAAAAAAAAAAAGTTTAAAAAAAATTCCCCCCGACAGCCTAGTAGGTCCTCAAGGGTCCGCCGCAGATTTTGCAGCATGACCCGGGCCCTATTAGAGTTTCAGGGCATTTGCCCCCTTTTTGTTATTTTGGCCGCAGCATATTTTTTTTTTATAAAGTTCACACCAAACACATACACTACACACCAAACCAAGTGTCAGGCAGTACTGGAGCGGGGATGTCCTCTACCAGACCAAAACTTTACAGTATAGTCATGACACGGAAGCAGGTCGAGGCCATTCGGAAATGCCTCCATAACTGATAATGTGGCATGTGCCCCCTGAAGTGATCCCGCCTATGACCGGCTTTACAAAGTGAGGCCGGTCATTGATCACTTTGGGGCCAAATTTTAGGAGGCCTACGTACTGCTCAGGGAGCTCTCGGTTGATGAGTCTCTTATCAGTTTTAAGGGGAGACTACTCTTCCGCCAGTATATTCCCTCAAAGCGGGTGCGGTATGGTGTGAAACTCTACAAACTTTGTGAGAGTACCTCCGGTATATGATGGACGAGATTCCCGTATTGAATCCCCAGAATGTCCCCCCTCTCTGGGTGTTAGCGGGAAAATCGTTTGGGACCTTGTGCACCCATTGCTGGATAAGGGTTACCACCTTTTCGTGGATAACTTTTATACCAGCATTCCTCTGTTCACATTCCTTGCCACCAGATCCACGTCCGCTTGTGGTACCGTGCGGAAGAACCAGAGAGGCCTCCCTCTAAATTTGATCCAGACACCTATGCCAAAGGGTGAGTCCCGTGAGTTACCCATGAAAACCTGTTGCTGGTCAGGTATAAGGATAAGAGGGACCCCAATTCATGGTAACGGCAGCTAACCTGTCCCTGTGCGAGGTACGACAACAACAGCGGTCCTCAAGCCTGATCATATTCTGGGCTACAATCAGTATATGGTGGGAGTTGATCTCTCTGATCAAGCCATACAACGCCATGTGGAAAACACAGGTATGGTACAAAAAAGTTGCAGTCTACTTGGTACAGGTTGCCATGTACAACTCTTTTGTACTGTCCCAGTACGCTGGCAACACAGGGATATACCTCCAGTTCCAAGAAGAAGTCCTAAAGGCCCTGATCTTTGGCGAGCGGGAAAGAGCAGGCCGGAGTTCCCAAGGAACTGAAGTTATAGGTGCCAGGACCAGAAAAAATGCGGAGTGTGTCACAAGAGGGGCATACGGAAGGACACCACCACTCAATGTAACACTTGCCCTTATCATCTGGGCCTCTGCATTAAAAACTGATTCAGGGAGTATCACACTTCCATGCAGTACTAAATCTTCCCTTTTCATTTTAGTTTCCCAAAATTTGACCCCAACGTACCAAGTCCAGAGTACATTCCAAATTGTAACCGCATAAACCACTAAGTTGCCCAAAGAAATGTTTCATAAAAAAAATAAAAAATACCTGATAAGACCTCTGGGGGTATTTTTTTTTTCAAAAATGGGTCATGGTTCACTGAGTCACTATCATCGGGAACTTTTTTTATGTTGCCTCAAATGCACAGGGCTCTCTTTCCACCTGAGCGGTGTGCGCAATTGAGGCAACAGGTTAGGGACAGCCACACACATTCCTAGAATGATGATTCAGAGCGTAGGGTTTGGGGTGGGCATATTTTTTTGTTTTGGCTACCCTCTGGGTCATCATTCTGGGAACATAACCTATTTTATCATTTTACGGCCCACTGTACCCCACTTTAGTAACTTAGTGTACCCCATGTAACGCTCCTTGAGGGGGGGGGGTCCCGCTGTTCTGGCTCCATAGGCTATGTAAATGCTCAAGGCCCCTGACTGCGCTCCTGCTCTGCCGAGACCTGGTGTGCACCCGCAGAGTGGTTTTCATCCAAATTTGAGGTATGTCCTTATTCCAAAGAAATGTATTAAAAAAATTGTGGGGGGGCATTTGGGGAAACCCCAGCATTTTAGTGTAAAAAAATAATTTTTTCCCTTTTCACATCCCTATTTAATAAACATTTATCAAACACCTGTGAGGTGTTAAGGCTCACTATGCTGTTTGTTACGTTCCTTTAGGGGTGTAGTTTCCTAAATAGTATGCCATGTGGGTTTTCTTTTTTTTTTGGCTGTTCTGGTACTATAGGGACTACCTAAATGCGACATGCCAATCCCCCTGCATTTCAGCAAAATTTCCAAATGTGACTCCTTCTCTTCTGAGCATTGTAGTGTGTCCGCAGTGAACTTGACGTCCACACATGAGATATTTCCATACTAGGGATACAAATTTTGGGTGCATTTTCTCCTATTACCCCTTGTAAAAATGTAACATTTTGGGGAAAACTAGCATTTTTGTGAAAAAAAATTTAAAAATCATTTACACATCCAACTTTAACGAAAAGTCGTCAAACACCTGTGGGATGTTAAGGCTCACTGTACCCCTTGTTGCGTTCCTTGAGAGGTGTAGTTTACAAAATAGTATTTTTTTTTTTTTTGCTGTTCTGGCACCATAGGGGCTTTCTAAATGTGACATGCCCCCCAAAAAACATTTCAGAAAAACTCACTCTCCAAAATCCCATTGTCACTCCTTCCCTTCTGTGCACTAGTGCACCCACAGAACACTTAACATCCACATATTAGGTATTTCCTTACTCGAGAGAAAGTTAAAAATTTTAGGGTGATTTCTCTTCTTTTACCCCATTTTGAATTATCTCCTTCACTTTGCTGCTATTCCTGTGAAACACCTTAAGGGTTAACAAACTTTCTGAATGTCATTTTGAATATCTTGAGGGTTCCAGTTTTATAATGGAGTCATTTATGGGGTATTTCTAAAATGAAGGCCCTTCAAATCCACTTCAAAACTGAACTGGTCCCTGAAAAATTCCGATTTTGAACATTTTGTGAAAAATTGGAAAATTGCTGCTGAACTTTGAAGCCCTCTGATGTCTTCTTGTGTTTGTATGACTGTCCTAACATAAGTAAAAAAAACGGGGAAAAAAACTCAAATCCATACGTATAACACTTTTGTTATTTTTTTTTTCTGAGTGTTCTTAGTGTACTAGAAGTTCCAGGGGGATATCTGTATCCTGCAGGGAGGGGGTTTAGTTACATAACATGTTGTCTACTGCACCTTGATCCTGAATAAAAAAGCCAGCACCTGATCTTCGACATGTGAGTGCCCCCGTGTTTTCTTTTCGTTTGTTGTATGGTTTAGTTACTTTGTTGCTTATCTGATCCATATAGTTACCTCGTCCCTTATCTGATCCATGTGGGGGCAGAGGTTGTCTCTTCTGATGGGAGTAGTGTCGCCAGCATGGGAAGTTTGGGAGTCTCAAAGGTGATAGAATCTCGAGTGGGTGGGATGTTTCTCTGGGTTTTGCCTGAGTTGATGGTCATGAGGTTTATACTTATACTTATTCTTTTTGTTCTAGGAATGCTGGGGGGAGGGTGTGGGTGGCGGATTCACATACATCACATGGTTTGGGGTCTTACTCCCCATTATGAGGATGGAACATTAAGGGGTTGCTGTCCCCTACTAAGCACAGCCTGTGTTACATCATCTTAAGAGACTGTCACCTGATGTAGCGTTGTTGCAGGAAATCCATTTAGAGGAGTTGGATTATGTGCGAATGAAGAAGTGGTGGGTGGGGAGGGTGGAGGGATCCCCAGCGGTAGATCATAAGGTGGGAGTGTTAGTTCTGTCCCACAAGTCAATTACTTGTGAAGTGCTATCGGTCAGTAGTGATGGGGAGGAGAGGTTATGTAGTGTCCATATCAAGACTGCCTCTGATTACCTTATTATCTTTAATGTATATGGTCCGAATGTGGCCGATGGGTCCTTTTTTGCTAGCTTTTCTCAAGTAGTCCAGTCTAGTCAGGGGAGTTATAGAGTGGCGACTTTAATGCAGTCATGCATACTGGGGAAGATTGACGGAGAAATCAAAGGAGCCCCTTTCCACCTAGACGGTGTGACCAACAATTGGCACAGTGGGCGATGCAGACTAGTTTGCTGGATGTATGGCGTGTGTTGCACCCGGAGGCGAGGGAGTTTAGTCATTATTCCCATGCACATGTCTCTTGGTCGAGGCTGGATCATAGCTTTATATCCTCTTTCCTGTTGCCCCGGGTGCAACATGTCAGTTTAGAGGACCTGGTTATTTCTGATCACTTTCCGCTCCTGCTTCATCTCTCAGATGTGGCGCCAAGGGGATCAGACTTTTTGTGGCGGTTTCCAATCGACCTGGTGTGCGATGAACAGTTTCAGGCGTTACTTAAAGGGTGGTAGATGGAATACGAACAAATGAATGGGGCACGTGCTAATGATCCACAACTGTATTGGTAGACAGTGAAGGCTGTGTTGAGGGGTCCGATTCTGGTTTATACTGCTTCTCTGAAACGGAAGATTGCTCAACAGATTATCTCTATAGGTCAAAAGCTACGTCAAGCCTATATGACTTTAGCGACCTCCCCTTCAATGGCCATGGAGATGGTTTGGTCTGTGGCCAGGGCGGATTACAAATCCTGGGTGGTGAGGTGGGATAACCTCGGTTGATTGCAGTTTCCACAATGGCAACAAGCGGGGTCGCTAATTGGCCCGTTTTGCTAAGGGTCTGTTACCTTTGACTCAAATCCCAGTATTGCGTGACCCCTTTGGGACTTTGCAGTGGAATCCTAAAGTGATCAATGACTTATTGAGGTCCTATTTTCAGACTCTTTACTCTGATATAGACCCTGGGGGCTCTTCAGCTAGTGACTGGATAGAGTCGGATAACCTTCCCTCTCTTACTGAGGAGGAGAGGGTGGCTTTAAATACACCTGTTAAGGTTGAGGAATTGGACAGGGCAATTAAGGGGTTATCGACTAGCAATGCACTGGGTCCAGATGGTTTATCATGGGGTGTTTTATAAGATTCTTAAGGGGAAGGTTTCCTCTGTGCTGTTGGGGCTTTTCAATTCCTACCTGCAGGGGAGCTCTATTCCCTCCTCTATGAATTCGGCCTACATAAAGGTGCTGCCAAAACCGGGGAAGGGCCACCTTACCCCTGATGGGTATCGTTCCATATTTTTTTGATTAATGTGGACCTCGAGCTGATCTCTAAAATTGTGTCGGACCGTTTGGCGGTCTTGCTCCCACGGCTTATCTCTCCCTTGCAGATGGGATTTGTGAAGGGTCGCTCTGTGGTGGCAAATCATAGGAAGATAGTCACGATGCTTGATGAGATCTCCCTGCGCCCTTCTTTGCACCCCTCTCCAGCCATCTTATCGGTCGATGCTGAAAAAGCTTTTGACAATGTGTGTTTAATCTGCTGGAGGATTTTGTAGGGGATCGAGTTATAGGGTTAATGTAGGAAAGAGTGTTCTAGTGGACCTTTCTCTGCATGCTGTGTTTGGGGGGGGGGGGGGGTTGATAGTGACTGATTTACCTCTGACCATCTCTCTAACTAGATCTTCTCTGAAATACTTAGGCGTCCTAGTGGGTAGATCCGCTGGTTCCTTGTACTTCCTTAATTTCCCCCCTTATTCAGAAGATTGTGGCTAAATTGAAAAGATGCAATGCTCTCCCGCTTCCTCTCTTTGCCCGGTGCCATCTCCTTAAAATGCTTAGCTTTTTTTAAACTGTTATATCCTCTCCAAACGATTCCTACCCTTCTAAAGAGGTGTGATTTAGCTCAGCTTACCACTCCGTTTACTAAGTTTATTTGGGCTAACAAGCGTCCTTGTATTGCGCTGCGTAAACGTAAGCTTCCTAGAGAGAAGAGGGGGCTCAATTTCCCTGATATCAAACACTATAATCTAGCTTGCCTTTATCGGCACTGCAATGATTGGGTCAGGGGTAGCGATACTTATTCTAATACATCTTTGGAGGCGGATTTGGTCTATCCTTGGTCCCTAACTGCTCTTCTCCATACCAAGTTTGGGGCTATTCCTGGTTCTCTCAGGGGATCCTGCATAGTCAGGGATACAGTGGCAGCGGGGAGGGCGACGATGCAATTATCTTTTTCAGTCACCAAACACATGCCTTTATGGACACTACCTGAATTCCCTTTAGGTAGGGAGAATAGTATGTACAGAGCATGGCGAATGGAGTGGATCTATTGGTTACAGCATCTTAATCTAATTGTTAATCTTCCCACACTTCTTTTGATGCCTTTATCTCATCTGAGTCGGCTTACCGTACCTTATCGGGTCTCTATAGACACTAGGGCTGGGCGGTATACCGGTTCATACCGAATACCAACATTTTTGGGCTGCACGATATTAATTTTTTCCCATACCGCGATACCGGTTGGGCCCCTCCCCCTCGGAAATGAATTATCAGCCCAGCGCTGCGCTGTCCCCACATCGGAGAACTAATCATATGTTACCAGCCAGTGCTGTTCTGACCCCCCCCAATTATGGATCAGCCCAGCGGGGTACTACTCACATATGTCAAGCACTGCCCTCCTCCTCTTTGTTGGGGGCCGCTGGGCGCTGGAACTCACTGTACGCCAGTGGTCTCCAACCTGCGGACCTCCAGATGTTGCAAAACTACAACTCCCAGCATGTCCGGACAACCAATGGCTGTCTGGGCATGCTGGGAGTTGTAGTTTTGCAACAGCTGGAGGTCCGCAGGTTTGAGACCACTGCTGTACGCTGTATCCCTATGCCCGGGGTGCTAAAGATTAAAAAAAAAAAAAAACTTTAACTTACCTACGTCGACCTTACGCTGGGGACGGGAACGTCGGACAGCCGTCAGCGATGTCCCGCCCCGGCCAGTGATTGGTTAAACGCACTCTCATGTAAGAAGGGGCGGGACATCACTCCGGCCGGTGATAGGCTGACGGCTGTCTGACGTTCCCGTCCCCAGCGTAAGGCCGACGTAGGTAAGTTAAAGTTTATTTTCTTTATCTTTTGCACCCCGGGCATAGAGATACAGCGTACAGCAGTGGTCTCCAACCTGCGGGCCTCCAGCTGTTGCAAAACTACAACTCCCAGCATGCCCGGACAGCCAACGGCTGTCTGGGCATGCTGGGAGTTGTCGTTTTGCAACAGCTAGAGGTCTGCAGATTGGAGACAACTGGTGTACAGTATAGAGTTCCATCGCCGGCGGCCCCCAGCAAAGAGGAGGAGGGCAGTGCTTGCGGGTGACATATGTGAGTAGTACCCTGCTGGGCTGATAATTAATTGGGGGGGAGCAGAACAGCTCTGGCGGGTAACATGATTTTGGGGAGGGGGTGAAAGAAACACCGTTATATTCCGTGGAACCGCCATAAGTTCCAAAAATACCGTGATACACATATTTGGTCATATCGCCCAGCTCTAATAGACACCTCAATAAACAGGGTGCAGGTGGTGTATCGTCATCCTTATTCGAATATTGGGAAGGCAAGTTGGGCATGGAGGATTTGACTGTGTCTATTCTGGAGGGGTGGGCTAAAGTATGTAAGGCGGTGTGTAGTGAATTATGGCGTGAGACTCAATTTAAGATTCTACATCATGCTACATATGGCTTCACCCTCATACGACTGACCATCCGGATCGCATTGAGGATTGCCCGAATTGCGTTGCTCACAGAACAGACTTGCTCCATGGGTTGGTTACCTGCCCACTATCGGAGCGATTTTGGTCTGAACTCTTAACTCTCTTGGATATGAAGCTACATGTCCATATCTACATGATAATCTTACATATAGCTCCTGACGACTCTGCTGTGACGTTGTTGATACATATGAGAGTATTAATAGCTAAACAGTACTTGCTGGCACATTGGCTACAACCCTCCATGCCCACGAAACAAGTTATGTTACAAGTTAAACGGTATCTATGAGGAGATATTGAAGATAATGGGACCGTTTAATGAGTCTACTTGGTATCTCACTAGGGTACTGGTTACTCACTTGGTAGATTGCAGATATCGTAGTTTATTGTACCATGGATTGGGGAGGGGGGGTTGTTGGGGTATTCTTGTTCTTCTTAATTTTTCATTTTCTTTGCCATACGAGGACCTGGAGCCGATGGCCGGAGTGTCCTTTTATTGTAGTTTTATGTTGATTCTGTACTCATATGTCTGTAGGCCAGGGGATTGTCCTGGACTGCATGTTTTCTATATAAAATTAAAAATCTAATGAAAAGTAGTTTAAAAAAAAATAAATGAAAGTGCGAAATAGAAAAGTTCCAGTGTTCCTATTGGGGTAAAATTGAGAGAAGTAGAATAGGCTCACGGGCAGAACTGACATTTTTTTTAATAGAACTGAACATTCTCCTATTACTGTTTTGGATAAGTAATACTGTAAAGTAGACAAGATGGTATAACAGATGGGTGATGTGCTTTTTCTGCAGTATTTATGCTTCTTTGTTGCATATATTTTATTCAGGACATTTCATTCCTCACTGTTTTTACTGTATTTTGCTCCGGTTGTGTCTAGTATGAAATGCCTACAGCTTACATATGAATTTAAATATTCAATGAATACTAAATTGTCCTTTTTTTATACAGGTGGCCAAGTGAAGGTAAAGGAACTAGACTGGCTTAAGAATCAGTTGTGTACAGGTAATGTATTCTCTATTACAATATATTTAGCTAAAAACTAATTCTTATTGTAATTTTGTTGGTACAGAAACTGCTGTATATGGTTAAAAAATAAATAAGAAAAGAACTATGACCTGTTACTCCTGGATTCTCTTCGATTTCTGACCGTGCTGCTTGGAGAGAATACAGTAGACTCAAAGTGCACCATATTTATGCACCTCTGCTCAAGACCCACCCAGCCCCTGCACATCCCCCCGCCCCCCCTTAACAATAATGGATGAAAGTTGTATAAACAACAGTAAAAAGTATGGGGGGGGAGAGTGAGAGTATGTTTTTTTTTTTTACTATAAATATAAACCGTTACGGACGTTTACTGCAGAACTATGCTTGCATACTTATGTAATCTAGACTGCCCAGAACCGGGCATATTTCACATGGAATGTAACAGCAGAAATAATTGTTGAAAAACAAAGTCTGTCACGTATGGGCAGGGAAGAGTGAAGCCCTAACTCACCCACAGCCACTGTCCCTACCTATTGCCGGTTGGATCCTAAGTGACAGATCGACAACCACGATGACAAACCCGGGGCAGCGTTGTCAAAATAATAAAATACAAAAACAGTAGGAGTTGGAAAACAGCTGGAGGCACACAAACTAACAGAGATACACTAAGACACACACACGTGGAAATCAATGTCAGTCTAGCCGAGGACAGGAACGCAGAGCAAGAGAAGAGTCAAGGGAAAAGCCAAAGATCAATAAACAAGTCAGCTAAGGTGTAACCTTTTACAGACAATAAACTGATCACTTAACTTAAATAGGAAGGTGATCAGGGATATACCTTCCTGATAGGTAGCAGAGCTTAGAACCACACCCAGATGACACAGGTTAGCTCCAAAGCAGCTCCAGCCCAACTAGAGTCATTTAACTCTTCGTGTTCGGTCAGAGCCAGACCTTTCTGTGGAGAAATCACGAAATCCCATTGAAATAAATGGAAGGTTGCTGCAAGCAGAATAATCATTGTGTTTGTTTTTGTTTGTGACTCTAAAATGTAAAGGGGTACTCCTGTGGAAAACTTTTTTTTTTATTTTTATTTTTTTAATCAACTGGTGCCAGAAAGTTAAACCGATTTGTAAATTACTTCTATTAAAAAATCTTAAGCCTTCTAGTGCTTATTAGCTGCTGAATACTACAGCAGAAATTATTTTCTTTTGGAACACAGAGCTCTCTGCTGGAATCAAGACCACCGTGCTCTCTGCTGACATATCTGTCCATTTTAGGAACTGTCCAGAGCAGCATATGTTTTCTATGTGAATTTTCTCCTACTCTGGATATAAAATGCTCTGCGGACGCACAACAAGGCTCAGGAGTGAGAGCACGCTAAGTACATTTGAGGCCTAAATTGGTGATTTGCACAGGGGTGGCTGATTTTACAGTGGTTCTGACATAAACGCAAAAAAATAAGTACCCACATGTGACCCCATTTTGGAAACTACAACCCTCACGGAATGTAACAAGGGGTATAGTGAGCCTTAACACCCCACAGGTGTTTGAAGAATTTTCATTAATTCCTTAAGGACCCAGCCAATTTTCAGTGTAGGACCTGGCCTTTTTTTTGCACATCTGACCACTGTCACTTTAAGCATTAATAACTCTGGGATGCTTTTACCTTTCATTCTGATTCCGAGATTGTTTTTTCGTGACATATTCTCCTTTATATTAGTGGTAAAATTCTGTTGATACTTGCATAATTTCTTAGTGAAAAATTCCAAAATTTGATTAAAAAAAAATTGAAAATTTAGCATTTTTAACTTTGAAGCTCTCTGCTTATAAGGAAAATGGATATTCCAATTAAATTATATATTGATTCACATATAAAATATGTCTGCTTTATATTTGCATCATAAAGTTGCCATGTTTTTACTTTTGGAAGACATCAGAGGGCATCAAAGTATAGCAGCAATTTTTCAATTTTTCACCAAATTTTCAAAATCTAAAATTTTCAGAGACCAGTTCAGTTTTGAAGTGGATTTTAGGGGCCTTCTCATTAGAAATACCCCATATATGACCCCATTATAAAAACTACACCCCTCAAAGTATTCAACATGACATTCAAGAGGTTTGTTAACCCTTTAGGTTTTTCACAAGAATAGCAGCAAATTGAAGGAGAAAATTCTAAATCTTTATTTTTTTACACTGGCATGTTCTTGTAGACCCAGTTTTAGAATTTTTGCAAGGGGTAATAGGAGAAAAAGCCCCCCAAAATTTGTAACCCAATTTCTCTCGAGTAAGGAAATACCTCATATGAGTATGTCAAGTGTTCGGCGGGCGCAGTAGAGGGCTCAGAAGGGAAGGAGCGACAATGGAATTTTGGAGAGTGAATTTTGCTGAAATGGTTTTTGGGGGGCATGTCGCATTTAGGAAGCCCCTATGGTGCCAGCAGCAGAAAACCCCCCACATGGCATACCATTTTGGAAACTACACCCCTCAAGGCACGTAACAAGGGGTACAGTGAGCCTTAACACCCCCCAGGTGTTTGACAACTTTTTGTTAAAGTCGTATGTGTAAATGAAAAAAAAAAATTTCACTGGAAGTAAGGAAGTACCCCATTTTAGGATGTAAAATGCTCTGCGGGTGAACTACAATGCTCAGAAGAGAAGGAGTCACATTTGGCTTTTGGAATGCAGATTTTGCTGAAATGGTTTTTGGTGGGCATGTCGCATTTAGGAAGCCCCTATGGTGCCAGCACAGCAAAAATAAAACCACATGGCATACTATTTTGGAAACTACACCCCTCAAGGAACGTAACAAGGGGTATAGTGACCCTTAACACCTCACAGGTGTTTCACGACTTTTTGTGAAAGTTGGATGTGTAATTGTAAAAAAAAAAAAAAAAAAATCACTAAAATGCTGGTTTCCCCCCAAATTTTACAGTTTTACTTGGGGTAATAGGAGAAAATGACCCCCAAAATTTGTGACCCCATTTCATGGAAATACCCCATGTGTGGACGTCAAGTGCTCTGCTGGCGAACTACAATGCCCAGAAGAGAAGGAGCGCCATTGAGCTTTTAAAGAGTGAATTTGTTTGGAATGGGAGTCAGGGGCCATGTGCGTTTACAAAGCCCCCCGTGGTGCCAGAACAGTGGACTCCCCCACATGTGACCCCATTTTGGAAACTACACCCCTCAATTAATTTAATAAGGGGTGCAGTGAGTATTTAAACCCCACTGGCGTTTGACAGATCTTTGGAACAGTGGGCTGTGCAAATGAAAAATGCGGCAGCCATGTATGAAGGCCAGGTACATAGTTAGCCTGGTATGTAGATAAGTAGTTAGGCATTCAGGTATAAAGTTAGGTAGCCCCCCCAATAGATATAGGCAGTTACCCCCCATTCCCCATAGGTGTAGGCAGAGTTACCCCCCCCCCTCTTCCCCATGGGTATAAACAGTTACCCCCCTTTCCCTATAGGTAAAGGCAGTTATCCCTCCCCCTTTCTCTATAGGCAGTTACCCCCCCCCCCCTTTCCCTATAGGCAGTTACCCCCCTTTCCCTATCCCCAGAGGTATGGGCAGTTACCCCCCCCCCCCTGCCTCATAGGTATAGGCAGAGTTGCCCACCCCCCTTTCCCTATAGGTACAGGCAGAGTCACCCCCTTCCCCATAGGTATAGGCAGTTATCCCCCCTCTCTTCCCCATAGGTATAGGCAGTTATCCCCCTCTCTTGCCCATAGGTATAGGTAGAGATAACCCCCCTTCCCCATAGGTATAGGCAGAGTTACCCCCCTTTCCCTAAAGGTATAGGCAGTCACCTCCCCTCTCTTCCCCATAGATATAGGCAGTTACCCCTCCCTCTCTTCCCCATAGGTATAGGCAGTTATCCCCTCCCTCTCTTCCCCATAGGTATAGGCATAGTTACCCCCCCTTTCCCCATAGGTATAGGCAGAGTTACCCCCCCCTTCCCCATAGGTATAGGCAGTTACCCCCCCCTCTCTCTTCCCCATAGGTATAGGCATAGTTAAAAAAAAAATCTCACCTAAGGTCCCACGCAGCAATCTCCTCAGCAGCAGAGCCCGCGTCTTCTCCCCTCCACAGTACAGGCGCCGGATGAGTGACGTCATTGACGTCATCGGCGCCTGTACTGCGTGCTGCGTAGAGGCAGAGGTCACGTCCCCTCTGTGTAAACTGCAGATGCGGCTCATACAGAGGGGACACCTTCTCCTGTATGTGCGTGTATCGCGCATACAGGAGAAGGCAGCGATGTCTGCTGGGGATCATTCCCGGATCCTTAGTATCGGTGGCGGGCCCTTAACCCGGCTGGCCAGGGTCGGTCACGGAGCCCGGGCCTCCCTGGGCACTGGGCCCCGTACGGGGGATACTGCCTGTACCCCCCTGATGGCGGCCCTGGTTATTAGAGATGTCCCAATACAATTTTCTAAGACCGAGTACAAGTAAAGATACTTTTTTTTTTTTTTACGTACTTGCCGATACCAATTACCGATACTATTACCGATAGTTTTCTTTTTTATGGGAAAAAGAGGGTGCTTTCAGGATGTTTTTATTATGGTGGACCTTCTCTGGATAGGGCTGATAGAAGGTCCCAGTGACCCTTCCAGGGGTCTCTGTAACTGTGGCCCGGGGCCTTTTCTCTACCTTCCCCAGGTAAAGTGGCTTGGAAGGGGTAGGATTGATTGAAAGCATGCTGTACCCCAAGGTCGCCACCGGACAGCACCAGCACTCAGAATAGACCCACTTCCAGAGAGGGGGACTAGGAAGCCCCCAGTGCCCGGGCCAGAGTGCACCCTTCCTTGGTACACTTGTCTAGGAGGTCCCACTTGAGACCCCCAGAGGGACTTGTAAAAATCCCAGAGGCCTGGTTCTCTGCAGGGGACAAGGCAGCCCATGTACCCAGACCAGAGTGCACCTTACCGGGGCAGGCCTGTGCAGAAGGTCCCTGGTGAGACCTCCAGAGGGACTTGTAAAAATCCAGGAGGCCTGGTTCTCTGCTGGGGGACCAGGCAGCCCAAGTAACCAGGTCTGGGTCCACCTTTCCTGGGCACACTTGTGTGGAAGAGGTAGGTAAGATGGAAGGCATGCAGTACCCCAAAGTCACCACACTTCGAATGGTCCCACTTCCAGAGAGGGGGAACTATGCAGCCCCAGTGCCCGGGCCTCCCTTCTTGGGTACACTTGTCTGGGAGGTCCCCGGTGAGACCCCCAGAGGGACATGTAAAAATACCAGAGGCCTAGTTCTCTGCAGGGGGACAAGGTGGCCAATGTTTCCGAGCCAGAGTGAACCTTTCCTGAGTAGGTCTGTGTGCAAGAGGTAGAGTAGATGGAGAGCATGCAGTACCCCAAATTCACCACCAGGTGGCACCAGCGCTCTGATCCCACTTCTAGAGAGGGGATTTGGCAGCCAGTGCCCCGGCCAGAATGCTCCTTTTCCAGCTAGGCCTGTGCGGAAGGTCCCAGGTGTGACCTCCAGAGGGACTGATTCTGAGAAATCCCAGAGGCCTGATTCTCTGCAGGGGGACAAGGCGGCCCCAGTGCCCATGCTGTTCCCCAGTCGCCGTTGCCCTTGGGTATATGCAGCCGGGAACCCTTGCAGGGGAGGCAGGATTAGGGAAGGAGGACAGGGCCTACCGCTCTTGGTGCAGATGTCAAATGTGAGCCCAGACCACATCACACTGCCATCACGAGAGGGCCCACACCCTCCCATTCCATCGCAGGCAGGAAGGAAAGGGAGCACAAGGGGTCCCCGACGATGACGGTGACCCACCCGACCCATCGGAACCAGAAGTCTAATACGCTCACGAGTCTTGACGCGAAACCCTGTGGTGCAATGAAGGTGTGATCCCTTTTCCACCATCCAGACGGCAGGCGCACCACTGGCCCATCTCGCTCGCACCGTCAGGGAGGTAGAGCATGCACCACGCGATAGGACCCGAAAGATGGGGAACTATTCCGGGGCGATGACAGAGGAAACTCTGGTGGAGGTCCGCAGTGGTCCTGACGTGCAAAGTGGTCAACCCACACGAATGGCTTAGCGGGGGGTTATGCAGAGGCAGCATAGTCGGCCCACCATGAGTCAGATGTTGTCGCTCAACCAGTAAGCATATTCTCAAGCGCCATGTGTAAACTAGATGAACTTTGACCTTTGTGGAAGCAGCACGTGTAAGCTAGATAACTTTGACCTTTGTGGAAGCAGTTTATTTCGTTAAAACTAGTTTCCTT
Organism: Hyla sarda; assembly: GCF_029499605.1. NCBI lineage: Eukaryota > Metazoa > Chordata > Amphibia > Anura > Hylidae > Hyla > Hyla sarda. Next base: position 164,417,432 of record NC_079196.1, on the reverse strand, counting down.
TACTTTAAACCAGTTTTAACTGACATGGGTTTTTTCTGAAATGTGATATATACACATTAACCCGATAACGACCATGGATGTCTATACTCGTCCAATGGCCGTTAATGGGGTATGATGCGGGCTCCTGACTCAAGCCCGCGTCATACCGGCCAGCCCCCAGCTGATTCCTGTAGCTGGAGGTGGGCGTTAATAGCCGACATGCTGCGATCACCGCGGCCGTCTATTAACCCTTTAGATCGCCGCTGTCAAAGCTGGCAGCGGCGTCTAAAGGTGCCTGTATCCATTACCTGGTGGTCCAGTGGGGTGGATCCACTGCTGAGGTAGCCTGAGGGCTTACCTCTCCTGCTGTGCCGGCTCCGGTGCTCAGAATGATGAAGCCTGTGCGCAGAGCACACCGATCAATGGGATTGTATGTAATCCCATTGATATGTATGAGGAATCAACTGATTCCTCCTAAAAGTTCTCTAAAGGGACTAAAAGTGTAAAAAAATAAATAAATAAATAAAGTTTAAAAAAAAGTTTAAAAACACACACATCAACCCCTTCCTTATTAAAAGTTTAAATCACCCCCCTTTTCCCAAATTCCATCTAAAAAATATATAACCATAATAAAAATAAACATATATGGTATCACCGCGTGCGTAAATGTCCGAACTATAAAAATATATTGTAAATTTATGTCCGAACTATAAAAATATATTGTAAATTAAACCACATGGTTAATGGCGTACGCACAAAAAAATGACAATTCCAAAATAGGGTATTTTTGGTCACTTTTCATACCATGAATAAAGTGATCAAAAAGTCTGATCAAAACAAAAATGAAACCGCTTAAAACTTCAGATCATGGCGCAAAAAATTAGCTCTCATATTGCCCCGTATATGGAAAAATAAAAAAGTTATAGGTGTCAGAAGAGGACAATTTTAAATGTATTAATTTTCGTGCATGTAGTTATGATTTTTTCCAAAAGTACGACAAAATCAAACCTATATAAGTAGGGTGAATTCGGGTAGAAAAACAGACATGGTGCACATCTACAATCTTGCATAGTGATCTGATTGCTTCTCAGCATAATATCAAAAACTAACAGGTTGTTAGTATACATTTTTGATCAAAAAGTACAAGCCCACTCGCCACGTCAAGGCCACCTATTTAGAGTGGGTCCCTAACGTCCCTAGCATAAAATGGCACAGCACCGGGCAACTACCTCCACCGCCTCGACACCAGTGCCCACGGGGGGGGGGCAATGACTCAATGGCAGAGCGGCCCCAATGCCACTCAAACCAGTCTATGGGCCGCACCTCCCCGCAAACACGGCGCCACGGCAGCAACGGACGCCGCACAGCACCACACCAGTGTGAACAAGGTGTAATAGCTTACTTACCATGCTCTCCCAATCAGACTGGGAGGCTGCTAGGAAAGAAATGGCCCATGTGTAGCTAACTACTACTTATATAGGGTTGGGCTGAGTCTGGCACCGTGTCTGCGGGGGGGGGGGGCGGCCCATAGACTGGTTTGAGTGGCATTGGGGCCGCTCTGCCAGTGGTTCGTTCCCCCCTGTGGGAACTGGTGTCGCGGCGGTGGTGGTCGCCGCCCGGTGCTGCGCCATTTTATGCTAGGGACGTTAGGGACCCACTCTAAATAGGTGGCCTTGACGTGGCGAGTGGGCTTGTACTGTTTGATCAAAAATGTATACTAACAACCTGTTAGTTTTTGATATTATGCTGAGAAGCAATCAGATCATTATACAAGATTGTAGATGTGCACCATGTCTGTTTTCTACACAAATTCTCACTATATAAGTAGGGTATCCTTTTAATCGTATGGACCTACAGAATAAAGATAAAGTGTCCTTTTTACCAAAAAATGTACGGCGTAGAAATGTAAGCCCCTAAAATTTACAAAATGGTATTTTTTCTTCAATTTTGTCTCACAATGATTTTATTTTCCTTTTCGCCGTAGATTTTTGGGTAAAATGACTAATGTCATTACAAAGTAGAATTGGTGGCACTAAAAAATAAGCCCTCATATGGATTTTTAGGAGCAAAATTCAAAGGGTTATGATTTTTAAAAAGTAAGGTGGAAAAAACGAAAGTGCAAAAACAGAAAAATGCTTGGTCCTTAAGGGTAAGTTAATGAGCAATCTAAAGTAGCCTTTTAAAAATGGCAAATTAGGCTATAAACTGCTTCTATTAGCTAAATCTTTCCAAATTTAATCAGAAAGATATAGCTGCAAGTAGCAATACAGGTGGACAAGCTGCAGAGCTGGGGTATAGCACACGATTGCCCACCCCCTATGGTGGAGAAGGTGATCATGATCATGTGTGCTTATTTTCATGTTTATCTGACCAGTATTTTGAGAGAAAACTATATATGCAGAAAATAGCGCAATCCAATATGTCTGCCAGAACATGTGATCAATTCTGATACAGTAAGTGATCACTAACATGTATGCTAATTTTCACGCTGTTCCGACCAGAATTATCAGAGAAAACCAGTATGGCTGCGAAATGAGGTGATCAATCGATCTCGTAAAACCATGTCTGAGCCAGTATCTCACTATAGACCTTTACAACTGCAACTGATTTTATGAATATTAAAAACCTATGAAATAAAAAATAGCCGTGACATTTGCAAATTATCCAGGTTTATACATACATCATACAGGAGGTAGGCCTAAACATGTGTGCCATATTGTTAATTATTCTAACAAATGGTTCAAAAGAAGATGTTTGAAAAATATTCTGCAATTCAATATGGCGGACACACCATGTGATTAATAGACTAGTAATAAACATACATAAGTCTACAGTCTAACCATAAACAAACAATATTTTATACATCTGCAGCTTTAGCAGTTGCAGAGAAGCAGATGTTTGAATTTTGAACAACAATATGCCATAAAACAAAGATGGCTGCCTGGTCATGTGACCTAAAACCTCTATTTAGAAAAAGATTAAAGGGGTTATCCAGAAAAAAAACTTTTTTTATATATATCAACTGGCTCCAGAAAGTTAAACAGATTTGTAAATTACTTCTATTAAGAAATCTTAATCCTTTCGGTACTTATGAGCTTCTGAAGTTTAGGTTGTTCTTTTCTGTCTAAGTGCTCTCTGATGACACGTGTCTTGGGAAATGCCCAGTTTAGAAGAGGTTTGCTATGGGAATTTGCTTCTAAACTGGGCGGTTCCCGAGACACGTGTCATCAGAGATTACTTAGACAGAAAAGAACAACCTAAACTTCAGAAGCTCATAAGTACTGAAAGGATTAAGATTTTTTAATGGAAGTAATTTACAAATCTGTTTAACTTTCTGGAGCCAGTTGATATATATATAAAAAAAGTTTTTTCCTGGAATACCCCTTTAAGCACGTAATAGCACTCTACCTTTGAGCCAAGTTTCATAAGTCTTTGGTCAGCAGTGTGCATATTACAGATATTTAAGTACAGGGGCTTATTGGCTTGCAGTGATTGGCAGCAGTGGCCATAGTGATAATGCAAATTATTCAGCTTTAACCCCTTTCATTTTTTCCTCATCACCTTCTAAAAATCATAACCCTTTCAATTTTGCACATAAAATTCCATATTATGGCTTATTTTTTGCACCACCAATTCTACTTTGCAGTGACATTAGTCATTTTACCAAAAAAATCCGTGGCGAAATGGAAAAAAAAATCATTCTGCGACAAAACTGAAGAAAAAATTTCATTTTGTAAATTTTGGTGGCTTCCGTTTCTACGCAGTACATTTTTCGGTAAAAATGACACCTTATCATACGGTTATCATATGGTTAAAATGATACCCTACTTATATAGGTTTGATTTTGTCGTACTTCTGAAAAAAATCATAACTACATGCAGGAAAATGTATACGTTTAAAATAGTAATTTTCTAACCCCTATAACTTTTTTACTTTTCTGCGTACGGGACTGTATGAGGGCTAATTTTTTGTGCCGTGATCTGAAGTTTTAAGCGGTACCATTTTTGCATTGATTGGACTTTTTGATCGCTTTTTATAAATTTTTTTTATTATATAAAAAGTGACCAAAAATACGCTATGTTGGACTTTGGAATTTTTTTGCGCGTACGTCATTGACCGTGAGGTTTAATTAACAATATATTTTTATAGTTCGGACATTTACGCTCTCGGCGATACCACATATATTTATTTTTATTTACACAGTTGTTTTTTTAATGGGAAAAGGGGGGTGAAAAGGGGGGTGAAGGGGTTAAATGACATTTGTGTCTGCCAATTTGTGAATGATTCTAACAAACGGTTTCCGAAAGGAAGGTGTTTGTAGACTGTTGCGCAATCCAATATGGCGGCTAAACCATGTGAACAATTGACTTGTAATGAACAAATAATAATCTTGGTCATGCTGTTACCACATTCAACAATTTATTTATCTATATCTCTAGTGGTAGATATATCAATATTTTGCAAAAACATGGCAAAAAGGAATGAATAATTAGTAAACATTGCCTATAAAAGATGAAATAAATCTAATTATATAAAAGGGGAATTGTGTGCTAAAGAAAATATGTAACACCTGTGAAAAGGTAGCAAAGAATTAAAGTAAGGACGGTGTATATTAATATATAATACATGTAGAGATAAAATGTAAGGTGAATCTCACTGTAAATAAGTGTAGTGAAATGTGAAGATTTTAAATGGACAATTTGTGAAGGTTACATCTTTAGAAAAGCAAATACTTTTGTCAGACTAAAGAAAAGACCTCGGAGGGAAGAATTATTAGAAAAACAAAGACTCTTCAGTTGGTAGAAAATGTATTATCACTGTATTAGTCGTAGTCTGACTATAGGGTCACTTAGGTTCAATCTACAATTTCACGTGTCAGTCTTTTAATGGCCAAAAACATGTGGAAATAATTATTTTATTATATGTTAAGAACTTAAAGATTTTTCTCTGTTATTTTTTATTTATGTTCATGTTTGTTTTTTCAGATATGGTATGTTTAGGTAATTATAGGATGATGATCATAATAAAAATATTTTCTATCTGTACTTTAACCTGTTGGGGACCAAGAGTGTACCTGCCCTTGCGTCCCGGTAGTTAAAGGAAATCTGTCACCAGTGTCACCTGCACTAACCTGTCGGTACCGACAGATAGTGCAGGTGACACTGATGACAACGGTACTCACCTTGTCCCGTTCCGTGGCGGGGATCTCGGGTAATCTTGTCCATTAGCTCCAGCTCTGGGCATCTGGCTTGGGGCACAGGCGGAGTTAGTGTTCTCTAGCAGCGGGACCCAGCAGGGAGCAGCAGCAGTGACGTCACTAAGCTCTGTCTGTGCCCCAAGCTGGGCTGGAGCTGAAGCTTAACTAAGAAGATTACCGTAGATCCCCGCCACGGAACGGGACAGGGTAAGTACCGTTGTCATTAGTGTCACCTGTACTATCTGTTGGTACCAACAGGTTAGTGCAGGTGACACTGGTGACAGATTTCCTTTAAGGACCAAGGGCTCACCTGTATGCCCTAGGTATTTCTAAACACTGCTGCTTGCCGGGCAGTGATTGGAACAGGATGACTGCTGATATATATCAGCAGGCATCCCATGCCGGTGTCAATTCTGATTGGCAAATCACAGCATTTCCGGGCCACTCATGACGCGGTGACCCGGGTAATAAGGGTGATTGGTGCTGTCCGAGACTACATCATTTACCCTGAAGGATAGGAGTGGAGTGGCAGGGGTGCCACCCCACTTCTATCCCTGCGATTGGTCGGGACAATTACTAGCGGAAGCGGCGATCGGCACGTGTCCGGCAGCGGCAATCGGCACGATCGGGTGGGTCACAGTTTGGAGATCACTATACAGTGATTTCCAAACTGGGGCCCTCCATATTTTGAAAAACTACAAATACCAGCATGTCCAGACAGCAGTTTGCTGTTTGGGCATGCTGGGATTTACAGTTTTGCAAGATCTGGAGAACCACAGTTTGAAGATCACTGTGCAGTGGTCTCTAAACTGTGGCCCTCTAAATCTTGCATAACTGTGAATGCACGACAGCCAAAGGGTATGCTGGGAGTTGTAGTTGTGTGCCTCCTGCTGTGGCACACCTACAACTCAGAGCATTCCCTTCTGCTGTCAGTGCATGCTGGGAGTTGTAGTTTTGCAACAGCTGGAGGCACACTGGTTGAGAAACACCCAGTTAGGGTCTATTACCATGCTTGCATCCAAGTCCACCCCTATGCAAATCCCTAATTTAGTCCTCAGATGCACATGGCGCTCTCTCACTTTGGAGCCCTTTCGTATTTCAAGGCAACAGATTAGGGCCACATATAGGGTATTTCCGTACTTGGGAGAAATTTCCTTACAAATTTTGGGGTGCTTTTCTCCTTTTATCCCTTATGAAAAGGTAAATGTGAGGGCTACACCAGCATGTTAGTGTAAAAAAAAAAAAAAAAAATTATGTTGCCCCATACTTTTCATTTTCACAACAGCTAAAAAGAACCCCAAAATTTTTAACGCAATTTTTCCCAGGTATGGAAATACCCCATATGTGGATGCAAAGCGATCTGCAGGCGCAATACATGGCTCGGGAGTGAGAGCGCACCATGTACATTTGAGGCTTAAATTAGTGATTGGAATGTAATTGCATTACAGAGTTTCTGACATAAGCACACAAAAAAAAAACACCAACATGTGACCCCATTTTAGAACCAACACCCCGCAAGGAATGTAACAAGGGGATGCAGTTAGCATTTACATCCCACTGGCAGATTTGTCGAACAGAAGGCTGTACATATGAAAAATAACATTTTTAATTTTCTCGACCACTGTTCCAAAAATCTTTTATACACCTGTGGGGTGTAAATGCACACTGCAACCCCTATTACATTATTTGAGGGGTGTAGTTTCCAAAATTGGGTCACATGTGGGTGTTTAATTTTTTGCATTTATATTAGAAATGCTGCAACTATCAGCCACCCCTGTGCAAATCACCAATTTAGGCCTCAAATATACACAGTGTTGTTGTGCCCCGCAGAGCATTTTACGCCCACATATGGCGTATTTCCATACTCAGGAGAAATTGTGTAACAAATTTTGGGGGGTATTTTTCTCCTTTTACGGAAACACCAGCATGTTAGTGTATAAAACTTTGTATACAAACAGGCTGGTGTAGCCCCCCAACTTTTCTTTTTCATAAGGGGTAAAAGGAGCAAAAGCCCCCAAAATTTGTGACACAATTTCTCCCAAGTACGGATATATCCGATATGTGGACCCAAAACGTTCTGCTGGCGCATAACATGGCTCAGGAGTGAGAGAGCATCATGTACATTTGAGGTGTAAATTGGTGATTTGCACAGGGATGGCTAATAGTTGAAGTGGTTTCGACATAAACGCAAAAAAAAATCTGACTCACATGTGACCCCATTTTGGAAACTACACCAGTCAAGAAAAGTAATAAGGGGTTCAGCACGCATTTACACCCCACAGGAGTCTGACAGATTTTTAGAATAGTGATCCGTGAAAATGAAAAATTTAATTTTTCATTTGCACAGCCCAATGTTCCAAAAAACTATCAAAGCGCCAGTGGGGTGTAAATGCTCACTGCACCCCTTGTTACATTCAGTGAGGGGTGTAGTTTCCAAAATGTGAGGGGGTCCACTGTTCTGGCACCATAAGAGCTTTGTAAACACACAGGGCCCCCAACTTCAATTACAGCCAAATTCTCTCTCCAAAAGACAAATTGTGCTCCTTCACTTCTGAGCATTGTAGTTCACCCACAGAGCACTTTACGTCCAAATATAGGGTATTTCCATACTCAGAAGGAATCTAATCTGGTGATCACTAGTTTTACAGAAAGTGATCATAAACATGTGTGCTAATTTTCATATTGTTCTGACCTGCAATTTCAGTTAAAACTAAGTTTGCTGAATATTGCGCAATCCACTGTGGCCACAAAATCTGGTGATCAACTGTGGTACAGTAAGTAATCACGAACATGTGCTAATTTTCAAATTGTTCTGACAAGTTATTACTGAGAAAACTATGTATGCAGAATATTGTGCAATCCAATATGGCTGCCAAATCTGGTGATCAATTGTGGTGCAGAAAGTGATCATGAACAGTGTGCTAATTTTTACATTGTTCCTACTAGTCATTTCAGAAAAAACTATATATGCAGAATGGCCGCCAAATCTGGTGATGAATTGTTGTGCACAAAGTGATCACGAATATGTGTGCTAATTTTGATATTGTTCTGACCAGCAATTTCAGAGAAAACTATGTTTGCAGAATGTTGCGCAATCCAATATGCCCACCAAATCTGTGATCAACTGTAGTCCAGGAAGTGAGTAATCTAATATTGCGCACAGAAATATAACTTTTAGATAATTTTTCAATTATGAAATCTGTATCTTTAGCGATTGCAAAAATGCAGAGGTTTCAAAAACGTGCCACAGAAACCTTTATGTTACAACAGATTATGCATAGTACAGGCCTCTACCTTTGGGTAAAATTTCATGAGTTTTGAAGTAACATTGAGGCAATTACAGGCATTACGTAAAGCTCCATAGAAATAAGAGGAATAATTGTTTATCTTTACATTATTCAATATGGCCGCCAAACCATATGGTTGAATAACGTCAAACAAACATGTATGAGTCTAGGTCACAGTGTAACCATACACAGCTAATTGTACATCTGTATCTTTAATGGTTTCAGAAAGACATATCTTTGCATATAGCCCTGAATATTGTCACCTAAAACAAGATGGCTGCCAGCTCATGTGACCTATGACCTTTATGTTATGAAAATCTTAAGCACAATAGAATACTGTACCATTGTGCAAAGAAATAGAGATGAGCGAACTTACAGTAAATTCGATTCGTCACAAACTTCTCGGCTCGGCAGTTGAGGGATTTTCCTGCATAAATTAGTTCAGCTTTCAGGTGCTCCGGTGGGCTGGAAAAGGTGGATACAGTCCTAGGAGACTCTTTCCTAGGAATGTATCCACCTTTTCCAGCCCACCGGAGCACCTGAAAGCTGAACTCATTTACGCAGGATAAGTAATCAACTGCCGAGCTGAGAAGTTCGTGATGAATCGAATTTACTGTAAGTTTGCTCATCTCTACAAAGAAACACACATTTTTAATTAACAGTGTAGATATCACACATATTTAAAAAATTTGTGCATTAATATTAATGATATCTAAATGTGATTGGCGGGCAGTGGCCATATTGATTATGCATATGATCCAGCTTTAACAACCTTGGCACAGGAGGTAACCATGAACATATCTGCAAATGATATGTTATTCTAACAAACGGTTTCAGAGAAGATGATGTTTGTAGAATATTGTGCAATCCAATATGGCGGCCACACCTTGTGACCAAAAGTCTTATAAGGAACAAATCGGACTCTGCACAACAGTGTCACCACATACAGCGATATATGTATCTGTAGCTTTAGAGGTTGTGGAGAAGATTTTTGAATATTGTGTAAAATTGCCACAAAAACCAAGATGGCTGCCTTACCATGTGACCTATGACCTTTATATTACATAAGATTATGCACAGCTCATGGGTCTACAACTATGCCAAGTCACATGTGTTCTGGAGTAACAGTGCAGCAGATATAAGCATTTAAAGCCCTTGGCATCATAATAATAAACATTTTATTCTTTACATTTCTAAAACCATGTTGACTACCAAAGCATATTGTACGTTCTTTTATCCTTGTTTTAAGTTACTTGTTTTCGTGTGTATTCCATTTTCCATGCTCTCATTGCTGCTAATATTCTTCTTCTTCGCCTCAGTCATTACATTTACACCCACATAAAAACAGAAAGGTTCCCAGGAAGAGAGAGATGACTAGGAGTTCAAACAGCAGGTAGGGCAAGCTTCACAGCTACATACAACATTACAAATCAGCATGGGCAGAGGATTGAAAAATACAAACAGATGACTGATATCTGTGCAATTTATAGATCACAATGAGGATAGTAAAGCTGGAAACCTCTGTGTTTAACCCTCACAATTCAAAGATAAAAAGATAGAATTCACGGTTAAATAAACTGGGGAGGGAGGGGGGAGTCAGGATCTGAGGCTATTAAAACATTTCTCCCCCATTATTCCTGTCTGACTCACTCCGTGCCTCTAATGACAGGTCTGGCAATGGGGGATATTTATCAGAGGCCTTAAAAATGAAAGAAGCAATCTGGTTGCGATGGGCAACTGATCATCTTTTTCTCAGCACAGGTTTTGATAAATCTTCCCCATAATGAGTCTAATCGGATAAATATAAGACTCCGTCTACACAGGACCGCCACTTGTAGGTGAGCCCTGTGTATTAGTCATCGACCAGGAGCGGCATGATATCAGAGGAGAGAGGCATTGTGGGACTGGGGCATACTAGACCCAGGGCGACACTTAGGCATAAAAATTTTTGTTTTGTTGCAATGAAGCCACCAGACCCAAATACAGAGGTTTGCCTTTTAACCTCTGTTATACTGTGTCAGTAGTTTAACATGTTAACAAAGTGACAGATGCACTTTAAGCTATTTTGAGAGAATTTGTCTTATGTTATGAGAATGGATTGGGTGGAGGCCTCCAAAAGGACCAGAGAGTTGAGAACATTTTTCAGGTATGGAGAAGTTTTATTAATTTTCTGATGCTCCCAATGGGTAAGCTTATTAAAGACTGTTTCCAGTGGATGGTATGGTGCCAAGAACAGTTATTGCTAGAGGACACGCCGGTCATTGAAGACTAAAAATGGTGGGCGCCTTATGTAGAGGCGAAAGGGGCCTTGTCTTAGCTCAATACATCGGATGCTGAACTTATACCTGGAACTAGCACAGTTTGTTGTTATGTTCCAGTTTTTGCTGGTAAATAAGTTGGGTGCACTCTCATTTTCTGGACTTGACACAGCTGCAGTTTGGCCTCTGCAATTTAGGATTTGCAATAGCTATCATAGACATTAACCCCTTAAGGACTCAGCCCATTTGGACCTTAAGGACAATTTTATTTTGACGTTTTCATTTTTTCCTCCTCCACTTCAAAAAATCATAACTATTTTATATTTTCATACACAGACTAGTATGAGGGCTTGTTTTTTGCGCGACCAGTTGTCCGTTTTAATGCCATCACTCACTTTATCATAAAATGTATGGTGCAACCAAAAAAATACTATTTGTGTGGGGAAATTAAAAAGAAAACCGCAATTTTGCAAATTTTGGAAGGTTTTGTTTTCACGCCGTACAATTTATGGTAAAAATTACGTGTTTTTTATTCTCTGAGTCAATACGATTAAAATGATACCATGATTGCTAATCCTGTTCAGTGCTATGTATAAGACATAGCACTGATCAGGGTTATCGGTGATCTTCTGCTCTGGTCTGCGGGAAGGCAGATCAGAGCAGAAGACTCCCGGAAGGCAGCGGAGCCAGGTGAGGGGACCTCCGTCTGCCGTGCAGGATGATCGGATCGCCGTGGCAGCGCTGCGGGTGATCCGATCATCCTGTTAAGTGACCGTGATGCTGCAGATGCCTTGATCGGTATTGATCATGGCATCTGAGGGGTTAATGGCGGACATCCGCGGGATTGCGGGTGTCCGCCATTACCGGCGGGTCCCTGGCTGCGATCCACAGCCGGGACCTGCCACGCATGATGCCGGCATCGCTCCGATACCCGCGGTTATGCTAAGGACGTAAATGTACGTCATGGTGCGTTAAGTTCCACGTCACCAGGACGTACATTTACGTCCTGTGTCGTTAAGGGGTTAAAGGGGTATTCCAGGAGAAAACTTTTTTTATATATATCAACTGACTCCAGAAAGTTAAACAGATTTGTAAATTAGAAAAAGGACGGAGAGGCTCCTGCGGAAAGTTTAACTAGAATGACCCGGGCAACTCAAACTAACACCTGTACCCAAGGTGTCTGAAAAGAGAGTACTAGACAAAAAGAATTTTTGAGGCTCAAGGTCTTTGGATAAGGAACACACTTGTTGGTTAGAATATATGAAATATTTATTAATTAATTAATTAATTACTATCAACTGATAGTCCGGGATCACAGGGCCCTTGTAAATCCACGGAATCAGAAGATTCATAAAAATTATAAAATCATAAAATTCATATGTATATTCATAAAATAAAATTATATATATCTATAGATGTATAAGACCACTGAAAAGGGTAGCAGCTATTTCAAATCGGCACTCTGGATAGTGATTGTATAAATAATGTCCATCAAAGTGCTAGTGCAGTCCTGAAAATATGAAACACAGTCTCACACTTATGAATGTCCTTTCAAGACAGTAAAGTGGCAGTTGAATAATATTCAGGTGTCTGTGGCTCCAGACTTAGATGTCGCTCTGTATGTTATATAGAGCAATCCTAGGATGCTGTATTCCACAGCGGTAAATTCAAACTATGCGCATAGTGTTTGGGAAAGGTTTAGCTCACCGATCCTGATGCAATTCTCGGGAGGTAACTTTACCGTTCCTTGATTGTCCTCAGCGATATCAGGCAGCCGTCTGTCCCCGCTCTCTGGCCTGAGAGCGCACCGCTGGAGTCTCTGCCGACTCCTATTAGCGCGATGTTAGCAGATGGTGGGCGATAGATACAGGGGCTGTTGCGCTTGCAAGGCAGGTAATCCAGGTAGCGTCCTCGTGTAGAGAGCGCGCGCTCCCGGTCTCTGACCGCGCGCTCAGAAATGTCTGTGTGATAGCCGATAATAGCTCTGGACTGCAAATGATGATAGTGGTCTCATACGTCTCTTAGGGGGGGTCGCCGGACGCGTTTCAGCACCCACTAGGTGCTTTCTTCAGCGCCCGGTCAGAGACCGGGAGCGCGCGCTCTCTACACGAGGACGCTACCTGGATTACCTGCCTTGCAAGCGCAGCAGCCCCTGTATCTATCGCCCACCATCTGCTAACATCGCGCTAATAGGAGTCGGCAGAGACTCCAGCGGTGCGCTCTCAGGCCAGAGAGCGGGGACAGACGGCTGCCTGATATCGCTGAGGACAATCAAGGAACGGTAAAGTTACCTCCCGAGAATTGCATCAGGACCGGTGAGCTAAACCTTTCCCAAACACTATGCGCATAGTTTGAATTTACCGCTGTGGAATACAGCATCCTAGGATTGCTCTATATAACATACAGAGCGACATCTAAGTCTGGAGCCACAGACACCTGAATATTATTCAACTGACACTTTACTGTCTTGAAAGGACATTCATAAGTGTGATAGACTGTGTTTCATATTTTCAGGACTGCACTAGCACTTTGATGGACATTATTTATACAATCACTATCCAGAGTGCCGATTTGAAATAGCTGCTACCCTTTTCAGTGGTCTTATACATCTATAGATATATATAATTTTATTTTATGAATATACATATGAATTTTATGATTTTATAATTTTTATGAATCTTCTGATTCCGTGGATTTACAAGGGCCCTGTGATCCCGGACTATCAGTTGATAGTAATTAATTAATTAATTAATTAATATTTCATATATTCTAACCAACAAGTGTGTTCCTTATCCAAAGACCTTGAGCCTCAAAAATTCTTTTTGTCTAGATTTGTAAATTACTTCTATTAAAAAGTCTTAATCCTTCCAATAATTATCAGCTGCTGAAGTTGAGTTGTTCTTTTCTGTCTGCTGCAACAGTGCTCTTTGCTGACATCTCTGCTTGTCTCGGGAACTGCACAGAGTAGAAGAGGTTTGCTATGGGGATTTGCTCCTACTCTGGACAGTTCCTGAGACAGGTGTCATCAGAGACCACTTAGACAGAAAAGAACAACTCTACTTCAGCAGCTCATAAGTACTGAAAGGATTAAGATTTTTTAATAGAAGTAATTTACAAATCTGTTTAACTTTCTGGAGCCAGTTGATATATAAAAAAAAGTTATATCCCGAATAACCCCTTTAAGCTTCATCCACTAGACCAACCCCCCCCCCCCCCCCCCAAATATATCACAAAAAAATGTATTACAAAAAAAACTTGCAGTGCTATGACCCTCACTGATTGCTAGATATAGCTGTTGGCAGCGCACTTCACTCCCCAGCTTGGTGCTTATTGCAGGAGACTGGCTTCATTATTGTCTATGGAGACTGTACCCTGCAAAGTGATTAATTGAGCACCAAGCCAGGAAATGAAAGAGCAAACAACAAAATACAAGAGAAAAGTCAGGACCACTATTGAAATGGTGCACAGCTAAATATATTCATAAAGATAAATCTTTATTATTATTTCAGTAAAATGGTACACAAACCACACATTTAAAGCCCACAATGGAACACACGGCAAATAGAGGGCCCAAGACACTCTCCCTCAAGGAAAGCATGCAAACGATGAAAGCATAAATGAGATGAATTGGCAAGAATAGTTATTGGAAAATATATAATACATATATGCACAATAGCTTTAGACCTGTAAAAGTCCCAAATTGTAGTCTCCCAATACTGCATAATCCATACATGGAAACAGGGTGCATAGGACTAATGGAAAATCAACAGTAAACTAGATTAACCCCTATCGCTGAAACATCATATTACAATAAGATGGTCATGGGCCAGTGGCGCTGATCAAACGAAGATCAAAAGAAGAGTGCAATCATCAGAATGATAATGTAATACTTATCATGCTTCCTACAATGACCCTACATGTTCCGCTGCTGTGGGCAATTTCCTCAGGGGTATTGAAGTAAGGAGAAGACTGTGTCTGATATACAAAACCAGATAAAGAGTTCACCTGGGGGGGGGGGGGGATATCATGCTTTACAGGTGCATACAGGAAGGCAGCAGCCCACATGTCCATACAGCGTTGATGCATATCCAGTGAGCACAGATGACACCTTATTACCTCACACACCACATTCAATAACAGTTTTAATGATGGTCCGTGCCAATTATAACATGCAGTAACCAGAGGTCATGCCCACTGTGCAGCACAGTGATGCCACAGTGACTTGAGCAGCATAGAACTTCTCGGCCCGGAGTGCATACAGATGTCACAAATGTGTGTCTGCTCCCCAAGTCTCCTGTGTACATGCCGATGATCAGCTCACATGTAAAGTAAAATATCATGGGTAGTTTGGCACATGCATACTAACCCTAGTCGGTGCATGCGTAAATACACACTGCTCAATATTACATTTGGGATGGCACAACATGTGCTGATCATGTTCGGCGCATGTGTGGATGCATAGTACTAAGTACCTGCATTCTTGTATTGGTGTATGTTAGGTAATGTTTAATGTGCAACAAGGTGACAACAATCTTAAATGCAAAATGGCCCCCAAAACCTATTCCAGCCACATTCTCCAAAAGCCAAATGGCGCTACTTTCCTGCAGTGCAACTGAAGACCACACTCAGGAGAAATTGGGTTACAAATTTGGAGGTCTTCTTTTTCTCCTTTTTAACCCTTGTGAAAATTTGAAATTAGGGGTTACACCAGCATTTTAGTGTAAAAATAAAAATGTTTCATTTTCACTGCCACTGTTCCTGTCAAATACCTGTGGGGTGTAAATGCTCACTGAACCCCTTACTACATTCCTTGAGCGATGGAGTATCCAAAGTGAAGTCACATATGGGGGTTTTCCACTGTCCTGGAGGCATGGGGGCTTTGTAAATGTGACATAGCCCCCAAAAACAATTCCTGCCAAATGGCGCTTCTTCATTTCCGAGGCCTGCGGTGCACCCGCAGAGTACTTTATTTCCACATATGGAGTATTTCATAGAATTTGGATTATAACTTTTGTGGGCCTTTTTATCCTTTCCACTCTTGTGAAAATAAAAAATGTGGGGCTACAAAAATATGGTAGTGTAAAAAATTTTTTTTTTTTTTTTCATGGTCAAACAACTGTGAGGTCTAAACAACTGTGAGGTCTAATACATTTCTTAAAAGGTGTAGTTTAAGAAACGGTCACTTTTGAGGGATTTCTCAAGTTTTAGCACCCCAAAGCCTCTGTAAACATGAAAAAGTACTGGACAGAAAATTCAAATCAAAAGGAGGCCTAAAAATTCACCAACTGCTCCTTCATGTCTGAGGCCTATAGTTTACTTAAGAGGTTATTCCGGCCCTAAAACATCTTATCCCCTATCCAAAGGATAGGGGATAAGATGTCTGATCGCCGTCACGCCCCCTCCCATAGACTTGCATTGAGGGGGCGTGACATCACACGGCGGCAGAGTCGTGACACGATACTCCGTCCCCGTGGTTGGGAGGCATAAGACTTGGAGCCTCCAGCGCTTCCTGCAGTGCTCACAGGTGGGTACTGCATGCTAGATTGTGGGGTCCCCAGCAGCGGGACCCCTGTGATCAGACATCTTATCCCCTAGCCTTTGGATAGGGGATAAGATGTCTTAGGGCCGGAGTACCCCTTAGCGCACTAGAGCCACATATAGGTAATTTCTAAAAACTGCAGCATTAGAGCAATAAATATTGAGTTGCATTATTGTGCTAAATGGTTGTGCTCTTTTTATTAAATGGATGTTTCCTGTTGTAGTTTCCTCCTTCCAACTACAAGTCCCAGGATCCCTTGTTTGTAAGTGTGAGGTCACTTTTCTCCCTCCCACATATCAGCCACCCCACCCATTGAAGCACACCTGGAACACTTCTCTGCAATCCTGTGGAGAATGATGTCAACCCAACCATCACGATCCACGCAGTTTTTATAATGGGCTAATTTATGGGTGATGGCCCCTCATATGCACTTCAAAACTTAACTGGTCCCCAAAAAGTTCAGATTCTGAAATTAAATAGAAATTTTGGAAAATTGCTGCTAAACTTTTAAGCCCTCTATTGTCTTAAAAACATGTCAACTTAGGGATGCCAGCATAAAGTAGACATACTGTATATGTGAATCGATATGTAATTTATTTGGAATTATTATTTTCCTTACAAGCAGATAATTGCATATTTAAAAAAATTAGAATTTTCAAATTTTTACGATTTTCACAAAGAAACACTGCAAGTATCAACAAAAATTTACCAATAAGATAAAGTAGAATAAGTCACAAAAAAACTATCTCAGAATCAGTATAATAGGTAAACGCATCTTGGCCCAAAATTAGTACATAAAGTGACACATGTCATATTTGAAAAATGTGGCCGTGTCATTAACCCCTTGGAGACGAAGTCCTAAGGACGGGATCATTTTTTTCATATCTGACCTCTATCACTTTAAACTTTGATAACTCTGGGATGCTTTTACTTATAAATTTGATTCCGAGATTGTTTTTTTGTGACATATTCTACTTTGTTTTAGTTGATACTTGCATCATTTCTTGGTGAAAAATTTTAAAATTTCAGAAAAATTTTGAAAATTTAACATTTTTCTAACTTTGAAGCACTCTGCTTGTAAGGAAAGGGGACATGTCCAATAAATTACATATTGATTCACATATATAATATGTTAACTTTATGTTGGTATCATAAAATTGACATGTTTTTACTTTTTGAAGACATCAGAGTGCTTCAAAGTATAGCAGCAATTTTTTCATGAAAATTTCAAAATCAGAATTTTTCAGGGACCAGTCACGTTTTGAAGTGAATATCTGAGTCTTAATGTTGGAAATACCTTATAATGGACCCCATTGTGAAAACTGCACCCACAAAGTATTCAAAATGACATTGAAAAAGTTTGTTAACCCTATAGGTGTTTCACAGGAATAGCAGCAAAATGGAGGAGAAAAATCTAAATCTTAATTTTTTACACTAACATGGTATTGTATCACCATTTTAAAAGGTTAAAAGGCCCCCCAAAACTTGTAATTCATTTTCCCTCGACTAAGGAAATACCTCATATGTGGATGTAAAGTGCTCTGTGGGTGCACTAGAGGGCTCAGAAGGGAAGAAGCGACAATGGCATTTTGGAAAGCAAATTTTGCTGAAATGGTTTTTGGGGGGGCATGTCGCATTTAGGAAGCCCCCATGATGCCAGAATAGTAAAAATAAAAAAACACAAGGCACACTATTTTGGAAACTACACCCCTCATGGAATGTAACAAGTGGTAAATTGATTCTTTATACCCCGCAGGTGATTGACAAACTTTCGTTAAAGTGGGACGTGAAAATGAAAAAAAATATTGTGTTACCCCAAACTTTTCATTTTCACAAGGGGTAATAGGAGAAAATGCCCCCCAAAATGTGTAACCCCATTTCTTTTGTGGATGTAAAGGGATTTGTGGGTGCACTAGAGGGCGCAGTACGGAAGGAGCGACATTGGGCTTTTGGAGAGCGAAGTTTGCCGAAATGATTTTTGGGGGGAATGTCACATTTAGGAAGCACCCTTGATGCCAGAATAGTAAAAAAAAAAAAAAAAAATCCATGAAACTCTATTTTGGAAACTACACGCCTCAAGGAACTTAACAAGGGGTACAGTGAGCCTTAACTCCCCACAGGTGATTGACGTAAAAGTGGGACATAAAAAAACATATTTTTTCAATAAAATGCTGATGTTACCCTAAATTTTTTATTTTCACATGGGGTAATAGGAGAACCCCCCCCCCCCCAAATTTGAAACCCCATCTCTTCTGAGTATGGAAATACCCCATATGTGGATATAAAGTGCTCTGCAAGCTAACTACAATGCTCAGAAGAGAAGGAGCGCCATTGGGCTTTTGGTGAGAGAATTTGGTTGGAATAGAAGTCGGAGGCCATGTGCGTTTACAAAGCCCCTGTGGTGCCAGAACAATGGAACCCCCCACCCCCCACATGTGATCCCATTTTGGAAATTACACCTCTCACGGAATGTTACAATGGGTGCAGTGAGCATTTACACCACACTGGCGTTTGACATATCTTTGGAATAGTGGGCTGTGCAAATGAAAAATTACATAAAAAAAATGTGTCAGACACCTGTGGGGTGTAAATGCTCACTACACCCCTTGTTACATTACGTGAGGGGTGTAGTTTCCAAAATGGGGTCATGTGTGGGGGGGGGGGGTCCACTGTTCTGGCACTATGGGGGCTTTGTAAACACACTTGGCCTTAAATTCCAGACAAATTTTCTCTTCAAAAGCACAATGGCGCTCCTTCTCTTCTGAGCATTGTAGTTTGCCCGCAGAGCACTTAACATCCACATATGGGGTATTTCCTTACTCAGAAGAAATGGGATTACAAATTTTGGGGGGGCTTTTTTCCTATTACCCCTTGTGAAAATGAAAAATTTGGGGTAACACCAGCATTTCAGGAAACATTTTTTTATTTTTATTTTCACGTCCAACTTTAATGAAAATTCGTCAAAGACCTGTGGGTGGGGTGTTACGGCTCACTATACCCCTTGTTACATTTCTTGAGGGGTGTAGTTTCCAAAATGGGGTTACATGTGGGTGTTTTTTTTTTTTTTTTGCATTTGTCAGAACTGCTGTAACTATCAGCCACCTCTGAAAATCACCAATTTAGACCTCAAATGTACATAGTGCGCTCTCTCACTCCTGAGCCCTGTTGTGCGCCCGCAGAGCATTTTTCGTCCACATATGGGGTATTTCTGTACTCGGAAGGTTTAGGGACACTTATGGGGTATTTCCGTACTTCCGTATTTTCGTAATCGGGAGAAATTGCGTTACAAATTTTGGGGGTCTTTTTCTCCTTTTACCTCTTGTGAAAATGAAAAGTATTGGACAACACCAGCATGTTGGTGTCATTTTTTTGGGTGTAGCCCCTAACTTTTCCTTTTCATAAGGGGTAAAAGGAGAAAAAGACCCCCAAAATTTGTAACGCAATTTCTCCTGAGTACGGAAATACCCCAAAAGTGTCGCTAAACTGTTGCCGTGAAATACTACAGGGCTCTGAAGTGACAGAGCACCATGCACATTTGAGGACTAAATTAGGAATTTGCAATAGGGGCGGACCTGGATACAAGGATGGCGCTTGTCTCCATCAAAATCCTACATCAGTGTTTCCCAAACAGGGTGCCTCCAGCTGTTGCAAAACTCCCAGCTTGCCAGGACAGTCAATGGCTGTCCAGCAATGCTGGGAGTTGTTGTTTTGCAACTGCTGGAGGCTCCGTTTAGGAAAGAATGCTGTATGAGAAGTTTTTAATTTTTATTGGGGGGGGGGAACGTGTGAGGGTATATGTATATGTAGTGTTTTACTTTTTATTTTGTGTTAATGTAGTGTAGTGAAGTTTGTTTAGGGTACGTTCACACGGGTGGGGGTTCACAGTGAGTTTTCCGCTGGGAGTTTGAGCCTCCGGCAGAACATTTTCTGCAGCTCAAACTTGTAAAAGGAAACCCACTGTAATCCCCCTCCCGTGTGAATGTACCCTATACATTCACATGGGGGGGGGGGGCGCGGGGGTGGTGCCCCTAACCTTCAGCTGTTGCAAAACTGCAACTCCCAGAATGCACTGATAGACCGTACATGCTGTGAGTTGTAGTTTTGCAACAGCTGTAGGCACACTGGTGGGGAACCACTGAGTTAGGAAACAGACTGTAGCTCAGTGATTCCAACCCGTGTGCCTCCTGGGAGTTGCAGTTTTGCAACAGCTGGAGGCACACGGGTTGGAATCACTGAGTTAGGAAACAGACTCTAGCTCAGTGTTTCCCAACCAGTGTGCCTACAGCTGTTGCAAGACTACAACTCCCAGCATGAACTGACAGCCGAAAGGCATGCTTGGAGTTGTAGTTATATAGCCAAAAACAAAGAGACCCACAATACTAATATTATTTCAAAAAGTATGACAATCTTTATTAGACAATATAAAACAAACAATTAAAAATAATTAAAAGGCAGAGGATAACCTTAGGCAGGAGACAACAAGTGCCAGTGAATCTGGTATGGGTAATGTAGGTATTCAGTCGAGAGCATATACAATATAAAACTGACACGGCTGCAAACTCATAATATAGTACAATGTAGATATAACATCTAACATACATCAGTATAACATAGGGAGCAGCAATGCAGTATAACAGACAAAAATAGGGACCCAAAATTAGTAATACCTAAAGAGACTACCTGTCATATACCCACAAGCCAGGAACACCAAGCTTGTGGGTATATGACAGGTAGTCTCTTTAGGTATTACAAATTTTGGGTCCCTATTTTTGTGTGTTATACTGCATTGCTGCTCCCTATGTTATACTGATGTATGTTATATGTTATATCTACATTGTACTATATTATGAGTTTGCAGCCGTGTCAGTTTTATATTGTATATGCTCTCGACTGAATACCTACATTACCCATACCAGATTCACTGGCACTTGTTGTCTCCTGCCTAAGGTTATCCTCTGCCTTTTAATTATTTTTAATTGTTTGTTTTATATTGTCTAATAAAGATTGTCGTACTTTTTGAAATAATATTAGTATTGTGGGTCTCTTTGTTTTTGGCTATATATTGGTACCCCCGGGACCTACATACGGCACTTAATGTTTGCCGTGTTGTTGTTTGGCTGAGTTGTAGTTATGCAACAACTGGTGAAGAACAGTTTGGAGACCGCTAAGTAGTGGTCTCCAAACTGTAGCCCTCCAGTTGTTGCAAAACTACAACTCCAAGCATGCCCAGACTGTCCTGGCATGCTGGGAGTTGTAATTAAGCAACATCTGAAGAGCCAGATGTTGCAGCACTACAACGCCCAGCATTCTTGACTGTCTGGGTATGCTGGGAATTGTAGTTTTGCATCATCTGGAGGTCTACAGTTTGGAAACCACTGTATAGTTGTCTCCAAATTGTGCCCCTCCAGATGTTGCAAAACTACAACTCCCAGCATGCCAAGACTGTCCATGCATGCTGGGAGTTGTAGTTCTGCAAAAATCTGAAGGGTCAGATGTTACAGAACTACAACTCCCAGCATGCCTGGACTGTCTGGGCATGCTGTAAGTTGTAGTTTTGCAACATCTGGAAACTACACTTTGGAGACCACTGCAAAGTGGTCTCCAATCTGTGGCCCTCCTGATGTTGCAAAACTACAACTCCCAGCATGCCCAGAAAGTCAAAGGCTGTCTGGGCATGCCAGGAGTTGTAGTTTTGTAACTTCTAGCAGGCCACAGTGAAGATCACTCACCAGAGAGGATCTTCACTGTGGCCCGCAGTCTCCTCCTCTGCCGCCACCTTTGCTTTTTGAATTTCTTTTTTGTCTTCTCCACATTGCTCTCTGCTGACACCTATGTCCATGTCAGGAACTGTCCAGAGCAGCATAGGTTTGCTATGAGGATTTTCTCCTGCTCTGGACAGTTTCTGATACGGGCATCAGGTGTCAGCAGAGAGCACTGTGGACAAGACAAAAAAGAAATTCAAAAAGAAAAGAATTCCCTCTGTAGCATACAGCTGCTAAAAGGTACTGGAAGGATAAAGATTTTTTAACAGAAGTCATTTACAAATCTGTTTAACTTTCTGGCACAGGTTGATTCAAAAAACAAAAAAAAAAATGTTTTCCACCGGAGTACCCCTTTAAGGCCAAAACAGGCCCTAAGGGGTTAAAGCAGGGAGATTTGTTAATTGTATGTCTAGTGTCCCAGAAGTAGAGGATAAGAAAACTGGAGGGCATTAAAAGCCAGCCCATGCTGTTATAGGTCCAGATACCTTGTTACAAGGGCCTTGTTGTCAGAGGCTTGGAGGGAATTGGGACAGGCAAATATACAGCTCCTGTGGGTGTTGATGAGGATGAGCCCAACTACTGAGTGATGCGCTAGAAGACATCTAGTGGAGGTTTAGCATGGAACAGAGCTGATCCCTCTGACAAGATGCTTCTGTTACGAAGTTGGAGTTAAAGGGGTATTCCAGGAAAAAACTTTTATTTTTATTTTTATATCAACTGGCTCCAGAAAGTTAAACAGATTTGTAAATTACTTCTACTAAAAATCTTAATCTTTCCAATAATTATCAGCTGCTGAAGTTGAGTTGTTCTTTTCTGTCTGGCAACAGTGCTCTCTGCTGACATTTCTGCTTGTCTTGGGAACTGCACAGAGTAGAAGAGGTTTGCTATGGGGATTTGCTTCTACTCTGGACTGTGCCCGAGGCAGGTGTCATCAGAGAGGATTTAGGCAGAAAAGAACAACTGAACTGTGAACTTATGGAACAGTCTACCTCAGGAACTGGTTACAGCAGGAAAAATTATCAGCTTTAAAACAGGATTAGATACATTCCTGGAACAAAATAACATTAATGCTTATGAAGAAATATAAAATCCCATCCCTTCCCCAATATCGCGCCACACCCCTACCCTTCAATTCCCTGGTGGAACTTGATGGACATATGTCTTTTTTCGACCGTACTAACTATATGTAACTCAACTTCAGCAGCTCATAAGTACTGAAAGGATTAAGATTTTTTAATAGAAGAAATTTACAAATCTTTCTCTTTCTGGAGCCAGTTGATATAAAAAAAAAAAAAAAAAGTGTTTTCCTGAAATACCCCTTTAAGTGAAGATGGGCATGACTACAGTATGTTTGTTCACAACTCTGCTCTGTCTCGATAACAACAGGTAGCCATCATCTATGCAGAAAGGGTATGTTGTATTCTAAGAGACATGGGTCAGATTTGTCCATGGGAAAAAATATGTGGATGTCAGAGCTGGAAACATAGAGCTCTTACAAAATGTGACTGCTCCACAGCGCCAAGCCCTTTCACCCCTTATTATTGTTTTATTAAAATTTCTTGTCAGAAACTTGTCCAATACCCAACTCCTGTGTTTGTTAATTTTAATGACTCAATGTACCCATAGTATATTGTTAGATAATGTAGAATTAATAATCCTGATAATGCTGTAATTTGACTAATGGCGACGGGCCATAATTATGGAAATCTCCATAGAATTCTCTGCTTTTCATGTACAATAAATTCTGAATGTGAATGTGACAGATAGTTCAAGGCTAATATATTCCACTAATACCTGTAGCTCGCATTGTGAGAGAGGTTGGCATTCAGAGACAAAATTTAGTGGGCTAATTAGTTCTCTATTGTATGAGCATATTTACACGTAATTGCATATATAAAACAGATGGGGAAATGTGCCAATATTTCATCTACCTTCTTTATTATGTTTAAAGACTTAGTAAAGACATTTCTTTTTTTTCTTTTTTCTCTACATTATTTATTTGCACAAATTGCCAGGTACTAAGTTTTTGAGTATTTTCCATGTAATTTAGTCATCGAGCAATCAAACCAATTCGTTTTAACATATCTTTACATGCTTTCTGTGACATTTGGTGTTATAATTCCGATTGTCTGGTACTGTATAAGAAATATTCTAAAATCTCAACTGAGGTTCCTATGGTAATTCTTCTTCTTAGTTTTTGCTTCCAGCTGTAGGTACAGCTGCATTTTTTACTGCCTTTCTGTTAAATATAAACCCGTTATGTTTCCCGTGAAAATGTATGTCTTGATGCAACTGGATGAAAGGACTCCCATCAGTGTAATGTCTTTAGTAATGTTAAAAGATGTATTTCTACAGAATGTGCCACTGATATGCATGCATGATCAGAATGCTATTTACTTTTACTATAAGGCACTGAAATGTGTTGGTGATGCATTTAGGTGGTGACATGTTCTCTTTAAATTCATTTAATGGCAATCTGTCACCTCCAAAACCCCCTAAATAGCAATAATCAGTAAATACCGTATATACTCGATTATAAGCCAATTTTTCGTGCTGAAAAAGGCCCCCCTCGGCGCGAAAAATCGTGCTGAAAAACTTGGCTTATAATCGAGTATATACGGTATGATGATGAAGGGGGGGTGATGACAGGGTGATGATGACAGGCGGTGATGATGAAGGGGGGTGATGACAGGATGATGATGACAGGCGGTGATGATGAAGGGGGGGTGATGACAGGGTGATGATAACAGGCGGTCAGGATGAAGGGGGGTGGTGATGACAGGGTGATGATGAAGGGGGGATGATGACAGGGTGATGATGACAGGCGGTGATGATGAAGGGGGGGTGATGGCAGGGTGATTATGACAGGCGGTGATGATGAAGGGGGGGTGATGATAACAGACGGTGATGATGAAGGGGGGGTGATGGCAGGGTGATTATGACAGGCGGTGACGATGAAGGGGGGTGATGATAACAGGTGGTGATGATGAAGGGGGGGTGGTGATGACAGGGGGATGATGACAGGCGGTGATGACGACAGGCGGTGATGATGAAGGGGGGTGATGACAGGGTGATGATGACAGGCGGTGATGATGAAGGGGGTGATGACAGGGGGTGATGATGACAGGCGGTGATGATGAAGGGGGGGATGATGAAGGGGTGTTAATGACGGGGGTCTGGTTGATGACATGGGGGGGTGATGTATTTCCCACCCTAGGCTACTGTCGAGTCAATAACTTTTCCTGGATTTTTGGGGTGAAATTAGGGGCCTCGGCTTATATTCGGGTCGGCTTATACTAGAGTATATACGGTAGATTGTAAAGACGCTTATTTTTGAATCTGAATATTTTTATCTTCATGCTCTCTTGCATTCCACCATTGTAAGCCTGCAGATGAAATATTCGCTGCATGCTAATGCATAGGAAGGTCTACTAAGCTCTGCAATATAATGGAGAGCACTAATAAGACTCCCGTGCATTATGGAATACAGCAATGGAATGCAAGTAAGTAGAATTTTTTTATCAATCTTTAAAGGGGTTTTTCCAGTGGATTTTTTTTAAATAAAATTGCATGCGCTATAAAATAGAAAAATAGGCATATGCTTACCTCCCTCATTGCCGCCACTGTCATAGTGCCCAACTGCACTGTATTTTTGGTCTCAACACAAGGACCTGCCCACTCAGCCAATTAATGGCCACAGTGGTGTCCTGCCTCAGCCACTGCTTGGCTAAGTGGGCAGGTGTTTTTGCCAACACTCGGAAATGTGGGGTCTGACACCATGACAAGAAAAGGATGTATTTTTAATTTTTTTTCTATTTTACTGGACACTAAGTCTGTGGGGGGGGGGGGGGGGGATTTGTGAGGTGAAAAGAGTGTTTAACAATTTGTTTAAGGTAAATCCATTTGTACATGCATTGCTCGTTTTTGGTAGATTGGCACTTTGCTTTTGTTTTTCTTAGTTTTTTTCCCCTAAGACACTGCATCACTTTTGTCAATAGACTGTCTGGTATTGTAACTAAACTGTATTAGGCTAAGGTCAGGTTCAAACTATGTAAATTTTGCCTACCTAATTTATTTTACATGTGCATTTTCGGTTATATTCGTCAAAATAACAGCTGAAGGAAAATGACTACAGGTTTTTTTTGCCGATTACAGACCCTGCCTTAGGCAAAACTGCCAGTGTCATTGTCATTCAAGGTTGAGAGACTTCTGAGCGTATACAAAGTCAAACATAGAGACTTAAAGGAGAAATGTGACGCAAAACTTTTAACTTTCCCTGTGCCTGGGCTGCAAAAACTAAGAAAAAATAAAACTTTAACTCCCCTTCCAACGTTCCCCTGTTGCGCCGGTATCGGTGTCCCTTTCCTCCGGCACTGCTCGGCTCCCTGCTTCTTATCCTCGGAACATCACACTGCAGTCAGCATATTGCTGGCCGCAGCAATGTCCCACCTGGGCTGGTGATAGGCTGAGGGCACTTTCATATAAGGAGCTCAGGCCTGCTCCTTACATGACAGTGCACTCAGAACTAGTTGTTTTTTTGTTTTTGTTTTATTGCTAAATTGTATAATATTTTTTTGCTTAAGCATTTATACCATGAGCATATATTATTTAAATGTTCTATTATTAAGCATAAGAATGACATAATATAAGCCCTATATATCACCCCTTATTATAATAAGTGCATATTTCTAATAAAGTAAAACATATATATAATTTCTATATACAGAACTGCACCAAAATTATAAAATGACAAGAGATGAGCGAAGTTACAGTGGTTCGATTCGTCATGAACTTCTCGGCTCGGCGATTGCTGACTTTAGCCTGCATAAATTAGTTTGCCTTTCAGGTGGGCTGCAAAGGTGGATACAGTCCTAGGAGAGAGTCTCCAGCCCACCGGAGCACCTGAAAGCTGAACTCATTTATACAGGCTAAAGTCAGCAACCGCCGAGCTGAGAAGTTCGTGAGAATCGAATCACTGTAACTTCGCTCATCTCTAAAAATGACCTTTGTTTTCAATGCAACACTGCTGCAATGACTCATATTAGTAGATTACAATTACCTATTACAGTATTATCATAATAATCTTTATTTCATATAGCTCCAACATATTTCCCTGCCCTTCAATTTAGAGGCTACATGATAAACAACACAAGAGAGCTTTGCTCTGAAGACCTACAATCTAAGTCAAATAGTGGTGTCCCAAGTGCTTGGTCCAACTGTCTTTTATACAGAATAGGAGAAGACCAGTAAAGCTGCATTGGCCAGTCACCTAGTATGTATCTGTAAATGTACAGATATAAAGTGTTAATGTCATAAAAAAAACAAAAAACTTTTGACATGTCATGCAGGCATGTGAAAAAGTTTTAATCAGTTGGGGTCTCAGTGCATAGACCCTCACAATCTCTAGACATAGCCAAGAGAAGTGTGCAGGAGATACATAAACGTACAATAATGCCATCTCCTGCAATCAGATGAACTGAGCGCTGGATCGAGTAATGAAGCATGCTGCTGCTGCATGCTTCTGCCAGCTATATTAAGTGATCGGTGAGGGTATTGGCATTAAGACTCCTACCAATCAAAACTTTTGACATGTTTGTGTGAGATGTCAAAAGTTTTTTTCTGAAATGACAGTAACTCTGTAAGGTGAGAGAAGTTTGGATGATACTGTTGAATGTAGGGATCATGTGACTCTTCTTAATGAAATGTGGTGTGTTTTTAGGGCATGCCTAAACCTGGTGATGTTGAGAATTGGGGTTGCCCATCCCAGAGAGCTGGTGTACCACGAAAAAAAGTTTTGGGGCTTAGAATGGGAGGGTCAGATTATGTAAGATGTTAACCTTAGATCACCAGTAATCATGCATCTTTTTTGGTTATACTACATGTAATCTATTGCACCACATACTCCATTTTATCATACGCTATTTTAAAATATATTCTGGCTTATACTTATAATGGTTTCTTTGCTAAATGTCTGCTTTGTGGGGTTTTATGTAATCTGTTTTGCAATGTGATGCTGTACGCTGGTCTGGTGTAGTTCTTTCCTCTCTAATTCTGCTTCATTAGTTCTATTTGACATATTCTATTATATAAATATTTAATTCTTATAGTCACTTTGTAGATCACGGTTATATTTTGCATATAATACTTATGATATAACTTCCTGGTCATTCATGTGACTCAGGAAGACTGGTTTTGACTATGCCTGCGGCATCCTCACCTGCCTTCCATTCGATTGTAGTACCTACTTTGTCATACAGGTAAATAAGGAGTAGATACAATTAGTTCTCCAAGACATGACGGCCTCTTGAAAAAGATATCGAAACATGCTTTGGAGTCAGAGAAGCGCAGTTAGCTTCCATAAAGATGGGTAAGCTTTGTTACACAGCACCTTTAAGATTATTTGAGAATAGTGTATATTGGTTATAGAATGACTAGTCACTTTATTTATGGGTGAGCAGTGATCCATAAAGACTATGGGGGAGATTTATCAAACGTGTGTAGAGAAAAAGTTGACCAGTTGCCCATAGCAAACAATCACATTGTTTCTTTCATTTTTTAAAGGCCCTTTTAAAAATGAAAGAAGCAATCTGATTGGTTGCTATGGGTAAATGGTCAAATTTCCTTTGAACAGGTTTTGATAAATCTCTCCCCTATAAGTAGAAGCATTTTTGCTTGCACCCATGTTTCTCTGTATCAGCTGTTAAACCTGGAAAAAATGTATTGACTCGAGTATAAGCCTATGGGGGGAAAATACATCACCCCCCCCCTGTCATCATCCAGACCCCTGTCATCCTCACCCCCAGTCTATATCCCCCCTGCCATCATCCAGACCGCCCCCTTTGTCATCATATAGGCCCCCCTCGTTGTCTTCTCCCCTCCCCAGTTCTCTTTGTCCTGTTGCTTAGTAGCTGCAGGGACCGTCCACATTCTGGTGGGGATGGTGAGCCGGTCTGGGCCATCCATCTTCACTGGGAGGCCCTCTTCTCCGCGCCGGGCCAGCCCCAGACTAGTGATGCTGCATTGACGCCGCCACATTGGGACGTCCGTGCACAGGGACGCCCCTGACGTCACGGATGTCTGCTGCGCACCCTTTGTTGGCAATGAGCGAGGTCAGATTTTCTTTAAGTCTTCACAAGGTTTTCACACACTGTTGCTGGTATTTTGGCCCATTCCTCCATGCAGATCTCCTCTAGAGCAGTGATGTTTTAGGGCTGTCGCTGGGCTTTCAACTCCCTCCAAAAGTTTTCTATGGGGTTGAGATCTGGAGACTGGCTAGGCCACTCCAGGAACTTGAAATGCTTCTTACGAAGCCACTCCTTTGTTGCCCTAGTGGAGTGTTTGGGGGATGTTTGTCATGCTGAAAGACCCAGCCACGTTTCATCTTCAATGCCCTTGCTGATGGAAGGAGGTTTTCACTCAAAATCTCACGATACATGGCTCCATTCATTTGTTCCTTTACACGGATCAGTCGTCCTTGTCCCTTTGCTTAAAAACAGCCCCAAAGCAGGATGTTTCCACCCCCATGCTTCTCAGTAGGTATGGTGTTCTTTGGATGCAACTCAGCATTATTTCTCCTCCAAACACAAGTTGAGTTTTTACCAAAATGTTTTACTTTGTTTTCATCTGACCATATGACATTCTCCCAATCCTCTTCAAGATCATCCAAATGCTCTTTAGCAAACTTCAGATGGGCCTGGACATGTACTGGCTTAAGCAGTGGAACACGTCTGGCACAGCATGATTTGAGTCCCTAGCGGCTTAGTGTGTTACTGGTGGTAGCCTTTGTTACTTTGGTCCCAGCTCTCGCAGGTCATTCACTAGGTCCCCCCTCTGGTTTTGGGATTTTTACTCACCATTCTTGTGATCATTTTGACACCACGGGGTGTGATCTTGCGTGGAGCCCCAGATCGAGGGAGATTATCAGTTGTCTTGTATGTCTTCCATTTTCTAATAATTGCTCCCACAGTTGATTTCTTCACACCAAGCTGCTTGCCTATTGCAGATTCAGTCTACCCAGCCTGGTGCAGGTCTACAATTTTGTTTCTGGTGTACTTTCACAGCTCTTTGGTGTTGACCATAGTGGAGTTTGGCTGTTTGAGGTTGTGGACAGGTGTCTTTTATACTGATAGCAAGTTCAAATAGGTGCCATTAATACAGTGGAGGACAGAGGAGACTCTTAAAGAAGAAGTTACAGGTCTGTGAGAGGCAGAAAACTTTCTTGTTTGTAGGTGACCAAATACTTATTTTCCACCATAATTTGCAATTTTAAATTCTTAAAAAATCAGACAATGTGATTTTATGGATTTTTTTTTCTCATTATGGCTTTCATAGTTGAGCTATACCTATGATGCAAATTACAGGCCTCTCTGATCTTTATAAGTGGGAGAACTTGCACAATTGGTGACTGACTAAATATTTTTTTGCCCCACTGTATGCATATTCAGAGATGGGCAGGTATATGGCCACAGAGGGCACGGAGGCAGGGAAGCACAGAGAGCCTGCTCCCATCTCCATTGCTCAAAGAAACATATTAGCTATGGAGGCTGTAAGTCTTCAATGGGACTACAGATGATTTTACTCAGGTATACCTGCACAATAACCCTGAGTATTGTGTTTGGTGCAAGTGAACCAACTATTAGTTTCCTATTGTTTTACAGTAACTTAAAAACAAATAAATTTTCTTTATATGCCAATGTTATTGTGTATTATGTAGTTGAGTCCAGTGTATTCACAGTGGAAAGATGACTGCACATTTTTCTCAACCTGAAAATTATTTTGATAGGGTTGTGCTGTCCCCAACATTATGAGCTGATAAGCGTTTCATTTTAATGATTCATAGTAAAAAATCAAAAACAAATTGAAAGCTTTTACTATTTTTTCAGATCCGGAAGATTCTTACAGCTGGACAGAAGATGACATAGCTGACCTTTATGATGAAACAACTGTTATCCTTGCTGCTGATGGTAAATCCTGATATTTCTTATATATTTTTTCAATTCATAGAAATTTTTAAATCCCCTGATATACTGACACAAATTCTAATTATTAACATATTTAATAGATGTTACATATGTTAATTTAACAGATGACTATCCACTGCCCTGGAATACTTAACATCCACTTTCTGTAAGGCACTCTTTGCAATAATAATATGTCCAGCACAAACTCCCACGGTGTAAAAAATCTAAACAAAAAAAAACACCCACACTTTTGGCATATGTCAGTCCTTCGGAAGCATTTCCCTTATGTACCCTAAGAACACAATATGATTAGTCTTACTGATAATTTGCTATTTATCAAAAGGAGCTGCCCTAACCTGCCATGACCCCTTCCTTAAGTAACCAGCTTTGATCTCATGTGATGTGTGTCTATTGAAAATATAAGGTAATATTCTGAACAGCTGTAGACATGGAGGTGTTATCCTAATTCTACTTTAATAGTTTATCTTTTAAAATGTTTTTTTTTTTTTTTTTTTTTTTTTTTTTTTTTCCTTAAACCAGACTGTCATTCAGAAACAAATTGCTTGTTCCAGCATGGATAATAATTACATAAATGCCATAAAATTACAACCCACAGAAATAATAGCATGTAATACAGTGTGAAGCACAGTTAATTACTGTGGGAAACAACATAACGGCTTTCAGAGACTGAGCATTTCTAGATGCATTCTTACAGGACTCAAGGACAAAGTCGATGTTCAGTCTCTGACTAGTCATGTTAGTGAAACAAGAAAATGCTGTCTTGTTTGTTGCCCCTGACAATCATGGGAACTGAAAAATACAATAAATGTACTAAAATTACCTATACCTGTCCACTCATCCACATCTTTTATCCTCCATTGGGTGAATTTGATTGACGTGTCTTTTTTCAACAATACTACACTTCTAACGCTAAAGTTGCCACACCAAGAAAGACAAGCCATGAGGTTGTTCAAGTTGAGAAAGAAGCAGATGTCACTAAGATCTGGAAAATAATAACATTTGCAAGCAACTTAGCTCCAATCTTTTGGATTTGGGAGGGGCTTTAATGGTAATGAAGATCGAAAGCAATTTTTTTAGCCACATGAACCCTCAGAAGTTATATTGTCAGTACAGTAGGATTATGTGATGCCCAGTGTTCGTTTGTTTGGTCACAAACTAAGAGGGACAGAATCATTTAACTTAGAGGCCATGGTTTATCACTCTGGCAGATTTCTATGCATGTAAGCTGACATGTCAGTAATGCTCAATGTTTCATGTCCTAGTGGTTGGGAGACCATCCCATCGACAAACTGGAATGACAACAAGAGATGCACTGAGTCTAACCTCTGCACGGACAGATTTCCAGATTAGAAGAATAGTTTGTAGTGATCTATTCTGTACTGCAAGTGAAATTCAATGCCAGGTTTAAAGCCTGGGGCATTGTACAGTGTCTACAGAAACTGTTTGCATGACATTGGGCTATGAGCCAGATGGCCATTTACAGGAGTGTCTTTGACCTCATGCAACCGTTCTCAAGGGCTATCATAGTGCACAGCAGAACGGCAGTGAAGGCTAGAATGGAGGTCTATCCTCTTGAGCAATAGTGCCTTTTTTGTCTCAGATTAAGTGATAGCCAGAGATTGTTTTTGAGACCACATTGGCAACAAAATGACGAGGCCTTTCCAAGGGAACAATACAATGGTCCTACTCCTGGACTTATGTTGTCAAGATGTTTATTGTAGCCAAACCCCTCTAGTCTTTATTTCAGGTATACTAAGAGCTTGATGTTACATTGATTAGGTGGTGGAGCCAGTGGTACAACCATTTCTCCACATATTGCTTGTGTTACTGTGAGTATCCTGCATGGCTAACTGTGCAACCATGACCTGTAACATCTCTGGACTTGTCTCCCATTGAGCACATTTGAGACGTTGTAGGTATAGGGAATAAATTGTGGATTGGTGAGGTCCGACCGTTGGAATCCCAAACAATTCCAAGAACAAGGACAAATTATCCATTCATTCTCCATAAGGATTCAAAACTGACCTCTTAAAGTAATAGTCTATTTTACAATTTTGATTTGGGTTCCATTCAAGAAAAGATTGTTTTACACTTAATTACATTACCCATTTACATTTTATGTATGCCTAATAAATGAACACAACATCTCAGATCTTTATATTTTCTGTATGTATATGGTACATTTGTTTACCAAAACACTCATCCATGCTGACGTTCTTTTTTTTTTCAGTATTTTATGATGATGACCTCACAGATGCACTGTTCAAAACTCTCTTCCGCATAACACAAGCATTAACAAGACTTTGCACTATTTATTTATCTATTGAAAGAAGGTAAGCATTATGTTCTTTGTGTAGAATATTATCTGTTTCATAAATACAGTGTTACTTTTTACTCATATAACCCAGTCAAGGACTTTCATTCAATTTTACAATGGGCTGAGACTTCAGAGTAGGGCTGTTCCCTTACTCAGCAAATACAGTATGGGAAGTCAAAAAGCATTTCTTATGTGTTTTATTTTAGTTGTAAAGGGGTTATCCAGGAATAGAAAAACAAATGTAATTTCTTCCAAAAACAGCACAACACTTGTGTGTGATATTATATCTCGGCTCCATTCTCTGCAATAAAACTGAGGTGCAATATCACACAAAACCTGAGGACAGGTGTGGTGCTGTTTTTGAAGAAACCAGCTTGGTTTTTCTAATAAAGCATAACCCCTTTAATTATTATTTATTTTTTAAATGTTGCATCAATTTATTTTGAATTTGAAAATGTTTTTAGGGCAGCCCTATTTCTTAATTTTTTGTATTCTTAGTACTTAGTGGGTGAGAGCAGAAATGTATATGTGTTAATTGTTATCATAACATCATTACTATCTCCAAGAAGTGATGGCCTTAAACCCCCATTTCCCAAAATGAAATAGTGACAGTGCAGTTGTTGCACACTGCCTTATGCGTGCATAGTGTTACTATCTTGCCTTTTATAGGCCAACACCAAGTAAAACAGAGTAATTAACTCACCTTTTCTCTAATTATAGTGAGACAACTCTGCTCATTCTCTCCCAGTCTATACAATACTGCCCAAAGCATGTTAACAACACATGTGTACAGTACTTACCATCCACGTCATGCAAAAGAGAACACAATTCATTAAACCGGATTATTATCTTCTACTGTTTCGTGACTCATGCGCCCATTGTATGTGCATTTAGTAGTGATTAGGGGTTAAAATTGGCTCTGTGACTGGTCTTCAGTGACATGGCAAGCTGTCTGTTCTGACACCTTTATATTGATGCTATAGTAGTTCTTCTGTGAGGTCACATATTCTATAAAACTTGAAAAACCAGGACTTTGTTGCCAGTTTGTCCTTCTTTGGACTACTTTTCTTAGGTGATAGCCAATGCATATGACCTACCATTTTGGAGATGTTCTGACCCACTCGCCTATCCATTCAGTGACCAGTTACATGTTGGGGCCAGAGCTGAGCCATGCAGGATTGGAGAGATTGTGGTTGAAGGACCTTTGGTGATGCTGTGGAGGAGGCAGGGCTGAGCTGAAGTGGAGGTCACATGATTCCTGCACAGCCACTGCTGTTGTGTTGTGTGTGAAGAAATGTGCGCATCAGTGTCATCCCAGTAGTAAGGAAATGTCATGAGCAGAAGGTTTGTTACAGTGTGTCACCCCAATAGTAAGGACATTTCATGAGAAGAAGGTTTGTTACAATGCGTGAAAATAAACATACAAAGCCTGAAAATGGGTGTGGTCAGTCAGGAAAAGGGGGTGGTCTCACAATTTCCTATTGAATTCACAAGAAACCCTGTTAATGAATGGCAGTAAATTCCCACCAAGAAAAAGATGGTCAGAACTTTTCCGACCTACAGTATGTGGCCCAATAGTGAATTGAGTGGAATCATGAAAGTCTGAAACAACATTCCACTCTACAAAAAAAACAACACTCTTAATAAATCAGGTCCAGTATGTAAGTCACTTGATTTTAACATTATGACTTATCACCATTAGGGAAGAGCGAATCGAATCTGCCGAATCCGATTTTGTTAGGAATTTCATAAAAAATTTGATCCATAACGAATCCGAATATCGCAGCGATTCTATAAAACAAATCACTTCATTAAACTTGATTTAGTGCGGTCCAGGCTCCAGGGCATCTAAAATGGCAGCTCCACATGTGAGGACATGGGGCAAGGAACTCTGGGAAGGTGGGTAGGCGGGATCACCCTGAATAACATGCAGCATGCAGCCTATCGGCAACCAGCCAGCTAGCCCTGTGATGTCACAGCCCTATATTATCGGCAGCCATCGCTGCAGCCTGCCATTTCATCGTTTTATTGCAGAGAGAGTGTTTTATTGCAGAGACAGAGAGCAGTGTGTGTGTTGCACAGAAAAACAGCTTTACTGCAGCAATTCACCACAAGCCCAAATCACTGCAGAAAAGCAGTGACAGAGAAGAGAGAGAGAGAAAGTACACTTTTGGATGTGCTACACAGTGACTCTGTACTGCTTCACTGGGGTGTACATCAACTCTAAAGCTAATAGGGACCAGTTAAGGTGAGAAGTTCACTAAAAGCCATAGTCACCTGCTTTTAGTGCCTAATACAGGTTGCGTAGCGGAGCGTATTGTCCTCTCATAAATGAAACCTGTGCGTACATAGGTGGTGTACGTTTTTTTTCTTGTTAAACTAATTTTGGCCTAGTTACTGTGAAAGGAGTGTGGTTTTTGTAGCATAATACAGTTTTAAGCGGAGCGTATTGTCCTCCTCTCATAAGTGTAAACTGTACCTACACCTACGTGGTCTACTTTTTTTTTCCTGTTAAACTAATTTTGGCCTAGTTACAGTGAAAGGCCAGCCAAAGCTACACACTTGTTTTTGTAGCCTAATACAATTTTAAGTAGAGCGTATTGTCCTCCTCTCATAAGTGTAAACTGTATGTACACCTACGTGGTGTACGATTTTGTTCCTGTTAAGGTCATAAGGGCCTAGTTACAGTGAAAGGCCAGCCAAAGCTACACACTTGTTTTTGTAGCCTAATACAGTTTGTAGTGGAGCATATTGTCCTCCTCTCATTGTCCTCCTGCTGCCACATCCAGACGCTCTGTATCAGTGATTCTAATAGCTACACCTGTAATCTTCATGTCTTAGTGAATAACAGTATTATTTCACTGGCCCAGCACACTCCCTATGCGTGTTATGGCAAGGCAAAGTGTTCTACACCCCAATTGTGGCTCTCTGTAGCCCGGAAATAGCCGTTTATAATAGCGATTTGACGCAAATAAATTCAGATTGAACCAAATTCTTTGGGCAAGTCAACCGAATCAAAATTTTCAAAAATGAGCTCATCTCTAATCACCATATATACAATATTGGAAGAGATAATAGAAAACTTTAAAAAATGTGCTTTATGCACATTATTCACTTTTTCTCTGGGGAGCTTTTGAAAATCATATTATATCAGAGATTTATTTTTCATCTTTTTTAATATGTCCAAAAGTGAAATACTATACCATTTAGAGATGTATATTTTACACATTTATTTACCTAAACAGGGGTGTGGAAATTTAATAAAAAACTACTTGTCCCCGGGACTAAAATGAAGCAAAATCTACTTGTCCCTCATGATGATCCACTTGTCCAGACCAATTTTCGCTTTTACACTCTAATTTTTTTCCTCCTCGCCCTATAATAGCCATAACTACCTACTATAATGATACCTTTTAATTTTTCAATAACATATTCCCTGAACCAATATATATATATATATATATATATATATATATATATATATATATATAAAGCTAGTAGAAGCACGAGAGCCCGGCACTGAAGTCCAAGATATGGCCCCTTCTGGGAGAAGGGACACCGGTACTGTCACCTGGGGGGCTGTCCCAGGGGTGCACTCCAAAGTAAGCACAAGCGTACTCTACAAAGAGAAAAAGTGGGATGCACTCACCTGGCACTTTTGCTAGCAGAAA
Organism: Hyla sarda; assembly: GCF_029499605.1. Classification (NCBI taxonomy): domain Eukaryota; kingdom Metazoa; phylum Chordata; class Amphibia; order Anura; family Hylidae; genus Hyla; species Hyla sarda. The sequence continues at coordinate 164,380,441 of NC_079196.1, read as the reverse complement.
TCTTTATTCAATATTCAGTACAGTGAATTAGCTGGTAGACGCAGAGGAGCAGTCTCGCAGCGACATACTGTTTCCTGCCGAGCAGCCTGAGGAAGTGCACTTGGAGCACTGGAAACAGTCTGTCGCTGCAAGGCTGCTCCTCTGTGTCTACCTGTTCAATCACTGTAATGAATATTGAATAAAGATTTCTGCTGGCAAAAGATCCGGGTGAGTGCATCCCCGTTTTTCTCTTTGAACTGTACGATATATATGTGAAATTGAAATAGTAAAAGATAATTTAGCAAATTTGGTGGTTTTCCTCTCTACACCATCTATCTTGTGGTTGAGATAACATGTTGTTTTGATACTTTAGGCTGGCCTGATTACAGCAATACCAGATTTGTATAGTTTGTCATGTTTTACTATTTAAAAAAAATTCTGATCTTTTTCAAAAAAATTTAATTGCCATTTTTTGACCCCTGTAGCTTTTTTTTGTTTTGTTTTCGCATACCAGGCTGTATGAGGGCTCATTATTTGCACCATAATCAGTTTTTTGTATTGGTACCATTTTGGTATTGATCTGACTTTTTAATCGCTTTTTAACTTTTTTTCTGTGATATTATAAAAATTGGTGCTTTGAACTTTTTACATGGAAGGGCTTATTGTGTGTCTTTTTAACTTTTATTAAAAATGATATATATCTATCTATCTATATATATATATATATATATATATATATATATATATATATATATTTACACTTTATTAGACTTTTCGGAGGAATCATTAGATTACTCATACAGATCAATAGACTTCTATTGAACTCCATTGATGTGTGTGCTCTGCGATCCATTGATAGAGCCTAGTCCAGCCAGAGCACCTCTCCGGCTTCCTCAATAGTGGATCTTCGCACAAACCCCCATCCGCGGCCCCCCCCCGTGATCACGCTGGGAGCATTCACATGTCCCTTTAGACACCGCTGTCAGCTTTGGGTTAATAGTCAGCCGCGTGCTGGCTATTAGCGGCGGCCCCCAGCTACTGAAAACAGCCAGGGGCTCCAGAGTATGGGGAGGGCCATACAGACTGCTGAGCACCGCCGCGCTTGTCAAGTCCGGAAGGGCCCGAAAAATTCACCTGCCCGGCGCCCGGAACTGCATGATAACATTAACATAACATTGTTTTGTCTGTTAGTGGCCACCTTTGGCAAATATTTAATAAGTGACTGTAAATCTTCCTGCTTGCTATCTCACTGAATATGATATAAAAGAATGTAAAATTAAAGTTCCCTGCAGAGCAATGCGGACGGTCCCTGCAGTGAAGATGGATGACCAGGCAGCGCCTTTGCATCTTAGAATGATGGATAACTCTTAAAAACATCAGTTCAACAGCCATAAGAAGAAAATTACCTTTGTGGACATTCTTTGGCCTACAGAGCAGACATTGCAGTTGTCCCTTCATGGATCTTTATTTTGCTGTATGAGAGTGTTGCTTCTTAGTAAATCAGTAAATAGAGTTATATTGCTGCATGGTTCTCCGCAACATTACTGTGTATGATAGAAGAGATACACAGCCGTAGCATCTTAGCAGCACAAATTTGTGATTATATTGTGAAGTATATTATGTGGCAGTTTTTTTCTTAAAATGTACCAAGAGGAAGATTATAATATTTAAAATTAGATTTTCTGCCACAAATCCTTGCATATGTACTGCTGTGAGATAATAAGGGGAGTTTTTTGTGACTGGTGAGCCACATTTTACATTGCAATTTGAAATGTAATAATTAAATATTTTATGTTTGTGTTGGTAAGGTGCAGATGGCATTATAGTGTTATAATCCTATATGGTGCTATATTTTGCTAGTCTTGACATGATTGGTTGAATGGTTGTCTGTGATCAGAGAGAGATAACTATGTCCTGAAAGTCGGTTAAATGTCTATTCAAATTATTAAAGGGAATGTATCATCAGCAAATTACCTATTGTTTTAAATCAAGTCTTTATACTAACCACATGTTTTAAGAAGTTTTCCTGTTTTATTTTTAATTTTCTAATTTAATATCAGTATTTTACTGAAATCTTGCAGTTTCCATTCTGTCCATTAGGCTTAAAACTAAGCTAAGGCTTCCTGTTCTGTACAGCTCACTTTCCAGAAGTGCCCTTCTTTCATCACAGACAGGAGTAACAATAGCTATCTCTCGAAGACCAGCCTCCCCCATCCTGAAGAATGATATCTGAAAAGGTCACAGATTATGCCCAGATACCTTTCTCATTTATGTGAATAGGGAAGATAGACTATTGTTGCCTATGTCCATGAGACTTGCTGTAAAGCATATCTTTAAATAGGCACTGTCAGATTCAGAAACTTTTTACATGTTGTACATGTAAACAATAACCTTTTTTATATACTTCATAAGAAAATGTTATCTTCTTTTTCTAAAAATTACGGCTTATACAAAATGCGTCATGCCATCCAGAACACAATCCTGTCCAGCTGCAGCATTATCTTTTCCCACAGGAAAGTCCTGTAACTGGGGCATCCCCCCCACCTCCACAGAACAGAGAGTAATAAATCAAATCAGCAACAGATAGAAGGTATTTGTGAGAAATATAGGTCCTAGATACATAAAGATGTCTGCCATCATAATATTGTACAAAAACTGAAATACAATAAAAACTTATAATCATAAAATAGAAACGAATTAGAGAAAAAGAACATGTCTCAGTATCTGGCTCTAATCAGTAAAAAATAATTCTTGGTGATATATTACCTTTAAGGCAAGAACCTGTAAGTCAGAAGATGTGCAAAAACGCTAATCTAAAGGATTCATTTTCTCTAGTCTATATTTGTGTATACATGAAAATTTGCTGCAACTCAAAAGTATGAACCATTGTATAAACATAATTTTATAGAAATATAATGGCAAATACTTACTAGGTTTTAAGCCAGAAGAAGTTTCTAGCGGATATATTGGCCTGTTTTCATGCTATGTGCTGGCATCATTTGTCTTTGAGCACAGGTGTTTGGAAACATATGCAATAAAGCAACAATAAAACATCTATGTACACTTAACCCCTTGGGGACGGAGCCCATTTTGACACTAAGGACGGGAGCACTTTTTGCAAATCTGACCTCTGTCACTTTAAGCATTAATAACTCTGAGATGCTTTACTTTTGATATTTGATTCTGACATATTTTTTTCGTGACATATTGTACTTTATGTTAGTGGTACATTTTTGTTGATACCTGCATAATGTCTTGGTGAAAAATTTAGCATTTTTCTAACTTTGAAACTCTCTGCTTGTAAGGAAAATGGACATACCAAATAAATTATATATTAATTCACATATACAATATGTCTACTTTATGTTGGCATAACTTTTTGAAGACATTAGAGGGCTTCAAAGTAAAGCAGTTATTTTCCAAATTTTCATGAAAAATTCAAAATCTGAAATTTTCCGGACCCAGTTCAATTTGAAGTGGATTTGAGGGGCCTTTCTGTAAAAAAATCCCCTATAATGGACCCCATTATGAAAACAGCACAGGAATAGCAGCAATGTGGAGGGGAAAACTCAAAATCTCCAATTCCAGCCAAATTCTCTCTCCAAAAACTAATTTTGCTTCTTCTCTTCCGAGCCCTGTAATGCGCCCGCAGAGCACTTTACATACACATATGGGGTATTTTCTTACTCATCTATAATGCCTTGTGAAAATGAAACATTTGGGGTAACACCAGCAGTTCAGTGAAAAAAAATCTAATTTTTCATTTTCACGTCCAACTTAAATGAAAATTTGTCAAACACCTGTGGGGTGTTTAAGGCTCACTATACCCCTTTTTACATTCCTTGAGGGCTGTTGTTTCCAAAATGGGGTCGCATGTGGGTGTTTTTCTTTTTGCGTTTATGTTAGAACCACTGTAAAATCAGCCACCCCTGTGAAAATCACATATTTAGGCCTCTAATGTACATGGTGCTCTCACTCCTGAGCCTTGTTGTGCGCCTGCAGAGCATTTTACGTCCACATGTGGGATATTTCCGTACTCAGGAGAAATTGTGTTACAAATTTTGGGCGTCTTTTTCTCCTTTTACCTCTTGTGAAAATGAAAAGTATGGGGCAACACCAGCATGTTAGTGTAAAAAAGTTTTATTGTTTTATACTAACATGCTGGTGTAGCCCCCAACTTTTCCATTTCATAAATGGTAAAATGAGAAAAAGCCCCACAAAATTTGTGGCATTAAACTGTTGTCTTGAAATAAGACAGGGCTCAGGAGTGAGAGAGCGCAATGTGCATTTTAAGCCTGAATTAGGGACTTGAATGGGGGCTGACCTGGATGCAAGCATGGCGCTTGCCTCCTGCACCACAAATACCCTATGGCAGTGTTTCCCAAACAGGGTGCCTCCAGCTGTTGCAAAACTCCCAGCATCCCTGGACAGTCAATGGCTGTCCGGCAATACTGAGAATTGTAGTTTTGCAACAGCTGGAGGGCTCCGTTTAGGAAACAGTGGCGTACAATGCGTTTTTCATTTTTATTTGGGGGGGGGGGGGGGACAGTGTTACGGTGTGTGTGTGTATATGTAGTGTTTTACTCTTTATTTCATGTAAGTGTAGTGTAGTGTTTTTAGGGTATATTCAGACGGACGGGGGGTTTACAGCGAGTTTCCCGCTGGGAGTTTTAGCAGCGGTAAATTTGCCGCAGCCCAAACCTACACCAGGAGATTCACCGCCCGTGTGAATGTACCCTGTAAATTATCATGGGGGAGGGGTGCGCAAACCTCCAGCTGTTGCAAAACTACAACTCGCAGCCTTCACTGACGGACCATGCATGCTGGCAGTTGTAATTTTGCCACAGCTGGAGGCACACTGGTGGGGAAACACTGAATTAAGTAACAGACTAACTCAGTGCCTTCCCACTAGTGTGCCTCCAGCTGTGGCAAAATTGCAACTCCCAGCATGCACGGTCTGTCAGTGCATGCTGGGAGTTATAGTTTTACAACAGCTGGAAGCACACTGGTTGGGAAACTTTGAGTTAGGAAACAGACTCTAATTCAGTGTTTTAGTGTCTCAGGACCCCCCTTGGTGATGTCACGGGATGCCGCGAGCAGCAGTGATCGGAAATACGGAGGGCGTACAGGTGCGCTCTCTGTCCTTAAGTACCAGGACGTGAGGGCGTACCTGTACACCCTCTGTCCCCAACAGTTTAAGGGAATTGGTCAACTGCAATTCAAATTTCATACTGCTTACACTGCTAATAGCTGATAGGGTAAAGAGACACATTGTACCTTTCAGATATTTTTTGCTGTTCCTATAATGTAGAAATGCTTTTGTTCCCTGGTGCCAAGTGTCAAAGAGGTGTTCCTGAGTATATGAAGTGCCAAGGATTGAAACACCTCGTTGCTCCTCCTCCCATTCTTGTCCTTGCTTGATTGACAGTGAGGGCTCGGCTTTTAGCGCCATACCCGGTTTCCAAATCTTGTGCATACAAATTGTTCAAAAGTGTGAGATTTGTAAACAGGGATCTGCTGACTGTCAATCAAGCAGGAACAGGGGCTGGAGGGGAAAGGAGAAGGTCTTCCAGCCCTCCGCACTTTATGGGCTTGGTAATACTTTGACATATGTTACATGGGGCGCCGGCACCGATAGTCAGGGGGACAGAACGGGCAGCGGCGCCGATAGCCAGGGGGAGAGAAGGGCCGGCAGCAGGGCTCTAGACCCCAGGAAAGGCAGGGGGAGAGAAGCGGGCAGCAATGGCCTTTCTCCCCCTGCCTTTCCTGGGGGTGTATTCGGGTATACACGCGCACACACGCACCCTCATTTTACCATGGATATTTGGGTAAAAAACTTTTTTTACCCAAATATCCTTGGTAAAATGAGGGTGCGTGTTATAGGCCGGTGCGTGGTATACCCCAATAAATACAGTATATAAAAAGGACTATGTGGCTCTGTGTCCTAACAGCTATCAGCAGTTGGGAACTTAAATTGCAGCCAACAGAATCCCTATAATCGAGGAAATTCTGCTTGCAGATTATGTTGCTACCCATTGACTTCAGTGATTTTAGTAGTAAGTTATCAATATTATAGCCCAAGAGAAAAAAAAACTTTAAATGTGTTTAAACTGGGTAAATTTACGTTCATGTTAAATTTACTTTGCCTACTAGCAGTATATAACTTCTATATTCACAAATTACTTTAATACATTGAGGATACACAATACAATACAATACAAAATGTGACTTAGCACAGTGTTAGATCCCAATCTGACATAACCTGTATCTGTGTCCACCAGATTTAATATAAGTAGGAAAAACTGTCAGTTTTCGTACATTTACCTGACCGGGCTTCATTCATTCCCTTGACAAGTTAATGATGCTATTCCAGAAAAAAAAATATTGAGAAATACTAAAACCTGTTTAATCATTTTTATTGAAAGTTTTAGCCATAAATGAAAAAAAAAAAAAAACATTAAAAATGTACATCTAAGAACAAAGCCCTAGGAATTTTCCAGTGAGCATAAGACATGGTATACACTGTAATTTGGTACACTGGAGAGGAATCCAAGAGCAGAATGTAAAGTAGGAGAAAGAAAAGAGCTCTAGGGCACAGACTTTAGGAGCCAACGGTTTAAATACAAAAGGCTTGAATGCATGGGGACATAAATGGGGCAACAACGAGAAAGGAAAAAAAGAAATACCAATTATTGAATAAGCATAAAGAAGTCAAGGGTATTCCGGCTTGAGCACCAGGGTTCCAAGATGTTGAGGAACTTGGTAGTGTCATCTAAGTCTTCTGTCACTAACCCCTTCATGTGCATAATGGAATTACCTCATGGACCCATTCTTACATTGAGTGGAATTGGAATCCCTCCAGTGCTAAGGAGTTACTGCCCTTGCAACAGCTAAGAAGTGCCGAAAAAGGAGAGAGACCTCGAAAGGATGGAAAAGAGAGCAATGTGAGGCATGTATGGTAGTCTGCATTCAGAAATAGACTCATAAACATTGAAGAAAGAATGCTAGAAAGGCTCAGTGCCAGGAAATCTCAGACTGCAGGATAAATGGTATCAAGAAGTTAAGGGCATCTATACAATCAGGACAATATTTTGTAATTCTTTTGGGTAAATCTCCCCCTAAGTCTTTGATCTTGGGAGCAAACATAGGAAGCTAAGAGAGTGTAAGGAAGCCCCACATAAGTAATGGTAGAACCTTGTGTTATGCTCCAAACTCTAACATAGGAACCTTTCTTCAGTCAAACCCAGGGCAAAGGAGGGGTTACGAAAGAAAGAAGTAAGCAGGCCATTCTTTGGAGAAACAATCCTTTTATAAGCAGTTCTATTCCAAGTGTCTAAAAAGCTAAGAGGAAAGGGAGTGATTACGACCAGATGGCCTATTAGAGGCAGAGATCCAGAGGAAAAACCTCAAATCAGAATAAACCATAAGAGTTTCCAATTTTACCCATTGTTAAGGTTTCCAATGGAAGTGCCAGTCAAAAAACTGAAGCAGAACAGAAGCAGCATGATTAAGGTTAGGATCTGGGAGACCCGCTTCACCAGACAATGTGAGAAAACTTACTCCACTCCTACCACCATTCCAGACAAAGCTGGTAAACATTGTCTCATAAAAAACATATCCTGAGATCAAATGGTAAGGGCCTGGAGAAGATTAAGGAATCAAGGGATCATATACATTTTTAGGAGATTGATCCTCTTGAACCAGGAAAGTGATTTTGGAGTTATACTGCTGCAGATCCCATCCAAGTAGTTTATTTCATATAATTGGGTGAGGTTGGTGAGAATATTGATTCCTGAATATTTAATAGAAGTGGAATGCCACTTAAAAGGAAAGACCAAGGCCAGGAGTTGGGACTCATCTTCAGGAAGGGAGACGCTGAGGGACTCTCTTTTGAAAAGATTACCTTTGAAGTAAAACAAGCGGCCAAATCTACCACATTTCTGCAAAATAGTGAGGAGGGAAGAGCAGGGTTGAGACAAGAGAAGTGAATTAATGTCAAACAAAGCCATCTTTACAGTAAGGTGGCCAAATTGAAAACCATGTACACTGGGGTATCGGCGCAGAGCCGCCATGTTTTTTTAAAACCAATGAATATAGCAATGGGGATAATGGGCAACCTTGCCTTGTCCCATTTCTAATAGACATTGGTCCTGATAGCAACCCATTTTACCCTCTAACTAAACATTAGCAGTAAAGTTTTGTTAAAATTATCCCTAACCTCCCTTTCACAAATGAACCCCACCTAGTCCCAGTGTATCAGACAGGGCAAAAGTGGGTACAGATGGTTTAGTAACAGTTGGAAGAAGACCTTGCATTAATAATTACGAGAGAAATGGGGTGGTCGTTAACACAAAATGAGGGGTCCTTGTCTGATTTAGAGTCACTGTGATATTACCACCAGGGGACTGTTTTGCAAAGGGGAAGGAGAAAGACACCTGTTTGTATACCTCTGTGTGGCAGCCATGTGAGGTAGAGGTGTCAGACCATTGGGCTGATAGAAAGGAGGTGATCTGCTTTGCACTAGCAGATGTGAAAAGGGCAGGGGTGGTAGTGGAATCCTTTCTGCTAATTCTAAGGTACATGAAGGGGTCTCTGGAAGGTTATAAAGCACAGTGGATTAGGTTGAGGAGCAGTAGAAGCAGTAATGCACATCCTCGTTCATATCCAGGCCACTCCTCACAACTATCCCTATTTAAAAAAAAAAATTTAAAGTTCATCTTCCGCATTGACCTATTTAAATGTTTAGGTCCATAGATAATTACAGTGCCTTTTATAAGTATTCACCCCCTTGGACTTTTCTACATATTGTCAGGGTATAGCCACCGGTTAAAATTAATTTCATTGCAATTTTATGTAATGGACCATCATTTGTAATAGTACAGTTATAAAAAAAAAAAAGAAATAAAAACCACAGTGTTGAGTCCATCTGTATTCACCCCATTTACTGTGAAATGCTTATGCAAGGCACTTTATATACTGAAATATGAGTGACAACTGCAGTAATGCATTTTGTTTTTAGTGTCCAGTTGTTTTTGAAATACTAGAGGTTTATTTACCTCCGTTTGTTATGGTTTAGACCCCTTTATAGGAGTCTATTACTATTGTAATGCACATGTTTTAAAGTGCCTGCTATTTCTACCACTTCCTACTATCACTTACTGGCATGAAGTGGTAGAAAAGTCCTCACCTGCCATCAACTCTGTCTCCGTGTCAATGCCTCACTCCCTGTTCCTTCCGCACCCAAAATGGAGCCCACGTGATTACAGCAGAGGCAGGGGGCCTGGCTTGCAGATTTGTCTCCAGGTAATTCTTATGTGATTTTCACCCCAATATTTATTTTTAACAGCATACAAAATGACTGTTGTCTCAGATTTTTCCCAGGTTGCAATGCGGCCGAGACCTGATATCACTAGGTAGCTGATAACGGGGAGCCTGTCTACTTCAATGGGTGGAGCGATCGCTTGGTGGGAGAGAGATCAATCTGCAACTAACCTCTTAAGGACCCAGGATATACGCCAGGACGCCCTGGTACTTAAGGACCCATGACGTACCTGTACGCCCGTGGGGATTTCGATCCACGCCTTGCACTGGGCGGGGAACGGACCGGGGTGACTGCTGATATCGACCATGGCGATTCCGGGTCATACGAGTCTCCGATGACCCAGAAAAAAAAGGGGAATTGGGGTTGTCAAAGACACCCACGATCCCCCTGAAGGGAAAGGAGTGAGGTGGCAGGGGTGCCACCCCTCCTAACCCTGCTACTGGTCATTAAGATGCGACGACCAATAGCAGATTGGGTGCGGGGGGGGGGGGGTTAACTTTTGGTTCCCCCACAGTAGACTGGGCAGAATGGGGAAACCGACAGGGACCGGTGCTGACGTCCACTTACCCATCGGCGGAGGCGGCGATCGGCGGCAGCAGAGGACGGCGATGCAGCTCCCGGGATCCTACTGAAGCCGGTGAGTTGCCCAGCAACATCTGGAGGGCTACAGTTTGGAGACCACTATACAGTGGTCTCTAAACTGTAGCCCTCCAGATGTTGTAAAACTACAACTCCCAGCATGCCCAGACAGCTCTTTGCTGTTTGGGAATGCTGGGATTTGCAGTTTTGCAACAGCTGGAGGGCTACAGTTTGGTGATCACTGTGCAGTGATCTCTAAACTGTGGCCCTCTAGATCTTGCAAAACTACAATTCCCAGCATGCCCACACAGCAGTTTGTTGTCTGGGCATGCTGAGATTTGAAGTTTTGCGACATCTGGAGGGACACAGATTGGAGATCACTGCAGTGTTCTCTAAACTGTAGCCCTCCAGATGTTGCAAAACTGCAAATCCCTGCATGCCCAAACAGCTGTCTCGGCATGCTGGGAGTTGTAGTCGCGTACCTCCAACTGTTGCATAACTACATCTCCCAGCATACCCTTCGGTGATCAGTACATGCTGGGAGTTGTAGTTTTACAACAGCTGGAGGCAAACTGGTTGGAAAATACTGAGTTAGGTAACAGAACCTAACTGAAGGTTTTCCAACCAGTGTGCCTCCAGCTGTTGCAAAACTACAACTCCCATCATGCACAGTCTGTCAGTACATGCTGGGAGTTGTAGTTTTGAAATAGCTGGAGATTTGCCCCCCCCCCCATGTGATTGTACACAGCGCATACTCCTAGCGGGAAACTCACCATAAACCCCCGCCAGTGCCAATGTACCCTAAAAACACTACACTACCACATAGTAAAGGGTAAAACAATACATATAAACCCCTTACACTAATGAAAAACGTATCGTACGGCAGTGTTTCCAAAACGGAGCCTCCAGCTGTTGCAAAACAACAAATCCCAGCATGTCCAGTCATGCTGGGAGTTTAGCAACAGCTGGAGGCACCCTGTTTGGCAATCACTGGCGTAGAATACCCCTATGTCCACACCTATGCAATCCTTAAAGGGGTTCTCCGGTGCTTAGACATCTTATCCCCTATCCAAAGGATAGGGGATAAGATGCCTGATCGCGGGAGTCCTGCCGCTGTGGACCCCCCGGATCTTGCACGCTACACCCCGTTTGTAATCAGTCCCCGGAGCGTGTTCGCTCTGGGTCTGATTACCGGCGACTGGCGGAGCATGACGTCACACGCCTTCGCCCCCGTGTGACGTCATGCTCCGCCCCTCAATGCAAACCTACAGGAGGGGGCGTGATAGCTGTCACGCCCCCTCCCATAGACTTTCATTGAGGGGCAGAGCATGAGGTCACATGGGGCGGAGGCGTGACATCACACACACCGCCGGCCCCGTGATCGACAGTAATCAGACCCGGAGAGAACACGCTCCGGGGACTGATTACAAACTGGGTGCCGCGTTCAAGATCCCGGGGTCCCAAGAGACGGGACTCCCACGATCAGACATCTTATCCCCTATCCTTTTGATAGGGGATAGGATGTCTAAGCACCGGAGAACCCCTTTAATTTAGTCCTCAAATGCGCATGGCGCTCTCTCACTTCAGAGCCCTGTTGTATTTCAAGGAAATAGTTTAGGGCCACGTATTTGGGCCACATATTTGCACTACAAATTTTGGGTGGCTTTTTCTCCTTCTACACCTTATGAAAAGGAAAAGTTGGTGGCTACACCAGCCTGTTAGTGTAAAAAAAATAAAAAATAAATTACACTAACATGCTGGTGTTGCCCCATACTTTTTATTTTCACAAGCGGTAAAAGGAAAAAAAGCCACCCAAAATTTGTAAAACAATCTCTCCTGAGTATGGAAATATCCCATATGTGGGCTTAAAATGCTCTGCGGACGCACAACAAGGCTCAGGAGTGAGAGCGCCATGTACATTTGAGGCCTAAATTGGTGATTTGCACAGGGGTGGCTGATTTTACAGCGGTTCTGACATAAACACAAAAAAATTTATACCCACATGTGACCCCATTTTGGAAACTACACCCCTCACGGAATGTAACAAGGGGTATAGTGAGCCTCAAACAGGTGTTTGAAATTTTTTCATTAAAGTTGGATGGGAAAATGAAAAAAAAATGCTGGTGGTACCCTAAATCTTTCATTTTCACAAGGGAAAATAGGAAAAAAAAGCCCCTCCAAATTTGTAACCCCATCTCTTCTGAGTAACAACATACCCCATATGTGGATGTAAAGTGCTCTGCTGGCGCACTACAATGCTCAGAAGAGAAGGAGTGCCATTGGGCTTTTGAAGAGAAAATTTGTCCGGAATTGAAGGCCACCTGTGTTTACAAAGCCCCCATTGTGCCAGAACAATGGACATGTGACCCCATTTTGAAAACTACACCCCTCGTTAATGTAATAAGGGGTGCAGTTAGCATTTATGGCCCACAGGGATCTAAAAGATTTTTTGAACAGTGGTCCGTGAAAATTAAAAATTAAATTTTTCATTTGCACAGCCCACTGTTCCAAAGATCTGTCAAATGCCAATGGGGTGTAAATACTCACTGCACCCCTTATTACATTCTGTTAGTAGGGTGTAGTTTCCAAAATGGGATCACATGTGGGAGGTCCACTGTCTTGACCCCACGGGGGGCTTTGTAAATGCATATGCCCCCTGACATCCATTCCAAACAAATTCTCTCTCCAAAAGCTCAATGGTGCTGCTCCTCTGCTGAGCATTGTAGTGCACCAGCAGAGCACTTGACGTCCACACCTGGAGTATTTCCATACTCAGAAGAAATGGGGTTACAACTTTTGGGGGTCATTTTCTCCTATTACCCCTTGTAAAAATGTAAAATTTGGGGAAAAAACAGCATTTTAGTGAAAAAAAAAATTCTTTTCATTCACACATCCAACTTTAACAAAAAGTCGTTAAACACCTGTGAGGTGTTAAAGCTCACTGTACCCCTCGTCGTTCTGGCACCATAGGGGCTTCCTAAATGATACATGCACCCCAAAAACCATTTCAGCTAAATTTTTCGAAAGCCAAATGTGACTCCTCTTCTGAGCATTGTAGTGCGCAAGCAGAGCACTTGACGTCCACACATGGGGTATTTCCATACTCAGAAGAGATGGGGTTACAAATTTTGGGGGGCATTTTCTCCCATTACCCCTTGTAAAAATGTAAAATTTGGGGGGAAAACTAGCATTTTAGTGAAAAATTATTGACACATCCAACTTTAACGAAAAGTTGTCAAACACCTTTGGGGTGTTCAGGCTCACTGTACCCCTTGTTACGTTCCTTGAGGGGTGTAGTTTCCAAAATAGCCCCCAAAAAACATTTCGCTCCTTCCCTTCTGAGCCTTCTAGTGCACCCACAGAGCACTTGACATACACATATGAGGTATTTCCTTACTCGAGAGAAATTGGGTTACACATTTTAGGAAGATTTCTCTCCTTTTACCTCTTGTAAAAATTCCAAAAACTGGGTCTACAAGAACATGCCAGTGTAAAAAATGAAGATTTTGAATTTTCTCCTTCAATTTGCTGCTATTCCTATGAAACACCTAAAGGGTTAACAAACATTTTGAATGCCATTTTGAATACTTTGAGGGGTGCAGTTTTTATAATGGGGTCATTTATGGGGTATTTCTAATAAGAATCCCCTTCAAATCCACTTCAAAACTGAACTGGTCCCTGAAAAATTTAGATTTTGAAAATTTTGTGAAAAATTTCAAAATTGCTGCTATACTTTGAAGCCCTCTGATGTCTTCCAAAACTAAAAACAAGTCAACTTTATGATGGAAACATAAAATTTACATATTGTATATGTGAATCAATATATAATTTATTTGGAATATCCATTTTCCTTATAAGCAGAGAGCTTCAAATTTTTTCATCAAATTTTGGAATTTTCCACCAATAAATGATGCAAGTATCGACAAAATTTTACCACTAACATAGTAGTATATGTCACCAAAAACTATCTCGGAATCAGAATGAAAAGTCAAAGCATCCCAGAGTTATTAATGCTTAAAGTGACAGTGGTCAGATGTACAAAAAATGGCCGGGTCCTACAGTCAAAATTGGCTGGGTCCTTAAGGGGCTAATTGTATTTTTGCAACAGCTGATTGGAAAACACAGGTCTTTTGAATGGATGCAGCTCATTTATGTTTCAATGGTTGGGGTGGCTGATGTGTGGGAGGGAGGAAAATGAAATTATGGGATTTGTAGGCAAAGAAGGAAACTCAAACAGGTAATACCCGTTCACAAAAAGCTAGCCACAGTGTTATGGTAATCTCACAACATAGCCATTTAGCCCCAAGACAAGCGCAGATCCTTCCTAAGCATGTCCATTACTTTCTGGCAGGCACATCACCTTATGGTGGATAATCCCTTGAAGTACTTTCCATTCCATTTAGGTACAGACATTCCTAAAGAATGTATACTATTTTGTACTTATGACACTGCTTTCTCTGTGTTGCTGTTTTTGTCTCCATGACTCCCTGGGGGAGGTTTATCAAAACCTGAGTAGATGAAGAGTGAGGAAGTTTCTTAACCCCTTCCCGACCCATGGCATACATGTATGTCATGTGTCGGCTCCCATTCTATAACGTGGGGCCACGGCGTGGCCCCTCGTCACAGCGGGTCGGGCCCGGCACCTAGGAACGTCCGGGACCCGTGGCTAATAGTGGGCGGCAGTGATCGCCGTGCCGCGCGCTATTAACCCTTTAGACGCGGCGTTCAAAGTTGAATGCCGCGTCTAAAGTAAAAGTAAACTAATGCCGGCTAGCTCAGGGAGCTGCTCAGGATCGCCGCGGCAAAATCGCGGCATCCCAAACAGCTTACATAACAGCCGGAGGATCCCTACCTGCCTCCTTGCTGTCCGATCGCCGAATAACTGCTCAGTGCCTGAGATCCAGGCATGAGCAGTCAAGCGGCAGAATCATTGATCACTGGTTTCCTATGAGAAACCAGTGATCAATGTAAAAGATCAGTGTGTGCAGTGTTATAGGTCCCTATGGGAGCTATAATATTGCAAAAAAAAAAAGGTGGAAAAAAAAAGTGAATATAGATCATTTAACCCCTTCCCTAATAAAAGTTTGAATCACCCCCCTTTTCCTATTTAAAAAAAAAAAACTGTGTAAATAAAAATAAACATATGTGGTATCTTCGCGTGCGGAAATGTCCGAATTATAAAAATATATCATTAATTAAACCGTACGGTCAATGGCGTACGCGCAAAAAAATTCCTAAGTCCAAAAAAGCGTATTTTTGGTCACTTTTTATATCATGAAAAAATTAATAAAAAGCGATCAAAAAGTCCGATCATTACAAAATTTATACCGCTAAAAACTTCAGATCACGACGCAAAAAAATTTGCCCTCATACCGTCCCATACGCAGAAAAATAAAAAAGTTATAGGGGTCACAAGATTACAATTTTAAACGTATAAATTTTCCTGTATGTAGTTATGATTTTTTCCAGAAGTACAATAAAAACAAACCTATATAAGTAGGGTATCATTTTAACCGTATGGACCTAGAGAATAAAGATAAAGTGTCATTTTTACCGAAAAAATTTACTGCGTAGAAACAGAAGCCCCCAAAAGTTAAAAAATTGTGTTTTTTCTTCAATTTTGTCGCACAATGAAATTTTTTTTCCGTTTCTCTGTAGATTTTTGGGTAAAATGACTGATGTCATTACAAAGTAGAATTGGTGTCGTAAAAAATAAGCCATCATATGGATTTTTAGGTGCAAAATTGAAAGAGTTATGTTTTTTTAAAGGGAAGGAGGAAAAAACGAAAGTGCAAAAATGGAAAAACCCTGGGTCATGAAGGGGTTAAAGCAACCAGCACTCAGATTGCTTCTTTCATTTTTCAGGCTTTTTTGAAAATTAGAAGAGCAATATGATTGGTTGCTATGGGAAACTGCAACATTCTTCCTCTACTCAGGTTTTAATAATTCCCCCCACCCTCCACTGTATTCTCCCCTAGAAGCAATGCTTTATGCATGCAATAGAGCAAGCTATGATTTTTCTATCAGCATAAAATCAGAGATAATGGTCTAGTTTGGGCCAAAAGTATATGAGTAGCATATAAAGACACCCATGATTTCTTCTAGAACAATGTGAGTGACTGATAAAGTCATAATTTTCTGAATAACTTTAAGTTACTGCTTCTAATGGTGATTCTACAAGCTATTGCTTTGTGGTGTGTACTTGGTTGTTCCACACGTTGCTTTAAAATTTTGGTGTTATTTTTGTTAAATAAATAATAGACAGTGGAATATGTTGTGTGTTCATCTGAAGTTGTATTTGACTCGTTTTAAGATGACTGTAAACTAGTCATTTGAGTCATACAAAAATGAAGAAACAGGTGCACTTCAAGATTTAAAGGGTTTATCCAGCCAAAGACATCTTATTCCCTATTAAAAGTCTATGGCTATGGATAAGGGATAAGATTTCTTTGGCGGATAACCCCTTTAATGATGAAACTTGAAAAATAAAATATAGTACATTTTTCTTAATTTTTTTCTATATTTCTTCCTTAGATTCAACTTTACTTTAAGATATATGGACATAACATGTGATGCATATAATCATTTCCGAAATTGCTTAAACAATTTTGAAAAGATCAGCAATGGAAAACTAAAGTGGACCGCCACAGAAATCAAACCAGTGTTTCCACAATTCCTCTGCTATGAACGAGAACACTTGGTAAGTTGATTTTGTTCAGTTTTATACAATAATGTATGAACAATAGGCGTAGAAAGTTATTGGGGGAGATTTATCAAAACCTGTCCAGGAGAAAAGATCAGATCCAATCAGATTGCTTCCTTCCTTTTTAACAAGGCCTCTGCAAAATGAAAGAAGTGATCTGATTGGTTGCTATGGGCAGCTCAGCAACCTTTCCTCTGAACAACGTTTGATAAATCTCCCCCATTGTATTGCTCCCCCACTGTATGTCCCCTATCTTAGATTTATTTTAGCTAGCTATATGATACAGCTTGCATATTTTCATATATTTTTTTTTTTTTAATCCTTAAATTCTAATAGCGAGATTTGTTTATTTTTTCTATCTACAGAGCCATATGAGGGCTTGTTTTTTGTGGGACCAATTGTACCTCTATAGCCACCTGCAGTTTAGTGGCATCATACATTACACAGTGTATACATATTTGGTACTGCTATGCATGGGAGGATTAAAAGGTGATTTGGGGTGTGAAATTTCTGTCCAGTTGAGTTATCTGGCATAGCACAAATCTATCCTGTCATCTGTATTTTATCCTACTCAATAAATGTTACTGAAGCTCATTTATTTGGTAATGCCAAGTATTTGGCTAGTCTACTAAATACCACTTCACATCGCATTCAATTTACATAATTTCATCCCCACAAGATTCTACTTACTAAACAAGTGTCACTATCAGACCATCGATTTGTTGTCATGTGTTGTTGTATGATGTTTTACTGTCAAATATAGGGGTAGGGGTGTGCAACCAACCCAAACTATTAAGCTAATACCCCCCCCCTCTTAATTAGTTATCAGAAATGTACTGTATCCAGGCATAATCTAGAGAATTGTGGAATTTTAATATTAGGCACACAAAAAAAGCTGTTAAACTGGTAACTATAATTAACTTTCTCCCTTCGCCACAACATCAATATTCTAAAAAAGATGCAGCCACATACACACTTTAAATACAGATAAATATAGTGAGATTGAAAACCATAAGAAAATAATCTGACGGAAGACTCTAAGCCTTCAATTTATTTCCAAGGCCACCTCTTAAACGGCACATACCAGTACCTCTACTTCTCCATTCTTGTTGTAAATGTAAATAATAAGGAAACATCAAAGCTCATTTTCTTCATCTCTTATTTTACCTATGATTTTTATGTAAAAGTTCAAAAATTACATAAGTTGAACAATTAAAAATGTAAAAAGGAATAGTCAGCTAATCTAAAATTGATGGCTTCTCCTGAGTATTTTTAAACCCCTTAGGATGCATGGCTTACATTTTCACCCGTCGCCTGCTCCCACTGTATAAAGCTTCATATCTGATGGGTCCCAGTTGCCATCAGCAGTACTGGACATCACCGATTAGATCCTTTTGACGTTGTGTTGATTGCAGTGTCTAATATTTTGCCTCTGGTCTCTTCAGAAGGCTGATCAGGACCCCTGCTGGAAAGTCACAGGGATGTCATCAGAACTCCACTCCACTTCTCTAGACTGGCTAGGCAGGCTGAAGAAGCAGAACAACAATATCACTGATCCATGCTAAGCTATGGCCTAGCATTAATAATTAGGGTAAACAATCGAAAGACTGCTTTTAATTGTCCTCTTTTGGGACTCAATAATTGGTTGATAAAAGAGTAAAAAAAAAAAAAGTGTTAATAAATATAAACTAAAGGTTGTCTCACCTCGGCTCCTTCAGGTTTCCCGGCCAGCTCCAGCCTGTTTGAAACAGCTGGAGGTGGTCGGAAAAGTAGAAAAAGCAGGGGAAATACACAGTTTGAATAACTCCTAATGGGAGTTGTGCAAACAGCATAGCCCCGCAAACTATTCTGTTTACGTTACTAATTGTGACTATTAGGAAGGTGAGGAGGAAAAAATTAAAGCGCAAAAATGAAAAATCCCTGTGACCTAAAAGAGGCAATGTTGATATGTTAAATATAGTAATTCTAAAGCTATCTCTAATATGTGTTTTTGTTATATTTGGCCTATTATAATTTGGGCCACTTGATTTAGTTTCTGGCTGAGTCATCTATGTTCTCACAGCTAGTCATCTGTGTACCTGCAGCAGGAGCTAAGAGACAGAGTCAGAAAATTAAAGCCAACACAGTTTGCTCAGAAACATGCCCCATGCAGGAAAAGTGAGGCAGCTATGAGCAGATACAGTCATGGGCGTAAATGTTGGCACCGCTGAAATTTTTCAAGAAAATGAAGTATTTCTCACAGAAAAGGATTGCAGTAACACATGTTTTGCTATACACATTTATTCCCTGTGTGTGTATTGGAACTAAACCAAAAAAGGGATGAAAAAAAGCAAATTGGACATAATGTCACACCAAACTCCAAAAATGGTCTGGACAAAATTATTGGCACCCTTTCAAAAGTGTGGAAAAATAAGATTGTTTCAAGCATGTGATGCTCCTTCAAACTCACCTGGGGCAAGTTACAGGTGTGGGCAATATGAAAATCACACCTGAAAGCAGATAAAAAGGAGTGAACTTCGTTAACTTAGTCTATGCATTGTGTGTCTGTGTGTGCCACACTAAGCATGGACAACAGAAAGAGAAGAGAACTGTCTGAGGACTTTAGAACCAAAATTGTGGAAAAATATCAACAATCTCAAGGTTACAAGTCCATCTCCAGAGATCTAGATTTGCCTTATTCCACAGTGCGCAACATTATCAAGAAGTTTGCAACCCATGGCACTGTAGCTAATCTCCCTGAGCATGGACCGAAGAGAAAAATTTATGAAAGGTGTCAACACAGGATAGTCCAGATGGTGGATAAGCAGCCCCAAACAAGTTCCAAAGATATTCAAGCTGTCCTGCAGGCTCAGGGAGCATCAGTGTCAGCGAGAACTATCCGTCGACATTCAAATGAAATGAAACGCTATGGCAGGAAAACCAGGAGGATCCCACTGCTGACACAGTGACAAAAAAGCAAGACTACATTTTGCCAAAATGAACTTGAGTAAGCCAAAATCCTTCTGAGAAAACATCTTGTGGACAGATGAGACCAAGATAGAGCTTTTTGGTAAAACACATCATTCTACTGTTTACCGAAAACGGAATGAGGCCTACAAAGAAAAGAACACAGTACCTAAAGTGAAATATGGTGGAGATTCAGTGATGTTTTGGGGTTGTTTTGCTGCCTCTGGCACTGGGTGCCTTGAATGTGTGCAAGGCATCATGAAAGCTGAGGATTACCGAAGGATTTTGTGTCGCACTGTACAGCTCAGTGTCAGAAAGCTGGGTTTACGTCTGAGATCTTGGGACTTCCAGCAGGACAATGACCTCAAAGATACATCAAAAAGCACCCAGAAATGGATGGCGGCAAAGCGCTGGAGAGTTCTGAAGTGGCCAGCAATGAGTCCAGATCTAAATCCCATTGAACACCTGTGGAAAGGTCTTAAAATTGCTGTTGGGAAAAGGCACCCTTCCAATAAGAGAGACCTGAAGCAGTTTCCAAAGGAAGAGTGGCCCAACATTCCGGTTGAGAGGTGTAAGAAGCGTATTGATGGTTATAGGAAGCGACTGATTTCAGTTATTTTTTCCAAAGGGTGTTCAACCAAATATTAAGTTAAAGGGGTACTCCGGTGGAAAACTTTTTTTTTTTTTTTTTAATCAACTGGTGGTAGAAAGTTAAACAGGTTTGCAAATTACTTCTATTAAAAATTCTTAATCCTTCTATTACTTATTAGCTGCTGAATACTACAGAGGGAATTCTTTTCTTTTTGGAACACAGAGCTCTCTGCTGACATCACGAGCACAGTGCTCTCTGCTGACATCTCTGTCCATTTTAAGAACTGTGCAGAGTAGGAGAAAATCCCCTTAGCAAACATATGCTGCTCTGGAAAGTTCCTAAAATGGACAAAGATGTCAGCAGAGAACACTGTGCTCGTGATGTCAGCAGAGATCACTGTGTCTTCCAAAAAGAAAAGAATTTCCTCTGTAGTATTCAGCAGCTAATAAGTACTGGAAGGATTAAGATTTTTTAATATAAGTAATTTACAAATCTGTTTAACTTTCTGGCACCAGTTGATTAAAAAAAAAAAGTTTTCCACTGGAGTACCCCTTTAAGGGTGCCAATAATTTTATCCAGCACATTTTTGGAGTTTGGTGTGACATTATGTCCAATTTGCTTTTTTTTCCTCCCTTTTTTGGTTTAGTTTTAATACACACAAAGGGAATAAACATGTGTATAGCAAAACATGTGTTACTGCAATCCTTTTCTGTGAGAAATACTTCAGGGGTACCAATATGTACAGCCATGACTGTATCTGGCCAGTACTATAATCAACACAGATGAAAGTGACATAAAACATGTTCCTTATTAGGCTAGGTTTCCACATAGGATTTTTCTGTAATTTTTTTGCAGTTTTTGAGCCAAAGTCAGAAGTGGATCCAGTAGGAAGGTGAAGTATAAGTCCTTTCTATATAAATATTTCACATTCATCTTGAATATACTTCTGCTCAAAAACTGCAGTGGCAGTTTTCATGAAAAAAACAAAAAACGCTAGGAAAGAAACGTGTGTGAAAACCTAGCCTTACAGAGTAAGTAATTTACACTGTTCTCTTAACTCCTTTTGATAATAGTTTTTTATTTTCTCTTAATTCAGAAGGAATTGGGTTTACCAGTATTTTGAAAACTGTCTTATTTTTAAAATCTTATTTTAGTATTAGTAAAAATAACCACATATAATCTGTATTCTGGCAGTAGTAGTGATCACACACACGATAACATTCAGTCAGTCATCCATAACATTGACTCCTTAGCCCATTTTGACTTTAAAGGAAAACTATCAGCTTGCTCTCCCCACACTAACCAGTGGTACTGGCTGGTAGTGCGGGGGACGCTGATCAGTTTCATGCTTACCGGACCTGGATCTGCCCCTCCACTCTGCCGAAATCTTCGATTTACTGTATATGCTAATTAGGTGCTAACTGGCACAGGCAGGAATTACTGGCACTCTGACGTCAGCGCCACCCAGCAAATCAATATTCCTCCACCTCTCCCTCTTCGTTATAGAGCGGGGAGAAGAGGGAGATGCAGAAGGAGGGGGAGGAATATTGATGAGCTGGGTGGCGCTGCGGACGAGCGGCGCTGACGTCAGAGTGGCAGGAACCCCGGCCTGTGCCAGTTAGCACCTAATTAGCATATACAGAAAAACAAAGATTTTGGCCAAACGGCAGGGCGGATCCTGGCACGGTAGGCATCAAACTGATCAGCGTCCCCCCGCACTACCAGCCAGTACTGCTGGTTAGTGCGGGGGGGAGAAAGCTGACAGTTTTCCTTTAACCCCTTAAGGACCAAGCGTTTTTTAAGATTTTGCACTTTCGTTTTTTCCTCCTTACCTTTTAAAAATCATAACTCTTTAAATTTTGCACCTAAAAATCCATATTAGGTCTTATTTTTTGCACCACCAATTCTACTTTGTAATGACATGAGTCATTTTACCCTAAAATCTATGGCGAAACGTGGAAAAAATGACACTTTATTTATTCTGTAGGTCCATATGATTAAAATGATACCCTACTTATATAGACTATATTATATTATAGTTTTGGGGGGGAAAAAAGCATAACTACATGCACGAAAATTAATACATTTAAAATTGTCCTCTTCTGACCCCTATAACTTTTTACGCATACGGGGTGGTATGAGGGCTAATTATTTGCACCATGATCTGAAGTTTTAATCTGTACCATTTTTGTTTTGATCAGACTTTTTGATCGCTTTTTATTCCTTTTTTTTATGGTAGAAAAAGTGACCAAAAATATGCTATTTTGGACTTTGGAATTTTTTTCGCCTACGCCATTAACCGTAGTATAACAATATATTTTAATAGTTCGGACATTTCAGCACATGGCGATACCACATATGTTTATTTTTATGTTTATATATTTTTTATATGAAATTTGGGGAAAGGGGGGTGATTTAAACCTTTAATAAAGAAGGGGTTAATGTGTGTGTTTTTAAACTTTTTTAAACTTTTTATTTTTATTTTTACACTTTTAGTCCCCTTAGGGGACTTTTAGGAGGAATGATTTGATTCCTCATACAGATCAATGTGGTTCCATAGAACCACATTGATCTGTGTGCTCTGCGCTCGATTTATAAAGCCTGGTCCTGGTTGCCCCCAAGGGATCACGCTGCGGGGGGGCGATCCACCCCACTGGACCACCAGGGATGGGATAAAGGCACCTTTCGACGCCGCTGTCATTTTTGACAGCGGCGATCTAAAGGGTTAATAGCCGGCCACGGCGATCGCCGCATGTTGGCTATTAATGCCGGCTACAAGAATCAGCTGTGGGCCGGCCGGTATGACGCAGGCTCTAGTCAGGTGCCCGCGTCATACCTCGTTAAGGGCACATGGACGATAACAGGTTAAGGACCAGGCCAATTTAAATGTTTGCGTTTTTTTGTTATATCCAATTGATAACATTTTTCTATTGTGCTACTTAAAAAAATGCAAACTTTGTTTTAACAAAATTCATATATAATCATATATTCATAAAATTGTCCTTTTCTGACCCCTGTAACTTTTTTATTTTTCTGTTTATGAGGATGAATGAGGGCTCATTTTTTGCGCTGTGATCTGCAGTTTTTAGATGTACCAAATTTGGTGTTTGATATTTTTTTACGTTTATGCCATTTACCGTGCTGGATTATAAACATTATATTTTAATTGTTTGGACATTTACTCATGCGGTGATACCAAATATGTTAACTTTTTTTTTTTTGTAAAATTAGAAAATAAGAGTAATTTAATTTGGAGGGAGTTTTATATAATTTTAGGAGACTTTGATATGCAATCATTAAATTGTATTTATTGTATAATGCTATGCCTGTCAAGGGATGGTATATATTATGCAGCAAGTGAACATTAGGTTCTTTAAGTTTTCTGCATTAAAGGCAGAAAAAATATACCAGTGTAAGCACCTGAGCAAATTTGACAAGGGCCACATTGTGATAGCACTGTGTCAAAGTATCTTTAAAATCACATGTATGGGGAGGTGTTCCCAATAAAAATCTTGCAGGTGGTAATGAGGTTGTTGTGGGCGGTCACAGAACATACAGCGAGTCTTGCAAAACTCTGTGCAGTCCTGCAAATCCCTGAAATGCCACAGGGGGAGAATGAAATGCACAAGGGGTGATGAAATGGCACAAGGGGGTACTATTCTAAAAGCTGTGACAAAATGTGGAGTTGCATTGTTGCAGACCAGTCAGAGTGCCCATGCTGATCCTGTCCTTTATGTAAGTGGCTACAATGGGCGCCTAAGCATCAGAACTGGCCCATAGATCATTGGAAGAAAGTGGCCTGGTCTGATGAATCACATTTTCTTTTATATCATGGATGGCCAGATGCATGTGCAAAACAGAAGCACCAGGATGCACCATGAGAAGAAAGCAGCCCAGTGAAGAATGTGAGATGCTTTAGGTAATGATTTACAAGGAAACCTTGGATTTTGGCATTCATGTAGGTGTAACTTCTATGTGTACCTCCTAAGTAAATTTTTGAAGACATAGCTTCATGACAGTAGTTGTGGTCTCTTTTAGCAGGATAATGTGTTTCATTATGCAATACATTGCAGAAATGGTTCAGGAATGACTTGAGGAAAATGACAAAACGTCTAAGGTGTTGTTGCAGCCCTAAACCAAAGCAGAAGGTAACTGATAAGGGGATTATCAATATCATATTAAAAAATAAAAAAAAATAAAAGGGGTCCCAAGTGCAATGAACAAAAAGAAAATGGGTAACTCACTTCTCCTTTCCTACATTGATCCACCAATCAGTGGCCTCAACAGTCTCATGGCTTAACTCCTGGCACCATGGCTTCCATCACTGAGTACTGATGACAAGAGTACAACATGTGATCACTAAGACCACTGCATCGGTCAGCTGTGCCAAATGGAGCTGGTGCATCACTGTGGGATTGGAGATTAAGTGACCTTAACCCATTAAGACAGGTCATGGTGCCATTAAGGGTTAATTAAGCAGGCTTGGCTGCCTTAAGCAGCAGACAGCTGTTGTTGATAGCCAGCATGGAGGGATCTTCCTTGCTAGCTATTTAACTGTTTAAATGCTGTCAAAGCTGACAGCAGCATTGAAACTGTGTTTTTGTGCATCATTGGTTGTTCAGGGGCTTTATCCATTGTCTTGGCACCCTGAGGCTTGTCCTAGGCCTCTGTCGCTTCTGTGGCTAAGCAACTGTTCCTGTTATCAAATTAAAAAAATGTAAAAAAAAAAAAAAAAAACATATTTGGTATCACATGCAGAATTGTCCAGCATTGATCCTGCATAGTCAACAGTGAAAAAAGAAAATTACCAAGTACCAGAACTGCAGTTTTTGGTCACATTGGTGCATTCTAGAAAAAATGTATTAAAAAAATTCCCTGTATCCCAAAAAAGTACTGATGAAAACTACATATCACATCAGAAAAGAGATTGGAATGGTTATTTAATCCCTAGTGGATACGCCATGTACATGTACATCACTGTGCCCTGGTACTTAGTACATGTATGCCATGGCGGCTTTACAGTCTATGAAGCGAGCGCTGAAGCCCTCAGATAATGGTGGACATCAGCGATTATGTCCCAGATGGCATGGGCGTATCTGTATGTTTGATGTCAGCAATGGGTAAAAGCAGTACAATAATAGAAAAGCATGTAAACATGGGGATTGTGTTAATCGTATTGACCCACAGAATAAAGGTTACATGTCAGTTTTACTGTACATTGCACTACATAAAAATAAAAGTTGCTAATTTTTTTTTCCTGCCACAAATTATATTTTTTATATGTTTAGTTGCACCAAACATTTTATGGTAAAATTCAAGGGGTCCTTACAAAGTTAAATTGGTCACAAAAAAATCATGCCTTCATATGCATCCATGGATGGAAAAATAAGAGTTTTGGTTCTTAAAAGGCGAGGAGAAAAAAACAAAAGCGCAAACATTTTCATTGGCTTTATCCTCAAGGCCAAAATAGGCTATGTCCTTAAAGCTCACCTTGGTCACCAGTCCCTGATGGATCCCAGGGCATATAAATCAATAACCCACCCCTTAGGGGATGACCTCCTTTGGAATTAAAAAAAAAAACTCTTCTACAGACCGCCCTATCAAAATTTTACTTTTATTACTATTGTTAAAATGGGTTCACCCCTTTGAAACAACACAAATGATAAAAAGATTTCAGACAGGTGAGGCTATGTTCACACGGCAGAATTTCTGCACAAAATTCTGCATGAAAATTCTACAGTAAACTCTGCATAAATGAATTGCCTATTCACTTCAATGGAATTCCTGCAGCGGAAATTCTGCTGTGTGAATGGGAGAGCGGAATCTCATTGAAGTGTATTGGCTATAAATTAATGCAGGATTTCCATGCAGAATTCCACGAAGGAATTCTGTCATGTGAACATAGTCTTATTAATCTTTGAACTAGTGTGTTAGAAGTCCACTAGATGGTGCTGTGGTGTAACTTAGATGGTCATTTTTGGAACTAGTAGAACAAAAACTAAGAAACAATACAAATTGGGTACCATCATTAATCAAACTGACCTGAAAAACACAAATAAAATCAAGTTTTGCCAGTGAGAGGCATGAAAACACACTCACCCTTCAGAAATATGCTGAATTGAGGGGTTTGGGTTGTTCATTTGTTTTTATTTTTATTTCAAATTCACTTCACAAAAATATTATGGAAAAATAAAGGGTCTCATTGAAAAGTACAGTTTGTCCCTCGAAAACAAGCCCTCTTATGGCTCTGTACATAGAAAAATAAGAGTTTTACCTTAACTCTTACGATGTAAGAGTTATGGTATCTTTAAAGGGTGCCTCTCATCAAAAAAACTTTTGATATATTATAGATTAATGTATGCAGAATAACTTTACAATTGCATGTTATTAAAAAATATGCTTCTTTCTATTTAATTTTCCACTTTGAAGAAATGACCACTAGGGGTCTCCCTACCAGTCCTGGCAGCAAGCATTTCAGACTCATGCTGGAGTCCTAAACACTACGAGCTGCCTGTCTGCTTTGTTCACAAAGGAGAACACTCAGAGCTGCCAGCCTGCTTTGTTCACAGCCTGTTTGGCTATGAACAAAGCAGGCTGGCAGCTCTGAGTGTTTAGGACTCCAGCATGAGTCAGAAATGCTTGCTGACAGGACTGATCGGGAAAAATACAATAGAAAGAAGCATATTTTTCATTAACATGCTATTGGAAAGTTATTCAACATTCATTAATCTAAAATATATCAAAAGTTTATTTGATGAGAGGTACCCTTACAGATGATGGCTCTGATTGATGTGTCCATGTCTTTATTCCAGCAAAATGTGAAGTTTTATGGTCCATTTGAGTGGCAAGAAGTCTGATGTGCCCTAGGACTGCAACCCCTCTGTGCACAAAATCAATGCCCTCTTGCTCCTCGACAAACAGTGCGCATACATCACCGAGCCCAGGTCATAACCCTGGAATGTGCTATTGTGTCGCATAGAGGTACAGGTGTGGTGAGCTACTGAAGTCAGATTCCTAATTTGTCAGATTCGCCTGGCGAACATAGTGAGCCTGACAAGTTAGCATTGTATTTCTGGCTCTCCCATGGAGATGCACAATGCCTGCTCCATGTATGGGAAGAGCTGGGGCACCAGGCTGGAAATCGTGGGGGTCCCAGCGGTCAGACCACCTGCGTTCAGACACTTATCTTCTACCCTCTGGATAGGAGATAGGTTGTTCAATACGGAAGTACACCTTTATTTCTGAGCATAGCCAAATCCCCAGTTATAAGAGGGTGTGCATACTTATGCAAACAGGTTATAGCGTGTTCATTTGTTTTTTATTTCCTACTCAAAGATTTTGTATTGTTCTGAGTTATCTTTGTCTCATTCTTTACCATCACGAGACATATACTTTTTATATCCATTTT
The DNA here is from genome assembly GCF_029499605.1 of Hyla sarda. NCBI lineage: Eukaryota > Metazoa > Chordata > Amphibia > Anura > Hylidae > Hyla > Hyla sarda. The sequence continues at coordinate 164,352,912 of NC_079196.1, read as the reverse complement.
AAGTTATTGTTTGCTAAGCACAATACATACATACATACATTTCCAACTGATGTTGCCTGAAACAATACTTTTGTCCATATAGTGTAGATGCAATATTTAGGAGGAAAACAAGGTCATACTCCACTTGTAATGTGTATATTTATTCTTATGAAAGAAATGTGGTTGTACCAGTTTGATTTATCTTAAGGACACTTGGATTTCTTTCTTTTCTAATTCCACCATGTTTCTTTCTGTAGGAGCTGTGGAAACTTTCAGCTACAACTTTAACTTGATGCTTTTACATCCCGTGATCAAAGAATAACTCTGAAGCATGATGATGCGAAACACCAAAGAATAATTATACTAGTTGACCAGGAAACATCTATAACACTTCAGTGAACTGATATAATTTTAGGTACTAAATTGTCCTGGTTTAATTATCTCAATGAACTGAAAAAAATGTGTTGGTTTGCTCCTTAGTGCGTTTTGGTACATGAGGCTTTATAGTCGCCACAGTTTACTAATACCTAGCACACAGCAAAATCCTGGGGGAGATTTATTAAGCAAAATATGACAAAAAAGGCTGTTTATAAGATATTTTAGATACCTCACTAGAATTTTGAAAAATTTCTGGAAAAAGAGCAATGACTAGGTTGTAAAACGCCTCAGAATTATTTATAGTTTTTGCTTTTAATTTGTGCACAGAACTCTAGTCAAGAGATGGTGTAAGGTATAGCAGAATGCACCAAATGTATTTTATACCATACTCCCCTATGATCATTATGGTACAGTTTCTGCCTATTTGGTCGAGTTTTATTTAGTCTAGAACAGACATAATAAATCGCAAAGACGTGGCAAATTTTTTATCCTAAGTCTATGAAGCTTATGCAGAAAAGGCAAAGAGGCAGGGAGTAAAATGCATAACACCACACATCACCCAGGTTGTTCTGAAAATCATGGGGAAAGGGGTCTAAACACTCTGACAGATCAAAACTGATTTGGCTTCACAAAAATGTATTCCTAATGACAAGGACACTTTAAATTGTTGGTCTATCCTTAGGCCATCAATAATGGAATGGTGGTTGTTTGTTTAAAGGTGTACTCCACTGGAAAACTGTTTTTTTAATCAAATGGTGCCAGAAAGTTAAACAGATTTGTAAATTACTTCTATTAAAAAATCCTTATCCTTCCAGTACTTCTCAGCTGCTGTTATGATCCGCAGGAAGTTCATTTCTTTTTGAATTTCCTTTCTGCCTGACCACAGTGCTCTCTGCTGACACCTCTGTCCATTTTAGGAACTGTCCAGCGCAGGATAAGTTTTCTATGAGGAATTGCAAGTGATAGGAAAACGATGTGACAAAAATTGATTGAACAAACATTGTTTGTTTAAGATAATACTAAGTTTCTTTTAAATTCTTGTTGTCCTCCTCCTCTAATTCTTTTAAACTTTGTTTTTATCTTTCTGCATTAAATCAGGATTGTGTTTACTCAATGATTTCTTACCCTCAGTAAGTATATGAAATTGTGTCTGTTAAAAAAAAAAAAAAACACAAAGTGAGATTTTGAAATAAATACAGCATTGTTTATGTTAATCTATGATACATTGAGTGCACATTACCATTATAAAAAAAAACATATATTGCAGACTATACGTCTAGTATATCAGATGTATTTTAACAAGTATTACAGTTTATGGAAATTATATGCAGTTAATCCCTAGAGGAAGCAGGGTTTACATGTAAAGTCTGTGTTACCTGTCAGAAGTCAGGACTCTTGGCTAATGCCGGACACCACCAATCAGGGTGATGTCTGGCATTAACCCTTTAGATGCAGAAGTCATGAATAGCTAGTTGGACAGCCAGGGGTCCTTTATCTCGCTCCATGTCGTCTGATTGGCACTCCATCTGTGCAAGCAGCTTGTACAATTTGAGCTTCGACAACACTTGATTGTTCGGTGTTCGCAATTGAAAACTTGTAGGTAGAATTCCCCCATGAAGACTAAAAAAATTGTGATAAAAACTTTTTATAAATTGTTAGTAAGCCCCTTCCCTAATGAAAGATTAAATCACCCCTTTTGATTTTTGGTCACTTCATATACCAGAAAAAAATGATTAAAAAAAAGTGATCAAAAAGTCAGGAATAGGAGAAAATATTACCAGGTTTCTGGCGCAGTCCACCAAACAGATGAAGGGAAACATCCTTTAAAGTAGTTTTATTAGCCAAACATGAAACATTTCGGAGCATACAGTGGGGATCAAAAGTTTGGGCACCCCAGGTATAAATTTGTATTAATGTGCATAAAGAAGCCAAGCAAAGATGGAAAAATCTCCAAAAGGCATCAAATTACAGATTAGACATTCTTATAATATGTCAACAAATGGTAGATTTTATTTCCATCATTTACACTTTCAAAATAACAGAAAACAAAAAAATGGCATCTGCAAAAGTTTGGGCACCCTGCAGAGTTAATATCTTGTACTGCCCCCTTTGGCAAGTATCACAGCTTGTAAACGCTTTTTGTAGCCAGCCAAAAGTCTTTCAATTCTTGTTTGAGGTATCTTTGCCAATTCTTCCTTACAAAAGTCTTCCGGTTCTTTGAGATTTCTGGGCTGTCTGTCATGCACTGCTCTTTTAAGGTCTACCCATAGATTTTCAATTATGTTGAGGTCAGGAGATTGTGAAGGCCATGGCAAAACCTTCAGTTTACGCCTCTGTAATCCCCCGTAGATTTCAAGGTGTGTTTAGGATCATTATCCATTTGTAGAAGCCATCCTCTCTTTCACTTCAGCTTTTTCACAGATGGCATCAAGTTAGCATCCAAAATTTTTCTGAAATTTTATTGAATCCATTTTTTCTTCTACTCGTGAGATGTTCCCTGTGCCACTGGCTGCAATACAACCCCAAAGCATGATTGATCCACCCCCATGCTTAACAGTTGGACAGAGGTTCTTTTCATTAAATTCTGTTCCCCTTCTTCTCCAAATGTACCTTTGCTCATTCCGGCCAAAAAGTTCAATTTTAACTTCATTGGTCCACAGAACTTGTTTCCAAAATGCATCAGGCTTGTCTATATGTTAATTTGCAAAGTTCAAACGCTGATTTTTGTGGTGAGGACGTAGAAGAGGTTTTCTTCTGATGACTCTTCCATGAAGACCATATTTGTACAAGTATCTCTTTATAGTGTAATAGTGTACCACAACTCCAGTGTCTTCCAGATCTTTCTTGAGGGATTGTGCAGTCAAATGTGGGTTTTGAATCGTTTTTCTCACAATCCTGCGATCTGTTCTGTCTGATATTTTTCTTGGTCTTCTAGGTCTTGCTTTAACTTACACTGTTCCTGATGACTGCCATTTCTTAATTACATTCCGAACAGAGGATATTGACATCTGAAAATGTATTGCTTTCTTCTTATAGCCTTCTCCAGCTTTGTGAGCGTCAACTATTTTCAGTTTCATATTTCTAGACAACTGTTTAGAAGAACCCATGGTGCTGATTGTTGGGGCAAGGTCAGATGAGTCTGGGCATTTAAAACATTTGAGATTGACATCACCTGGTCTTCCCAGATGATGATTGAGAACAATCCATAACACTGGCAGGTCTCAGCTTTGCAAAGGGGGCAGTGCATGCTATAAATTAGGGTGCCCAAACTTTTGCAGATGCCATTTTTTTGTTTTCTGTTATTTTGAAAGATTAAATGATGGAAATAAAATCTAACTTTTGTTGACATATTATAAGAATGTCTAATCTGTAATTTGATGCATTTTGGAGATTTTTTCCATCTTTCCTTGGCTTTATGCACATTAATACAAATTTTTATCTGGGGTGCCCAAATTTTGGATCCCCACTGTAGGAGCTCCTTCTTCAGATAAAATGGTAGTAGGACAATACAGAGTGTGTGAGTCTCAGTTATACATAAAAATTTGGGCGCCAAACGTAATAGGCCGTAATAGGCAAATCTGACATCACATTCTAAAACATATGTACTTGCAGTAAACAATATTCTACAAGAAACATCATAAAACATATAAGGATATGACATATAGAAAGGATAGTTGCAGTAGTTTGTCATAGAGAACAGTTTTGATTGACAGGATGAGAGCGTAGTGGGACCGAGCAACGGGGATTACCCACTGCGCATGGGCTTGCTCTTGAGAGAGGGGGATGGGACGGCACTGCAGAAAACATCTAATGCGCGTGCGCTCCCAGTGGGGAACATGTACTGTATTAACACCGAAGCCGGCGAGGTGATCTGCACCTACGCTGGATGGAACGGAGCTTCAGCTGTGTCCCATACTGCGCGTGCGTGCTGGGTATTACAGGAGAAGCTGGAAAAGCTGTATAACGCTTAATACGATGTCCATGAAGTTTAGGAAGGGGGCTAAATTAAGGGATGCATTTGTTAGTGATAGTGGAAAGTACTGGACCTATAAGGGCATGGATAGAGGGGGGAGAATGCATATACATAACCTGATGTTATGTAGACAGTGTTTGTAAATGAGGATGAAAATAGATGTATGGCATATAATATGCAACAGATGTATGAAACAAAACCAATAATTAATTCATAATAAATTGTAAAATATATAAAAAATGATGATGATAGGTGCCGTAAAAGAAATGAATATAATATTATAATGTGCACCTGGTCCCAATTGTCGCAATGCATGGAAATAAATATAGACATATAAAGTGACATGTATATAAAACTGGAAGGACTGGAAGGAATGTTACCATATAAAATCATGTACTGGGGTAACATATAATGTAGCCATCAAACCAATAGACTAAACCCAGGGAGTCCTGATGGATCTACACATTAAATAGCCTGCACCCCTCAGGTCTATTCAAGCTAAAGACACCATTCGCTAATAATGCATTTATTATCCACTCAGACAGGCCCATAACGTTTATTAGTTCAGTCTTCCTTCCAAGAATCTATGGGCACTAAAAGGGGTTCTAATTATGTTCTTATTCATGGCGTCCATGCCATTTGCCGTTCATTTATCCTATTGCTATATTTTTGTTTATTTTTTTATTTTAGTCTATTGGTTTAATGGCTACATTATATGTTACCCCAGTACATTATTTTAAATGGTAACATTATATGTCTTTCAAGTTTTATATACATGTCACTTTATATGTCTATATTTATTTTCATGTATTGCGCCAATTGGTACCAGGTGTACATTAAAATATTATATTCATCTTTTTACGCTACCTATCATCATCATTTTTATGATGAAAAGTTTTATTGGTTTTTGAGTAAAAGAACAAATAACAACATGAAAAGTTTTATTGGTTTTTGAATAAAAGAACAAATAACATACAGAAAACACATGCGTCATTGAGATCAATGAATCAAATACAAACAGCGGTAGCAACACTGAAATAGTGCACTTAATCAAATACAAAAAGTAAACTAAGTAAAGCATTATGTCAAATAGGAAGGGGGTACAATTAGCAAGGCGACCACTACTACGACTAAAGGTAAGAGCCGAAGTACCCCCTATTACGAAGGTCACAGAATAGAAGGAGAGGAATGAACGGCCTCCTCATATGGCAAGCCAAAGATTGGGGAAAGAAAAACAAAATAGAGTAAAAGAATCAGTTTGACAGACATAAGAATAACACCAGACAGTAAGACCAATAGACAACAAAGGACAAGGACATATCAGGGAGAAGAAAGAGAGAACAGTCAGGAGACCACAGGGTTCCCATAAGAAAGCAAAGTTCAATACTCAGGGGTGGACTGGAAGGACAGCCAGTCAAACCAAGTCTTATTGTAGCGTTCACTTTCTGCAGGGGGCAAAGCAATCAATTCCTCAATACGCTGAAAATAATTAATGTCCGCTATCCATTCACCAACGGTAGGAGGATCTGTCTATCTCCATTTACAAGGAATGATTGATTTTGCGGCCTGCAGAAGGTAGCACCCAAGAAATTTCCTGTAAGAGGAGGAGACATCAAACATGAACAGCAAAGTCGCCTCTGGGGAATCTGGTATAGAGATACTATTAACCCTACAGGCAGTTGACCATACTGTATCCCAGAAAGGATGCAGGGAAGGACAACCCCACCAGATATGAGACATGGTGTCGGTCGCATGATTACAACGCCAAAACTCCTCAGGTACTGATGGGTACCAACGATGCAGCATCTCTGGGGTGCGGTACCAACGGGATAAAATCTTGTAGTTAGTCTCTTGATTTCTGTTAGCAATAACAGATTTATGAGAAAGAAGAAAACATTTCCACCATTGCGCCAGGGTAAACTGCTCCATCTTTGGATAGGGGATAAGATGTCTTATCGCCGAAGTACCCCTTTAATCCTAAGACATGCCTAAGAGGCCTGGTAAAAGGAGAGAATTTTAGAAGTGAGCGTGCGGCCAAGACCAATAACAGTTAAAGTCTGTTGTAGGGAGGAACAAGATATACGGTCAAAGGCCTTTTCGGCATCCAAGGAGAGAATCATAAGTGGAATTTCCTGGGATTTAGCGGAGTGGATAATATCTAGGGTCTTCAGGGTACTGTCGCAAGCCTCCCTCCCCTGGACAAAGCCCACCTGATCAGGATGAATAAGGCCCGGCAGGAGAGGACCAAGTCGGAGGGCAATTCATTTGGAGAAAATCTTAAGGTCCACATTCAATAAAGAAATTGGTCTGTAACTAGCACAGACCTGCGGGTCTTTGCCCGGTTTAGGAAGGACCGCGACATGCATCAGGCGGGAAAGGTGCTCGCCAAAGGGTTTATAGAAAGCAGCAGTAAAGCCATCGGGGCCAGGACTCTTACCCCCTGGAAGGGAAGCAATAACCCCTTGGAGCTGAGATGACAAAAACAGGTCCCCACTGTTTCCGTAGGAATCCGAGGAAGAGTAGAAAGGGGGAAAGAGTCCGTCTGAGAGCTTGTGGGGTATAGAAAGGTAAACTATATAAAGAAGCGTAGTAAGCATGGAACACCTCTGCAATGACCGGAGTAGCATGCGCCACGGGACCCGATGGGGGCTTAATTCATTGGATGTGGGATCTAGCTAAATGTTCCCTCAGAGTTCTAGCCAACATGCGTCCATTCCTGTCTCCAAACTCATAGAATTTACTGCGACATAATTGGAGAACACGCTTCGAGGAGGCATCAAGCAAACACTGAGTGGTGCCGAGAGGAGCTCACCTAAAACAGAAGCGGAGATTTCACATTTTTGGGCTAGTTCCAACTAAGCAGTGTGTTGCAAGGCGCAATGTAAGGTAGTGGCATGTTCACGCACCGTGTTTAATGAAAACCCCCAGGCACACTTAATAACTTCCCACTTCATCATAGGAGAAGTACAGTCCTGGGCATGATCCAAAATAAAATTGGAGACAGTCTGTTCCACCTCTGCAGTACACATGGTATCAAGCAAGAGGGATTCGTTCAACTGCCAGGGCCACTCCCCCTTAGTGAGGAAAGGCAAGCGCATGATGCAAATTCCCGGGGCATGGTCTGACCATAAAATACTGCCTATGGAAGAAGAGACTAGCCACGGGAAAGCACTATGTTGGAGTAGAAGATAATCAGTCCTACTATAGGAGCCATGAGGGGAAGAGTAAAAGCTATCATCTCTATCAGACGGATGGAGAATCCGCCAAGCATCATAGAGCTGTAAAAGCGTAAACGCCCTCTTAATACGTTTGATAGCTGAATAAGAGACGAAAGAGCGACCAGTGGAGTTGTCCAATTTTGGATCCAAAGTAAGGTTCAGATCGCCACACAGGGGGACCGTACCCTTGAGCAATGAAAGGGCTACATCCACAATATTTAACAAAAAGGAAACCTGGTTGTGATTAGGGGCGTACACATATAGAATCGTAAATTCATGGCCCCCAACCGATAAAGTAAGGATGAGGTAGCGGGCATCAGGAGCAACCGTACATTTCAGGACCTGGTGAAGGAGAGACTTATGAATGGCAATTGCCACCCCACAGGACCTGGAAAGAGGGTTTGTGAAATTGGTGTAGCACCTGAGCTCTCTTCTCTGGCATGCCCCCTGAGGAAACCATTCTAAGAAGCGAAACGATCATTGGGGTTGGGTAAGTCAAGGTCTGAGTAAGTCAAGGTCGGTCCCAAAGGACTTGCAGAAGAGATCTAAGGGCAGCATGTTGAACCAAGGTATGGTGGGAAAGATCGGGATACAGTTGAATAGGAACATCTTTGTAGTTGATCCTCCGCCTCCATCTAGCACATTGCAAAATATCCTCCTTGAGAGTGTAGAAATGAATCCGGCAAATAACATCCCTAGGATTCCGATCATCAGCACTAGGAGGGCAAAACGCCCTGTGAGCTCTGTCCATTTCTATATGCGCATCAGGAGGATGATCCAGAAGGTCATTGAAAATAAAAGCTCCCCAGGGGACACCGCCTCTGGAAGGCCATGTATCCGTATATTATTTCTTCTGCTGCGATTTACGATGTCATTGAGATGTTGTTGAAATAGGAAGAACTGATCCGTATGACCACTGATGACAGACTGCAGGGCCTGAAAGGAGGCCAAAGTTGATTCCTGAGCCACCTCCACAGCATCCACCTGAGCAGTGACAGAAGACAAATCACTCCTGAACAGCGCAAATTCCTGCTTACATTCTTCCACCACTTGTCTAGCAAGATCAGAGATATCAGCCTTAGTGGGTAGAGAGCGGACCAGGGCCTGCAGGTCAGCTAGAGTGATGGGTGCAGAGGCTAGAGGGGCCGGAGATGAGGCCCAATCACAACTCAAAGGATCCTGATGAAGATCCGTGGAGAGAGGCAGGGGACCCAGGGGCCGTAGTTGCGAGTGGAACAGCGAAGGAGTGCCATCCAAGCTACAGGCAGGTGCCCTAAGCACTGGGGAGAGCAGCATAAGTGAGGAAATGGAGACAATGACCCCTGGCAATGAGAGGTGGAGGCAGGAGAAGGGGCAGCAGGAGCAGATCCGGCAGAAGACATAGCGGCAGGAGCTAAGGCTGCATCCCAAGGAGAGCCAGTGGACCACTGTGGAGAAGGAGGCCCAGCCACCAGGTGGCCTCCCAAGGGGGATGATGGGGAAGCCAAGGCAGGCAGCACCTCAGGGGAGGGCGAGGGCACATAAGGCCCTGGTATAGGTGCCCCCTGATGCAACATGGCGTTCAGGCCCAGTGCAGGAGAAGGTCCCATGGGGGGGTTGTAAATGAGGCACCAGCAAGGTATCCCCGTTAAGTAGGTCCGGTGGAGGGGCTCCCCCCTTGGTCAGGGGCACTGGAGAAGCCGTCTTCCCCTCAGGCATAAGTCTGTCACTCACCGGTTCCTGTAGGAGTGTGCAGGCACGGGCGGCAGCAGCTGGAGAGCAGTGCGCGCCTTCAGCTGGAGGCGCGGGAGGCTGCAGATCAAGATGGTCGGGAGCAGGAGACAGAGGAGCACACACGTCCGGAGAGGCAGCTGGAGAGCCGATGGGACGCAGGTGGGGCTCTGAGTCTGAGGCAGCCGGGCAGCACACAGGGACCCATAGTTCCGACACTGTGGAGCGCTGGGCTGATGCAAGGATCGCACATGGCTGTGGCTCCAAGATGGCGCAGGCCACCTGAGCAGGCAGTTGGGGTCCCAGCCGGGAGGACTGGGACCGGGTAAAATAGGATACCAGGTCCATCAGAGGGGACGAAGGGATTGTAGGAGGTTTCCCCTTCTTACTTCGGGAAGATCTCACCATTATGTCGGCACCAAAAGTGTAAAAGAGGCATGCGGCAGGCAGGAGCTCTGTGCATGTGAGACTTCACACCACCATGGCTAGACAGGCCCCCATCATCATTTTTTTATGTATTTTACAACTTATTATGTATTAATTATTGGTTTCGTTTCATACAGCTTTTGCATATTATATGCCATACCTCTATTTTCATTCCTCCATTTACAAACACTGTCCATATACACATCAGGTTCTGTATATGCATTACCCCCCTCCCCCCTCTATCCATGCCCTTATAAGTGACTAACAAATGCATCCCTTCATTTAGCCCTCTTCCCTAAACTTCATGGACATCATATTAAGCTTAATACATCCTTTCCAGCTTCTCCTGTTATACCCAGCATGCATGCACAGTTCGGGACATGGATCAAGCTCCATTCCCACCTGCGCAGGCGCAGATCACATCGCCCCCTCTTCCCTTGGGCGGCTCGTGCCTCTAGGAGTGCACGCGCATTAGATGTTTTCTGCAGTGCGGTCCCATCCCCCTCTCTTCAGAGCGAGCGCATGCGCAATGGGTAATCCCCATTGCTCAGTCCCGCTGCGCTCTCATCCTATCATCAAAACTGTTCTCTATGACAAACTACTGCAACTATCCTTTCTATATGTCATATCCTTACATGTTTTATGATGATTCTTGTATAATATTGTTTAGTGCACGTACGTATGTTTTAGAATGTGATGTCAGATTTAACCATGCCCAGTGGGTATGGCCTATTACATTTGGCGCCAATTTCAATGTATAACTGAGACTCACACACTCTGTATTGTGATTGCAATTTCATCTGAAGAAGGAGCTCCTATGCTCCGAAACGTGTCATGTTTGGCTAATAAAACTACTTTAAAGAACACTTCCCTTAATCTGTTTGGTGGACTGCACCAGAAACCCGATAATATTTTCTCCTATTCCTGAGTTCTTGCTGTTCGGCCAGGATCACTCTAGGTTCCGACATCGGGAGGCTGCACCACTTGTATTGTTACACGCGTATATGTGGTTGTCTATTACACAACCGAGCAAGTTGAGCAGAATACAGTCACTTGTGTAACCATTCTCTCACCATCACCATCTATACCAAACAGTACCTATCCCATGAGGAGCTCTGCCAATTTTTTCTTATACATTAACACAAAAATGGTATTGATAAAAACCACAGATCATGGCACAGAAAATTAGCCTGTTTACAGCCCAGAAAAGTAAGAGTTATAGGGGTTAGAAGATGACTATTTTAAGCATACTAATTTTCTTACAAAAAGTTTTAATGTTTCAAAAGTAGTTAGGTAACAGTGTAATCGTATGGTCGCTATGGAATTAATACAACATTATGGCTGTTAAAAAGTGAAGAGGAAAAAATTTACCCCATAACAACCAATCAGATTGCTTCTTTCATTTTTAAAAAAGTCCAAAGAAAAATAAAAGAAGCAATCTGGTTGCTTTGGGCAACTGCATTATTCTCTGCATAAATCTCCCCCACAGTTTTATTTTATTTTATTTTTTTAATCTTTCTATATTAATCTCTCTAACTTACATTGACCTGCTCTGAGCCCACAAACATGGTAGTCTTCTTCATTATATCGCTGACCTTATTAGTCCTCTATGCATCAACGTGCTGAGATTGTGGGCTTACAGCAGCAAAATTCAATTCTTGGAGGTGACAGAGTCACTTTAAGAATAAGAACTTTGTTGTTTATAATAATGTTGATTCCCGCAGTTATTTATGATATGTCTTACAATACCTAGAGAGGTGGCTGAAAAAAGGAAGGAAATGTTGTAACCCATGAAACCCCTAATTTCTTGAAACAAGCAAATAGTCTAGACCTCTTATTTAGGAAAATAGAATTCACTGCAAAAAAAAAAAAAAACATCTGTCAGTAACCAGAAGTCTTGTCTTGATCTTCCCAAGAGAATAAGGGGAAAAAACAAGAATTGGAGCTTCAGGTGAAGAAACTGAAATGCAGTTCAATAATAGGCAGCCCTTTGCAAAATTCACAATACAAGAGTGAAATATATATTAAAGTCTTTTGATTTAAGTGGTTATCCAGGACTCCAAAAATGGTAGAGGTTGGAGAATTAGAGGTGATGAAATAAACAGCAGTACATACAGTATACAATAGTGATATTGTGTTAATATTATTCATATGGGCTAATTCAGTATAAGGCAGTCTATTGAATTCTAGTTATTTATTTAATTGGTATCAATTGAAAGGTTAATAGCATCCAGGAATTACTGTACCCCAGTCATTACAGTTTAGAGTCTTTTTATTTATTTATATATTATTTACTATATTTCTGTTGTCTGTTTAAAATGCTTCAATATTTAGAATCCTTCATCTGTTTGTTGACCAGGTTTACTAGACAGAATGGGTTATTCTTGTTTGGATGTGGCTACTTAGGAGATGGCAAAGTGCCATGTTTTTAAATAAAGGCTTCACAGCACTTTCATGTAATTTTGCAATTTTATAGACTTTTCTAGTTCAGGTACTCTTTTATGCCAACGGAAGATAAACCATGTGAACCAAAATATGACTACAAAAAGGGTATAGCAAAAACAATAACAATATTGTACAGTTTGTGTCATTACATTTAAATTGCAAAAGCACAATGCTTGCAAAATATAGAGCTTCCCCTCAGTGGAAACATGTTTTAGCTATGGAGCAGGTGAGCTATATTATATTAAGATTTAGTATAATTTTGAATTTATCTGTCACACAAAATAGACTTGTGATGCTGCACACACAGTGCAGAAGGGCTTTACAAGTCTAATCCAGGCATGCCTTTAATTATATTAGGTGTGCTGTATATTCATAATTAATGCTTTTGTAAACTGTCAAGGAGTGGTCCTGGACAGTCAGAGAGGTGGGGCCTGGGGGCCATTATGCTCCGGGGCTGCAACACTTTTCTCCGCTTACGTCACACTGCTCATTGACAGCACATGAGTGTTGTCAATCGAGAGGTGCGGAAGTGACATAGTCACATATGGGACCCCAGGCCCTACCTCTCTGACTGTTCAGGACAATTCCTTTACAATTTACATAAGCAATTTTAATGAACATACCATACTGGATTAGGCTTGTGAAACCATACTGCACTGTGTGTGCAGCTTCACAAGCCTATTTTATGTGACAGATGCACTGTAAAGGGAACCTTTCATAAAGGTACTAGGATCATATTAGAGCACAAGAGGCACCGAGCAGATAAATCTATAAAATTTCTCATGTAATATAGCAAGAAGGTTTAGTGTAACTGTCAAGGATGGTTGCGGAAGAGGCCTTAAAATGTGCGTGACTGCTGCTGTATAATGCTGAGTGGCGAAATAAAGAAATATACACCAGGCAGAATGTTGGTATAAACTCTTTCTTAGCAAGAAGCTCAGATAGTTACCAAATGCTATCAGAGAGTTCTCAGAGAGAGTTCTGCTTTAATCAAGGAAGTACATTTAGTTTTTACATTTGACAAAAAAAGGGCGGTTAGTTATGACGTGAAAATCAGCATATTACATTTTGATTGGTTAGTTGAGCTTTATCTCTGTTTATATTAACATATTTAGCATCCATTTCTTTCTTGGCCAAAGTTCATTTATGCGGCTCTCTCACTCAGAACTGGAAAAACCCAAATCTTTGTCCTTCCATACAATCTGTATCTTCCTCAAATGTTTTGTCTTCTGACGTCTCAACTTGGGCCTCCTGGCGTGATTCCAAGGTTTCCATCTTAGTCACGAGCAGATTGCAAGCTGATGTATGGGTTAAGGGTAGTTAACAAATATCTTTCTCCAGCATCAGTAATGACATATTAGGATTAATATGTTGATCAGTCACCAGAAACTGCAATAGATTTGAAATCCCTTAGGCAGTCTTACACAATGAATGACAGCCTCTCCTGTTTAATGGGAATGTATTGTCAGAAAATGACTTATTGTTTAAATCAAGTTTTTATGTTAACCATGTTTTAAAAAATGTCTGGTGATTTTATTTTTCTAATTTATAATTTTACTCTCTCTCACTCTCTCATTCCCAATTTATGTGTGTGGGACAGCACATGTCTATTTTTGTCTATGTCCACTGGTCCTGCTGTAAAGCATATCTCTAAATGCTGTTAAAAATAGCTCAGGCAAGATGGCAGCCCGTATAATAATGTACAACAAAGGAAATAAAAATGATAATCAGAAAATAGAAACAGATTAGAGAAAAAAATATTTTTTTTTCAGCAAAAAGTGGATACATTCCCCAAAGGGAGTTGTCAGTAACTAATTATGACCAAATTAACCCAGAGGGGTTAATCAAAGAAACCTCTATATTGCATGTGTCACAAATCATAAAACATAACTTTTATTGTGAATAATTTAATTTATAAGGTGAGGAAATAAATGTATTTAAAAACACAACTCCACTGAGGTCCCTACACTCTATGGGGTTTAGACTTAGAGTCATTAACTGGCCGTCCAGTTCTCAGGACTATTCATTGACTAACTCATATGAATAATACCAGACCTAATTCGGGCATATATCTCACTATTGATATTGACAGCAGTGGTTTCCTTGACAGATTTGTGTTTTAACAGCAACTCCACTATGTCCAATGCTTAGTGTGTTTTATTAAGCCAATTGATAGGGTCTTACCTGGCTAACCTAGCTACTTAGTTATAATACAGCCCATACCTGCGGTGCACAGCAGGCCCTAGGGGCTGGGATTCCCCAGTACCCCATGCTGGGAAATCTGATAAACAACAACCACATATATAAGTGGCTTGTGCTCATTTAGAGGCCCTAACATCTTAGACATAACTCAATCCAGGCCTACTCCAGGGTATTTATTGAAATAAGGTATCATATGACCTACATTGAGAAAAGTAGCTCTCAAGATCTCACATACAGGTGATATCTGCACCTGTCTGCTCTTGTGCAGTATATATGACTTGGAATGATGTATACATACGAACAATATCAATAGTGAGATATATGCCCGAATTAGGTCTGGTATTATTCAAATGAGTTAGTCAATGAATAGTCCTGAGAACTGGATGGTTAGATGACTCTAAGGATAATCCCTATAGAGCAAGGGTCTCAAACTCAAATTATCCGGGGGCCACTGGAGGTAGTAGCTGGGTGAGGCTGGGCCACATGCGTCCCTCACATATAATGCCCCCATCATGCGCCCCTCATCATCCACCAGCAACACCCCCCCCCCACCAGCATTAGCACCTAATGTGGCAGCAGGTTCGCCACATTAGGTAGTAGCAGGTTCCCCACATTAGGTAGTAGCAGGTTCCCCACATTAGGTAGTAGCAGGTTCACAACATTAGGTAGGCAGTAGGTTCCCCACATTAGGTAGTAGCAGGTTCCCCACATTAGGTAGTAGCAGGTTCCCCACATTAGGTAGTAGCAGGTTCCCCACATTAGGTAGCATTGTCGTTCCCCCCCCCCTCTCCCCGACTCACACACAGACAGACACCCACACATGCACATAGACACACTTATCTGTCCTGCGCTGCGCTTCTCCTCTCCAGCGGCGGCCTGACGAGTGACGTCACTGATTTCCTCCTGTGCGGGTCTGCGGAGGGACGTCACATGCACGACATTCCTCATCAGACTCGGGCTGGCCGGCCAACCGGAGACGGGGAAGAGGAGGGTGGGGTAAGTGAAGCCTTCCGGCATTTAGCGCTGCTTGCCCGAAGCAGGGCTAAAAGCCTGAAGAAGTCACCTGCCCGGCGTCCGGAACTGCATGTCCGAGGTGTCGGGCAATACAAATTACATATACCTGATGCGGGCCACAAATTTACGTTCCGCAGGCCGCAAATGGCCCACAGGCCGGGAGTTTGAGACCTTTGCTATAGAGCGTAGGGACCTCAGTGGAGTTGTGTTTTTAAATACATTTATTTCCTCAACCTAAAATATTATATTATTCCCAATAAAATGTATGTGTTATGATTTGTGACACATGCAATATAGAGGTTTCTTTGGTTAACCCTCCGGGGTTAATTATGTTGTGTATTGCATTACCTCTGCTTGTGTTATTAGGCCAAAATTAGTAGTGTAACAGATTATGACTGCTCACTGTACTCCATAGCCCTGAAACTTGCTGAGCTTTAAATGAGTAAAAAAAAAAAGTTATATTGAATCTTTTTACACAAAATGATGTCTCCATTGTCTCAGCTACTCTTGCTCTATAGCATGATGCCAGCAATTCCGACTGCTTGTAGGGACTTAAAGGGAACCTGTCACTTTGAACAAACACTGGGCTTAGGAGTCCAAGAGGCGGTCCTACTCAGGGAAGACTGTTATTCATTGTCATTTCACCTTCTGGACCCATTATCTCACAATGAGCATGTCTTTAACTGAATAAATTGCAGAAATGTCAACAACAAATCTTTTGTGCGTGACTATACCCTAAACTGTTACTTTACAATTATATAAATAAAACTTGAAGAAATCCATGTGCTTTCTGCAGAGACAACCACATTCAGATGAACAGAACCATTTTCAGTTGCAGAACCATTTTTTTGCAACAAATATATATATATATATGTGTGTGTGTGTGTGTGTGTGTGTGTGTGTGTGTGTGTGTGTGTGTGTGTGTGAATGTTCCTTTTCTTTAGAATCTTTACCACAAAATCATAAAATGTTCTGCTCAGCTTTACCTGGCATGTAATAGGCTTCCCACATATAGGACTGCAGCTTCACGGTACCTGGATGCTGCAGAAATGAACACAAATATTTAGATAAGTGTTTTCTTGAAAAAAAAAGATATGCTTTGTTTTCCACCTAATCGAAAGAAGAGAGGGTGATTTTTTTCACTCCCTATAACCAATAATAGGTCTTTCAGGTAACAGGATTTTTTTTTACTGTGTACAATATTGCTTTTCTGACCCCTTAAAAAGCCTGGTATGTCTGTTAACAGACAAATCTGGTTGTAAAAATCTGAATACACAGGAGTGAACTTACACATAAGTTTTGAGATGCTGTAGTTTATAATAATGTTTATTTAAATTACTATGCACATTTTAGGAACTGTTTGTTAGTTTTTAATCTTTTTATTTATCTGTGTTAAATGTTTGCAGTGTTTTGGACATGTTGATGTTTAAATAATAAATAAATGAATTCTGATGGATGACAATATTCAAATACATTGATTGAATTAAAACTCTTCACTTCACTCTCCACTGCCCCAGCTTTTGGAACATTTTGTTCCAAACGCTGGGTGCACGCTTCGTAGGGTCATGACGTCACGGCCACACTCCTCGTCACGCCATGCCCCATCAATGCAAGTCTATGGGAGGGGGCGTGGTGGCTCCATGGACTTGCATTGAGGGGGTGTGGCGTGACATCACTAGGAGGCATGGTGTGATGTCACGACCCTTCACAATCCGCACCCAGCGTTTGGAACAAAATGCTCCGAATGCTGGGGCAGTGGAGTACCTTTAACAAATAAAGTATCTTGCTTGACTATGTGTGTGTGTATATATACTTCACAGGCTTTATTTAGTCCAAAATAAACAGTGGCAAGTAGGTTGGGCAGGCTCTAACACAGGCAACAAAAAATAATCAATATCTGCCCATCTAGGTTACAACTGAACATAAATGTCTCCTCATCATTACACAAACTCAAGCAAATACAGGTCCCACTTGCAAATCAGGATTGCAAACCCTAGCTGAGGCCCTGTAGTGCTGTGTGTAAGAGCGCCCTTATTTTCTTAGTAATGAGCCCAGCAGTTACAAGTTTGTAGAACCATATCTCTCCAAGTACAGATATGCAATTTCCCATGCAACTGACTTGTATACAGGACAAGCTGGACAGGAATCCAGGGGGCATTAACAACTTCTGTGCTTTGTTCAGGGTAAATGTGTGTTAGCCTCAATTAAAGAAAAACCTAGGTACAATTTAGCAATTTATAAACCAATAACTGAGCACCACAACAGCAGGTTTTAATTTAGTGAAACATGCTACATAATATATTACAAATCTGTATTTTTGTGCTATACAATAATCTAAACAGAAAAGTTAGTTATTTCCATCACAATTATAAAACCATAACAATACATTCACTAATGCCACTGTAACAGTGCTGGGCACAAGATGGCAGAATTTTACTTCATGTTTAGCAGTTACCTTTTCTTGAATTGTGTGAAAACACAAGAACAAATATATAAAAGTATATATCATTGCAAGCAGGTAGTGTAGTATAGGAACTCACCAAAAGACAGAAACCCAATGATGATGGGAACACATTATAAATAAATAATGAAGATGGCAGCCAGGAAGTCAAGCAGGTGGATGATGAAGAGAAAAATAGGTATAAAAACTTACCGGAAGAAGGACGGAAGTCCGAAACGGTCGTAGGGGGGGACGTCTCCTGGCTGCATTTTTTGCTCCCACATGTGGGTAACTTACCTTGTTGTTTGCTGCTTTATCACTGGCCTGATTTGGGGCACATGCACTTTACATATAGTGCATAATATCACTTATGCTGCTATGGCAAGCTTATAACCCCACACATATGGGATTTGTGTATGTACTAGTGCCACCTTTTGTCCAGGAGATCTCCATTGTTTTTCAGATGCCATATCTGTCTTTTAAATGTCTGTTGGGTTTTTAACCAATAAAAATTATAAATTTTTTGAACTATGTGTCTGCTACAGCTGTTTTGTATAGGTGTTGCAATTGAAAGTAGTACATAATCCTGATCATAATGATATACATATTATGTGTCTAGCATTTATATTTCTCTCACAAATACCTTTATCTGATGCTCACTTGGTTTTCCATTCTGTGCTTTGGAAGGGATGTGTCCTCACTTTACATTACTCTGTCCTCCAGGAGTCTGCTGTGCTGTGCTGGGTCTCTTCATCCAATCTCTGCAGGCTGCTCTATTACCCCCCCCCCCCTCCTTTCTGTTTTTAAGCTGCAGCCTAATTGTACAGGAGCAAGCATAGAGGGGTGTTCATGCCTGTGCTTCAGTTTGGACAAAGATGATGCTGCAGCCAGACAGCATTATGTTGTGGAAGGTATGGGGACCCCTAGTGGTCTTTTTATGTAAGCCTTGATTTCAATAAAAAGGAAATAAAAATTTCTTATGCAGTATATTAGAATGATTAATGTTTAGCCAAGATGTACAACATATAAACATGCTTGAATCTGACAGTGCCCATTTAAGGCAGTTTTCCCACATTAAAACATCAGAGAATCACAATGGGACACCAACTGATGTCCTATACAAGTTGCCCCCCCCCCCCCCCCCAGAGTTTGCTCGCACTGTTGGTTTTAAGGTCAGTACTGTGATGTGTCTTTATTTAGGGGATAAGAATGTGAATTACTGCAATTATGTCTGCCCAGATAAATGACAGTACTGGAATAATTGTCATGGTCGGGCAGCTGCCTGTACATGGAATGAGTCATATCCAGTGTACCATGTAAATAGATAACGCTAAGACATTTTCATTCTTGATTATGATAATTAGTCACAATGATTTCCAAGCTCTGCAGACTGAAGTCGAAAAAAAAGAAAGGGAAGGCACAGTGCTACAAAATGTATTTATTAACTACTACTAGCATGAAAAGCACAAAAGGAGGGATGGCCCTCTGACCAGAAAATACAATTATTTAGACTGGGCCAGCCAGTAATCCATTTATACCTCAGGTGTAGAAAAAGACACAAATTAAACAAAACAGTAACTGGTGCTCAAGGTCTATGATTATAAGGAATTAAAAATAGATACATAAAATTACAAGTAAATAGATTCATTCTAAATAGATCAAGGTTATAAAATATGTAAAACCTAAAATTTAAGGGGCATTCAAGGATTTTTTTTGGACTATGCTACAGGGGCTGTAAACTTAGTGTAGTTCATAATATAGGCTTGGCGGATTTGAGCTGAGGAAAACCAGACAGATCAGAGCATGTGTTAAAAAAGCAAAGTATAGGGAAAGTGGAAAATGTAAGGAAACCTTAGTAAATACCGTGGAAAATAAATTGTAGGGAATTAAAACCCACAAAGAAACTTACACTCCACTCTTAGTAAATGAGGGCCATAGTGTCTGTATTAATATATTTTTTTAACAGCAATATTTATTTTCAACAGCAGTTACTCATGTCTCGGGATTTCCCAGGTTGCAGTGCGTAGAGACCTGACATCATTAGTCAGGTGACCAGAGGGAGCCTGTCCTGCCTCAATTTTGCAACAGCTGTAGGCCCCCTGGAAAACACTGTGTTTCAATGGGTGGAGTGGCTGATGTGTGGGAGGAAGGAAAGCGACCTCAGACTTACAAGCATGGAACTGTGGGATGTGTACTTTAGAGAACAAAATCCAACAGAAAATACCCTGTTATGGCAGGTAAGTACTAAAATCACCTTATGGGGGATAACCCCTTTAATACCAACACTTACAGGGCCCTTGCTAGTGTGGTAACAGTGTATAAATGAATTGCAAGTATACAACCATATAAGATACTGTTATGTGCAAGGATGAAAAAATATTAGTCACTGATGTAAAAATATTAAAATATCTTTGGCGGGAGGAAGTGACGGCGGCATGAGCTAGGGCCGCGCGCTCCGGGGCTCCGCCCCGCCCCCTGAGCCCTCGGGACGGACGTGGAGCCGAAATGAAACCCCGGGATGCCGGGACGCTGATAGAGGAATGCCGCCAGGACCACATGCCTACCTGGATACCTCGCGAGAGCTGGGGGCGCTGGTCCCTGGATTGGGCCGCGGGAGGAGCGAGGTGGAGGTGACGCGACACGATGCTCTCCGTGGGGTTGCTGTCTGACAGGAGACGGAGGTGGCGGGGCGGATGTTTTCTCTCCCCCCGTGTGCTGCGGAGGGAGACGCCGGAGAGAAGGTGAGAGAGAGGGAGGTGCGGACTTTCGCAGCCAGTAAGGGAGAGGAGTGCCGGGCTTGTTCCGGAAGCCCATATATGGTGGCCCCTGCCTCACAGTGCGGTGTAGCGGCGTTGAGGTGGAGGAGTGCACGCGTGGGGCCCCGCTGCTCCTAGCTGGGACTCTATCAGGCTGGGCCAGACCCACTCATGTGGAAAGGAGAAAAGAATCGAGAAAAAGATCTGATACCACATTGATAATTATTTTGGCAGCCTTTAAGTCGGTGAGTTATCTCTCCCTCCTGGGGTGGTAGGACATTTAAGTAGGTAGTCTCCCTGGATAGAGGAGCCTAGCATGGGGAGAAACTGTTATGAAACCTACTCATGGACTTCCTCTAATAGGTTAAACCAGTCATTAACATCTCTGCAACATTATGAACAGCAGCAGCCCCCAGCACTGGTCCCATGTGGAATAGACAACATTGGGCGCCAGATACCCTGCCTGGTTACTTCTTCTAGCGACTTGGTGACTGATAGTCATGGCAATGTATATGACCAAGTCCCCCCTCTCCCCCCTGTGGTGGTTGGCAATTGTGGAGCAGCCATTGAGTTTGATAAATGCCTTTAGGAGGCAGATATGCATCTTATCAACTGATCCCCTTTGTGGGGTTTTTTGGTGGCTACGAATGTGAAGGGAGCTACAATATTTCTAACTACAGTGGTAGTGGTGCTCCAATCCTGCTCTACCTAGGCTAAGCCCTAATGGATAACAGGGGTCTTGGGAAACTGAATTTGCTGTGTGTTGTGGGATTGGTGCCCCCCCTCCTTCCTCTAGGCATCCTTTTTCCAGCCATGAAGACCCTGTTGCCCATAATGAAATCTGTATGGACTTTTAAGGAGTATGGGTAATATAACCATGGCCACGCAGATGCATCTACGGCCTGTCCTATTGCTAAATTGATGTTTCCAGAAGACTTATCCCTCCCTCTCTCTCGCCCATATACAGGAGAAGTCTGGACTCACGGACCAAATCGAACAATTGGGCCTTAGTAGACCCCCTCTTCCATGAAATTGGACTCTTGCCCTGGATCCAACAGAGGGCCTATAAGATCAGTGTCTTTAGGGGGAGACTGGACTGTCTATCAAGGGGAGCTTGAATATGCTAATGAGTTCTTAGTTGTATATTATTATGCTATACTTGGCGGCGGATACTGATAGATCAGGCTGTGTCCAAAGTGTATCCCAGAACCGTGTGGGGCCACGAATCCTCACCTTTGTATTTTGTAAATAATTGGATGCAAATTATTGGGTGGGAGGGGCCTATGGTGTATAATTTTGTTAAGATAATAGGTGGCACCTGAATGGTGATACGTACACCTTACAAGTATAAAGCGAAGAGATAAAGTGGGAGAAATGGCCCCTAAGGTGAACCCCAGAAGATCAGGGGGTAGCTCGCCACAGAAAGATAAGGGGGCTATGGGTAAACTGGATAAAATATGGAAGTCTCCAGCTGTGGGTATTAAACCTAGAACCCAGAAGGATCTCTCTCCTTGTAAAACAGGTTCTAGGTACTCGGTTCTGGAGGTGGAAGAAATTGAGGACAGGCAGACCGTGCCCCCCAGGGGTACTCAGTGGTTGGAGGAGATCTTGGGAGGGGTAAAAAAATCGAACTGTGCAATTGAGGAGATAAATAAACAACTGGGTGTGGTATCTACTGAGGTATCACTGATAAGACACGATATGACTAAGATGAGAGATAGGATTTCCAGACTAGAGGAAGAAGCCCCTAAAACAGAAAAAAGGATCAATGTTCTGGAAGAGGAGGTCAATGATTTAAAAAAGGAGAAGATATCCATTAAAGATAAGCTCACTGACCTTGAAGATAGATCTAGATGTTGTAATATAAGGATGGTGGGGTTCCCTGAAGGGGCAGAGGGGGGGGATTCTGTTATCTAGTTCTGCAGTGGATGCCTGAAGGACGTGATAGGTGAAGGGCACTTTACCCCAATGTTTGGGATCGAACGAGCTCATCGGGTCCCAAGGCGGATACCCCCTCCGGGGGGCCGCCCTAGGACAATTCTAATCAAGTTATATACCTCCCAGGATAGGGATACAATTCTTAGGAGGGCAAGAGAGATGAGGGACCTACAGTATAATGGGCAGAACATTTTTGTATATCCGGATTTCTCCTGGGAGACTCAGAGGAAACGGGCATCTTTTCGGGAGATAAAAAGGCGGAAGGCGGTTAAAGAATGCGGGGGTGCCCTTCTCCCTTTTGTTTCCATCGAGACTCCTGGTAGAGCATAAGGGAAAGGTAATAATATTTGGAACCTCACAGGAAGTCTCAGATTGGATGGATAAAGAAGGCATGTAGTATAAGATATTATCGTGGCATTAGGGGTTGGAAGTATTAGCTAAGTATTAAATCTACGTCTGGGGGGGGTGGGGGGGCCTGCGGGGTGTCACTAGGATAGGAATGCATAGTAGAAGTACGGTGCATTATGGGGAGGGGGGAAGGGGGTTTGTGGGGGGGGAGGAAGGGAATGGGAAGGGGGTGTGTGGGGGGGGGGAGGAAGGGAATGGGAAGGGGGGAGGGACGGCACGGGGAGGCGGAGAGAGTTTTGTATATTATTTTTATTTTTTTCGGTTAATGTCTTCATTTAAGTTGTTAGTTTGGAACGTGCGAGGTATGTCGGATAGAATTAAAAAGTGTGCAATCTTTGATTATATTCGGAGGTGCGTTCCTGCGATCATATGTTTAGTCGAGACCCATAGGTCAAGAGATGAGCAGATACTACCAAGAAAGTGGGCCAAAGAAGAATACCACTCCAGACTTTCTTCGTACTCTGCGGGAGTATCAGTATATGTTCATAGGAAGGTACCATTCGAAACAAAAAATGTAAAGGTAGACAAGTATGGTCGATACGTATTTCTTTATGGAATGTGGGAAAATAGGGCTATTATTTTGGCCTTTGTTTATATTCCTCCACCTTTTAGAGTGGATGTTCTGAGGGACCTCGTGAGTTACAGCGAAAGGAAGACACATGCGGCATTATGGATAGTTGGAGATATGAATAATGTAATGGACCCTAGTATGGACAGATACAAACTAGGTAGGAATGTAGGGGGGAGTGAAACAGCATTGGCGAGGTACTGGGGAGAGATGAATTGGGTTGATGGGTGGCGGAAACTAAACCCAGGAGTAAGACAGTACTCATGCTTTAGTACTTCATGTAACACTGCTTCCCGAATTGATCTATGTCTTTGTGATAAGAACGCGATGATCTGGACCAGTAGGGTGCAGTATAGAGCTAAAATCCTATCGGACCATTGTCCAGTGGTGGTGGAAATTGGAGGTAAGGCAATGGGTGGGAAAAGGTTGGGCTTTCGGCTCAACCCCCACTGGATAGAATTAGTGGGAGACCAGGACTGGTTTAGACAGGAAATTGAAGCATTCTGGGAGATTAACCATAATTCAGCGAGTCCTCAGATAGTATGGGATGCCATGAAGGCATTCTTGAGGGGCCTATATATAGGGCGAATTAATAAAAAGAAAAAGGAATTTGCCCAGGAAGAATCAATGCTGAATAGTAAAGTGGCAATATTAGAAGCAGGGATAAATGAGGATAGTGGGGGTGAACAGTTGTTAGAATTGAAGGCAGCCCAAGAGGAGTACAAAGAATATCTACTTAAAAAGGCACAAAATAAACTATTCTTTAGTGGGCAATTTAACTTTTTTGAGAAAGGGAAACCAAATAAGACATTGTCAAGATTACTTAAAAATCAAGGTGAGGAATGTGGTATTATTGCTTTGAGGAGGGTGGATGGCAGCATAACCACAGAAAGAGAAGAAATAGCTCAAATGGTTAGCTCTTTTTTCTCTATATAAGTAGCAACATTAATAGAGCTGACATAGTAAATATAATAGGTAAAACTGAAAAAAGGCGGCGCTCGAATCCCAAAAGCAATTGGAAGTAGAAGAGGTATGTACTCACCCGGTGTATGTGGGAGGTCACATGACAGTGATCCCCCACTAACACCTAGAGTCCTCTTGTCGCTTATACACTGAAACGATCTCCGTCATATAAACATCCCTTAGGGAGGGCGCAGGGTGAGCCGGAATCACAGTACCGTGGTCCGTGTATAGGAAAAAGACAAATAGAAAAACCAGCGCTCGGAGACAGTTCAAAACATGATATAGTCAAACCATATTGTAGTAGATTATCACTGAGATGAAGAATATAGGTAGACACAGTTCATAGACAGACAGCGCGGCACTACTATCCCTTCAGGTGCAGAACGATGATGACACGGCAGACCAGGACTATAGTTTGCTGGGGGTGGTGCTCTGACTAGCAATAGTGCATGGAATCGCAACAAAGAAGAAGAGAAGAATAATCGGCAACTCACCACGGCCAGCTGAGTATATCTTCTTTTATTGATTCATACTCACAAACATCTCATTTGGGAAGAGGGTAGTGGGGGGACACAGGATGGCGACCAAGCTCCGTTTCGCACGATGTTCGTGCTTCCTCCGGCCATGTTAACCAAACCTTAGACTGTGACTATATACAGGTAAGTGAAGGTGTGCTTCCAATTATTCCCCTGAATTCGGGTCATGTGACCTGATGATCTGGGAAGGAGGGGGAGGTACCTTTCTATCTAGAAGCAGGCTGCCAAATCAGTCCGATCATTTAACCCTAAAACTCCTGTCGCGCTGGTTCTTATTATCCATAAAGTTTCAGCACGAAGGAGTTTCTGGTCAATCCGTTCGCCTTTGCTGAACGGAACTTTTTCCAACCCTAGGAAACGCAGGACCTTTGGGTTGTTCTCATGTGCGTCCTTTACATGCGCTATTAACCGAGTTGCACCCGGTCTCCCCGTCCGTATGGCATAATGATGCTCTCTAATACGGACGCGGAGTTGGCGACTGGTGTGTCCTATGTAAAAGAAGCCACATGGGCACAAAATAGCATATATGACATTAATAGTTCTACAAGTAATCAGCTCGTTAATAGTATGATATATGGAGCCTAGCCTTATGTTTTTTGTTTCCCAGCAAAAACTACAAAAATTACAACTCTTACATTTAAAATCACCTGTTGGTAGGAAGTCGCCTAGCCATGTTAATTTAGCAGTTTTATTCTTTCTCTGTTTCTTACTTTTATTAAGAATATTCCCTATTGTGGGGTTTCTCCTATAAGTTATACGTGGCTTTCTTTTAGCTACCTCCTTTAGATCCTCATCTGACTCTAGCAGGAACCAATTTCTTCTAATGGCCCTTTCAACTGTCGAATTCATTGGTGAATTTTGCAGAATAAATGTGAACCTTTTTTCACTTGTTCTCTGTTCTTTTTCTTTTAGTAAGACTCTTCTATCAATTTTATCTGCTCTTTCTCTACCATTTCTTATTACTTTCTCTGGATACGCTCTCTCTCTTAATCTGTTCTCTAGTTGTTCTGCTTGCTGTACGTATGATGTCTCTTTACTATTATTTCGTTTCAAACGGACGAATTGTCCATACGGGATCCCTTGTTTGACAGTTGTCCTATGGGAGCTATTGAAATGCAGAAGCGTATTACGGGCTACCGGCTTTCTAAATCCTTCTGTGACTATTCTGTTGTGTTCTGCTATAAGTTTTATGTCTAAGAATTCAAGTGTATTCCCTCCAAATTGACTCGTAAATTGCATATTAGCTGTATTGCTGTTTAAATATAGGACAAAGTCCTCGAACATTTCCTGTGGGCCAGACCATACAACCAGAATGTCGTCTACATAACGATGGTATATTTTTATGTATTTTAAGAAAGGGTTTCTTTCGTTATAAACGTAATAATTTTCAAAATGAGCCAAAAATATATTGGCGTAAGTACATGAGACGGGGGTCCCCATAGGGGTCCCCGTCTCCTGTTTGTACCATTTTTCATCGACCTGGAAGGTGTTATTATTAAGGACAAACTGGAGACCCTCAGTAACGAAGTCCGCAACTGGTTGGGAGGTACCCATCTGAAAAAGAGATTCTTTTACAGCCTGTACACCCGCTTGATGTGGAATTCGGGTGTACAGGCTGACAACATCAATAGAGCATAAACTGTATCCCTGCTCCCAATATATATCTTCTGTGATTTGCAGTAAATGTTTTGTGTCCTTGACGTAGGATAATATCGAGCTCTGGACTGGATTCAGGATCCAATCCAGATACTGAGATAAAAATTCCGTCGCTGAGCCGATCCCCGCGACAATTGGTCTACCCGGGGGTCGGCTCAGCGATTTATGCACTTTAGGTAGGTGGTACATACGTGCGGCTGAAGTTCCGTTCAGCAAAGGCGAACGGATTGACCAGAAACTCCTTCGTGCTGAAACTTTATGGATAATAAGAACCAGCGCGACAGGAGTTTTAGGGTTAAATGATCGGACTGATTTGGCAGCCTGCTTCTAGATAGAAAGGTACCTCCCCCTCCTTCCCAGATCATCAGGTCACATGACCCGAATTCAGGGGAATGATTGGAAGCACACCTTCACTTACCTGTATATAGTCACAGTCTAAGGTTTGGTTAACATGGCCGGAGGAAGCACGAACATCGTGCGAAACGGAGCTTGGTCGCCATCCTGTGTCCCCCCACTACCCTCTTCCCAAATGAGATGTTTGTGAGTATGAATCAATAAAAGAAGATATACTCAGCTGGCCGTGGTGAGTTGCCGATTATTCTTCTCTTCTTCTTTGTTGCGATTCCATGCACTATTGCTAGTCAGAGCACCACCCCCAGCAAACTATAGTCCTGGTCTGCCGTGTCATCATCGTTCTGCACCTGAAGGGATAGTAGTGCCGCGCTGTCTGTCTATGAACTGTGTCTACCTATATTCTTTATTTCTACTCAGCGCAGAGCACACTACACCGGCTAGTATCAGCCAGCCCTGGTGAGCTAAGAAGCCACAAAACATGGAACTGGATGACGAAACCATGATGGACTTATTTGATTCTGCTCTACTCATGGGAAGAGAAGATGTGGGGGGATTTTTCCTAGACTGTAATGTCAAGGATGATCTAGAAGTCATAAGTCCGAAACTACTTGAACACCGCATCATGACATTATCGGAAAAAGAAATCGCCTCTTTTTGGACAGTACAGTCGTTACAGTCATATGTCCAATGTAACAGAGTCCCAAGAGGACTCCGTATGTACAAACAACCAGCTGTGTTTCAGGATGATGACGTCTTTATTAGAGCCTGGACCCAAGCACATCACGACCATGCTCAAAAATTACTTCAGATCGTCCTCACTCGGAGTCGTATAGAATACGACAAGATCACTGAACAGCTCCATAAAGCAAAAGCCGTATTCATTAAAAGATCTACTCCGGACCAATCTACCACTTTTCTCAATAAGCTAAAAGAAAAATTGCTACCAGTACAAGATGATCTGAAAACGAAAAAACGGGACAAATTCATCCGTGATAAAAAGGACTATGACAGTGACCTTATATTTACCTGGCAAAATAAAATAGCCGATAGCAAATTGGGTGCACCTAAATCGAAAAATAAGAACAAGAAAACGCATTACAATGTGAACAAACCCTTCATAAGAAAAAATGCAGGACTATCCACAGTCACAATCTGAACAGGACTTAACTTCACTCACCTCAGTCCCTTTAGAAGTAGCAAGACGAGAAGGGGCAGACCCAGATACAAAGGAGCAAGCAGGAAATCCACCTATTCAGGAACAGAAGAAAAGAAAAGCTACAGCTTGGGACGGGAAAAGTCAAGCATGAACGTAATCAATCTAACAAAGGAACCCTTGGATGAAGCTACACTATCCTTGCTGTCCAGGGGTCTCAATTATGGACTCTGTGAAAAGTTTAATGAAGTGACTTTCGAGATAGATATAGCTAGAGCCGTGCGGGATATTTCACTGCATAAATATTTTGCTAATAAACCTCCCTATGATCATTAAAAAAAAGTAGGAGATGTTCCCATCACCATTGGCCCTTTGGGTTTTCTACCCCCAGATCTTGAGGATCGGGATAGGGAATGCTTAACGATGTTAGCCACAGACTTTGAGGATAATCCTCGTCTAGAATCTAGTGACCCTGAGCAAGTAAATTACTTTAGAAAAGGAAAGAAATCAAAATTTTCTCCACCAAATGTACCAGGCAGCATACTAGATTCTTTTACGAAAGCCGTAATGCAAGATGTTAAGGCGGTCCTTTACCCCGATCCAGCGAGTAATCTCCCAGAGAAAGAGAGGCAGGCATTAAGGGCCTTAGAAAAAAGAGATGATCTTGTAGTGGTACGGGCCGACAAGGGAGGTAGCATTGTGGTACAATACACGAATGAGTATAAAGAAGAAGCCATGAGACAATTGGCCGATTCGACCACATACACCCCCTTGTCGACCGACCCCACACCTAAGATCCTGAGTAATCTAAAAACATTTCTATGTAAATATGTGATTAAGGGAGTACTGTCAGAAAGTAATGCAGAAAAATTATATCCTGAAAATGTAAAACCCGCACGTATGTACCACCTACCTAAAGTGCATAAATCGCTGAG
Organism: Hyla sarda; assembly: GCF_029499605.1. Lineage (NCBI taxonomy): Eukaryota > Metazoa > Chordata > Amphibia > Anura > Hylidae > Hyla > Hyla sarda. The sequence continues at coordinate 164,323,860 of NC_079196.1, read as the reverse complement.
CCGACCCCCGGGTAGACCAATTGTCGCGGGGATCGGCTCAGCGACGGAATTTTTATCTCAGTATCTGGATTGGATCCTGAATCCAGTCCAGAGCTCGATATTATCCTACGTCAAGGACACAAAACATTTACTGCAAATCACAGAAGATATATATTTGGAGCAGGGATACAGTTTATGCTCTATTGATGTTGTCAGCCTGTACACCCGAATTCCACATCAAGCGGGTGTACAGGCTGTAAAAGAATCTCTTTTTCAGATGGGTACCTCCCAACCAGTTGCGGACTTCGTTACTGAGGGTCTCCAGTTTGTCCTTAATAATAACACCTTCCAGGTCGATGAAAAATGGTACAAACAGGAGACGGGGACCCCTATGGGGACCCCCGTCTCATGTACTTACGCCAATATATTTTTGGCTCATTTTGAAAATTATTACGTTTATAACGAAAGAAACCCTTTCTTAAAATACATAAAAATATACCATCGTTATGTAGACGACATTCTGGTTATATGGTCTGGCCCACAGGAAATGTTCCAGGACTTTGTCCTATATTTAAACAGCAATACAGCTAATATGCAATTTACGAGTCAATTTGGAGGGAATACACTTGAATTCTTAGACATAAAACTTATAGCAGAACACAACAGAATAGTCACAGAAGGATTTAGAAAGCCGGTAGCCCGTAATACGCTTCTGCATTTCAATAGCTCCCATAGGACAACTGTCAAACAAGGGATCCCGTATGGACAATTCGTCCGTTTGAAACGAAATAATAGTAAAGAGACATCATACGTACAGCAAGCAGAACAACTAGAGAACAGAGAGAGCGTATCCAGAGAAAGTAATAAGAAATGGTAGAGAAAGAGCAGATAAAATTGATAGAAGAGTCTTACTAAAAGAAAAAGAACAGAGAACAAGTGAAAAAAGGTTCACATTTATTCTGCAAAATTCACCAATGAATTCGACAGTTGAAAGGGCCATTAGAAGAAATTGGTTCCTGCTAGAGTCAGATGAGGATCTAAAGGAGGTAGCTAAAAGAAAGCCACGTATAACTTATAGGAGAAACTCCACAATAGGGAATATTCTTAATAAAAGTAAGAAACAGAGAAAGAATAAAACTGCTAAATTAACATGGCTAGGCGACTTCCTACCAACAGGTAATTTTAAATGTAAGAGTTGTAATTTTTGTAGTTTTTGCTGGGAAACAAAAAACATAAGGCTAGGCTCCATATATCATACTATTAACGAGCTGATTACTTGTAGAACTATTAATGTCATATATGCTATTTTGTGCCCATGTGGCTTCTTTTACATAGGACACACCAGTCGCCAACTCCGCGTCCGTATTAGAGAGCATCATTTTGCCATACGGACGGGGAGACCGGGTGCAACTCGGTTAATAGCCCATGTAAAGGACGCACATGAGAACAACCCAAAGGTCCTGCGTTTCCTAGGGTTGGAAAAAGTTCCGTTCAGCAAAGGCGAACGGATTGACCAGAAACTCCTTCATGCTGAAACTTTATGGATAATAAGAACCAGCGCGACAGGAGTTTTAGGGTTAAATGATCGGACTGATTTGGCAGCCTGCTTCTAGATAGAAAGGTACCTACCCCTCCTTCCCAGATCATCAGGTCACATGACCCGAATTCAGGGGAATGATTGGAAGCACACCTTCACTTACCTGTATATAGTCACAGTCTAAGGTTTGGTTAACATGGCCGGAGGAAGCACGAACATCGTGCGAAACGGAGCTTGGTCGCCATCCTGTGTCCCCCCACTACCCTCTTCCCAAATGAGATGTTTGTGAGTATGAATCAATAAAAGAAGATATACTCAGCTGGCCGTGGTGAGTTGCCGATTATTCTTCTCTTCTTCTTTGTTGCTATCACTGAGATGAACTTACTTCACTAGGGGAGATGTGTAGGTGGAGTTACCTTTCACATCATCCCCTTCCAGGAGAGTATGACAGAATGGCCGAGAAGCCCGTGGATGAGTAGGATAGGATTTATTGCGACGCGTTTCGGAGGGCTTACAGAATCGCCTCCTTCCTCAGGCATACAACAAGACAAAGTGGTAATACAATCCCCTTATATACATACCATGTCCGGGGTAGAGGCGTGTTAATTGGTTCTATGTTTCTAATAAACTAGTAATTTGAGGTCACATGTTCTGTACCCGGGTCACGTGATCATGGGTCACGTGATCATAGATCACGTGATACCCAGTAGTATGCTGATTTCCTCCTAAGGGAGGAAAACCCGAAGTTACGGCAATGGGACCCGCGACCACGTGACGGATATCGCCATGTGATCGAGGATCACCCGCCGACCTTCCGGAATGGTGCGTTTCAAAATGGAGCGCATACCTCAAAAGCGCAAGTGGAGAAGGGTAGAATGCTCAACGCCTGCGCACCTGATGTATCGAGGACCCGATGCGTTCCAGAGTGGAACGCACTGGAATTACTATGGATAAAATGTTTAAGAACCAAAAACGCCTATCCTACGAACATGTTTTCACAAAGGAGGTATGTAATACATATGAAAAACATATTCAATTAAAAACATGCAATGGTAATAGTAATATAATATAAATAGGGTACAAATGTTAAAAATATATATATAATATACATATATACATATATGCATACAGGTGCATGAAAGCATACACACACATGCGCACGCATATATGTATTTCACACTCAATACACACACACATATACCAACATACGCACCCATGCTCACATACATATATACACATATACACATACTTACACACACCAACACAAATTAAATGTATACACATATATATTCATACATACACACACATATACACATAGATAATATGTATACTGGTACGTAGACACACACGCACGCACATATATATCGCATAAAACACATAAGGCATATTCTAGTATATCACATCTCAATCAAAGGTGTATACATGATTTAACATTGTAGAAGAAAAATAAAAATAAAATGTATATATACATACATATATCTATGTGCATATGTACACACATATGCCACGGCACGCGCGTGTACATACACACATACCCGCACTCTTTCATATAAACAGGTAACTTTAAAATGTATTTCATAGTATTTACATATTATATAAAATACGCGTCAAATACTTAATATACAAAAGAAAGGAAATCAATACACTTGTTCTAAAGATTCGTTTAACCCTCGGGGCATTATGGTGTTCAATTTAAAGATCCAAAACATCTCCTTATTACATAATAGTTTATAGTTATTATTTGGAATCTTTTCAAGAGGTGTTATTCTTAGTAGTGTTGGATCTCTATTATGTTGAAGATTAAAGTGCCTAGATACACTATGGAGATTAAAGCCATGACGTATATTAAATCTATGGCCATTAATACGCTGTCTTAAACTCGTAGTGGTTCTACCAATATATCTGAGGTCACACGGACACTCCAATAGGTATATGATATAACCACTAGCACAATTAAGATAATCCTTGATGTAATAAGGTTTAGAATCAGCTAAAGAAATTTCCGTTCTCCTGTGCATAATAATGTCACAGCATTTACATTTCTTAAGTCCACACTTGTAGGCCCCTATAATAGCCTCACCTCCAAAAAACGTACCTACCTCCCTCCGTGGGGTAAGCTTCTTTTTTTGCTTAGTGGGTACTGATGATGCAATGAGGTTTTTTAGTGTCTTGGATCTTCTAAAAATGCATCTAGGGTTTTTAGGAACTATTTTCCCCATGATGGGGTCCTGTCTAATAAGGTCCCAATTTTTAGAAAGGATCTTTTTAATGTAGCCATGTGAGGTATTGAATCAAGTCAAAAAGGCTAGATCCAATCTCTCTTGGCTATCTCCGTTGGTGACGGATTTCACCTGTAAACAATCATTTTGTTTAAGGTGCAAAATCCTGTCACTTGCATTTTTAATAAGTGGTTCAGGGTATCCTTTTTCCCTGAACCTATTCTCTAGAATCCTTAATTGGGAGGAACATTGTAAGTCAGAGGAACAGTTGCGTCGTATACGCCTCATTTGCCCGTATGGAATATTAGTTTTCCATGATTTTAGATGGCAGCTGGTAAAATCTAAATAGCTATTTGCATCCACCTCCTTGAAGTAGGTGGTGGTGCAAATTAGACCAGATTCAATGTAGATTTTCAGATCTAGAAAAACTACCTCAGATCCACTGATGGTAGATGTAAAATTTAAACCCCAATTATTTTGGTTAATCTCAGCTATAAAGGACAGCAAGGAGTCTTCTGTGCCGTCCCAAACCAAAATAATGTCATCTATGAACCTACGATAAAAAATTATATGAGGATGTTGGAGGAAATTAGTCTCAAAGGACCCTACGTACAGGTTTGCGTAGCATGGGGCGAATTTAGTCCCCATTGCTGTGCCGCAAACCTGTACATAGTGGGTGTGGTCATAAACAAAATAATTATGTTCTAATGTGAATTTAATGGAATTTAAAATAAATTCCTGTTGCTTAGTGGGCATAAGTGGGTCCTGAGATAGGAATCCTCTTACTGCCTCTAAACCTTTTTTATGTGGAATATTACTATATAGCACAGCAACATCTAGTGTTGCCCATATGTAATGCTCCTTCCACTCCAAATCTTTTAATAATGATAATAGATGACCAGTATCCCGCAAATAAGCCGGTAAAGATATAACATACTTTTGTAGTTGATGGTCTATATATTCGGATAACCGACTTGTCACTGATTCCATCCCTGCTATTATAGGGCGTCCTGGTGGTTTGATAGGGTCCTTGTGGACTTTGGGGAGGAAATAGAAAGAAGGTACCGAGGGGTTATGATTATAAATGTAGTTTCTCTCTCTTTTTAGGAGACAATTTTCTCGTAATGCCTCATCTAATAGAAATTTAAGAGAGCTGTTGTAGCTTATAGTTGGATCCTGTTCTAATTTCAGATAGTATTTACTATCTGAAAGGATCCTTAGTGACTCTTAGTGATAATCTATATAGTTCATCAGGACTATCCCTCCCCCCTTATCTGCTGATTTGAGCACTATATCAGTATCTTCCATAAGGGATTTGAGTGTTTTTTGTTGTAGAGAGTTGAGGTTTTTCCTATAGTGATGTTGTCCTTTAGTATTTTTGGGTTGCATAGTTCTAAAATCCTCCAAAACTTTATTATAGAAAGTTTCTATATGCGCTCCCTTACTTTCAAGTGGATAAAAAGTAGATGCAGGTTTTAGAGAAGTTGGGATCGGGTCATCCAAGATAGAACTTACCAAATCATCAACTTCAATATGCATAGTGCTACTATAGTTCCCATCTATCAGTATAGGGGTAGTGTCATCTTTATGTTTCAATTTTTTAAGGGTAAAATGACGCTGGAGAGTCAATTTCCTCACAAATCTATTTAGGTCCACAAACAATTCAAATAAATTAGGTTCACTACTGGGGCTAAAAGACAGGCCTTTCCTAAGTACCTCCATTTCACATATAGAAAGTTTATGTTTGGACAAGTTAAAGATACCAATTTGTTTTTCAACTAAAGTGGTATCTACATTTTCTGATTCGTTGTTTTCTGTCTTTTTTTCACTGCACTGCCATTTACGTCCTCCTCTACATCCTCTACGTTTTCGATGATTCTTTTCCGAGGATTGAAAAATTTGGTTATTTGGGGGGTTAGGTTTTGGTCTTTTTGACTTTGAGTTTTTATCATTGGTGTTAGGAGGATCTTTTCCTCCCTGATGGGGAGACATAGTTTTATTTGGTTGTTCATTAATTTGTCGGGTGTTTTTAGTATCGTAAGGTGTTCTAAAAAAAACCCATCATGTTTATCAAATAAACACCTGGTGTTCCCGATCCTTCCTGCTTCCACCATGTGTGTCATGTGGCACCACAGGGGGATTTTGGGGGGTGTTTGTGGTAAGTGAGTAGATATGGGGGTGGGGGTATCCTCATTGGGAACTGCACATAGAGGGGCCGGGGACTCTAGTTCCTTTATATTTTCATCATGTATGTCAACTGACACCGTAATGATGTTAGAAGGTTTAGGGATATTAATTAACACACCTTTATTATTATTAGTAGGCAAAGGATCAAGGTTAGCTCCCTTATGTGCATTTGGAGTCAGAGCTTCTTTATAGGTCTTGGATTTCAAGTGATTGGTTAATTTGATGTTTTTATTTTTATTGGTTTTATGGTATTTACTGTTGTAAAATGTTCTACCATAGGAAATATATGGTCTATTAGATGGATTTACATATTTACATTCCACAACAGTTTCCAGGGTACCAGCACCGACCAAGTTCCGCCCACTAGTTTTAGAAGGTCCCGGTCTGCGCCGTGCATCGGTGTCACCAATTGCTGGGATGGTACCAGCACCGGCCGAGCTCCACCCACCATCTTTGGGAGGTCTCGAGAGCTGACGTAGTGGAATTTTTGAGAGGAATTAATATTCCAAGTTTAACAGAGGAGACCAGGGATTCTTTGGATGACCCAATCTCCCTCCAGGAATTGGAGGAAGCATTGGCATCAATTCAAGGGAATACATCCCCTGGGTCCGATGGTATTCCATTCCAGATATATAGGATATATTCAACCCTGCTACTTCCAAAACTGCTGGGTATCATTAATGAATCCTGGAGAGGGGGTGTTCTCCCTAAATCAATGTATGAGGCTAACATCAGACTTATTAGGAAAAAAGATAAAGATCCTTTGGATTTGGGTTCATATCGCCCCATCTCCTTGCTTAATACGGATATAAAGATAATAGCGAAAGTATTGGCAAGGAGATTAGATAAAGTGGTGGAGGTAGTGGTGGGGAGAGACTAGGGGGGATTTAGGTCAGGAAGAACGGTCCACGACAATATCCACCAAGTATATGAGGCAATCCATAGCGGATCCCGGGGCCCCCGCTCCATTCTGTCACTGGATGCTACCAAAGCCTTTGACAGGGTGGAGTGGGGATACCTTTGGGAAGTTTTGAGGAAGGTGGGGGTGGGCCCGAGATTTTTGAGTTATATTCAGTTATTGTATACTAATCCAGAGGCGAGTGTAGTGGTGGATGGAATTCCCTCCTACCCATTCAAACTAAGTAGAGGAACAAGGCAGGGTTGCCCCCTCTCACCCTCTTTATTTTTAATTTATATTGAACCCCTAGCGGCTTGGATAAGAGATAACAATTTCTATGAGGGATTTGGAGTAAACGGAGAAATAAATAAGATTTTACTATTTGCAGATGATATCCTCCTTTTTGTAACTAACCCACAAGAAAAAATACACCGGATCATGAAGCTGTTCAATGTATTTGCCCCTTTATCTGGGTTGGAGATAAACTGGAGTAAATCTACTATGCTCCCCCTAGATGAAGATATGGGGGAGATGGTGGGAAGATTATCCGTGCTAAAAAAAAACCGAATGTTTCCCCTATTTGGGAGTAAAAATAGCAGCCACAAATGATAGGTTTGTGACTAACAATATACGCCCTCTATTAAATAGTCTAGTGAAGAGAGTAGAAGTATGGATTAAAATGCCTTTCTCGATGTCAGAAAGGATGGCGATAGTAAAGATGGTGGTCCTCCCACAGATCCTGTTTTTCCTTAGTGCCTCGCCAATGTGGATCGGCAAGGGGTGGTTCCGGAAGATAGAAGTGATACTGGGCAAATTGTTATGGGGAAGGAAAAGGGTCCGTTTGAAGTATAGATATTTTATGGCCCCTGGAGATAGGGGGGGATTGGACATGCCCAACTTTCTTGTTTATTATTTGGCTGCGCAATTGGTACGAGTTGTGAATTGGAGGAATTCTAGATATCTGGAGAAGATTGTAGTAGATAAGGAGAAAGAGAACATATATGAGATGTTGGAATTAGATGATTATGAGGAGAATGGTTCAAATAGCACTATGTTACTGCACAAATTTAGAAAAGTATGGGAAAGATTAAAGGAAGAATTACATATAGAAAATAGTTTTGGGTTTACACCTTTGTGGGGTAACAATAAATTTAAAGAATTGGTGGATTGTGAGTCAACTTTTTGGGATAGTAAGTGTATAAAACGATTGGAACAAATATTTGATAAAGGACAACTTTTCTCATTTGATCACATAAAAAGGGTGTATGATATTAACGATAATGATTGGCTGTATTACTGGCAGGTTAGCCACGCAGTCCATAACACGATAGATAAGGAGGTATATGTAACACAGAAACACAACTTTATAGAAGCACTAATTCAAATAGAGCACTTTAAAAAAAAAGGAATATCAATTTTGTATAAGAAATTAAATAAGATTATTGGAATAAGGGGGACTGATAGAATTAAAGAAAAATGGTCTCGGATAGTGGGTACTGTGTCTGAAGATGATTGGGACATTATGGCCCAAAATATAAGTAAGGTTTCTCGCAATATGGAACTAAATAAAATATGGAAATAAATAAAATTACACAATTTAAGATATTACACAGGACCCACTATTCCGCGCTTCATTTATATAGGATTGGGGTGAAAACTACGTCACAGTGTGTTAAATGTGGTTTGGAAGAAGCGGATTATTTACATAGTTTTTGGTCGTGTGAGAAGATATCTGCTTTCTGGGAATCTGTAATAAAAGAGGTAGAAATTAAAATCCCTGTGAAGGTACCTCGTACGATAGAGTTTATACTGCTAGGAGTTATCGGTAATATGGGGGAATATGAGTGCCTGTTACATCGGATTTTGTTCTTCGCTAGACTGACCATTCTAAGGAATTGGATATCCCCTAAAGAACTGCAGATAGAGGAATGGAAGGAAGGGTTAAAAACCATGAAAGATAAGGAGTTTAGATGGATGAGGGGTAAGAAGGGTCAAAGAGAATGTAGAAAGATTTGGAATGTATGGTAGACTTGAACTTAAATTACATTAACTTTCTTCCTCTCTCCTTCTCTCTGTGCCGGGAGGTGGGGGTGTTAATAATGATTAGGTATACTTTTCAGATGTAAACAAGTATAAGTATGGCTATATGGCCTCTTTTTGACTGGCACTGTTATGCATATCTGAATCGTACATTATAGTTTTGTAAATTTTATTATTAAAAGAAATAAAAGATTATTATAAAAAAAAATTAAAATTAAAATATACCAAGCTCAATCTCATTTAACCCCTTAAGGACACAGGGCGTATCCATACGCCCCCGTTTCCAAGTCCTTAAGGACACAGGGCGTATGGATACGCCCTGCGCATTTCCGGCCCCAGCCGCTAGCTGGAGGGGAGCCGATGCCGGATGCCTGCTGAAATCGTTCAGCAGGCATCCCGGCATATCGCCCAGGGGGTCATTATGTCCCCTCATGTCGGCGATGGCCGCAGATCGCTGGACAATTCAGTCCAGCGATCTGCGGCGGATTCCGGGTCAATCGGGTCTCCAGTGACCCGGAATTACAGGCTGGTTGGGGCCGTCTCTGACGGGCCCAAACAGCCATAGCCAGCAGGGGTGAGGTGGCACTGGTGCCACCTCACGATCGCCCTGATTCGTCGGCCGGTTTCTCGGCCAACCAATCAGGGTTCCTGCTGCGGGTGTCACTCCCGCAACCCGCTCCGCCCCTCTTCCGGAGGACGTGAGCGGGTGCGGGAAGAAGACCCCGGGAGCTGGGGACCCCGATCCCCGGCGTCCCTGTTGGGATTGGGGCCCCAGGAGCGACGGCAGCGGCGAGGGACTGACCTGCGCGGCAGCGTGGAGCAGCAGCAGTAGGAGGTGAGTGACAGCCTCCTGCTGTTGCTTAGCAACAGCTCCCAGCATGCAAAAAGGGCATGCTGGGAGCTGTAGTTATGCAACAGCAGGAGGCAGACCACCACAACTCCCAGCATTCCCTTATGGGCATGCTGGGACTTTTAGTTTTGCAACAGCTGGAGGCACATTCTATCTATGGAAAAGTGTACCTTCAGCTGTTGTATAACTACAACTCCCAGCTTGCACAATCAGCTAAAGTGCATGCTGGGAGTTGTAGTGGTGCATCTGCTGGTTGCATAACTACAACTCCCAGCATGCCCGTTGGCTGTTGGTGACTGCTGAGAGTTGTAGTTTTGCAACAGCTGAAGGCACACTGGTTGTGAAACAAGTAGCAAACCAGTGTGTCTCCAGCTGTTGCATAACTACAATCTCCAGCATCCCCAGTCAAAGTAGTATGCCTCCAGCTGTTGCATAACTACAAGACCAAGCATGCCCTTCCGCTGTCCGTACATGCTGGGGGTTGTAGCTTTTGCAACAGCTGAAGGCACACTGGTTGCAAAACACTGAGTTTGTTACCAAACTCGGTGTTTCACAACCAGTGTGCCTCCAGCTGTTGTAAAACTACAACTCCCAGAATGCACTGATAGACCGTACATGCTGGGAGTTGTAGTTTTGCAAAAGCTGGATGTTTCTCCCCCCCAATGTGAATGTACAGGGTACACTCACATGGGCGGAGGTTTACAGTAAGTATCCGGCTGCAAGTTTGAGCTGCGGCAAATTTTCTGCCGCAGCTCAAACTGCCAGCGAGAAACTACTGTGAACCCCCGCCCGTGCGATTGTACCCTAAAAACACTACACTAACAAAAAATAAAATAAAAAGTAAAAAACACTACATATACACATACCCCTACACAGCCCCCCTCCCCAATAAAAAAAAACGTCTGGTACGCCACTGTTTCCAAAACGGAGCCTCCAGCGGTTGCAAAACTACAACTCCCAGCATGCACTGATAGACCGTACATGCTGGGAGTTGTAGTTTTGCAACAGCTGGATGTCGTCCCCCCCCCCCCCCCTATGTGAACGTACAGGGTACACTCACATGGGCGGAGGTTTACAGTAAGTATCCAGCTGCAAGTTTGAGCTGCGGCAAATTTTCTGCCGCAGCTCAAACTGCCAGCGAAAAACTACTGTGAACCCCCGCCCGTGCGACTGTACCCTAAAAACACTACACTAACACAAAATAAAAAGTAAAAAACACTACATATACACTTACCCCTACACGGCCCTCCTCCCCAACAAAAATGAAAAACGTCTGGTACGCCACTGTTTCCAAAACAGAGCCTCCAGCTGTTGCAAAACAACTACTCCCAGTATTGCCAGATAGCCACTGACTGTCTAGGCATGCTGGGAGTTTTACAACAGCTGGAGGCACCCTGTTTGGGAATCACTGACGTAGAATACCCCTATGTCCACCCCTATGCAAGTCCCTAATTTAGGCCTCAAATGCGCATGGCGCTCTCACTTTGGAGCCCTGTCGTATTTCAAGGCAACAGTTTAGGGACACATATATGGGGTATCGCCGTACTCTGGAGAAATTGTGTTACAAATTTTGGGGGGTATTTTCTGCTATTACCCTTTTTAAAAATGTAAAATTTTTGGGAAAACAAGCATTTTAGGTAAAAAAAAAAAAATTTTACATATACAAAAGTCGTGAAACACCTGTGGGGTATAAAGGTTCACATTACCCCTTGCTACATTTCCCAAGGGGTCTAGTTTCCAAAATGGTATGCCATGTGTTTTTATTTTTGCTGTTCTGGCACCATAGGGGCTTCCTAAATGCGGCATGCCCCCAGAGCAAAATTTGCTTTCAAAAAGCCAAATGTGACTCCTTCTCTTCTGAGACCTGTAGTGTGCCAGCAGAGCAATTTTCACCCCCATATGGGGTGTTTTCTGAATCGGGAGAAATTGGGCTTCAATTTTTGGGGGGTATTTTCTGCTATTACCCTTTTTAAAAATGTAAATTTTTTGGGAAACCAAGCATTTTAGGTAGAAAAAAAAATTTGTCCTAAAGGTGACATGCCCCCCAAAAACCATTTGTCGCTCCTTCCCTTCTGAGTCCTCTACTGCACCCGCCAAACACTTTACATGGACATATGAGGTATGTCCTTACTCGAGAGAAATTGGGTTTCAAATACAACTAAAAATTTTCTCCTTTTTACCCCTTGCAAAAATTCAAAAATTGGGTCTACAAGAACATGCGAGTGTAAAAAATGAAGATTTTTAATTTTCTCCTTCACTTTGCTGCTATTCCTGTGAAATACCTAAAGGGTTAATACACTTACTGAATGCCATTTTGAATACTTTAGGGGGTGCAGTTTTTATAATGGGGTCTTTTATGGGGTATTTCTAATATGAAGACGCTTCAAATCCACTTCAAATCTGAACTGGTCCATGAAAAATAGCGAGTTTGAAAATTTTGTGAAAATTTTCAAAATTGCTACTGAACTTTGAAGCCCTCTGGTGTCTTCCAAAAGTAAAAACTCATACATTTTATGATGCAAACATAAAGTAGACATATTGTATATGTGAACCCCAAAAAATTTTGTTTTGAATATCCATTTTCCTTACAAGCAGAGAGCTTCAAAGTTAGAAAAATGCAACATTTTCATTTTTTTCATCAAATTTGGGGATTTTTCACCAAGAAAGGATGCAAGTTACCATAAAATTTTACCACTAAGTTAAAGTAGAATATGTCACGAAAAAACATTCTCGGAATCAGAATGATAACTAAAAGCATTCCAGAGTTATTAATGTTTAAAGTGACAGTGGTCAGATTTGCAAAAACGCTCTGGTCCTTAAGGTGAAAAATGGCCTGGTCCTTAAGGGGTTAAAGGGGTACTCCGGTGGAAATTTTTTTTTTTTTTTTTTTTTTTTTAATCAACTGGTGCCAGAAAGTTAAACAGATTTGTAAATGACTTCTATAGAAAAAATCTTAATCCTTCCAGTACTTATTAGCTGCTGAATACTACAGAGGAAATTATTTCCTTTTTGGAACACAGGGCTCTCTGCTGACATCACGAGCACAGTGCTCTCTGCTGACATCTCTGTCCATTTTAAGAACTGTCCAGAGTAGGAGAAAATCCCCAGAGCAAACATATGCTGCTCTGGACAGTTCCTGAAATGGACAGAGATGACAGCAGAGAGCACTGTGCTCTGATGTCAGCAGAGAGCACTTTGTTCCAAAAATAAAATAATTTCCTCTGTAGTATTCAGCAGCTAATAAGTATTGGAAGGATTAAGATGATTTCTATAGAAGTCATTTACAAATCTGTTTAACTTTCTGGCACCAGTTGATTTAAAAAAAAAAAAGTTTTCCACCGGAGTACCCCTTTAAAATACCGTGGCGGTTAGCTCAGGGAACTGTTCAGTTAAATCGTTGTATCCCGTTAAGCTCAGCGGACGGGCGGAGAGCCCCTAGCTGCCTTCGACTCATCCGATTGGCACTTTAATAATGCAGGCGCCCTGCACTAATGGAGTGCTGATAACACTGATCAATGCTGTGTTATAGCAGAGCAGTTTAATGTATGGAAGCGCAAGATTGCATGTAATAGTCCCCTGAAAGAACTAAAAAATAGTGGAGGGGGGGAGTTAATAAATGTACCTTCACTAATAAAATTTAAAATTACCCTCCTTTTCACATTTTTGTAAACCAAAATAAACATTTGTGGTATTACTGCATTCGTAAATGTCCAAACTAATAAAATATAAAGTAACTGCACAATGGAGTAAACGTAAAAAAAATACCAAAGTCCAGAATTTCTGATTATTGTTCACTTCATATTCCTGAAAAATAATAATAAAAAATGAAAGTCCCATCAAAACAAAAATGATATGGATAAAAACTACAGATCATGGCGCAAAAATTAGCTCTCATATAAGAAAAAATTAAAGTGTTACAGGGGTCAGAAGAGGATAATTTCAGGCTTACGTATTTTTACAACTTATAGGCTAGGTTTCTACTTGTTTTTTTTTTGTTTTTTAACACTTAAAAAAATGCCAGAAAAACTGCCATAGGTTCTTCCTACGTTTTGGCAGTTTTTCTGGCGTTTTTGCTGCTGAGTGGAAATTGCATTTTTGGTCCTTTTGGCGTTTTTTTCTAAATTTGTTGGGTACCAAAAAAAAAAAATGCAGTAGGGATGGGAAAAATGTATTTAACAAAAAAAAATTTAATAGCAAAATTTTTATTATTTTTTAATAAAGTGTGTGTGTTTCACTTTTTTTCTCTATTTTTTTTTTTACATTTTTTGGTAGTACTATTACTCCCAGCATGGGACAGACTGTTCCATGATGGGAATAGTAGTACCTGTACTAATAGAAAGATCGCCCCGGGTGTCCCTACTGACACCCGATGCGATCATCCTATCTGTTGCAGAGATGCGGAGTGGCTCTATACAGTGCTTGCATCTCTGCTCTGCACTCTGAGCCGGCCAGTGATGTGAATAGAAATTCCCCTAACTTATTCATATTTTCCACCCAGAGTGGGGATTGGCCGGATGGTTGCAGCCAATCCCTGCTCTCAGCGCGAAATATGAATCAGTGATGTTCTATTCCTATCACTGGCCAGCCGGAGTATAGTGCAGAGATGCGAGCGCTGTACAGAGCCGCTCCGCATCTCTGCAAAAGATAGGACGATCGCATCAGGTATCAGGAGTTACACCTGCTGTGATCTGTCCTTAACTGCAGGTACTACTACTCCCAACATGGAGCACACTCCAGGGTCACTTCCGACACCCGATGCGATCCTCCTGTATAACATATAGATGCGGACGGCCGCTCTTCTATGGTCCCCTGCACTGACGTATATATACACCTATTCATATTTCTCACAGAGAGTTGTGATTGGCTGGAACCATCTGGCCAATTACAGCTCTCTGCGGGAAATATGAATAGGTCTATATATACGGCAGTGCAGGGGACCATAGAAGAGCAGCCGACCGCATCTATAAATGATACTGAAGGATTGCAACGGACCCGAGGCAATCTGTCAATTAGTACAGGTACTACTACTCAACTACAGTGTGTTCCATGATGGGAGTAGTAGTAATACCTTAAAAAAGTGAAACACTTTTAAAGGGGTAGTCCAGTGGTGAGAAACGTATCCCCTATTCTAAGGATAGGGGATAAGTTTCATATCACGGGGGGTCCGACTGCTGGGGCCTCCCGCGATCTCCTGTACTGGGCCCCGATTCGCTGGCCAGATAGCGCATGTTGACCATCACACGAAGTGGTGGCTGACACGCCCCCTCAATACAACTCTATGGCAGAGCCGGAGATTGCCGAAGGCAGCGCTCCGGCTCTGCCATAGAGTTGCATTGAGGGGGCGTGTCAGCCGTCGCTTCGTGCGGTGGTCAACACGCCCCCTTCCCGCGGGCTGTCGGGCCCCGTACAGGAGATCGCGGGGGGTCCGACCGCTGGGTAGGATAGGGGATACGTTTTTCACCACTGGACTACTCCTTTAATGGTACCCTACAAAACTTTCACTACTGTATCTTCATAGGGTTAAACTATTGATTCAGCAAGTCCATGGCAGATACTTAGGCCTAGTAGTGGCCTTGGAATGCCCTGACAACCAGTTAGCACCCAGTGATTACATCACAGGGGTGTCACTTGAACCAGAGACCCACTAGGTGTGCATGCCAAAACCTTTTAACTGCAGAAATTCCTTTTAATAGCAACATTTAAACAGTTAAATGACTTAAAACAGTTAAATTACTGGTAGGTGTCTAACAGCCAGCACGGCAGGTATCAATCGGGCTCAGCTCCTGAGCCAGGGCAGTGGTCTCTTACCTGACTTATGCTGTAAGGCCACATTCACACCGACGGACCCGCAGTGTATTTTACACTGCAGATCCGCCGACGATGCTCCCTACATTGTGCCTCCATCTGTGCCTTCCCATAGTAGCAATCCTCCCTGAGCTGCCACGATGTGTGCGAGTATGCTGCACATGTGCGCGGCGACTTGCACATTGCAGCGTGTCTGCTCCTAGTGGTGGATTGCTGCTATGAGCAGGCACAGATGGAGGCACAATGTAGGGTGCATCGTTGGGGGATCCGCAGCGTAAAATATGCTGCCGGTCCGTCCAAGTGAATCTGGCCTAAAGGTACATCATGGGTTAGGGTTGTGTTAAAATCTCATCCATTCCACTGCTATTATATATGCTGTGGATTTTCCATGCAGAAAATCCTCATCAAATATACCACAATATGACCTTACACATATACATATTTTCCTTTTCATTACAATGACAGTAATATACATGGAGAAAAACAGACACTACACACATTTATATATAAATTTACACACACTATATACACACACCATACACTTGCCTCTGTTATATCTGTCACGCTTGCACTCCCCTCACTTGGCAGAACTACTGCTCTGATCCTCCAGCACAGGGCAGCCATGCAGAGATAAGCATGTATATAAGAGGAGGGGACAGTGAACACACCGCACAGGCAGATCTGCAGAGATAAGCATGTACAGTGCATAGTGAAAGTATTTGCCCCACTTGAACTTTTCGACCTTTTGCCAGATTTCAGGCTTCAAACATAAAGATATAAAACTGCATTTTTTTTGTGAAGAATCAACAACAAGTGGGACACAATAATGAAGTGGAACGAAATTTATTGGATATTTCAAACTTTGTTAACAAATAAAAAACTGAAAAATTGGGCGTGCAAAATTATTCAGCCCCTTTACTTTCAGTGCAGCAAACTCTCTCCAGAAGTTCAGTTAGGATCTCTGAATGATCCAATGACTAAATGACTAATGATGATAAATAGAATCCACCTGTGTGTAATCAAGTCTCCGTATAAATGTACATGTACTGTGATAGTCTCGGAGGTCTGTTTAAAGCACAGGGAGCATCATGAAAAACAAGGAACAAACCAGGCAGGTCCGAGATACTGTTGTGGAGAAGTTTAAAGCTGGATTTGGATACAAAAAGATTTCCCAAGCTTTAAACATCCCAAGGAGCTCTGTGCAAGCGATAATATTGAAATGAAAGGAGTATCAGACCACTGCAAATCTACAAAGACAAGGAGAAGACTGATCAGAGATGCAGCCAAGAGGCCCGTGATCACTCTGGATGAACTGCAGAGATCTACAGCTGAGGTGGGAGACTCTTACCATAGGACAACAATCAGTCGTATACTGCACAAATCTGGCCTTTATAGAAGAGTGGCAAGAAGAAAGCCATTTCTTAAAGATATCCATAAAAAGTGTTGTTCAAAGTTTGCCACAAGCCACCTGGGAGACACACCAAACATGTGGAAGAAGGTGCTCTGGTCAGATGAAACCAAAATCGAACTTTTTGACAACAATGCAAAACGTAATGTTTGGCGTAAATGCAACACAGCTCATCACCCTGAACACACCATCCCCACTGTCAAACATGGTGGTGGCAGCATCATGGTTTGGGCCTGCTTTTCTTCAGCAGGGACAGGGAAGATGGTTAAAATTGATGGGAGGATGGATGGAGCCACATACAGGACCATTCTGGAAGAAAACCTGATGGAGTCTGCAAAAGACCTGAGACTGGGAGGGAGATTTGTCTTCCAACAAGACAATGATCCAAAACATAAAGCAAAATCTACAATGGAATGGTTCACAAATAAACATATCCAGGTGTTAGAATGGCCAAGTCAAAGTCCAGACCTGAATCCAATGGAGAATCTGTGGAAAGAACTGAAAACTGCTGTTCACAAACGCTCTCCATCCAACCTCACTGAGCTCCAGCTGTTTTGCAAGGAAGAATGTTTCAGTCTCTCGATGTGCAAAACTGATAGAGACATACCCCAAGCGACTTACAGCTGTAATCACAGCAAAAGGTGGCGCTACAAAGTATTAACTTAAATAATTTTGCACGCCCAATTTTTCAGTTTTTTATTTGTTAAAAAAGTTTAAAATATCCAATAAATTTCATTCCACTTCATGACTGTGTCCCACTTGTTGTTGATTCTTCACAAAAAATTACAGTTTTATATCTTTATGTTTGAAGCCTGAAATGTGGCAAAAGGTCAAAAAGTTCAAGGGTCCGAATACTTTCACTATGCACTGTATATAAGAGGAGGGGAAAGTGAAAACACCGCACAGGCAGCTCTGCAGAGTCTTCCTGGTCTGAGCTATGTGATCTCTGCAGGCTGCTATTCCTCCCCCTCGGACCCCACAGCTCATGAACTCCTGCACACTGAAGAATACTGTGCAGCAAGCTATGTAAATACTGCTGTACACCCTCTTATCCTTTTATTTTGCCATCTGCCAGGTCAGTGGAGCCTCCTGACACTGTGAGCCCAGCCATAGTCCCTGAGTGATGGCCTGCCCCTTCCCCACTGCACAACTCTTCTGCACATCTGATGACTCCTTCAGTCACTGTATAGCAGCTCTCTGTACACACAGGCCCTGTTATGGAGTCGGGATGTGCAGAGAAGAGACAGCAGGCACATGGGCTCAGTGTTGTTAGGGAGGGAGGGGGAGCCTGGGAATTAAGTGTCACATGATCTGTGATGTTTCATCTTCTCAGCTCTGCACATATGGGAATTGAGAAGAGGAAACATCGCTCTGAGCTGAGAAGACAGCAGTCTTGCTGACATGACACAGTAATACAGAAGCATGGGGACAAAACTTTAAAATACTTCTAATTAGTAAGTTTCTTGTCTCCCCTTACTTATTAAATATAATCTTTAAAACCTGGAGAACCCCTTTAAGCTTTTTTTTTTTTATTTTTTTTGTCTGGCAATGTGTATCTTTATAACAGTAAATGTACAGCCTGGAGTAACTAAAAAATATAAAAGGGTTTTCTCGCCATTAGACAGGATGTATGGGTAGGATAAGCCATTGATGATACTGAATGGTGGGAACCCAACTGCAAGGACAGTCATCATAATGATAGGTTTTCAAGCATAATTTTTAAGCAGGATTACTCTAGGAAATTCCTCAGTCTGAACCCTAAGTCTGTGGGTCAATGATACAAAGGACACAGAGACTCAGAGAGTAAGGTGTGCTGGCACACAATCATCCCTGCTCGTTCTCCTGATCAGTGGAGATTTCAGCACTGAGACCCTGACCAATCAAAATTCGTGCTATGTCTCTGTGATGTGTCAAAGGTTTTTTTTTTTTTTTTTTTTTTTTTTTTTTTTTTTAAATGACAGGGACACCACAATAAAGAGTAATATTGTAGATCTTAAAGGGGTGTTCCAGGAAAAAAAAAATTATATGTCAACTAGCTCCAGAAAGTTAAACAAATCTGTAAATTATATATTAACACTATATAAATAAAGATTATTTATATGAACCAGTCCTCAAGAGCATACAGGGATACAGGATAAAGAGAAAGTGAAGATTGAGGATCCAATGATGTAATTTATTAAATAATCAGATAAAATAGAATAAAAATATGTAATATGATGACCACTCACTCAGCAGGGCCCTCACATGAGTGAGAAGTATAAATACAATAAATATAGTGACAAAAATATGACAAAAATAAAATGAATCAATAGCACCTAATCACTTATTAATATCTGCTATAAGTCCCAGATCACAATTCATCAATTGCGATAGTACATTAAAGGGGTAGTCCAGTGGTGAAAAACTTATCCCCTATCCTAAGGATAGGGGATAAGTTTGAGATCGTGGGGGGTCCAACCGCTGGGGCCCCCCGCGATCTCTCTGTACGGGGCCCCGGCTCTCCGCCGAGATAGAGGGTGTCGACCCCCGCACGAAGCGGCGGCCGACACGCCCCCTCAATACATCTCTATGGCAGAGCCGGAGATTGCCGAAGGCAGCGCTTCGGCTCTGCCATAGAGTTGTATTGAGGGGGCGTGTCGGCCGCTGCTTTGTGCGGAGGTCGACACGCCCCCTTCCCGCGGGCTGTCGGGGCTCCGTACAGGAGATCGCGGGGGGCCCCAGGGGTCGGACCCCCCGCGATCTGCAACTTATCCCCTATCCTTAGGATAGGGGATAAGTTGTTCACCACTGAGTCACCACTGGACTACTCCTTTAACTTAATGTCAGATCAGATCATTTCAAGTCAATTGCAGTCCTGGACTTAGTCAAAATCTCAGGAGATGCTAGAATCAATGACTCAGTTTAATAGTGTAACCGTGAAATAATGGATCACAGGATACACTTTGCAACAATGTACTTTGAAACAAAATGGCAATGGAGTAACAAAGTGACGGCACAGTGTCCGAAAGATAGCAGCGATGATGATATTGGAAGTAGCAGCGGTAAGGGCACAGTGCAACGTACCTATTGTCCTGTTTAGCGGACAACTGAGCAAAAATGTAGCAGCACAGTAACGTAATCAGTTCAGGTGATAATACCGTTAGAGTCTCGGTGCACAGCACCACTCACTCTCCTGCGGAGACCTGTACGGCAGGCTGGCACAGCAGCTTCCAGCGCCAGTATATAGCGATGCTTGTAAGGAGCGGTGTCCGTCTGTACTTCGGTCAGGGTGAGTGGCGTCTCCGGAGGTTGAAGGTGTCCTGGACTGGCACGGAAGAGCGTCCGGCCTCGTGGAGGTGATTCCAGGAGCTTGGCCGTCCGGGGCTGTGGATGGTTAGCAGGAGCTGGTGCATGTGAATGGAGCGCTAGGCAGCACGTGTGCAGCAGTGGTCCCGATTTGTAGGGGCTCCAGCGGTTGCAATTTGAAGATAGAGATTTGCAGATATGAACTTATAAAAGTGATATACACTTGATAGTAAGGTGCTAAGGGTGAGCTAGATGCGTTTCAAGGCCGCAGGCCTTTTCTTCAGTAGCGACAAGTATACTGATCTATAAACTTTCCATTATTTCACGGTAGCGACAAGTGATTAGGTGCTATTGATTCATTTTATTTTTGTCATATTTTTGTCACTATATTTATTGTATTTATACTTCTCACTCATGTGAGGACCCTGCTGAGTGAGTGGTCATCATATTGCATATTTTTATTCTATTTTATTTAATTATTTAATAAATTACATCATTGGATCCTCAATCTTCACTTTATCTTTATACTGTATCCCTGTATGCTCTTGAGGACTGGTTCATATAAATAATCTTTATTTATATAGTGTTAATATATATTTTATTAGGCCTTTGGGTGAAGGTATCACCTTTAACCTCGAGTATATTCCCCCTTATATCCTAAGTGAGCTACACAATTCTTTTTTAGATCTGTAAATTACTTCTATTAAAAAATCTTAATCCTTCCAATAAGTATCAGCTGCTGAAGTTGGGTTGTTCTTTTCTGTCTGGCAACAGTGCTCTCTGCTGACATATCTGCTTGTCTCGGGAACTGCACAAAGTAGAAGAGGTTTTCTATGGGGCATTTACTTCTACTCTGGACAGTTCCTGAGACAGGTGTCATTAGAGAGCGCTTCGACAGAAAAGAACAACTCAACTTCAGCAGCTCATAAGTACTGAAAGGATTAAGATTTTTTAATAGAAGTAATTTACAAATCTGTTTAACTTTCTGGAGCCAGTTGATATATAAAAAAAAGTTTTTTCCTGGATAACCCCTTTAACTTTCCTTCCTGCTGTAGGGCTTATAATATGGCTTTGGGAGCAACACATTTTAGAAATGTTTTGTACATTTTTGTAAACCGCAATATTTTGTACATTTTAGCAATATGTTAGACATGAAAACACAGATCGAACATATATTTGAAATTGAAGATTTTAAGAATGTTTGAACTGTGGGCTAAGGACAATGCTGAATAATAGTACGAACCTTAAGACAAAACTGTTTATATTGATGAACTGCAAAAGAGGAAATTACATTTATTTTGGAATTAAAGGAGTGTCACTGTTTATTAAATAAAGCTATCTCTTTATATAATTAAGAAAAATATATAATTTTCTAATATATTTTTTGTATTAACTCCTCAAGTTTTCCAAAATCTTGTAGTCACTGAATGAAAAATGCCACTGTATGATCTTTGTTATAAAACACAACTTTGTATAAGACACCACTGTACTGCAATGGCAGAAAATCTGCAGCATGTCCATATTGAAGTCCAGAGAGAAAAAACTGCATGCATATGTGTGGGTATTATGCAAATTAAGAAAACAATCAGACCGGCATTTTTACATGCATTCAGTATAATCTTGAGTCTGTTGTTTTTTGGACAATGTATTATGGGGGCACACTTCTTAATTTATCAATCACTGCAGTGGCTGCCCTGTGCGTGGTGCTTTGAAATCTATGATAGCTCTCTAGTGCAGTGTTTCCCAACCCAGTCCTCAAGGCACACCAACAGTCCAGGATTTTAATTTTTCCCTGTTCTATTCCAATGGAAAAGAAAAGAGGAAAGGCGCTCCCTGTGTAGTAAAGCCAGCACGAGGGTGGGGAGAAGGAAAACTGAAATATCCGTGCTCACCCTGCTGAGTTGTGTGAGGACATACACAACTATGCTGAATGCATGTGATTTAAGGATCACAATCCTGTTGTCTGCAGCCTTCCTGGAGAATATGTGGAATAGAACAAGACTTCAAAGAAAAAACAGGATTTTCGGCGCTGACCATAGAGAAGGTATCAGAGCCCAGGTAAGAGAAGGAGGTTTATTAGCAACGTGTTTCACCGTGCTTGCGCGGCTTCATCAGGCTTAACACACGGCAGTTGTACCAGGGTTATATACCCACACGGGATTAACCCATGGAGTGCATAATTAAAATATATTACAAACCATAACAAATGGACAATATAAAATGTATAAATAACAATGATCATACATTTACATTTATAACACTCAGCACTGATCATAATAAAATATTATATTAATTACAACCATAAAAATCACAAGACATACAAAAACAATAATAATAATAATAAATCCAATAACCGCATGGTGTGGGTTAGGTGATAAATCTAGACTGAGAATAAGGTTCCAACAGGGCGTATCCAATTTATCCCGATGGTTTATAAAGTGAGCTGCATGATTTGCACAGGGAACATCAGACAGGGGAAAAAACATTTTTATAGGAGTCAACAAGGAAACATAAACAGGCCAAAAAAACGCACAGTATGAACAAGTTCCCAAAAGTAAAATTCATTGTATCCAATTTTAATTCTGGTTTTACGGTAAGCTCCTTCTCTTACCTGGGCTCCGATACCTTCTCTATGGTCAGCGCCGAAAATCCTGTTTTTTCTTTGAAGTCTTGTTCTATTCCAATGGAGTAACTGAAAAAACACGGAATGTTGGTGTGCCTTGAGGACTGGGTTGGGAAACACTGCTCTACTGTATATTGTGGTAAGTTCAGCATGTGCAGTGGACACACCCCCTTTTACAATAAGCCAGACCCACTTCCCTTGAGTCGCGTGACCGGCGTCAAACAGCAAAAAGTTACAATTGCGACTTCTATACCAAACTGTAATCAGTGAAACATAATGAATTTTGTAAACTTATTGCAGATTGTGATGTCCCCATTGAAGTCAATTAGGATAAATCTGTAATAAGTAACCGTATTTCCGACATTAAAATTGATATGCTGCGGCTTTGAAATCCACACTGCAGGTCCGTTTACACAGAGGTTTTGTCAGGATTTTTTCAGCAGCATGTGGATGATTTTTTTTTTAATATACAAAGAAAAAGCTTTTTTTGCTGATACTGGAAAATCCCTGTGAAGCTGTGATAACATTGCACTGAGGCCTCTATCACAGATTTTATTGTATTTAAAAAGATAAATACTGTTCAGCATTATTTTTTCCATCAAGATAACAAAAACCTCAGTAGAACCCAATAGATCCCATTATATGTCAAAAAGGTTCATCAGGCCCTGTTGATGGATGCATTGTGGCTTCAGTTTTAGGGTACATTCCCACACGGCGTATTTTGCTGCGTATTTGGTGCTGCGTATTTTCCTACCCATTGACTTCAACAGAGAAAATAAAATATGCAGCAGCAAATACGCCGTGTGGGAATGTACCCTTAAACTGAATAAGTTATATAATACTCAGATTGGGCTAGTTATAGAGTATGCTCTCTTTCAAAGATTTCTTTTCATATGAGAATCTGTTTTCCTACATTAGGTTGTGTCTTCCATTACAACCCATTTTTTTTATTCTCTAAATGTATAGTGCATTTTTAATGTTGAAATCTTGGGATCTTGTGCTCCCATAAAACAAAATATCAAATCCCCCTCGATCTGCATTCTATACCCTATCATGAGAATGTGAAAACTGAAAAACTAAAATTTTGAATGGACATAACTATTCAGACCCTTTGATATGACACTTACATTTTAGCTCTGGGGTCTCCCATTTCCCTTGATCATCTCTGAGATGTGTTTTCACCGTGATTGGAGTCACCTGGGGTAAATTCAATTGATTGGACGTTATTTGGAAAGACACAGCCCTGTCCACATAAGGTCTCACATACATATCAGAGCTAACACCAAGCCATGAGGTAGAAAGAACTGTCTTTACAGCTCAAAGACGTGTGAAGGCACAGATCTGGAAAAGGGTACAATAAATGTCTGCAGCAATGAAAGTTCTCAAGAGCACATTGGCCTCCACAATTGTTAAATGGAAGATGCTTGAAACAACCAGGACTCTTCCTAGAGCTGGCCGCCCCTCCTAACAAAGGAAGTCTGGGAGAAAGGCCTTGGTATGAAAGATGACATAAAACCCAACGGCACCAAACATTCTGTGTGTAGATGGGAAAAATGACACATAAAAGAAGGCGGAAAAGACACATGAAAGCCTGGCACCAAACATCCTGTGTGTAGATGGGAAAAATGACATATAAAAGAAGGCGGAAAAGACACATGA
This sequence comes from Hyla sarda, assembly GCF_029499605.1. NCBI lineage: Eukaryota > Metazoa > Chordata > Amphibia > Anura > Hylidae > Hyla > Hyla sarda. The sequence continues at coordinate 164,299,370 of NC_079196.1, read as the reverse complement.
AAGCCTGGCACCAAACATCCTGTGTGTAGATGGGAAAAATGACATATAAAAGAAGGCGGAAAAGACACATGAAAGCCTGGAGTTTGCAATAAAGCACATAAAAGACTCTTAGACTGTAATAAACAAGATTCTCTGGTCTGATGAAACCAAGATTTAACTTTTTGGCCTCATTCCTAAGCTTCATGTCTGGAGGAAACCAGGCACTGCTCTTCACCAACTCAATACCATGTTGTGGGGGTGTTTTTTTAGCAGCTGGGACACAGGAAGTCTGGTCAGGGTTCTCCACTGGAAAATATATACATTTTTAAATCAACTGGTGCCAGAAAGGTAAACTGATTTGTAAATTATTTCTATTGAAAAATCTTAACCCTTCCAGTACTTTGCTGTATGCTCCAGAGGAAGTTGAGTTGTTCTTCCCAGTCTCAGCACAGTATTCTCCGCTGACACATCTGTTCATGTCAGGAACTGTCCAGAGTAGGAGCAAATCCCCATAGCAAACCTCTCTTGTTCTGGACAGTTCCTGTCATGGACAGAGGTGTCAGCAAAGAGCACTGTGGTCAGACTGAAAAGAACTTCCGAACTTCCGCTGTAGTATAAAGCAGCTGATAAGTACTGAAAGGGTTAAGATTTTTTACCCCTTGCCGCAAAACGCCGTTTATAAACGTTCAGGCAGATGTCTGGTATTAACTCTTTAGACGTGGCAATCAAAGTTGATCGCTGCGTCTGAAGTGAAAGTTAAAGCTTCCTGGCAGCTCATTTGGGCTGATCGGGACCATCACGGTAAAATTGCGATGTCCCAATCAGCTAGGACGCATCAGGAGGGTGCCTTATCTGCCTCCTGTGCGTCCGATCGGTGATTGATTGCTCCAAGCCTGAAATCCAAGATTGAGCAATCAACCGCCGATAACACTGATCAATGCATTGCAATGCAATGGCATTGATCAGTGTATTGAATCAATGTACTGCATGTTATAGTCCCCTATGGGGCTATAACATTGCAAAAAAAAAGTTAAGATGATTTATCCCCTTCCCTAATAAAAGTTTGAATCACCCCCCTTTTCCCCCCCCCAAAAAAACACAGTTTAAATAAAAATAAACATATGTGGTATCGCCGCGTGCTTAAATGTCTGAACTATAAAAATATATTGTTAATTAAACCGCACGGTCAATGGCGTACACGCAAAAAAATTCCAAAGCGTATTTTTGGTCACATTTTTTTACATAAAGTCCATAAAGATCATAAAGTCCAATCAAAACAAAAATGGTACCGATAAAACCTTCAGATCATGGCACAAAAATGGGGCCCTCATACCACCCTGTACATGGAAAAATAAAAAAGTTATAGGGGTCAGAAGATGACACTTTTAAACATATAAATTTTTCTGCATGTAGTTATGATTTTTTTCAGAAGTACCACAAAATCAAACCTATATAAGTAGGGTATCATTTTAAATGTATGGACCTACAGAATAAAGAGAAGGTGTTCTTTTTACCAAAAACTGTACTGCATAGAAACAGAAGCCCCCAAAATTTACAAAATGGCGTTTTTTCTGCCATTTTGTCGCACAATGATTTTTTTTCCATTTTGCTGTAAATTTTTGGCGCAAAAATAAGCCATTATATGGATTTTTAGGTGCAAAATTGAAAGGGTTATGAATTTTGAAAGGTAAGGAGGATAAAACGAAAGTGCAAAAACGAAAGAACGCTGAGTCCTTAAGGGGTTAATAGAAGTAATTTACAAATCTGTTTAACTTTCTAGTACCAGTTGATTTGAAAAAATAAATTGTTTTCCACCAGAGTACCCCTTTAAAGTGTACCTGTCGCCAACAAAAATGTTTGATATAATGTAGATAATACCATTATATGCATATTTGTAATATACATTGATTAAAAAATGTGTATATTTTTGGGTGAAAAAATGCTGCCCCTGCAGCTATTGTCTGTGTGTCTGTGAGGAGTCCAAATACAGAAAGTGAGGGCAGGAGAAGCAAGGCTTTGTGCAGGCTCCTGGCTTGCCAATGATCCTGCTGTGTGAGTCGGGGACATGTTATAGAGCCTCAGTGCACAGAGCCCTGCTTGTCCACCCTCACTTCCTGTATTTGGACTCCTCATAGAGACACAAAAACAATAGCTGTAGGGACAAAAATATACAAATTTCTTAACCAATGTTTATTACAAATATACATATAATGGTATCTACATTATATAAAAAGTTTTTGTTGACGACAGGTACACTTTAAGGGAAAGCTGAATTGAGCAAAGTACAGAGATATTGTTAAAGGGGTATTCCAGGAAAAAACTTTTATTTGTATATCAACTGGCTCCAGAAAGTTAAACAGATTTGTAAATTACTTCTATTAAGAAATCTTAATCCTTTCAGTACTTATGAGCTTCTGAAGTTAAGGTTGTTCTTTTCTGTATAAGTGCTCTCTGATGACACGTGTCTCGGGAACCGGCCAGTTTAGAAGAGGTTTGCTATGGGGATTTGCTTCTAAACTGGCCGGTTCCCAAGACACGTGTCATCAGAGAGCACTAAGACAGAAAAGAACAACCTTAACTTCAGAGGCTCATAAGTACTGAAAGGATTAAGATTTTTTTTATAGAAGTAATTTACAAATCTGTTTAACTTTCTGGAGCCAGTTGAGATATATATATATATATATATAAGTTTTTTCCTGGAATACCCCTTTAATGTTAACCTGATTCAGGGTGCTCTGGACTTTAAACTGGGTCGGAGGTTCAACTTCCAACAAGACAAACCACACGGCCAAGTCAACACAGAAGTTGCTTAGGGACAGCTCTGTCAATGTCCTTGAGTGGCCCCAGCAGCTTTGCCACAGGTCTTCAATAATATTTGCTGATGTTTTGCTTCCAGGTATCGTGATATCTAGGTTATAAAGTGGACATGGCCTGAATATTATTGTTATTTAATTATTATAATCACCAAATATAAAGCCCCTTATTGTCTCTAATTACCAATAATTTGTGCCTTCTTTCCCACAATGCCACAGATGATTCATATCATTTCATTACTCTGACAATGGCATAGGAGTACAGACAGAATGCCAATTAATGAAGTTGTCTGCGCTGTCTTGTTTAATTTGCCATCTTTACTGAATTGCAAATCTCATTTATTACCAGCTCTGCTTTACATGTACCAAGCACACCACCTGGTGGTGATTCAAAGACACGTCTGTGGGCAGTGTACTTATATATTGTTTATTCTATAGTTTTATAGCTGGCAACTAATCTCTTACCAACTCTTATATTAACCCCTTCAGGTCTAGGCCAATTTTGGCCTTAAGGACAAATGTCCATTTTCCATCTGACCATTTCCAATGTATGTTGTAATAACTTTGGGCCACAATAACATTAACCAAGTGATTCTGAGATTGTTTTTTCATGACACATTAAACTAAAAGTAAGTGTTACATTTTGGACAATAACATTCAATGTTTTTTGTTGTTTTTTTTTTTTTTTTGTGGGAAAAATAGTCATTTTTCTAAATTCCAAATTCCCTTCTTGTAAGAAAGGTAATCCATGCTACATCAATTGGCTTTTAATTCACATTACTATATGTCTACTTTATGTTGGCATAATTTGTTAAATGTCCTTAAACTTTTGCAGGACATTAGACGTTTAGCATTTTTTTATTTATTTATTTATTTTTAAGAAAATTTAAAAATCTGATTTTGTTTTGTTAGAGGTGGAATAAAAAAATCTGCAGTGAAATAAACATATCCCCTCTGACACGCCCCCTCCATGTATTTCTGTGGGAGAGGCGGCAATGCAATGCTCCCACTGAGGTCGATGACACGTGCATTAGCCGGCACACAGCGCGGCAATGCCGGGGCCCCGAATAGGGGATAAGTTTATTTCAGTGCAGATCTCCTTTAAGGAGCCTGTTTGTTAGAAAAGCCCATGGATTACCCAGTTTTAAAAACTGCAGTCCTAAAAATATTCAAAATGATTATATCGATGACCATGTCTTAGAGGGTAATCTTACTGTATGACCGTTCTATGTACTGATTTATTGTGTACCCAAACAATGATTCTTGCCCTCTTTTCCTTTAGTACATTTTGTATGTTCAATAAAAAAATAAGTTATTAAAAAATGGATTAAAATGAAATATATGCAAAGAAAAAACTTTTCATTTCCAGGTTTTGATAAACCCCCCAAATGTCTTGTCTGGATTATGTTTATATAAATGCCTTTTAAAGTGTGTTGAAGACCTTCTGCAGCTGCCGTAAGTGACAGCCTTGATGAACGTTTTCAGATGCTTTGACAATCAGAGTACACCTTCAAAATCTGTTCAGCTGACAATCTTTTGATGCTTTGGCAGTTGAAAGGGTTATCTGGCGGAAGGTTAGAGCCATGCTCATTCTACAGCATCTAAAAAAAAACTCTACTCACCACCAGCGCTCCTGTGGTGCCTCCTGTGTCCTGCTTTGGTCCCCGGCTATGCTGCTCTTCCTGTGCTACAGCGTGAAAGTTGAGCATGGAGTGACATTGTAGCCCAGTGTGTCATACTGCCAATTACTGGCTGCTACCGCTATGATGTAATGAAAGAGGTTTATTTAAACCCTTAAGGACCAAGCCCATTTTAACCTTAAAGGGGTATTCCAGGCAAAAACTTTTTTTTATATATATCAACTGGCTCCGGAAAGTTAAACAAATTTGTAAATTGTGGTGCTGTGCGGCTTCCGTTGCTGCCGTGGCGCCGTGTCTGTGGGGGGGGGGTGCGACCCATAGACCGGTTTGAGTGGCATTGGGGCCGCTCTGCCAGTGGGTCTTTCCCCCCCCCCTATGGGCACTGGTGTCGCGGCGGTGGTAGTCGCCGCCCAGTGCTGCGCCATTTTATGCTAGGGACATTAGGGACCCACTCTAAATAGGTGGCCTTGACGTGGCAAGTAGGCTTGTACTTTTTGATCAAAAATGTATACTAACAACCTGTTAGTTTTTAATATTATGCTGAGAAGCAATCAGATCATTATACAAGATTGTAGATGTGCACCATGTCTGTTTCTGCTACCTGAATTCAGATTTGTAAATTACTTCTATTAAAAAATCTTAATCCTTCAAATAGTTATTAGCTTCTGAAGTTTTCTGTCTAACTGCTCAATGATGATGTCACGTCCCGGGAGCTGTGCATGATGGGAAAATATCCCCATAGGAGCTGCACAGCTCCCGGAAAGCTAATAACTATTGGAAGGATTAAGATTTTTTAATTGAAGTAATTTACAAATCTGTTTAACTTTCTGGCACCAGTTGATTTAAAAAAAATGTTTTCAAGGGAAGTACCCCTTTAAGGACCAGGCCAATTTTATTTTTGCTATTTCGTTTTTTCCACCTCGCTTTCTAAAATCCATAACTCTTTTATATTTCCATCTACAGACCCATATAAGAGCTTGTTTTTTGTGTGACCAATTGTACTTTGTAATGAAAACTCTCATTTTATCCTAAAATGTACGGCGAACCCCAAAAAAATATTTTCTTAGGGAGGAAATTTAAATGAAAACCACAAATTTGGCCCTAAAACACTGACCTTGGAAAGAATGATCATCAAGTGGGTTTTGAAGCTATCTTCTATTTAGGATACATATATATATATATAAAAATTACAACTCCCCAACCACTGACTGTCTGAAATTCCTGGTTCTAGTGTAGCCTAAAATGGTAAAGCAAAAAATATTCCTTGACAGCCAAGTAGGTTCTACCATAGGTATCCTCCTTATGTAAATGATTCAGTAGCAATGATCGTACAAGCTAATTGTCTGTCTAAATGGAGACATAGACTGTTGCTGAACCCTTAGCTGTGAATGCAAAGTACTTGCCTCACTTTCAAGAATATTGCTTGGTAACCAGAAATTAAAGGGGTACTCCACTGGAAAACATTTTTTTTTTTAAATCAACTGTTTCAGAAAGTTAAACAACTTTATAAATCACTTCTATTTAAAAATCTTAATCCTTCCAGTACTTATCAGCTGCTGTATGTTCCAGAGGAAGTTATTTTCTTTTTTAATTTCCTTTCTGTCTGACCACAGTGCTCTCTGCTGACACCTATGTCCATTTTAAAAACTGTCCAAAGTACAAGCAAATCCCCATAGCAAACCTATCATGCTCTGAACAGTTCCTAAAATGGACAGAGGTGTCAGCAGAGAGCACTGTGGTCAGACAGAAAGGAAATTAAAAATGAAAATAACTTCCTCTGGAACATGCAGCAGCTGATAAGTACTGAGAAGATTAAGATTTTAAAATAGAAGTCTTTTAAAAATCTGTTTAACATTCTGGCACCAGTTAATTAAAAAAAAAAAATGTTTTCCAGTGGAGTACCCCTTTAATTTCTGTGAGGCAGTGGTCAGATTACAACCACATGATACTAAACATATTACATAATGTAGGACTCTAATCTTTACATGCTCTCTTTCTCTCTCTCTGTCTTTAGATGACGAGAACTGTATTTATTCTAACAAACTCTAGACATAACAATCCATATATAAGTATAATACACAGTAAAAACTTTCTACGTAATAGAAATTTACTTTTAACCAGGCTTTTGTCGAAAAGTAGATCTGGCTCGTAGGTAGGACACAAATTACATATTTTTCACAGAATAGTGACACTAAAAAAACAAAAATAATAAACAACAGTTTGAACCCCATTTCGAACCATAAATAGATTTTATATAAAAATGTGTACAATGAAGTCTGTTCCCTTCAATAGTTAAGACAGGCTCAACCACAACTACAGTTCACTGGCCGTGCATGGCTGGTTTAGATTCTGTCCAAACTCCAGATCAGCCAGTGTTTTTGGCCAGGACACATAATGATCTAACATGGTAAATAATTTTTGTGAGTGCTTATTTACTGTTTGGGGAGATTTATCAAAACCTGTGTAAAGGAAAAGTTTACCTGTTACCCAATCAGATTGTTTCTTTTATTTTTCAGAGGCCTTTTAATAATGAAAAAAAGCAATGTTGCTTTGGGCAACTGCACCACTTTTCCTCTACACAGGTTTTGATAAATCTCCCCCATAGTATATTCATTTAATACTAAATATGATCCTAACTGCATGATTGATACTGTGGATTTCGGTTAGGAATTGGAAATTTTCCTATCCTAGGTGACTGAAAATTTGGATTTTATTAAAGACAAGACGCGAGTATTATCCTATTAAACTTCTTTACTGAAACTCAGCAGCAAATAGATACTTTGTGTAATCAAGAAAAAAAACTTTTTTTAAACAAATAAAGTGTATATGAACGTGCAACCTAGATTGATGTCCCATAACATTAGCCAATCAGGTAGCATCACAGGTGATATAGGTTACCGACTCCCAGGTATAATCCTTCTTCTTTGCGATGCATCATCAAACGGGAAGATCAACAGGAACTCAACAGGTGAAGGAGATGAGAGATAGATGGAGGATTAAGGAACATAACGTCCATGAAGTCTTTTCAAAACTGGCACTGAAGGGTGAATGGAAATCACTGTGGAGCTGTGGAACAATTAGAGAAAGAAATAGATTATAGGGATGGGTCCAGGGAGGGATAATACTCGCGCATTGTCTTTAATAAAATCCAAATTTTCTGTCACCTAGGATAGGAAAATTTCCAATTTTAAGGGAAGACAAGACGCTTTGTATTATGCTAGATTAAAGCTAATCGTATGAATATAGAATCTAAAATATATAAATTAACTAAATACTAATATCAAGTTACAATAATAACATAGAAACATGAGATTCTGGTCTAAAATTAAAGGTTTTGAAAGTTGAATCGGAAGACCAATTGGCTGCTTTCAGTAATTCTGAAAGGGAAGCACCAGATTGAAAAAGTTTGGTTGAAACTACACTTCTAGTAGAATGGAGAGTACATTTTGAGATATCAATACCAGCTAGATGCATAGTTTGTTTAACCCATCCTTTTGCAAACCACACGGGAGCGTGTGGTTTGCAAAAGAAGAATAATAATTGAGAAGAAGAGGGAGTCCTAAGAGGTTCGGTTCTGGATTCATAAGATCGAAGACAACGGACAACACAAAGTTTCTCATGATGAGGAAAGGAAGGGTAAAAAACTGAATGAAGGTTTGTTTTGGTATGTCGATGGATAGAAAAAACAACACCCTGAGGTGTAAATTGTCTGCGAGAAATGTCCAATGATTTGACGTCTGAGACCCTTTTGACCGAAATAAGGCATAAAAGTGTAGTAAGTTTGAAGGAAAGAAACTTCAATGGTAAATAATCATTATCTTCCCAGGAAATGAACATGTCTAGTACAATATCAACATTCCATGTGGAAGTGTATTTAGGTAAGGGGGGGGGGTCTACGGAAACAAATACCTTTAAGTAGTTGACAGACTAAAGGATGTCTACCAACAGGAATGGCATCTATGGGAAGGTGTTTAGAGGAGATTGTTGAACGATAAAGGTTAATGGTTCTGTAGGCTTTACCAGCATCAAAAGAAGCTGACAAGAAATATAAGATGTGAGATATAGATGCTCGTAAGGGTTTCAAATGTCATTGATCACACCAATGAGACCAAAGTCCCCAGGCTGATCTGTAAGCTGATTTGGTACCCGAGGCCCATGCATCTGAGAGGATGTCCTGAGTTGATTTTGAAAATTGGAGGTCAGATCTTGGCGACCTGAAATCAACCAAGCGACTAGAAGTAGTTGCCCAACAGTATCAGAGGGTGACAATTCCCTTGAGGATCTAGGAGGAGATCCTGAGTGGAGGGAAGAAGACGAGGAAAGTCTATGAGGAGATGTAAAATTTGGGGAAACCACGATTGAGTTGGCCACAACGGAGTGATGAGAACCAGAGTGGATTTCTGAATCGAAGTTTGGAACAGGACCCGAGGAATTAGATTGAATGGAGGAAATGTTTATAGTGTCTTCTGAGGCCAGAATTGTAGGAGGGCGTCCACCCCCAGAGCTTCTGGGTCCTGACGCCAACTGAAAAGTAGAGGTAATTGAGTGTTGAGGCGGCAAGCAAAAAGGTCCAGATGATGGGGACCCCATAAAGAATTGATTGACTGAAAAATTGGAATATGAAGTTTCCAATCGCTGGAATCCGTAAGGTAGCGAGAGTACCAATCCGCCACTGAATTGGAAATTCCCGGAAGGTATTCCGCTTTCAGAACGACATTCCTCTCCAGACAGAAATGACAAAAATCTTTTACAAAGATTACAAATGATTGATTTATTGGACAGCGGAAATGTTGTTAATGCGAAGGAGGATACAACAATGGGAGGAATTTTTTGCAAAACTTTTTAAGGCAAAAAATCCCGCTAGTAATTCCAGACAATTTATGTGTAGGTGGGATTCTGATGGGGACCATTTCCCCCCAGTAGAAAGAGAACCGCAGTGAGCTCCCCACCTGGAAAGACTTGCATCCAATTCTATGATGATGTCTGGATGGAAGATCGCCTTCCCGTTCCAGGATTCTATGAGCGAGCCACCAAAGGAGTTTTTCTTTGGCTTCTAAAGATAGGGGAATTTCGTCGGAATAACCGAGACCTTGTCTTAAGTGCCGAATCTTTAGGCGTTGGAGAGCTCTGTAATGAAGAGGAGCTGGGAAAATGGCTTGAATGGAGGCTGATATTATATCTTTGTGGAGAACTTGTCGGATTTCTTTCTGAATGGTTTTCAGTCTTCTTGGGGGAAGGCCTAAAGTGGTCAACTGAGTGTTGATCATGAAGCCCAAAATTTCTAGATCCTGAGATGAAACTAGAACTGATTTCTTGAAATTTATGAGAAAACCCAGATGTGTCAGAAGAGATAATGTCCAGTTCATGTGGAGCAAAAGTAACTCTTTTGATTGGGCCATAAGGAGAATATCGTCGAGATAAATGATAAGACTAGAGATAGGCGAACTTTTCAAAAATTCGATTCGGCCGATTCGCCGAATTTTCCGATAAAGTTTGTTTCCATCCGAATTTTCCCATGGCAAATCTATATTAAAAAAGGCTATTTCTAGCCTACATACAGCCTCTATAAGGGGTATAGAACACTTTGCTGTGTTCTAAAACGCATATGGAGTGTGCTGGGTTAGTGAAATAATACTGTTATTCAGAATAACATGCAGATTACTGACATCGCTCTTAGAATCACTGCCGCACAGCAGCATAATGACAGAGCCTGGTGGTGACATCAGTGTCAGGAGACCATATAGTGACTGAATGACACAGCGTGGAGGTGTTGGCAGCATGAGGACACCATATAGTGGCTGAAGGACACAGCAAGGAGGTGTTGGCAGCATGAGGAGACCATATAGTGGCTGAATGGCACAGTGTGGAGGTGTTGGCAGCATGAGGACACCATATAGTGGCTGAATGACACAGCATGGAGGTGTTGGCAGCATGAGGAGACCATGTAGTGGATGAATGGCACAGCCCGAAGTTGCCAGCAGCATGAGTAGGCACCAGGCCTTCACAATCCTTAAGATTAAAAGATGAATTAAGAAATTTAAACCGAAGATTTTGGATAGTGGGTGCTACCTATGAGAAAATTTTAAATTCCCAGACCCAGGCCCAACAGCGGCATCAGTATCCCATATATTGCCTGAGTGACACAGCTTGGAGTTGGCTGATGCACGAGTACACACCAGGGCTTCACAATCCCCCCCAAAAAAACACCACAATTTTAGACATTTTTGGAAACGATTTTGGATAGCGGGTGCTACCTATGAGAAAATTTGAAGTTACCAGACCCAGGCCCAGCAACGGCAGCAGTAACCCATATATTGCCTGAATTACACAGCCTGGAGTTGGCTGATGCACAAGTACACACCAGGGCTTCACAATCCCCCCCAAAAATGACCACAATTTTAGAAACTTTTGAAAAAAGATTTTGGATAGCGGGTGCTACCTATGAGACAATTTGAAATTACCAGACCCAGGCCCCACAGCGGCATCAGTAACCCATATATTGCCTGAATGACACAGCCTGGAGTTGGTGAATGCACGAATTCACACCAGGGCTTCACATTCACCCCCAAAAAACACCACAATTTTAGACATTTTTGAAAAAGATTTTGGATAACGGGTGCTACCCATGAGAAAATTGGAAATTCCCAGACCCAGGCCCAGCAGCGCCATCATTTTTTGTTTTGAAATTTAAAACAACCTTTGCGTGTCCCGGACCCTAGCGTGTTGGTACGAAGGACCAAATCCAACAAGCCCCACAGGACTCATGTAGCCGTGAGATTTAGGCGCAATGTCTCCATTGCCCTGACCGGCCATTATTTCCAAGACTTCTCGCCAAGGCAAACCATGTGAAGAACAATGTGACACCGCCGTGACCTGCACACATGGTATGCTGATGGGCCACTGAGACTCGTCCGGGCAGTGGAGGCTTAAGACACAGTGGAGGATGTGGAGGCGGAGTAGCACACTGTCGCAGGACCAACGGGCTGACAGAGTGTAGCACGAAGCAGCATTGAGTACACACCAGGGCTTCAGAATCCCAAAGAAAAAACAAACATTTTTAAAATAATTTTAAGAATATTTAGGACAGCGGGTGCTACCTATATATTGCCTGAATGACACAGCCTGGAGTTGGCTAGTACACACTAGGGCTTCACAATTTTTTAAAAAAAATACAACAATTGTAGAAATTTATGAAGAAGACTTTTGGATAGCGGGTGCTACCTATAAGAAAATTTTTAATTCCCAGACCCAGGCCCAGCAGCGCCATCAAGTAAACCATATATTGCCTGAATGACACAGGCTGGAGTTGGCTGATGCATGAGTACGCACCAAAGCTTCACAATCCCTAATAAAAGTGACAAACATTTTTGACTAAAAATGTTAACGAAAATTTAGGACAGCGAGTGCACTCTATATATTACCAGAATGACGCAGCCTGGAGTTGACTGCAGCATGAGGAGACCATTGAAATGTGTGATTTTTTTTTTATTTAAATCAAAATTTGTGTCCCGGACCCCGCCGTGTGGGTACAAAGGACCTAATCTAACAAGCACCCACAGGGCTCATGTGGCCGTAAGATGTAGGCGCAACGTCTCCATAGCCCTGACCGGACATTTTTGGTTTTTGTACCTTTGTTTAAGAACAAGCGCATATCCAAGAGTCCAGAAGACTCTATAACGCAGGACGGTGGACCACCAAAAGACATTCTTCTATAAAATAATTTTTTATGAAATAAAGAAGCAGAGTTCATCCCTCTGCATATTTTTTGGGGAAAATTTTATTTAAAAAATCACACGCAACAATCGTTCAATGGTGTAATGGTTATTATTGTGGAAAATTCAAGTTTATTACTGTGATAATTATCAGAAAATTTGAAAAAAACACTACCCAAGAGTGTTTAATAACCCCATACATTGAACCATAAATGTTGAAATTTAAATTAAGCATGTATGTATGTATTTCAAAAATCCTAAAATTAAAGGCCCAAGCCCAGAGGCATCATGATGTCAAGTAGTTCCTGAAAGACACAGGAGCAGTCAGGAGTAGGCATCAGCAGTACCCAAGAGGCTTTAATAACCCCTTACATTGCACGATCACTCGCGAGATCGAGCAATAACAGGTGTGTTATGCCCTCAGATGTCTGGGGCTGCACGCGCACTACACTGAACGGACCAGCGTGTGTCTATCTTTCACGGACAGGTGCGGGTTACCCGCTGAACCCCGTTCGCGAGAGGGATCAGGGATTGCAATTATTTGCCAGGAAAGAAGAATCACAACTAAGCGCGGGTCATAAGCTCGGGTTCATTAAGTCCCTGCCCTTTGTACACACCGCATGTCTCTACTACCGATTGAATGGTTTAGTGAGGTCCTTGGATCGGCCCCGGCGGGGTAGGAGAAGGCCCTAGCAGAGCGCCGAGAATTTAAAGATCATAGTTGAAATTTGCATTAAGCATGTATTAGCTACTGCTAAACTTCCAAAAATTGAAGGCCCAAGGCCTGAGGCATCAGGGAGGCAATTATTTCCTAAAAGACACAGAATGAGTCAGGAGCAGTACCCAAGAGGGTTTCATAACCAACCCCTTACATTTAAAGATCAATGTTGAAATTTGCATTAAGCATATATTTAGCTACTGCTAAACATCCAAAAATTAAAGGCCCAAGGCCAGAAGCATCAGTGAGGCAAGTAGTTCCTGAAAGACACAGAATGAGTATGGAGCAGGCATTCGCAGTACCCAAGAGGGTTTCATAACCCCTTACATTTAAAGATCAATGTTGACATTTGCATTAAGCATATATTTAGCTACTGCTAAACATTCAAAAAATGAAAGCCCAAGGCTAGAAGCATCAGTGAGGCAAGTAGTTCCTGAAAGACACAGGATGAGCCAGGAGCAGGCAATAGCAGTACCAAAGAGGGTTTCATAACCCTAATTGATAACCCAAGAGGGTTTCATAACCAACCATAATTGGGAAATGTTGGTGTAGCAGCATGGTCAATCTACTTTGAGGCATCTGGCATTGGTGGCTGGAAATCCTGGCTGATCCATCCCTGATTCATCTTGACAAACGTTAGTCTCTCCACATTTTTAGTGGACAGACAAGTTCGCCTTGGGGTGACTATGGCCCAGGCCGCACTAAACACCTGCTCTGATGGCACACTACTGGCCGGGCAGGACAGCTTTTCCAGGGCAAACTCTGCTAGTTGTGGCCATAAATCAAGTTTGGCTGCCCAGAAGTCCATCGGATCTTCAATGGTTGTTGGCATAGCCATGTCAAGGTATGCCACCACCTGCTGGTTCAGGTCCTGCTCCAGGTGTACCTGCTGCTGATGAGTTGCTTCACTATGCAGGTGAAGAAAGCTACTCATCAGCGACTGTAGACTCAGGCTGCTGCTGATTGAGCTGGTACTGCTCCTGCCACCATGGCAGTAGAAGGTGAACGCAGAGGGCCCCCCGAATCAGACCTGCGAGTGGATGGACAATGTGGCCAATAGGCATCAGCCAACTGACTACATAGAATCTCACTGTAGTAGGTCAGTTTGTCCTCCCTCTCAGTGGGTGTAAAAAAGGCCCCCATTTTGGGACGGTAGCGAGGGCCTAATAAGGTGGAGATCCAGAAGTCATCCCGCTGACAAATTTTGACAATTCGGGGGTCACTGCGCAAGCAACTGAGCATGCATCGTGCCATTTGCGCCAGTGACTCGGGGGGACTACGTGCCTCCATCTCCACTGCATACTGCCACAGTGTGTCTGGGTCCTCTGTCTCAACTTCCTCATAACCCTCCAGCTCCTCTGACTGCTCCTGCTCCTCCTCTCCTGTCCGAAGACTAGAAACACCGGCCATCTCATCCAACCTAAACTGTGCTCCGCTCTGCTCCTCATCATCCTCCTCCTCCAGTTCAGCCCCCACAGGGCTCATGTAGTCTTGAGATGTAGGCGCAATGTCTCCATTGCCGTGACCAGCCATGGTTTCAATCATTTGTTGTAGGAAATGTAGGAGTGGAATTACGTCGTTCATGGCGTAATCCAGGCGACTCACAAATAATGTGGCTTCCTCAAAGGGGCTCAGCAAACGGCAGGTGTCACGTATGAGCTGCCACTGGTTCACATTGAAGTTACACAGGGGAGTACTCCTGTCTGCTTGGATCATCAAGAAATCGGTGATGGCTTTTCTTTGTTCATATAGTCTGTCCAAGATATGGAGGGTGGAATTCCAACATGTGGCAACGTCACAAATAAGACTATATTCAATAGTAGAAAGGAACAAACTCGGCACTGCTTCCTTAATTATTAGCACCTGACATCCAATGCCTCTGCTGGCTCAACCACGTCTGATGGTGCTCACTGGTAATAGCAAAGTCCAATGCAAATAATCCGTAGAGAAGAGAAAAGAAAACCAGGGCAACTCACCAATTACGTAAACTTCAAGCTTCTTTATTGATCCATGAAGGGTATAAACTGTGCAAGACACGGGTGGACAAACAACAGGGGGACGTTCGTTCGGGGCTACGGTGCCGTTTCGCAAGATATGCTTCAACTGGCCTTCAATAAAGAAGCTTGAAGTTTACGTAATTGGTGAGTTGCCCTGGTTTTCTTTTCTCTTCTCTACGGATTACAAATAAGACTATGTTGTGGGATACCGTTCTGACACTGCAGCTCAAGGAAGGTGTGCTTGGCGGTGTACGAGTGGCTGAAGTGCATGCACAGTTTCCTTGCCATTTTCAGGATGTTTTACAAATGGGGTGAAGACTTGAGGAAGTGCTTGACAACCAGATTCAACACGTGTGCCATGCAGGGCGCATGTTTCACACTTCCTTGTCGGAGCACGGACACAATGTTCCCGTTGTTGGTCACCATGGTTCCCATTTCCAGATTTGGTGGAGTAAGCCATACTCGGATTTCTTTACGAAATAACTTTAGCAGTTCCTCCCCGTGTGACTCCGTTCGCCAAGGCAAACCATGTGAAGAACAACTTGACACCGCTGTGCCCTACACACATGGTACGATGAAGGGCCACCGAGATTTGGACGTGCAGTGGAGGCCGAGGACACGGTGGAGGTTGAGGAGGTGGCGTTGCATGCTTTAACAGGACAAACTGCCTGGGAGCGAGAGCGTGGATGAGGAAGCGATGTGACCTGTCCAAGTTGCTGTTGTGGCTGTGCAGGAGCCACATTTACCCAGTGGGTCATAAAAGACAAGTATTGTCCTTGCCCGTAGTTACAGCTCCACACGTCGGCGCTGCCGTGCACTTTTGAACACACCGACAGGCTCAAGGACTGGCCCACCTTCTCTTGTACAAATTTATGCAGGGATGGTACTGCCTTCTTCACAATTAAATGACGGCTTGGGACTCTCCACCTCGGCTTGGCACAAGCCATCAATTCTCTGAAAGGTGCAGAGTCCATCGCTTGAAAAGGGAGGGACTGCAACACCAGCAACTTGGACAGGAGCACATTCAACTTCTGCGCCGTTGGATGAGTGGGCGCATACTGTTGTCTCTTGGACATCGCTTCGCCGATGGATTGTTGACGAAATGGCTGACTAAAAGCGGGAGAAGCAGGAGCGACAGAAGGAGGGTTTGACACACAGCTCCCTTCGGCTGAGGTGGTGGAGCCTTGGCTGGATTAAGGAGGGAGCGGATGGCCACTGGGTGATGCAGCAGGCTGGACCACTACATCGGAGCCACGGTTCTCCTAGGCCTCTTTATGGTGGCGAAGCATGTGTTGACGCATGGCCGTGGTGCCGGCATTGGGACCCTGGCCACGCTTCACCTTCTGCCAACAGATCTTGCATGTGGCTACGTGAATCTCCTCAGGATGCCTTATGAAAAACTTCCACACCGCCGAGTAGCTGATTTTCCCTCCCGCATTCCGCACTAATTGACTGCTACTGGCGCCGTCTCCAGGAACCCCTATTCCACTACCTCCCGGAAAGGTAGGCTGCCGCGAAGCAAGTGGTCTCCCCTGGGGACGTTTGGCTCCTGAATTTCCACTACTGCCACCACGCTGACTGCCAACCGTGCTACCGCCTTGCTGCCTCAAGGGCAACCTGCAACTCTCTTCTCCTGATGATGATGAAGCCCCTTCTGCACCCGGCTCCCAATTGCGATCGGCTTCATCATCATCAACAGTTGTGTGCACGTCACTGATGTCCTCCTCAGGTTCCCCAACAGTGTCTGCTTCAGGACCCTGAACACTTGCAACACCGCCTCCCACGTCACTCTCCGCATCACTACTTGGCCGCCTAGCGGAGCAATCGGCGCATGTCTCCTCCCCTTCTTGGCTGTCCAGTAGCTGCTGACTGTCCTCTATTAGATCGTCCTCAGTAAATAGTGGAGCTGAACCCACAGCATAAGATACTTCTCTAGGAGAGGGAACAGCATAGGACAAAGGCAATGGGAGGACAGGGACTGCACCCGGGCCATGCCAACTGAGGGTTGTGTCTGAGGAACCCACCGACTGTTGACTGGGGGTGTCAGATGTCACTTGTGATGATGTGGATGAGCGTGTTAACCAATCGACGACGGCAGATGGTTTGCTGGTGGAGACACGACCGCTTGCTGATAATGGGAGCTCAGGCCTCTCGCTGCGACTCCTGCTGCCACTCGCCCCAAGTCTGCTGCCACTCCTCTGTGCACATCCTGGCATTTCTCTGCCTGACATACTTAGTGCGTTTATGAGGGTATTACAATACGCTACACTATTCTTTAACCTCTTCAGGACATAGGGCGTATGGATACGCCCTGCATTCCGAGTCCTTAAGGACCGAGGGCGTATCCATACGCCCGTGGGAATTCCGGTCCCCACCGCTAGCCGTTTGGGGACTGGAGCCGGATGCCTGCTGAAATCGTTCAGCAGGCATCCCGGCATATCGCCCAGGGGGGTCATTATGCCCCCCCATGTCGGCGATCGCCGCAGATCGCTGGACAATTCAGTCCAGCGATCTGCGCCGATTCCGGGTCAATCGGGTCTCCAGTGACCCGGAATTACTGGCTGTTTGGTGCCGTCTCTGACGGCCCCGAACAGCCAGAGCCTGCAGGGGTGAGGTGGCACTGGTGCCACCTCACGATCGCCCTGATTCGTCGGCCAGATTACCGGCCGACCAATCAGGGCGCCTGCTGCGGGTGTCACTCCCGCACCCGCTCCGCCCCTCTTCCGGAGGACGTGAGCGGGTGCGGGATGTGCACCCCGGGTGCTGGGGACCCCGATCCCCGGCGTCAATGTTGGGATCGGGGCCCCAGGAGCAGCGGCGGCGGCGACGACGAGGGACTGACCTCATGCGGCTGGATCGTTGGAGGTGAGTGACAGCCTCCTGCTGTTGCTTAGCAACAGCTCCCAGCATGCAAAAAGGGCATGCTGGGAGCTGTAGTTATGCAACAGCAGGAGGCAGACCACCACAACTCCCAGCATTCCCTTATGGGCATGCTGGGACTTATGGTTTTGCAACAGCTGGAGGCACATTTTTCTATGGAAAAGTGTACCTACAGCTGTTGTATAACTACAACTCCCAGCTTGCACAAACAGCTAAAGTGAATGCTGGGAGTTGTAGTGGTGCATCTGCTGGTTGCATAACTACAACTCCCAGCGTGCCCGTTGGCTGTCGGTGACTGCTGAGAGTTGTAGTTTTGCAACAGCTGGATGTCCCTCCCCCCCCCCCCAATGTGAATGTACAGGGTACACTCACATGGGCGGAGGTTTACTGCAGTATCTGGCTGCAAGTTTGAGCTGCCGCAAATTTTCGGCCACAGCTCAAACTGCCAGCGAGAAACTACTGTGAACCCCCCCCGCCCATGCGACTGTACCCTAAAAACACTACACTACACTAACACAAAATAAAATAAAAAGTAAAAAACACTACATATACACATACCCCTACACAGCCCCCCTCCCCTCCCCAATAAAAATGACAAACGTCTGGTACGCCACTGTTTCCAAAACGGAGCCTCCAGCTGTTGCAAAACAACAACTCCCAGTATTGTCGGACAGCCGTTGACTGTCCAGGCATGCTGGGAGTTTTGCAACAGCTGGGGGCACCCTGTTTGGGAATCACTGGCGTAGAATTCCCCTATGTCCACCCCTATGCAAGTCCCTAATTTAGGCCTCAAATGCACATGGCGCTCTCACTTTGGAGCCCTGTCATATTTCAAGGCAACAGTTAAGGGTCACATATGGGGTATCGCCGTACTCGGGAGAAATTGTGTTACAAATTTTGGGGGGTATTTTCTGCTTTTACCCTTTTTAAAAATGTAAAATTTTTGGGAAAACAAGCATTTTAGGTTAAAAATTATATTTTTTTTTTTTACATATGCAAAAGTCGTGAAACACCTGTAGGGTATAAAGGTTCACTTAACCCCTTGTTACGTTCCCCGAGGGGTCTAGTTTCCAAAATGGTATGCCATTTGTTTTTTTTTTGCTGTCCTGGCACCATAGGGGCTTCCTAAATGCGCCATGCCCCCAGAGCAAAATTTGCTTTCAAAAAGCCAAATGTGACTCCTTCTCTTCCGAGACCTGTAGTGCGCCAGCAGAGCACTTTTCACCCCCCATATGGGGTGTTTTCTGAATCGGGAGAAATTGGGCTTCAAATTTTTAGGGGTATTTTCTGTTATCACCCTTTTTAAAAATTTAAAATTTTTGGGAAAACAAGCATTTTAGGTAAAAATTATTATTATTTTTTTTACATTTGCAAAAGTCGTGAAACACCTGTGGGGTATAAAGGCTCACTTTATCCCATGTTACATTCCCTGAGGGGTCTAGTTTCCAAAATGGTATGCCATGTGGGTTTTTTTTTTGCTGTTCTGGCACCATAAGGCCAAAATGGGCTCCGTCCTGAAGGGGTTAAACAGTATTTGTCTAGAACAGCAGCAGGTGATTACTTATGGCTGTCCTTTCACAGTATGTAGCCCCTTGACAGATTAACAGGTGTTACGCCGAGCGCTCCGGGTCCCTGCTCCTCCCCGGAGCGCTCGCGGCGTTCCCCTCTCTGTAGCGCCCCGGTCAGACCCGCTGACCGTGAGCGCTGCACTGACACTGCCGGCGGGGATGCGATTCGCATAGCGGGACGCGCCCGCTCGCGAATCACATCCCAAGCTACTCACCTGTCCCGTTCCACGGCTGTCATGTCCTGGCGCGCGTGGCTCCGCTCTCTAAGATTTAAAGTGCCAGTGCACCAATGATTGGTGCCTGGCCCAATCAGTCTATTAGCTTCCACCTGCTCCACGTCCATATAACCTCACTTCCCCTTCCCTGCTTTTCCGGATCTTGTTGCCCTTGTGCCTAGAGAAAGCGTTTACTGTGTTTGCCATACCAGTGTTCCAGACCTCTTGCTATCACCATTGACTACGAACCTTGTCGCCTGCCCTGACCTTCTGCTACGTCTGACCTCGCCTCTGTCTAGTCCTTCTGTCCCACGCCTTCTCAGCAGTCAGCGAGGTTGAGCCGTTGCCGGTGGATACGACGTGGTTGCTACCGCCGCAGCAAGACCGTCCCGCTTTGCGGCGGGCTCTGGTGAATACCAGTAGCAACCTAGAACCAGTCCACAGGTACGGTCCACGCCAATCCCTCGCTGACACAGAGGATCCACATCCAGCCTGTCGAATCGTAACAACAGGTACTAGATGGTACAATACTTGGATGTATCTATGCGGTCTGCACTGATGAGGGCAGTAATAAACGTAACTATACGCAGAAAAAACTCTGTATTTTTGTAAAACACCAGCCGGTGGATACTATTGTTTGGACTTTGATGGTATGGAGCACCTTGACAGATGAACAGGTAGTAAATGGTACAATTCTTGGATGTACCTATGCAGTATGCACTGATGAGGTCAGTAATATGCCTAACTATACGCAGAAAAAACTCTGTATTTTTGTAAAACACCAGCCGGTGGATACTATTGTTTGGACTTTGACGGTTTGGAGCACCTTGACAGATTAACAGGTACTAAATGGTGCAATACTTGGATGTACGTATGTGGTATGCACTGATGAGGGCAGTAATATGCCTAACTATTAGCAGAAAAAAATCTGTATTTTTGTAAAACACCAGCCGGTGGATACTATTGTTTGGACTTTGACGGTATGGAGCACCTTGACAGCTTAACAGGTACTAAATGGTACAATACCTGGATGTACCTATGCGGTATGCACTGATGAGGGCAGTAATATGCCTAACTATACGCAGAAAAAACTCTGTATTTTTGTAAAACAACAGCCGGTGGATACTATTGTTTGGACTTTGACGGTATGGAGCACCTTGATAGCTTAACAGGTACTAAATGAAAAGGAAGGATTGTCCGGCACCAGGTATGCTCTAAAAGATCACTTTTTATTCATGCCATAGCAAGGAAACAGACATCACAGGACTGTAGTAACTGACGCGTTTCGCTCTCTCTTGAGCTTAAACGTAGACTAACGTTTACGTTTAAGCTCAAGAGAGAGTGAAACGCGTCAGATTACTACAGTCCTGTGATGTCTGTTTCCTTGCTATGGCATGAATAAAAAGTGATCTTTTAGAGCATACCTGGTGCCGGACAATCCTTCCTTTTCATACGCTGTTGAAGCCGGGGCGGGACCGGCGGGTCCGTGGCAGCACAGGTGTGTCGGGGATCTGCCTCCGGAGGTGAGCGGACACCATTGCATTTGAACAGGTACTAAATGGTACAATACTTGGATGTACCTATGCGGTATACACTGATGAGGGCAGTTATATATGCGTGACTAGACGCAGAAAAAACTATTAAAAAAAAAAAAAAAACAGCCGGTGAATACTATTGTTTGGACTTGCACAGTATGTAGCCCCTTGACAGATTAACAGGTACAAAATGGTACAAATGCACTACAGTCCACTGAATAATCACGTATATCTGAACAGCAGCAGGACCCAACAGTGCAGCACCACAAAAAAAAAAAACAGGGATTAAACCCTAAATTGCACTCTGTCACACAATTCTGAGCAGCAGAAAATTTGTGGAGCAAAAAAAAAACTCAATTGGGCTGAAAATGAGGAGATAAGATGCTTCAGAAAGTTCAGGCAGCTTGGAGATCTGTATGAGGCAGCTGACAGCTATCTGCCCCTCTCTGCTGCAATGCTCAATAACGTGAATAGGAGGTTTATCTATCAATGATCCTTCTCAGTGTAACAGCAAAGCACACTGCACTCCTGTCTTTCCCTAAATGCTGATGTGACTAGCAGTTGCAGTGTAACACCGTGGTATGGGCTATTCACACACACACAGTCCCGTCCTCTCCATCTGAGTGCATAGATTAAATGAAGAGAGGCAAGATGGCCGCCGATTATATAGGGGCTGTGACATCACAGGGGTCAGTGAACTCTGATAGGCTGCATCTCACATGTGATTCAGGGTCAGCCCGCCTACCTTCATTCCCGCCCTCCCATAATCCCCTGCCCCATGTACTCACATGTGGATCCGCCATCTTAGGTCTCCAATAGCCTGGAACGCTGTAAAATGGAGTTTAATGAAGCGATCGAATCGTGCGATCGAATCGCGGCGATATTCGCATTCGTTGCAAATCAAATTTTTCATTAAATTCGTAACGAATTCGGGTTCGTCAACTTCGATTCGCTCATCTCTAGATAAGACTAACTCCTCTACTTCTGAGAGAAGCAACTACTGGTTTCAGTAGTTTTGTAAAACATCAAGGGGCTGATGAGAGACCAAAGGGGAGGCAAGTGAATTGACATTTTTGATCTTTCCAAAGAAATTGAAGAAAAATTTGAGATGAAGGATGAATTGGGATTGTTAGATATGCATACTTTAGATCTATTTTTTATTAACCAATCATGTTTCAATAGGATGTCTCTTAGTAAGTGTATGCCCTCCATTTTCAAGTGGCGATAAATCACTAGATTGTTCAAGAGTTTCAAATTGATCACTGGTCTGTGACCTCCGTCCTTCTTTTTTACTAGAAATAAATTGCTGATGAAACCTGGTGATTGGAGAGGAACCAGAATAATTGCCTGTTTAGTAATTAAATCTCAGATTTCTTGGTCTATAAGATTTTTGTCCGATAGTGAAAACTGAATCGGATGTGGTAGGTAGGATTGGACAGGAGGGGTGACAAATTCTATTTGGTAACCACTGACTGTGTTAAGAATCCAAGAGTCGGATGTAATCGTATTCCAATTGTGGGGAAAATACAGGAGTCTTCCCCCTAATGGAATGTCTTGGAAAGAAAACTGAGTTAGACTTACCTGTGGGAGGTCTGGAACGGGGATAGCCTCTTTGACCTCGTGCCCGCCATGCTCTGCCCCTGTATGGGAAAAAGGGAGGAGGAATAGAGGAAGATCCTGCAAATTGTGTGGATTGTTGGGGATAGGAGCCTCTGTGGTATTTACTTTGGGAAGATCGGCCGGAAATATTTTTGTAAGTGGACCAAGTAGGTCCATCAACTTGTCCTGACAGGACTTAAAGCTCCTATCCACTCCCTTCTTTGGATTCTTTCCAGATTTGAAAATACATTTTGAAATGAGTGGATCTAATTCAGAAGTGCAAGAAGCATTATTTGGCAGTGTGGGACGAGGGCATTCTGCCTTCAACTTACTGCGTGATGGGCGGTCTAGAGGCTTGTTAGCCCAAATAGATAGAAATTCGGCTACCTTTGAATTTGGGAGCTATTCCCCAGATCGTGGGTGGCATATTAAGGCTGGATCAAAATAGGGGTCTCCAGATTCAGTCATCGTAGTGTCTTCCTGACTGCCAGGGTCATCATGATTAGAATTACTTTCCTCCGAGAGGTAAAGGATCTCATCCACATCCTCAGCAGTCTCATCAGAGGAAGAAACTCGGTAGGAGTCAGGTTTAGCTCTGAAGCTAGATTTCTTAACCCTAATTGGTTGAGCTTCCTCACGGGTTTAGGGTGAATTTCGTGGTCTATGAGAGCCACTACTGGTGGAGATCTGTCTAGGCTCCACATTATGAGACTGTAAAGTATCTTGGCGTACTCCTGAGGTATGTTTACCACTTTTAGAGAAGTATGGGTTGTCAGATGTATGAAACACACCACCGATACCCTTATTAGGGAAGGCAATCAACTTCAGAACACCAGTGCCAAAAAGGCACAAAGAGCCTCTTACCCCTAATAGTAAAACTTAACTTTTATTTTATATGTATTAAAATAGACGTGAAATTAAAAAACACCTATATTGTCACAGTCTTGAAAGATTCATAAATGGACACAGTGTGGAAAGTATTAGGAAACTTATTTAGCACCCAATACTAGAACCAATGCCTCCAACACTGTGATGTATTTAAAGACACTGCCACCTAACTAGTTTCACTTATATACATGAGCTTCATCAGAGCTTCATCAGAGGTGACAGTCACTTGCCTGCACCTCTGATGAAGCTCATGTATACGAGTGAAACTAGTTAGGGGGCAGTGTCTGTTTGCTTTTAAAATTTCAGTGTTGTCACGGATCACAGCCCCAAGGACTGCAGCCTTGGGCCATAACAATATATACTTTAAATACATCACAGTGTTGGAGGCATTGGTTCTAGTATTGGTTCTAAATAAGTTTCCTAATGCTTTCCACACTGTGTCCATTTATGAATCTTTCAAGACCGTGACAATATAGGTGTTTTTTTTATTTCACGTCTATTTTAATACATATAAAATAAAAGTAAACTTTTACTATTATGGGTAACGGGCTCTTTGTGCCTTTTTGGCACTGGTGTTCTGTCAGATGTATGGCGCTTCTTGGATTTTGCCTTACCTTGCCCCTTAAGTCCCTTAGCAAGTTGGGAAACAGACTCCTCCGGAGACCAAAATTGGTCTGATGGAGTGAGGGGAGGTAAAGGTCCAATAGTCTGAGAATTTGAGCGAGCTATTGCCATGGAGACAGATTTTTCAATAGACTTTTGCAAGGCAGAGACTGCGGATTGTACCGCTGTATGTATAGACCTGGATACTGAAACATCCACCATGGATTGTAAATTATCTGGCAAGACATTTTCTGTAGTATTTTCTCTATTGTCATCAGACATTTTAGAAGTTAGATAGGTAGGAATGGAGAAATAGTATTCTGTAATAAGATAGATAAGGTAAATGAAATAATATGTAAATAACATTTTATGTAAATAAATGAAATGTGAGCGATAATGAATAATATATTAATTAATTAAATAATTAATTAATTATTTAATTCAATAAATAAATGAATTAATAGATAGTATGTTAACTTTTATAAATATATATATTTTGTAAAATAAATGAATTGAGTGTATATACTAAAACTGACCACAGGGTGGCAGTAGAGGATAAGAAATGAATTTGTGGCTAGTTTTAAACAAGAACGAAAAGCGTATTCATTTATAAATGAAGGATATTGTAGCGATACAGTCGATGTGTCCGCAGGGCTCTGTCACTCTGAGGAGAATGACAGAAGCCTGCGAACTTTCACAGGGGATGACCTCCGCGAGATTTGGACGGGCGCCTGAGAGAGAAGATGGGGAAGTGCTCGAGCCACAAGAATGGCGGCAGTGACGCCGAAAGAGAAGGAAAAAATGAAGGGAACGGATTAATGAAGATAGTAAGGTAATAAGGAGATGGAATGAGGGACCGGAATAACCAGAAAGAACGGGGTAAGATGGTGAATACAATGAAGCAAGGAAATAAGAAAGTACATGGCATAAAATATTAAACTATGGAGAAAAATTATAGAAATAATAAAGGGGAAGTAAATTTGCCGTAAAATACCTGAAAATAATGTAATTATGAGAATAGAAAGAGTAAGATATATCTAAAAGAAATAATAATTATACATGTATGCAGATATTTATGAATATACACATATAATAGTAATTATATAGAAGAAATATAGGAAAAAGAAAGATAGTTTATTAAATAAATGGAAATAATTAACAAATTATTGAAATTAAGGAAATAAGTAGTTAAATATAATGAGTGAAATAATTTTTTGTGAGAGAAAATATCCACTTATCTTGGCACACTGCTGAGCAGCAAAGAAGAAGGATGATACCTGGGAGTCGGTTACCTATATCACCTGTGATGCTACCTGATTGGCTACTATTATGGGGCATCATTCTAGGTTGCATCCTAGGTTGCACGTTCATATACACTTTATATGTTTAAAAAAAGTTTTTTGTTGTTTCTTGATTACATACAGTATCTATTTGCTGCTGAGTTTCAGTAAAGAAGTTTAATAACATAATACGAAGCATCATATCTTGCCTTAAAATCACAATTTATTAACTGACAAACTTCATGTAGTCCGATATACTTGACCTTCATAATTTAATTTTAAACTAGTGATCTCTAGTCTTGCATTCCTTACATAGTCGTGTAAGGTCTTCACATTAAGGAGGTTCAGTTTCTGAAGAATCTCCTTTGCAAACTGTAACACAACATATAACATTTGTAACAGCAACTTTGAATTGAAAAAAGCTGTTTAAATGATACTATAATGTTTACCATCAAACTTAAAACACCACCGCTACTGCTGCTATTTGCTGTGAGATATTGAAAGCATTTTCAACTGATGTTCTTGTTCCCCCAGTGAGCATTTATGGAGAAATACACTATGAAAAAAAATATATAAATATATTTTTTGTTTAAAATTAATTTTTATTGGATTTTTCAAAAAAAAAAAAAAAATAAATAACATTACAACAAAGAAATACTGTAAAAGAAAAAATAGAATTTCCATGTATCAAATTAAATTTTAGTACAGCTATACAGTTTCGGTGTATATCACTGTAATTTTTTAATGGACAAGTAAAGGTTAACTTAATTAAGTTAACCTGATTTGTGGGAAAAGTCTGGTCTTTATATACCCACCTGATCCACACAGGTGCTGTTGGCAGCATGCAAGACGTCATTGCACCGGATGCTGTGGTCTTGGCGGGAGGTTTGATTGCATACATTGTAGAGAGTCACTGTTCGCTAGCCTAACTATGATGCAGGGGGTAAGGTAATGGATCATGTTACCTTTCATGCAGCAGGCTGGGAAGCAGCTACATCTCCCTCTTGCAATATGCTGTCTGGTCAGTATGAACCCTTGTTCAGTAAACACATGTAGCTGTGCAGGCTCCAGCTGTGGCCCTGGTCATGAGGTAATTTGCATATCTCAGCCTGAGGTTAACTCTTATACATATAATTTACTCCAGCAGGAGGATGTGTCTGGGCTGACAGAGTGGCACAGGCTGCTGGATATCTCCAGGTTTAACCCTCTCAGTGTCAGGCTCCATATTCCTGTTATGTGTTTTGACTGTGTTCTTACATTTATTAGAGTACCTTTTCCTGTATATGTGACATGGTGTAATCCAGTTTTATGCTCAAAACCACTCTCCTTACTGACCCCTCGCTGGAGACTCTTCAACTGCATCCCCCCATCTGAACGCTCTTTCATGCTGCAGCCCAGGACAGAGCTCTATCTCAGACAGCATGTCATCCACTTATAGGTCATGTATAAGTTGTCATTATACATGGTACTATTATACATCACCAGTGCAATTATTCACAGTACAATGTTGAAGATGTGAAAAAACTCACGGCACTCGATGGTCATGCTTCATTCGTTTATTCCCACAAGAGGTCACTTCACATGTCGGGAGGGGGTAGGAAAGAAATGGGATGACGAGCTTTTGTTTCGCGGCTGCACGCCGCTTCTGCTGGTCCCTAAGTTACTTCTGCTTCCTCCATACAATTTAACATCAAATAATCATTGCACCTGTTTAGTTAGTCCTTACCTCTCCTGAAACAGGTGCACATAAATAAAATGCAACAGCCTGATCACATTATGCGTTATCTTTATGCGTTTCCACATGTACATAACTCAAGGGTAAAATATTCCCAAAACAAGTTTTTTACAATAATGGTAACTATAGCAACCACATACATATATACAAGTTCTTTAGTGATGTGCAGCAAAGGAAACACAGATAAATATTTTCATTACGGTAATTAGCGAATATATTAATGTCCTTGCGGTCATTTAGTCCATGTTGATATTTGACTGGCAGCCTCGCCAACCTCGGAGAAGACGCCCAAGATGCCCTCAGAGACGTAAAGAATATTGGACCACAGATTCGGGGTCCGACTCGAGTAGAGCTGGCGATCGAGAAGGAGCAATGCCTACCCCTCATCCAGTCATATGGCTGAAGGTGAGGAAGCCCCTTTAGGGCCCGCACGAGACGGGGCTGTCCAAGACCCCAAAAAACAGGTGTCAAAACAGGTCACCTGGCATTAGTAGGTGACTCTGGTCCGGGGACCACCACAAATGTGAGTAATACCCTTGTGTACAGTGCTTCCAATGTGCTGAATCTTATCACTGTCAATTTAAGTAATGAATGCCTGTCCCTGCTGAGCAAGGAGTTAAACTTCTGCCTCACTACTGAATTCGATCCTGTCAGATTTGAAATAGATCTTAGGAAGGCTATTCGTAAGATCAACCTGTGTCGCTTCTTCAGGTCTTCGGCAAGGAGCCCTGGGGCAGCGATAACAGGGGAAGGGGAAATCCGTCCATATGTAGGCCCATTGGGGTTCAGTCTTAGCCCCAATTTTTCTGAACAAGACCGTGTAGTTCTTACCACTCTCTGTGACATTATGGGTACTAATGAAGACAATTCGGAAATAGACACTGCAGATTTTTTTACAGGGGGAAATTCATCAAAAATCAATCCCCTCCTGCCGGCCGGGAGTCCACTAGACCAATTTATGGAGGCTGTTTCAAGGGAAACCTTGGCTCTATTATTCCCAAAAGATAGTCTTAATTTACCCCCTGGTGAATTGCAGTCATTGAAATGGCTGCAGTCCAGAGAGGATATCGTGGCAAAACCAGCTGACAAGGGGGGCAACACTGTTTTACTTTCCTGTGATTATTATTTTGAGGAGGCTATGAGGCAGTTACAGGATCAAACTACTTACAATTCCATTAAGTGCAGATCCCACTAATGAGTATAATACCAAGATACGGTCAGCTGTTATACGAGGTGTCGAGCAGCGGCTTATATCAGGCAAATTTGCGGAGAAGCTAGTGATGGAGTGTCCTAGACGTCCATATTGGTATTGGTTGCCAAAAATCCATAAGTCGCTTGATCACCAGCCCCGTCGCCCGATAGTGGCCGGGCGGGGATCGGTGACTGAGTCGGTTTCCAAATACCTTGACTGGTATTTACGACCTCTGCTTGACAATGTCCCCTCTTATCTTCAGGACACAGTGGATTTACTGAGACAACTTGACCACTTTACTTGGGAGGAGACGATCCATCTTGCCAGCATAGACGTGGAGAGCCTGTATACCCGCATCCCGCAGGATGCGGGTGTGCATGCTATCCGTAGACAATTGAGATACGTCCCAGATATGAGAGCTGGCATGATTGATTTTATTTGTGAACTTCTCTCCTTAGTTCTGAAGTGTAATGCATTCCAGTTTGACCGTAAGTGGTATAAACAGTCATAAGGGACGGCGATGGGAACTCCCGTCACCCCAACTTTTGCAAATCTATACCTGGCAGATTTAGAAGAAAATAAAATCTACACAAGTAACAATCCTTTCATCTGCAATTTAAAATTGTATTACAGGCACATTGATGATGTCATCATAGTATGGGATGGGTCATCTGCTTTGTTTGACCAATTCATTCTATACCTCAATAATTATGATCACAATATGAGGTTCACCAGCTTCTTTGGAGACAAAGTGTTAACCTATTTGGATGTGGAGTTGGATGCCTCCGCAAGTGAATTATGCACTAAAGGATATAGGAAAGATACAGCAGTAAATTCCTTATTGAATCACAACAGTTATCATCCCATGTATGTTAAAAATTTATTACCGTTCAGGCAATTGGTCCGACTAAGACACATCAACTCTGATTTAGATGTTTTCGATTCACAGGCGAAGGAACTCCTGCAGAGGCTACGGGCAAAAAATTATCCTGAAGCAATGCTGCAACAAGCTTACAATCGGGCGAGAGCCCTGGATCGTAATAACCTTTTGAAACAAAAGGAGAAAAAGCCCAGAAGCACGGCTTCTGAGGATAAAAGATTCATTTTCTCTTTTGAATTCAGTCCTATGGAGCGCACACTAAGGAATGTAACCCACAAAAATTGGTTTCTGTTGGCTCAGGATGAGATCCTGCAGGACGCGGTGAAAAAGAAACCGCTTGTAGGACCTAAAACTTGAGGGACAAACTGGTGAGGGGTTGGGTCTACTCACCTCAGAGCAACTGGTTGAAGAGAAGTGCCCCTAAGGGTAACTATAGGTGCGGGTCATGTAACTGGTGTCAATTTTTTAGTCCAGACAAAGTGGTATCCTTGGGTGGTGAATCCTTAACAGTGGACCAACATATAACTTGACAACACTAAATCAGTGGTCTATGCACAGAAATGCCAGTGCGGCATGTTTTATGTTGGCAAAACTATTGGACCTCTAAATGTGAGATTTTCAGAACATATTCAATCTATACCGACAGGGAAAGGAGCTCCCAGACTTATAAAGCATGACTGTGAGGCTCATGGGGGGGGGGGACACTTCTGTGTTATCCTTCTCGGGTATAATACGGATTGACTCGATCCCAGGAGGGGGAGATATCAATATGGTATTATTACAAAAAGATATATCTATTATATTGAAAACAGGAGCTCTAGGCCAACTGGGACTAAATGACCGCAAGGACAACTTGAGATTATAGGCAGTGCTGATGCAAGTATTTTTCTTACATTAACAACAAATGGTTTATTCTAGCCCTATAACCTCTATGCTTTTACAACTACATAGAGATGTGACACAGCAAATCGTAATTTTGTCAGCAGATCAAGAAAGATCAATAACAGCTAAGATCTTTGGCAGTACAGGGTCCTTCCACCTTTTAGATATTACATTTCTTGTTGCTATGAATATGTGGTTTATTAGTATTTGAAAATCTTTGTCAGTATTAATATGTAATAGAAGCATCTCTGGGGATATCTGAACCGTACCATAGGCAATTAATGCAAATGAGGCCGAAAGAAGCGCACTCTGTGCGTAACTGCCGACAGTCACCTCTGAGCGCGCCACGCTTGTCCAGGAGCCAGGTCTGCTGGTCACTCCATCTAGGAGCATTGAGTGCAGGCTACCATTTATTATGTTTACATGCTAGTTTGCTGAATTTTGTCCTTGGTTGTTCCTAGCACCGCCGGACTCTATATTAGGACCAGTCCCACTTGACAGCTTTCCCAGTTGGTCTCAGCTACTCTGATTGGAATTTTTTACAGTGGTGCCACCCCTTTGTCCTTCTGGGACACGTTCCTTAGGTACTCCTGTTGACCAATACTTGATCCATTCAATACATATTCATTCCAATGAAATCATCCAAAACCATTCAAATCCTGCTTTTTAAAATTGTAGGTCTGGGAGTGCGTTAACCCAGATGGTGTAACCTTTGTTTGCAATTACAGAGATCAAACGTTTCCTGTAGTTCTTGACCAGGTTTTCATGAACTGCAGCAGGGATTTTAGCCCACTCCTCCATACAGACTTTTTCAAAATCCTTCAGGTTTCAGGGCTACCACTGGGCAATACGGAATTCAGCTCCCTCCAAAGATTTTGAATTGGGTTCCGGTCTGGAGACTGGCTAGGCCACTCCAGGACCTTGTGATGCTTCTTATGGAGCCACTCCTTAGTTACCCTGGCTATGTGTTTCAGGTTTTTGTCAAGCTGGTAGACCCCTCCACGAGCAATCTACAATGCTCTTACTAAGCGAAGAAGGTTGTTGGCCAAGATCTCGGGATACATGGCCCCATCCATCCTCACCTCAGTATAGTGCAGTCGTCCTTTCCCCTTTGCAGAAAGCAACCCCAAAGAATGATGTTTCCACCTTCATGCTTCATGGTTGGGATGGTGTTCTTGGGGTTGTACTCATCCTTTTTCTTCCTTCAAACAAGGCAAGTTGAGTTTTGACCAAAAAGCTCTATCTTGTCTCATCAGACCACATGACCTTCTCCCATTCCACCTCTGGATCATCCAGATGGTCATTGACAAACTTCAGATGGGCCTGGACATGCGCTAGTTTGAGCAGGGGGATCTTACATGCAATGCAGTATTTTAATACATGAAGGCATAGTGTGTTACTACAGGTTTCCTTGGAGACTGTGGTCCCATCTCTCTTCATGTCATTGACTAGGTCATGCTGTGTAGTTCTAGGCTGATTCCTTACCTTCCTCATGATCATTGATGACGAGGTGAGATCGAAGTGACTGTCATCTTGAACTTCTTCCATTTTCTAATAATTGTGCCAACAGTTGTTGCCTTCTCACCAAACTTCTTGCCTATTGTCCTGTAACCCATACCAGCCTTGTGCAGGTCAACAATTTTATTCTGATGTCCTGTGTGTGGACAAGTGTTTTTTGAACAGATAAGTTCAAACAGGGGCAGTTAATACTGCACCTATGTAACACTCACGTTTCAGTAAACTGGATCCACTGGACCTGTGTCGTAGATGACTAGGACTGTACTAGGGAGTTTTCACCAGAGCCTGCCGCAAAGTGGGATGGACTTGCTGTAGCGGGCGGCACCCAGGTCACTACCCCTGACACGGCTCAACCACACAGGCAGCTAAGGAGATTCGAGGCACAGATGGGATAAGGCAACTCGTGGTCTGGATAGCAGGAGGTCAGGGCAGGCGGCACAGTAGCATAGCAAATAGTCAGTAGGCAGGCGGCAAAGGAGCAAGGTCAGGTCACGGAGCAAAGGTATGATACACGGCAAGGCAATACACAGGAATGCTTTCTCTAAGGCTCTAGGGCAACAAAGATCCGGCAGGGAAGTGTGGGAGGTTGAGGAATTTATCAATGAGCCAAAGGTGTTGCTTCAC
Organism: Hyla sarda; assembly: GCF_029499605.1. Lineage (NCBI taxonomy): Eukaryota > Metazoa > Chordata > Amphibia > Anura > Hylidae > Hyla > Hyla sarda. The sequence continues at coordinate 164,267,112 of NC_079196.1, read as the reverse complement.
TAATGGGCGCACTGGCTCTTTAAATCTAAAAGCTCCGGCGCACACTCGCGCGCTAGGGGATGGGGACATGCGCCCTGGAGCAGAGAGGCAGAAGTGGGGACAGGAGAAGCACCAGGTGAGTTACTGGCTGGGATTTGCATGCAGGCGCATCCCGCAATGCGAATCCCAGCCCCGCCGGTAGCAACAGGTAACGGAACAATGCACTCACTGCCAGCGTGTGCAGCTGGAGCACATAACGTAACAATCTGTTTGAACTTAAAGAAAAAATAACAGGTCTGTGAGAGCCGGAATTCTTACTAGTTGGTCGGTGTTCAAATTCTTATGTCATGCAATAAAATGCTAATTATTTTTAAAAAAAATCATACTATGTGATTTTCTGGATTTCTGTTTTAGATTCCGTCTCTCACAGTTGAAGAGTGGCTATGATAAAAATTACAAACCTCTGCATGCTCTGTAAGTAGGAAAACCTGCAAAATCGACAGTGTATCAAATACTTGTTCTCCCCACTGTACACTAGCAAACTACACTTCTAACGCTGCCTAGGCTGGCCCTACACTAACTGTGAAGTCCATAGTGAACTGCTTATGCGCTCGCAGTAAACTGGTGACTATGCTAGCAAACTACGCTCCTAATGCTGCCTACAAAGTCCGTAGTAAACTGTGCATGCGCTCGCAGTTTACTATGGATTCAGGGTAAACTTCACATCAGCGGCTCTGGCCGCGGTGAGCAGGAGGATGGGAGTTGGAAAATTAGTATGGAGGATGACAGAGGAGGTGGGGGTGGAAGCGGAGCATGGAGGATCACAGAAAGGTGGAGTTGGGGATCTGGAAGAGGAGCATGGAGGATGAGAGAGTAGTCTGGGGTTTTTGGCAGAGCAGTTTGGATGATGTCAGAGGGTGGGGTGGGGCGTGTTGGCAGAGGATCACAGAGGGGGTGGGGGGTTTAGAGGAGTATAGAGAATGACAGAGGGTTGGGGGGTTTAAAGGAGTATGGAGGATGACAGGTGTTGGGGGTGGCAAAGGAGTTATAAGTATTACAGAGGGGTCAAAGGGGCAGAAAAGTGTGAAGGAGAAGGGGATAAAGGGGGACTCAGGGGCGTGGGGAGGCAGAGAGGTCTGGAGGAGGACTTCGGGGTCTGGAGGAGGAGGACAGAGGGTCTGGAGGACTTCAGGGTCCAAAGAAGAAGGAGGAAGTTGGGTCTGGAGGAAGACTAAAGGGTCTGGAATGACTTAGTGCTCGACCACACTGGGGATATTGTGCTGGCAGAATTCCACTGTGGAAATGGCCATCACGCACCCTCCCATAGACTAGTATTGAGGGGGTGTGGGACGTCACGAGCGCGGCATGACCGTGACGTCACAAGCCTCTGACCTGCATTGCCAGTCATCCGGCACGGTGCGAAGTTCGCTTCATGCACCGGATGTCTGGGGTGCCTCTCATAGACTTGCATTGAGGGGCGTGGCCGTGATGTCACGAATGGGGCGTGACCATTGCAGCAGGGAAATCACGGGGGGCCCGTCGCCTTTGGATAGGGGATAAGATGTCTAGGGGTGGAGTACCCCTTTAAGCTGACGTGATTTTAGACTGGGACCCCCACCGAAAAAATTATGGACTGCTTAGTCTAAAATGCCCAGGCCTATTTTTGGTCCCAGGCCACCCTGCACTTGAGGAGACAACTGAAAAGCCAATTTGTCCAGCCCGCTACCCTGGCCATCCCACCGCACCCGGTATGATGCTTTACTCCTTAAGGACACGGCACGCTGTAAAAGTACGATGTTGCAGCATGTCACTTCACGCACAGCCCCATACATTAATAGCCCAGTATGAAAGGAGTGCAGGAGCTTATGTCCGCCATTAACCCTAAAGATGCCGTGATCAATGCAGATCATGTCATCTATAGTGAAAATGGAGGTTCGGGTTTGGATGGGCTCATCAGATGCCTGAGGTACATTCATGGGGGTCGGATGAATGCAAATGGGCGCTGAAGGTCTCTTACCAGCCTCTGGCAAGCAGATTGCCAGGAAAGGGGGAGAGGAGGTCGTAGGATGGCTTGAAGTTTTTAATGGTACTATGTTGGGGTATGTGTGACACTTTTCGTTTCATTTTTACAGGATTACCAAAAAGCCATAATTTTTTTTTTTCATGACATAAATTTTATTCTGCATGTTGGTGATTATTGCAACACCTATTGTATATACTTTTTAAAGGTTTATTACATTAACACTATAAAAACTGTAATGGTACAAAGAAAAAGTGGGTGGCACCATTGGAGCAAAAAAAAAAAAAACACAAAAGATTAATTCATGCCAAAAATATAATGTAGAAAAAGAAAAAACATTAGCACTAACCCGTTAAAATCTTCAACTTTATTAATTCAACTTTACAATTCTTGCCCGTAGAAAACAAGCTGGGTCAGCTTTTTGGATCAATTAACATAAAGATTTTAACATGTGAGTGACAGTGTTTCTGTTTTTCTACATTATTGCAAACCTCAAAAACCAGCTGTTTTCCAGGCTATAAATCATGCAAAAAAATCTTTTCTTTATCCTATTTGCTTTTGTAAAGTATTTTTGGACCTTTTTTGGGTAGTTAAAATTTCTGCCAGCTCCGTGCTGGCATAGATTTGTGAGGCTGCTGCATGGGCAGCCTCCAATTTCCCTGGATTTATCTAGCTTCTTGATTAATCCAGCCCAATCCTACAGTGGCGGGGGATTACTTTAGACTGGCATGTGAAACGCACACCCGTGTGTGCACGTAGCCTAACAATCCATACATGAAGATTTCAAAACCTTTGAACTATTGCCACCTACTCTTTAAATGACTGAGCCCATAAAGCATTTATATAAGGTAATATGTGTTTTACAAGCTCACACGTGAACACAGTAAAGCAAATGACCTAAATCTTACATTCATAGGGTGAAAGCAGGAAGTTCAGGTTCTTGGTGTTTACCTGTCATATTAATGGCAAACCCAATGTGATGGTGATAATATCGTATAGTTAAATTCATAGGCGTGCGCAGCCTATTGCATTAGGGTGTGCACCCTAAAGCACAAACTCACGCCGCGCGTGTGCATATATATGTATATATATACGCACACATACACACAGTTAGTATAGTTCCCCCACATTAGGTGCAGTATAGTTCCCCCACATTAGGTGCAATATAGTTCCCACACATTAGGTGCAGTATAAGGCTCGCCACATTAGGTGCAGTATAGTTCCCCACATTAGGTGTAGTATAAGTCCCACCACATTAGGTTGGCAGTATAAGTCCCCGCACATTAGGTTGGCAGTACAGTTCCCCCACATTAGGTTTGCAGTACAGTTCCCCCACATTAGGTTGGCAGTACAGTTCCCCCACATTAGGTGCAGTTCAGTTCCCCCACATTAGGTGCCATCTAATGTGGGGGAACTGTACTGCACCTAATGTGGGGGAACTGTACTGCACCTAATGAGGGGGAACTGTACTGCATCTAATGAGGGGGAACTGCACTGCACCTAATGTGGGGGAACTGCACTGCACCTAATGTGGAGGAACTGTACTGCACCTAATGTGGGGGAACTGTACTGCACCAGTACAGTTCCCCTACAATAAGTGCAGTACAGTTCCCCCACATTAGGTGTAGTATAGTTCCCCACATTATGTGCAGTACAGTTCCCCTACATTAGGTACAGTATAGTTCCCCCACATTAGGTGCAGTATAGTTCCCCACATTAGGTGCAGTATAGTTCCCCCATATTAGGTGCAGTACAGTTCCCCCACATTAGGTTGGCAGTATAGTTCCCCACATTAGGTTGGCAGTATAGTTCCCCACATTAGGTTGGCAGTATAGTTCCCCACATTAGGTTGGCAGTATAGTTCCCCACATTAGGAGGTGCAGTATAGTTCCCCACATTAGGTGCAGTATAGTTCCCCACATTAGGTGCAGTATAGTTCCCCCATATTAGGTGCAGTACAGTTCCCCCACATTAGGTTGGCAGTATAGTTCCCCACATTAGGTTGGCAGTATAGTTCCCCACATTAGGTTGGCAGTATAGTTCCCCACATTAGGTTGGCAGTATAGTTCCCCACATTAGGAGGTGCAGTATAGTTCCCCACATTAGGTGCAGTATAGTTCCCCAAATTAGGTGCAGTATAGTTCCCCCCACATTAGGTGCAGTACAGTTCCCCCACATTAGGTTGGCAGTATAGTTCCCCACATTAGGTGCAGTATAAGGCCCGCCACATTAGGTACAGTATAGTTCCCCCACATTAGGTGCAGTATAAGTCCCACCACATTAGGTGCAGTATAGTTCCCCCACATTAGGTGCAGTATAGTTCCCCCACATTAGGTGCAGTATAATTCCCCACATTAGGTGCAGTATAGTTCCCACATTAGGTGCAGTATAGTTTCCCCACATTAGGTGCAGTATAATTCCCCACATTAGGTGCAGTATAGTTCCCACATTAGGTGCAGTATAGTTCGTCCACATTAGGTGCAGTATAATTCCCCACATTAGGTGCAGTACAGTTCCCTACAAAAGCAAAATAGACATGGAGGCCACCAGCATCTGGGGGTGCTACATTCCTACTGGCAGGAAGAGGGGGTTAATTTGAGGGTACTACCTTCTTACTGGGGGAAGAGGATGCTAATTTGAGGGTACTACCTTCTTATTGGGGGGAAGGGGTTAATCTGGGGGTACTACCTGCCTACTCGGGGCCCCAGATTAACCCCCCCCCCCCGTAGGCCGGTAGTACCCAAGATTAACCCCCTCCCCCCAGTAGGCAGGTAGTACCCCCAGATTAACCCTCTCCCCTCAGCATGCAGGTAGTAACCCCCAGATTAACCCCCTCCCTCCAGCAGGCAGGTAGTAGCCTCAGATTAACCCCCCTCCCCCCCAGTAGGATGGTAGTACCCCCCAGTTTAACCCCCTCTCCCCCTGTAGGAATGCAGTAACCCCCAGATTAACCCTATCCCCCCACCCTGTTAGAAGGTAGTACCCCCCTGATTAACCCCCTCCCCCCCTGTAGGAAGATAGTACGGTGCCCCAGATTAACCCCCTCCCCCCCAGACCCAGTAGGCAGGTTGAAATAACATTCACTCACTCAGCGCGGTAATCCTGCGAGCCGCGTACCGTCAAGTGACACGTCACGTCACGCTCTGGGGCCGGCGTCCTTGAATACAGCATGACGTCCTAATGGTCATGTGACGGCAGTGACGCGTGGAAATACAAATCCCGGACCAACTGAAGGTGAGCCAGAGCGGAGCGGGGCGGGGCACAAAAAGGAGCAGGAGGCAGCGCTGTGCGGTCAGGCGCACCGCACGGGGGACGAGGGGTGGTCTGGGCCGGGGAAGGACGGTCGGGCACAGGTGGAGGGTGCTGCGGAGCGTCTCTGTGTCACCCCATTAGGTTGGTGTCACCTGGTGCGGGCCGCACCCCTCCGCATCCGGATCGCAACGCCACTGGATTAGGGTGTGCCTGGGCACACCCGGCACACCCCGTGCGCACGCCTATGGTTAAATTATGTTTCCAGTCAAGACAGATCTTTTTATTTCTATTCTAATAGATTAAATCTAAAGATTTAGAAAATTAGAAAGAAAACATAAACTTAACTGGTAAATTATAGAATTTGAAAACGTTCCTTAGGCTATGTGCACCTATTCACTGATTTGCTTTTTAAATGCAAAATTAATCAACTTTCTAAATAGTATTTTTATTAAATGTAGTATCCTTTAGCTACTGATCAGGGAGAGAGGGAAAGAAAAAAACATTAGACAGCTTTCTGCCCTCTCATTAATAGAGAACATAGCAGAGAGGGAGTTGTACTGAACAGTTCAGAGTGGGAAGAGGAGGAAGAGAATAAAGGGCAGATCACACAAGCTTTAGATAGGGAGGAAAACATACAAAAGGCAGTTTATAGAGGAAAATCACATGGGCTGTGTACAACTCTCTTCCCCTCTGCTGAGACAGCATTAAGTCCAGCTGATAGATTTTTCTTTTTTCCCCAGCTTAATGGTAGGAAAGATTTAATGAAGACGATTTATAAAGTTGCTTACATTTGCATTCAGGAAACAAATAAATAATAATAAAGTGCAAAAGTGTCCATAGCCTTCAAAAAGGCAACCTATTTGGTCCCTGAATGACAATTTACCACCTATTAAGTGAAACAGATAATAAGTGATCAGTAGGGATCCCAAATGACCCTGTTTGAATAGAGCAGCAGAGATCAAGTATGCTGGGTAAATGCACGTCTGTGGTGTGTTCAACAAATTTGTCAGAACAAAACATAGGGACAAGATGAGACATGAACAGGCTCTTATGCCTATCAGCGTTACACTGACAGACTCAAATCGCACAGATGTGTCAGGACCACCAAAGAGATAAATGATTTGTGTTCACTTTTCAATTAATGTAATGCATGAAGGTTCTGCTTAGTAATACAATAACTTAGATCTACCTTTGGTCTCTAAAGTTCAGCCTGTTAGCTATTGGATTTACAATCATTCATTCAGCTAACAGCTGTCAGCCCTGAATCACCCAATAACAATTTTATGTTTGGCTCTGCTAAGCATGCATAACATTCATATATTTATGCCCACCTGGCATACAGCATTATCAGCCTTTCTGACACAGTGTTAAATTGATTTTTAGAAAATAAAAAGGTAGATAATTTTTTATGTTTTATTTAATTTTATTTAAGTTTTGACAATTGCGCAGCAGTACAGTCAGCATAACTATTAAGCATATCAAATATAAATGTTGTTATAGTATACTATTACAATGCACAAAATATAGATGTAACATATTAAAGGGGTACTCCGTTGGAAATATCTTATCCTCTATCCAAAGGATAGGGGATAAGATGTTGGATCGCGGGAGTCCCACCGCTGGAGGCCCCCGTGATCTCCGGGCCAGCAGCGGCGTTGTCTGGAACACAGAAGCTTGCAGCTTCCATGTTCATGATGTCACGCCATGCCCTCTCCATTAATGTCTCTCCCATAGACGTGAATGTAGGGGGCATGGCAGCCTGCATTGCCAGTCATCGGGCATGGAGCGAAGTTCGCTCCGTGCACTGAAAGACAGGGGTGCCGTGCCAGAGATAACGGGGGTCCCCAGCGGCTTAAGATTTTAAGTAGAAGGGATTTAAATCTGTTTAACTTTCTGGCACCAGTTAATTTGAAAACATTTGCTTCCACTGTTTTTTTTTTTTTTATTAAATATTCTGACTGCCTGTAGCCACCACTTGGAGGAGCCTAGTGAGTTCTATAGAAGCTGCATAAATCCATCTTCAAGCTCTCTAAGGATGTGTTCACATCAGCACTGTGGAGCTCAGTTCGGGATGTCCATTACAACTGCTGATAACAGGGCTGAGAAGGAGGTTGTGACACAAGATACCAACAGAACCTGACAGGTCCCATTTACTTTAATGGGTGTCCTTTGGAGTTCCGTTAGATGCCTGTTATTTTTCATGATTGACATGCAGGATTTTTTTCTCAGCTAAAATGCTGTCATTTCAATGGAATTCGCAAACAGGGCTGCCTAACTGAGTTTCGAATGCTGATGTGAACATAGCCCGAGGCTACATTTTATAATTATACTTTATAGTGGTGCAAAGGTAAACAAGGAATTTGGATTTAATTATTAAGTAATTAATGGAATTATCATTTAATAACTTATGAGAAAAACAGTACTCTACTTGCTAAAAAAAGATAAATTACAGACTATAGTCAGTACATAATTTTGGTAATTTTTTAATATAAACTATACAACAGATATGCTTATTCAAATCATACACACATACACATTCATTACTCGGTCGGTTAATATGGGTAAGGCTTTGCATGGCTTGAGGATGGATAAAATGGTACTGAATAAAACAATGGAAAGAATATAATCAATATGTAAATCAATTATACAAAATCCATTATAGAGAAGGCAGTTGAAGCAGCAATTTGCATAACTTCCATTGACTATAATGGAGTTTGTACAAAAAGCAAACAGTGTAGCTTGCAGAGCTGTGCCATTGGCACAACTCCCATTATAGTCAATGGGAGTTACCTAAATTAAAATATCAAATCACTTTAGCTGCTTCTGGTTTTTCCAACCTTCAAAAAATTGAGGTGGGCCAACCCCTTTAATATAAGAAAAACTAAACAAAAATAAAACACAACCTATGCATTTAAAAACATTGAAGACATATTTTTACTCATGGCAATGATTATTCTGAGTACATACATAATCTTCTATATGATGATAACTTTGTGATTGATAGTCTATTGCATTTCAATAACCATAAATTTAAGATATCAGCCTATATCAGCTGCATAACCTTACCCAGCTGTTTCCACACACATAAAAGGCAGGATAAACAGCCTCTGTAAAGGTATCTTGAAAGGTGTGCAAGTGTTGTATAGGGTTGGAAAGCTTATAAAAGGAAAGCTGACCAGCCTCATAATTCAGGTATATGCCCAGTGCTCGTAGAGGACTATCTATACGTATTGATTTACTTTCAGAGTTGTGAATAGCTGACAAGTTATTATTCAGCATTACCAATCCCCATGATTTTTCATTGCATCCAATAAGGGATTCATTTCCTGCTTTACTAATAGTAGGATAGGCCATACCTACAACCCAGTATCCCACAGTACTAACTTGTACTTCCACATAATGTTCTCCTGATTTGAAACCAGTTGTGCTTAACACCTGAGAGGATGCAAATCTCTCAAGAATGGAAGATGGCTTGCCATCTGTTTTTTGGTAGGAGGCTGTCTTAAGGTCCCGAGAAAGAGCCACTTTACTATTAGCAATGTCACAATCCATTACTATATTAAAATCTGCTTTAAGCTGAAAACCCCTCTTTGCCTTCAGTTTATCTAGAGAATGAACCAAATTGTTCATGCTGCTCTGCAATGTAACTGATATAAGTGCATCATCTAATTTGTGGGTAAAATTCTTTGCGTGTTCCACCTTTATATTGTTTTCAAAATCAGAATGATTGCCAAAGACCGATTTACACTCTTTTAGAAAGCTTACTGCATCATTCACTCCAAATAGCTCCTCAATGTGGAGGATTTTTTGATAAAGGTCAGTCTTCTGTATCTCCATTTCTTGGATCTTTTCAGACACTTGTTCTTCAATGTCATCTTTTTGTCTACTGATCTCATCTAACACTAGGTTCTCAAGTTCATCGACCAGTTTTCGAATATCCACAAATAGATTGATAGTTCTGACTTTCAGTTCATTTGTCTTCTCTTGCACTTGTTTGACTTGCCCCTTTAGGTAATGCACTTGTTTCCCCACAATCCTTCTTGTCAACAATGTCTTATCCAGAACATGCTTTAGTTCATCCATTTTGCTCTTGCATAAATTACTTAGCGTGTCGACCTGATGTTTTTCATGGTTTACATTATTTAAGCAAGATTCACACAAAAAAACATTGTCTTGATAGCAGTAAAATTTTAGGATTTCCTTGTGAGTGAGACACTTTCTCTCAGACTCCAAAAGCACACTGGAATTTGTCTCAGATAGGACATGTTCCTGTGACTTGCTGTGCACCTTAAGATGCTCCTCACACAAAAAGGCTTCACACAGGAGACATCTTTTGACAGCATGAGTGTTAAATCCAATACAATAAGTGCACAAAATGACCCCATCCTGTTTTGTTTTGTCAGAGAACAAGTGCTCAACAATGTTACAAAGCTTCCGGCTCCTGGTCAGTATTGGTTTCTTTTTGAAAGTGGTCCTGCATTCTGGACAAGTATATACTCTTGACTCCTTCTGCCTCTGAAACAGATTCTCAATACAGTTCATGCAAAAGTGATGTCCACAATTGAGACATACCGGATCCGAGTAAATGTCAAGGCAAAGAGAACAGCACAGTTCTTCTCTCACTTTTGCTGATGCCATTCCTTAGATAGTCAAAGAGGAATAACATTTCAAGCCAGGTTGGAGAAGGTAGGTAAGATATAGGAGTGGTATGTTTTTTACATACCTTATGGAAGTTATATAGTAATACCCATAAGTTGACAATAAAAGATGACATCACTTGTCAGAGAAATGACAATAAAATTCTTACTGTTTCTCGGATTAGGCAAGGTCCCATGTAGATAATTCTCCATAAAACATTATAAGATTTTTTTGTAGTAATTGAAGCTTTTTGCCCATAAAGTATATTGTAACACAGCAATAGAACATACAATGAAAACCATAATGGGTTTGTGGCAAGGATTTGCATAGTTCACCACAGTTCATTGAGATTAACCCCTCAGAGCCATAGATAGATTTAGCATAGACTTTTTCATTTCTGTCTTCCTTACTTGTCAATCGATATAGCCCCACAAGGGCTGCTGATATGCAGTACAATTTGTATTTTCTAATTCCACTATTTAATCTACTAATATAATGTAATATAAGGCAACCATTCACATGAACTACCTACATTACGGCACTTGCTCCCCTAGTAACTAGGGAACGTCTTGTGGTAGAACGCATTCCCATACTCCTTTTCCAGAGCCTCCACAGCCTAAGTCTGGTGGTAGGGGTAGGAGGGATAGAGAAAAGACATGCATTTCCTGTGCTTCTGGTAGCAGTTTGGGCCCCTTTATTTGCAGTCTTAAGCCAAGATGCATGTTCAGTTACCAGTGTACCCCGCAGCAGCAATACCATTGGGCTATTATGAGGATCTACCTGAGGACTCCCAGCATGAAGTTCTTTAATGCATTTGTGCACTTGCTGGACAACACAGAGATCTCCTGCAGTATCCAGGTATGTGCCTGGGAGGTAAAATAAATTTTTAGGTAACTATCATATTATGGAGTACAAAATAAATTTTTATGCCTCAGATAACTTATCATGTTTATAAAAATAGAGACAAAGAAATAAAGGGTTAAAAATCCAGCACCCCTCTACTGCTTATGTCCCTAAGTCATATTCACTATATTGGCATACTGTGTATGAGAAAATATGCTGAATGCACTCAGAAGCAAGCAATATGTGGTTCTGATTTAAAGCACTTTTCAAAATTCCCCTAATATGTTTTGTCACATAAGTGATGTCTGGCCAGTGGCAAATTTATGTCATGATTAGAGATGAGTGAATTTGAATCTGACGAATCCGAATTTGTTACGAATTTCCTGAAAAACTTGATTCGTAACTAATCCAAATTTCGCCACCATTTGATAAAACGAATTGCTTCATTAAACTCCATTTAGTGCGGCCCAGGCTCCAGGGCATCTTAAAGGGCGGCTTCATGTGTGAGGACATGGGGCAAGGAACTCTGGGAAGGCTGGTAGGTGGGATCACCCTGAATCACATGCAGCATGCAGCCAGCCAGCCCTGTGATGTCACAGCCCTATATAATCGGCAGCCATTGCTGCAGCAAGGCATTTCAGCGTTTTATTGCAGAGAGAGAGAGAGAATAGTGTGTGTTCCACAGAAAAACTGCTTTACAGCAGCGATTCACCACAAGCCCAAATCACTGCAGAAAAGCAGTGACAGAGAAGGGAGAGAGAGAGAGAGAGAGAGAGAGAGAGAGAGAGAGAAAAGTACACTTTTGGGTGTACTACACAGCGACTCTGTACTTCTGCACTGGGGTGTACAACAACTCTAAAGCTAATAGAGGCCAGTTAGGGTGAGCACTAAAAGCCATAGTCACCTGCTTTTAGTGCCTAAGCAGTTCATGTCCTTCAGTCCTACGCTGCCCCCCCCCCCCCCCCACACACACACACACAGAAGTATCGTATGCTATCAGCTCCACTATTTATTGAGGACGATCTACTAGAGGACAGTCAGCAGCTACTGCCTAGCCAAGAATTGGAGGAGACATCCGCCGCTTCCCCCGTCAGGTGGGCAAGAAGTGATGAGGACAGTGGCGTAGGAGGTGGTGTTGCGAGCGTTTAGGCTCCTGAAGCAAACAGTGTTGAGGAACCAGAGGAGGACATCAGTGACGTGCAGTCACAACTCAATGATGATGAAGCCGATCAGAAGGGGTTTCATCATCATCAGGAGAAGGCAGCAGCTGAGCAAGCAAGGTGGTAGCATGGTTAGGAGTCAGCATGGTGACAGCAGTGGGAAGTCTGGAGCCAAACATGCCCAGGGTAGACCACCTGCTTTGCAGCAGCCTACCTGCCCAGGAGGTAGTGGAAAAGGGGTTCCTGAAGTCGGCGGCAGTAGCAGTCAGTCAGTGCGGACTGTGGCAGTTTTTCATCAAGCATCTGGAGGATGTTAACATCAAGATGTGTCAACACACAGCAAGATGTGTCGGCAGAAGGTGAAGCGTGGCCAGAGTCCTAATGTTGGCACCACGGCCCTGCGTCAACATATGCAGCGTCACCATGAAGCGGCCTGGGATAACCGTGGCTCCCATGCGGTGGTCCAGCCTGCTGCATCACCCAGTGGCACATTGCTCCCTGTTTCAGCCAGCCAAGGCTCCACCACCTCAGCCAAAGGGAGCTGTCTGCCATACCCATCTTCTGTTGGTCCAGATGCTCCTGCTACTCCTACTTCGAGTCAGTCATTCAGGCAGCAATCGGCCAGTGAAGCCATGTCCAAGAGACAGTAGTATGTGCCCACTCATCCAAAGACGCAGAAGCTGAATGTACTCCTGTCCAAGTTGCTGGTGCTGCAGTCCCTCCCTTTTCAAGTGGTGGACTCTGCACCTTTCAGAGAACTGATGGCTTGTGTCCAGCCAAGGTGGTGAGTCCCAAGCCGCAATCTCTTTGCGAAAAAGGCAGTATCAGCCCAGCACAATTATGTGGAACAGAAGGTGGGCCAGTCCTTGACCCTGTCGTGTGTACCAAAGTGCACGGCAGCACCGACGTGTGGAGCTGTAACTACGGTCATGGACAATATATGTCCTTTACGGCCCACTGGGTGAATGTGGTCCTGCACAGCCACACCAGCAACTTGGCCAGGTCACGCCGCTTCCGCCTCCATGCTCTCAGGTCGTTTGTCCTGCGACAGTGTGCGACTCCACCTCCTTATCCTCCACCATGTCCTCAGCCTCCACTGCACGGACAAGTCTCAGTGCCCCTCCAGCATACCATGTGCGCAGGGAATGGCGGTGTCACGCTGTTCTTCACATGGTTTGCCTTGGTGTACGGAGTCATACTGGGGAGGAACTGCTAAAAGTGATTTGTCAAGAAATCGAATCATGGCTTTCTCCATGAAAACTGGAAATGGGAACATGGTGACCGACAACAGAAAGAACATCTTGTCTGCGCTGCTTCAAGGAAGCCTGAGCCATGCGCCCTGCATTGTGCATGTGTTAAATCTGGTTGTCAAGCAGTTCCTGAAGTGCTTCCCCCATCTGCAAGTCATCCTAACAATGGGAAGGAAATAGGGCTGCAACTAACGATTATTTTAATAATGGATTAGTTGCCGATAATTTCATCGATTAATCGGAAAAACATTAAAATGACCCAAAAAAAGGGGTTCAGCTGATTCTACTTGAAAAATGATGTACAATGGCGATATTAAAAGATTCTAGCATGTGATGTGACCAAACAGCAGCAATTTTTTTTAAATGTTTAACAAGAAAGAAGATGTTTAACAAGAAACAGAAACCAGCCTAAATTTGATATTGCCGCATTATTATTTTTTTTACTTTTTTTGTATAGCAATAGGAAAAGGGGGAGCTAATTTTTATTGGGGGAACACGTTATTTAATTTTTTTTTTTACTTTATGCTTTTTATATAGCACTCCTATACACATGGGGTATGTGCAGACTGCAGAGCATTGCACCCAACCCATGTCTGTAGTACAGACTCTGCAGTTCTACAAACACTAGGGTGCAAATGCTCTGCACCCCCCTTCCCCCATTGTATATCAGTGTATATGTACTACATACACACTGCTTTACCCATGGGGGTATGTGCAGAGCATTGCATCCTAGTGTCTGTAGTACAGACACAAGGGTGCAATACTCTGCAAATACCCCCATGGGTATAGGAGTGGAAGTGTGTACTACATACACACTGCTATACACATGGTTGGTAGTATGTGCAGATCTTTGCATCCTAGTGTCTGTAGATGACACTACGGTGCAATGCTCTGCAGATAACCCCCAAGTGTGTCAATATGCATTGCAGCAGTAATAGTGGCAGGACGCATTAAACAGCAGGAATATGGCCTACCGGCGGCAGTAGTACGGGTCAGGTTCTCCAGGTCAGGCTGAGGCTCCATAAAATGGAGGCACAATGTACAGAGCATCCACAAGCGGCAAGGGAGGGGAGGAGAGGAGAGAAGCAGCAGCATGCGTGATTGGTGAGCAGTGGGTCAGCGGAGGGTGGGACAAGGACTTGAACAGAGGCTGCGGCGGTGCGACCTAGCATCTGACCGTGCACCCGCAGCAGCCTTATGACCGCCGGCGCCCGCAGCAGCTTTATGACCGCCAGCGCCCGGACAACGAATTGGACGATTGTTCGATAACGGGATTCGTTGACAATGAATCCCGTTATCAAATTTCATCGATTTTATCGGATAATCGTTGCAGCCCTAGAAGGAAACTTTGCATGCACTGTAGCCACTCGTACACTGCAAAGCACACCCTCCTTAAGCTGCGGTGTCAGAAAGGCATCCCCCAACAAAGTCTGATGTGCAACGTTTCCACCCGCTGGAATTTCACCCTCCATATGTTGGACTGACTCTATGAACAGAGAAAGGCCATCAACGATTTCTTCATGATGAAAGGGGATAGGGGTACTTCATTTCCTACAACAGATGGTGGAAACGATGGCTGGTCAGGGCACTGGGCGAGCTATGGCGCCTACATCTCACGGCCACATGAACCCTGTGGGGGCTGAACTGGAAGAGGAGGAGAGGCACAGTGGAGCACAGGCAATGTGTAGCGAAATGGGTGGTTTTTATAGTTATCTGACAGGAGAGGAGCAGCCTGTGGAGTTACATGGTGATGAGAAAGACGAGACAGGGGACCCAGACACACAAAGTGGCAGTATGCAGTGGAGATGGAGGCAGGGAGTCCCTCCGAGTCACTTGCACAAATGGCACCTTGCATGCTCACTTGCTTGCGTAGTGACTGCCGAATTGTCACCATTTGGCAGCGGGATGACTTCCTGTTCTCCACCTTGTTGGACCCTCGCTATCGCCACAAAATGGGGCCTTTTTTACTCCCACTGAGAGGGAGGACAAACTGACCTACTACAGAGACATCCTACAGTTGTTGGCCGATGCCTATCTGTGCCATCGTCCATCCTCTCGCAGGTCTGACTCGGGGGGGCCCTCTGTGCTCACGTTCCACTGCCATGGCTGCTGGGGAGAGTTGGGATGGCAGAAGCAGTACCAGCTCTATCAGTAGCAGCCTGAGTCTACAGTCGCTGATGAGTAGCTTTCTTCACCCGCATAGTGAAGTAACTCATCAGCAGCAGGTAGACATTGAGCAGGACCTGAACCAGCAGGTGGTGGCATACCTTGACATGACCCTGCCAACACACTTTTGAAGATCTGCTGGACTTCTGGGCAGCCAAACTAGATTTGTGGCCGCAACTAGCAGAGTTTGCCCTGGAAAAGCTGTCCTGCCCGGCCAGCAGTGTGCCATCAGAGCGGGCGTTTAGTGCGGCGAGGGCCATAGTAACCCCAAGGAGAACTTGCCTGTCCACCAAAAATGTGGAGAGACTGGCCTTTGTCAAGATGAATAAGGCTTGGATCAGCCAGGATTCCAACGACCAATGCCTGATGCATCAAAGTAGATTAACCATGGTGCCACACCAACACTTCACAAATATGGATACTGCAAAAAATTAAGGTACTGCCCCCCAGTTACAGAAATTCCTCCGCATAAGACCACAAGTAAGTATTGAGGATATGCATTAGCTAAAACTTAACTTTTCTTAGGATAAAATATATGGACCCAAAAATGTCTGAAATCAAACAACAGGAAAGGTGTGCAAAAAACACCATGTGCCACCTACACCACTAAGTATTGATGTGATGCAAAGACCTCTAAAAGGTGGAAGGGAACAACATATGGTCCAGGTAACAGGTGGGGGTAAAAACTTCCCCTGTAAGGCCCTACTCTTGCCCTGTTAATTCCCTTTTTGGCAAGTGTTACTCGCCCTAAAAAGGGCAGCCTCACACAGGAACCTTTCCCTATTTTCACCTAAAATATAAAGAGGTTCCTGTATGAGGCTGCTCTTTTTAGGGCGAGAAACACTTACCAAGAAGGCAATTAATAGGGCGAGAGTAGGGCCTTATAGGGGAAGTTTTTACCCCCACCTGTTACAATGGATCATACATTGTTCCCTTCTACCTTTTGGAGGCCCCACAGAGGAACCTCTCCCTATTTCCACCTAAAAACCCTGGCTGTGTGTTTCCGCCACCATATGTTCTCCTCTTGCTGCCGCCACCTCCAGGCTGTGTCATTGTGCTAACATATGTTCTCCTCATGCTGATGCCCCCTCCAGGCTGTGTCATTCTGCCACCATATGTTCTCCTCATGCTGATGCCACCTCCAGGTTGTGTCATTCTGCCACCATATGTTCTCCTCTTGCTGCCGCCACCTCCAGGCTGTGTCATGCTGCCACCATATGTTCTCCTCAAGCTGAAGCCACCTCCAGGCTGTGTCATTCTGCCACCTTATGTTTTCCTTATGCTGATGCCACCTCCAGGCTGTGTCATTCTGCCACCATATGTTCTCGTCATACTGATGCCACCCCAGGCTGTGTCATTCTGCTACCATATGTTCTCCTCATGCTGATGCCACCTCCATTCTGTGTCATTCTGCCACCAAATGTTCTCCTCATGCTGATACCACCTACAGGCTGTGTCATCCTGCCACCATATGTTCTTCTCATACTGATGCCACCTCCAGGCCGGGTCATACTGCCACCATATGTTCTCCTCATGCTGATGCCACCTCTAGGATGTGTCATTCTGCCACAATATGTTCTCCTCATGCTGATGCCACCTACAGCCTGTGTCATTCTTCCACCATATATTCTCCTTATGCTGATGCCACCTACAGACTGTGTCATTCTTCCACCATATGTTCTCCTCATGCTGATGCCACCTCCAGGCTGTGTCATTCTGCCATCATATGGTCTCCTCATGCCACCGCCACCTTTAGGCTGTGTCATTCTGCCACCATTTGTTCTCCTCATGCTGATGCCACCTCCAGGATGTGTCATTCTGCCACCATATGGTCTCCTCATGCTGCCGCCACCTCCAGGCTGTGTCATTCTGCCACCATATATACATATATGTCACCTGTTCACACTTGGGCGGGCGTTTTATAAGTGAATTAACCAAAAGATCACCAAAGAGGTGATCCACTAATCCCCTATATTTCCCGTTTTATAAGTGAGGTCTCCCAACTCACTGGAAATCCAAATAGCAAAAATGAAAAAACGCCACCAACAACTTTTTTTTTATAAATTGCTTTTAGTGAAAAAATGTAAAAGATTCCCAATATGTCAGGCAAAGTCTTTGCAGCAAGTAGATATTACAAAATTTCAATTCACCCAAAGTGCACCTTCTTCGAACGCGCTCGACACTCTCCAAGCTGTAGGAAATCTTCACCCCATAGCCGGGCTTCCTCTCACGAAGGGGAACAGACTGGAGCTAACATCAACACCTTACGACGTTTCGGAGACCATGCCTCCTTTCTCAAGTACCCCTAACGTGCTCACCACCATGTTACGTCAAGAAAATAGATGGAACTACGGACAGCATAACAGATGACAACTCACAGGTTTACTCCAAAATTACATGATTCATTAAGTCCATTTGGACTCAATGAATTAAGTGTCTCGATCCAATAAACATCACGTTGTAGTAATCGTTTCTTTATTTCACTTTCAGTGTTACCTTGTATTTCTTCAATTATCATCCACCTCAAATCACTGATCCTATGGTTCTGTTCAACAAAATGTCTGGCAACCCCCGTTTCACTGTATTTATTGCTTTCCTCTACTGTTTTTTTCTTGGCAAGTGCATTCCAGATTACCGACCGATGTTCAGTGATCCGGTATTTCACACTTCGCATCGTTTGACCTACATAAATTCTGCCACATGGGCACTTTAGTAAATAGATCACCTGTTTCGTTTCACAACTGTACCATCCCTTCATAGGGAACTTAGTTGCATACAATGGATGGACAATGTGATCACTTTTAATAATACCAGAACAATTAAAACATGACAGGCAAGCAAATGTACCTTTACTTTTAGATCTTAAAAAAGTCTGCTTTGCAATCAGCCCTCACCAGGCTTTTAGCTAATGATTTTCCTTTTTTATACGTAAACCGGGGCATGCTGCCAAACATCTGACGGAATTTTGCATCAGCCTTAAGGAGACCCCAATATTTCTTTACAGTATTTTTAATTAATCGGGCATGTTTGTCATATGCGCCCAAATACACAAATTCATCAGATGATTTATTTTTATCCTTCTTTTTTCTATGTTTAAACTGTTGTCTTGGAATCTCCTGTACCTCGCCTCGCACCTTTTTAACCTCTTCCTCTCTGTATCCTCTTTCTACAAATTTTTTAACCAACATCTCCTTAGTTTTTCACATACTTCTCTTCAGTGCTGCAAATTCGTTTGGCCCTAATAAACTGACTCTTGGGAATCTCTCTGAATGTCTGTGGGGCATGAAAGCTATCTCTAGACAGCAAGTTATTTCTATCAGCCTCCTTTTTAAATAATGTCGACTGAAGCTTTGTCCCCTCTTTATAGACCTCCACATCCAAGTAGTGGATCCTCTGGAGGTCAGCCTCCAAAGTTAACTCAATTAAATTGTGACACTGATTTAATGCTTCGACATATCTATCCAATTCGTTACGCGTCCCCCCCCCCCCCCCCCCCCACAGCATAAACACGTCGTCTACATATCTAAGTGGATGACGGCCTGGTGAGGGCTGATGTTAAAAAGAAGAAAATTGCAAAGCAGACTTTTTTAAGATCTAAAAGTAAAGGTACATTTGCTTGCCTGTCATGTTCTAATTGTTCTGGTATTATTAAAAATTATCACATTGTCCATCCATTGTATGGAACTAAGTTCCCTATCAAGGGATGGTACAATTGTGGAACGAAACAGGTGATCTATTTACTAAAGTGCCCGTGTGGCAGAATTTATGTAGGTCAAACGATGCGAAGTGTGAAATACCGGATCACTGAACATCGTTCGGTAATCCGGAAAGCACTTGCCAAGAAAAAAACAGTAGAGGAAAGCAATAAATACAGTGAAACGAGGGTTGCCAGACATTTTGTTGAACAGAACCATAGGATCAGTGAATTGAGGTGGATGATAATTGAAGAAATACAAGGTAACAATGAAAGTGAAATAAAGAAATGATTAGTACAATGTGAAGTTTATTGGATCGAGACACTTAATTCATTGAGTCCAAATGGACTTAATGAATTATGTAATTTTGGAGTATACCTGTGAGTTGTCATCTGTTATGCTGTCCGTAGTTCCATCTATTTTCTTGACGTATGTCAGCTTTTTAGTATGTGATTTCAATCTCATTATTCTCGTTTATAGAGATAAGGTCTCGCGAGATTGACATGCCTATGTGACATGGTGGTGGTGAGCACGTTAGGGATACTTGAGAAAGGAGGCATGGTCTCCGAAACGTCGTAAGGTGTTGACGTTAGCTCCAGTCTGTTCCCCTTCGTGAGAGGAAGGTCCATGTACTGAAGGAAGCCCGGCTATGGGGTGAAGATTTCCTATAGCTTGGAGAGTGTCGAGTGTATGCGAAGAAGGTGCACTTTGGGTGAATTGAAATTTTGTAATATCTACTTTCTGCAAAGACTTTGCCTGACATATTGTGAATCTTTAAAATGTTTTCACAAAAAGCAATGTATAAAACAAAGTTGTTGGTGGCGTTTTTTCATTTTTGCTATTCTCATTTTTACTCCTGATGCTGATGCTACCTCCAGGCTAGGCTGTGGTCTTCTCATGATGCTGGCACATTAATAAAACATTTTTATGTTCACCATCTATTTAAAATCTTCAATTTACATTTTAAGAAATATTAATCTTTTCAATTGTGAGGCCCTATGGTCTCGTCAAGCTGCTGTCACCTCTAGGCTCTGTCATTGTGCTGCCATGTGATCTTGTTATATTGATCTTGTAGTAGTTATTATACACACAATTGGAGCTGGAATTACCGCGACTGCTGCTGCCACCTCCAGGCTGTGTCATTCTGCCAATATATGGTCACCTCATGCTGCCGCCACCTCCAGGCTGTGTAATTCTGCCACCATGTGGTCTCCTCATGCTGCTGGCACTTTAATATAAATACGGTAGCTGGTAGCTGGCGGTAGCTGGCCTCGCGACGGACAGCTAGCTCGATTTTAAGATACAAGTATGAGCTTTTTCACTGCAGCAACTTATGCACTGCAGCAATTATACACTATTGGAGCTGGAATTTCAGTGGCTGCTGGCACCAAACTTGCCCTCCAATGGGTTCTCAAAAAAGGATTTAAAATTTGTTCTTTCCAATTACCAGGCTCTGTCATAGTGTCGCTGTCGCAAATACAATCATAGGGTGCATCAAAATGGAATACTGTGTACAGCACTGGGCACCAGTGCACGAGAAAGATATAATGTAGTAATAAGGGGAATAAAAGGACTATAGTACCCAGAGAGATTATCAAAATTAGAGTTATTTAGTTTAGTACCGAAAACTCCCCCATGATCTATTTATAACCAGGACTGTATCTTTAACAAGGGGGCATCCTCTACGTCTAGAGGAAAGAAGGTTTCTACACCAGTGAAGATGGGGGGTTCTTTACTGTAAGAACAGTGAGACTATGGAACTTTCTGCCAGAGGAAGTGGTCATGGTGAACTCAATAAAAGAGTTCAAAAGGGGCCTGGACATACTTATAAAGAGTAAGAACATTACAGGTTATAGATATTATACTTATAGGGGCATGAACAGGGGATTTATTCTTATTGCCATATTTGGAGTCAGAAATTGCTCAGCAGCCGCCAAAATTGGCCATGAGGTACAGAAAGACTGTGAGTTTGCAGCTCTTACAATGGAGCAGCCATCGTTTTTAAGCTATTTGATAAGTTTATGGACTCAAGGTATGGCAAAGAATTAAAGGAAGTATTTGAAAACCCAAATGTATATCTGTCAACTATTTTACATGCTCCAGGACATTTAAGGAAAACGGTCCTCACCCACAATAAACCCAATACAGTTGAGTCCGATGAGGGGTCACTGACTAAATATATAAATAAATATGTACCTTAGGTTCAAAGATATGTACGACCAAAGATCTGCTGCTATATTCTGTGAATTGCGTGCTGGAAGCGGGCCCCCACGGCTTAATTTACATATTTATTGTCTGTGACACCACGTCCTAGTGACGTGGAGTCACTGGTCAAGTGAGCACTCAGTCCATGTAAATGGAGCCAGCGGAGCCCACCTCCAGCGCACAATTCACAGAATATAGCAGTGGATCTTAAGAGGAACATATCTTTGCACCTAAGGTACGGATTTTAGTCAGTGACACAGTGAAACCTCATCAGACTCCTGTTCTCCCACACTATAACCTAGTGTATTGGGTTTAGTGTGGGTGAACAGGCTCAATCTTTTCCTTTAACCTCTTAAGGACCCGGGTTTTTCCGTTTTTGCATTTTCGTTTTTTCCTCCTTACCTTTAAAAAATCATAACTCTTTCAATTTTTCACCTAAAAATCCACATGATGGCTTATTTTTTGCGCCACCAATTCTACTTTGTAATGACATCAGTCATTTTACCCAAAAATCTACTGCAAAACGGGAAAAAAATCAATGTGAGACAAAATTGAAAAAAAAAATGCCATTTTGTAACTTTTGGGGGCTTCCATTTCTACACAGTACTTTTTTCGGTAAAAATTACACCTTCTCTTTATTCTGTAGGTCCATACAGTTAAAATGATACCCTACTTATGTAGGTTTGATTTTGTCGTACTTCTGGAAAAAATCAAAACTACATGCAGGAAAATGTATACGTTTAAAATTGTCATCTTCTGACCCCTATAACTTTTTTATTTTTCCGCATTTGGGGCGGTATAAGGGCTCATTTTTTTTGCACCGTGATCTGAAGTTTTTAGCGGTACAATTTTTGCATTGATAGGACTTAGTGCACTATTTTGGACTTTGGAATTTTTTTGTGTGTACGCCATTGACCGTGCAGTTTAATTAACAATATATTTTTTATAATTCGGACATTTCCACACGTGGCGATACCACATATGTATATTTTTATTTTTATTTACACAGTTTTTTTTTTCTGGTGGTAAAAGGGGGGTGATTCTAACTTTTAATAGGGGAGGGGTTGAATGATCTTTATTCACTTTTTTTCCACTTTTTTTTTTGCAATGTTATAGCTCCCATAGGGACCTATAACACTGCACACACTGATCTTTTACATTGATCACTGGTTTCTCATAAGAAACCAGTGATCGATGATTCTGCTGCTTGACTGCTCATGCCTGGATCTCAGGCACTGAGCAGTCATTCGGCGATCGGACAGCGAGGAGGCAGGTAGGGATCCTCCAGCTGTCATGTAAGCTGTTCGGGATGCCGCGATTTCGCAGCGGCTATCCCAAACAGCTCCATGAGCTAACCGGCATGGTTTCACTTTCATTTTAGACGCGGCGTTCAACTTTGAACGCCGCGTCTAAAGGGTTAATAGCGCGTGGCACTGCGTGGCCACGCGTTATAGATCGGGAGCGGACTCAGGACGTACAGGTACGCCCTGGGTCCTTAACAGGTTAAGGTGTTGCTGAGGGAGAGCACCCTGAAGGGGTTTCAGATGAGGAACCTGCTGTAACTGCTGAATTGCTCAGTGATTGTGATGTTCTACCTAACAAACGCCGTTGTTTAACAGCCAAAAAAAAATATTACTTAAATGGGCACTGTCAGATACAAAAAACATTTTATATATTGTACATATTGGCAAAACATTAACCTTTCTAATATACTTCATAAGAAAATTTTCTTTTCTTTATACAGAAATCATGGCTTTTAAATTCATGGCTTTGTCAAAGCTGAAGCACAGGCATGGACAAAGTCCAGTAAGTGAGGGTGGGCTAGCACTCCTCTGTGCTCTCTCCTTTCTGATAGGACAGGAGAGAGCACAAAGAAGTCCTGTCAGACAGGAGAGAGCACAGAGGAGTCTTATCAGACAGGAGAAGGAACAGAGAAGTACTATCAGACAGGAGAGAGTACATGTCTGATAGGACAGGAGAGAGCACAGAGGAGTACTATTAGACAGGAGAGAGCACAGATAAGTACTATCAGACAGGAGAGAGCACAGAGGAGTACTATCAGACAGGAGAGAGCATAGAGGAGTACTATCAGACAGGAGAGAGTACATGTCTGATAGGATAGGAGAGAGCACAGAGGAGACCTATCAGACGGGAGAGAGCACAGAGGAGTACTATCAGACAGGAGAGAGCACAGAGGAGTACTATCAGACAGGAGAGAGCACAGAGGAGTGCTATTATACAGTAGAGAGCACAGAGGAGTCCATTTAGACAGGAGAGGGAACAGAGGAGTACTATCAGACAGGAGAGAGCACAGAGGAGTACTATCAGACAGGAGAGAGCACAGAGGAGTGCTATCAGACAGGAGAGAGCACAGAGGAGTACTATCAGACAGGAGAGAGTACATGTCTGATAGGACAGGAGAGAGCATAGAGGAGTCCTATCAGACAGGAGAGAGCACAGAGGAGTACTATCAGACAGGAGAGGGAACAGAGGAGTACTATCAGACCGGAGACAGTACATGTCTGATAGGACAGGAGAGATCACAGAGGAGTCCTATCAGACAGGAGAGAAGACATAGGAGATTCAATCAGACAGGAGAGAGCACAGAGGAGTGTTATCAGACAGGAGAGAGCACAGAGGAGTCCTATCAGACAGGAGAGAGCACAGAGGAGTCCTATCAGACAGGAGAGAGCACAGAGGAGTCCTATGAGACAGGAGAGAGCACAGAGGAGTACTATCAGACAGGAGAGAGCACAGAGGAGTGCTATCATATAGGAGAGAGCACAGAGGAGTCTTATCAGACAGGAGAGGGAACAGAGGAGTACTATCAGACAGGAGAGAGCACAGAGGAGTACTATCAGACAGGAGGGAGCACAGAGGAGTGCTGGCCCACCATCACTTACTGAACTTTGTCCATGCAAAAGAGAACAGGGTGCGCGCCCCTGGATGGAACCTGATGGATGAGATAGTGAAGACCCCAATCAAAACGCACTTACCTATGCGAGTTGTGCGAATGGAGGCACAACACTCAATGCGCTTGATCAGGAATCCTGTAATCGCGGCTGCTGCGGCTCCCAGCATCGAGGCGCAAATATAGATAAAAGGAGATCCAAGAAAGGGAGATGAATCGCTCTGCCACAAGAAGTATATATGGGTAAATTTATTGCACACAAAGGATCCACGCAACGTGTTTCAAAGCCATTCCGGCTTTTTCGTCAGGCCTCAGGCCGGAGCGGCTTTGAAACACGTTGCGTGGATCCTTTGTGTGCAATAAATTTACCTTTTATCTGAACTTTGTCCATGTCTGTGCTTCACCTTGAATAAAGCCATCATTTTATAAGCCATGATTTCTATAAAAAGGAAATACATTTTCTTATGAAGTCTATTAGAAAGGTTAATGGTGTCAAGATGTACAACATATATAAAGTTTCTGTATCTGACAGTGCCCATTTAAGTAAATTATATCATAATAGCTTTTATATTATTTCATTTTGGTTATTTTTTATGATATTTGCTCGTAAATGTGATGAATTTAGTACTTAAATGTTATGGTGAAAGGAGCAATAGTTTTCCACATTACATTTTGCTCCAGATATTAAAAAAACCCTTATAGGTTGCAGTTGAATCCATATATGACTGATCAATTTAAACAATGGAAATGTTTTATTATCTTTGCTAAGGTTTAACTTTTCAGTTGTTTTAAAAACTCTGAGGCTGCCAAACTAAACATGCAGGGAGACCTTTTGGTCCAGGCTACTGATAAGCACATCGACATGAATCAAATGAATGGTTTATGATGGATACAACTAGGGCTGCAACTAACTATTATTTTAATAATCGATTAGTTGTTGATTATTTGATCGATTAATCGGAAAAATGTCAAAATGCAAAAAAAAAATGGGTTCAGCTGATTCTACTTGAAAAACTATGTACAATTGCAATATTAAAAGTGATGTGACCAAACAGCAGCAATTTTGGATTTTTTTTTTTATGTTTACGCCGGTTGCTGTCATTATTAATGATCCTGTACAGAAACCAGCGTAAATTTGATACTGCCACATGGGTAACTGTCTGAACTATTAAAAGAAAATGTTAATGATTCACTAATATTTTAATAGTTCAGACACTTACCCATGCGGTAGTATCAAATATGTAAAAGACATAATATTTTACTTTTTTTGTATAGCAATAGGAAAAGGGGGAGCAAATTTTTATTGGGGAGCAGTAAATTTACATTTTTTTCTTTTTTCTTTTTTTTTGCTTTTACATACCATTGCTTTTACAGACCCCTTTAGACAGCAGGCCCCCCCCCTTTAGACAGCAGGGCCCTCCCCCCTTTTAGACAGCAGCCCCCCCCCCTTTTACACAGCAGGGCCCCCCCATTTAGACAGCAGGGCCCTTTTAGACAGCAGCCCCCCCCCCTTTTAGACAGCAGGGACCCCTTTTAGACAGCAGGGGCCCCCCCCTTTTAGACAGCAGGCCCCCCTCCTTTAAGACAGCAGGGCCCCCCCTTTAGACAGCAGGGCCCCCCCTTTAGACAACAGGGCCCCTACTTCAGACAGCAGGGCCCCTACGTTATGCCGGGCGCAGGGGAGAAGTAAAGTGATGTGTATGTCACATGCTCCTCCATAGGACAACATGATGCGGACGCTAGAAGCGTGCAGCGGAACGGCAGCCCCGACAGAGGACAGCTGTGAGTGAGCTGTCTACAAGGGTGGGGGCTGCGGTCTAAAGGGGGGCCCTGCTGCCGCCCCACATGTCCCCGCCGCTGCCTTGCTCCTAGCGCCCCGTCGGGACATGCCTATTTTCTGCTGCTCATCTCTGTACCCAACGGAGATGAGCAGCACATCCTGGCGCGGCGCTGATTGCACTAGAAGCAGGGCAGCGGCGGGGACATGTCGGGCGGCGGTGAATAAACGAATGAATGTAGCCTATATGCGGGACATGTTGGTTTCATTCATTCATTCCCTGCTGACACTGACGGCAGACAACGAATCAGGCGATTATTCGATAACGGGATTCGTCGACAATCGATTAATCGTTGCAGCCCTAGATACAACTTTCTTATGCTGGCAGTAGTTTTACATTGGCAATGTTGTGCCGCTGCTGCGAATTGCATACATTCTTTACTCATTTTATACAGGAAAACTAAATTAATGAGGTTGTATTGCAGTGTCAAAATAATTTTATAAAACATCATATGATTTGTATTAATTATATTATTTAGTTATCCAAAGTTTGTGAAAAACACAGTTATTTACTGGGAAATTAAAGGTGGTACTCCGGTGGAATTTATTTTTCGAAATCAACTGGTGCCAGAAAGTAGAGATGAGCGAACTTACAGTGAATTCGATTCGTCACGAACTTCTCGGCTCGGCAGTTGAAGACTTATCCTGCATAAATTAGTTCAGCTTTCAGGTGCTCCGGTGGGCTGGAAAAGGTGGATACAGTCCTAGGAGACTCTTTCCTAGGAATGTATCCACCTTTTCCAGCCCACCGGAGCACCTGAAAGCTGAACTAATTTATGCAGGATAAGTCATCAACTACCAAGCCGAGAAGTTCGTGATGAATCGAATTTACTGTAAGTTCGCTCATCTCTGCCAGAAAGGTAAACAGATTTGCAAATTACTTCTATTAAAAAATATTTATCCTTCCAGTATTTATCAGCTGCTGTATACAACAGAGGAAGTTCTTTTCTTTTTGAATTTCTTTTCTGTCTGTCCACGGTGCTCTCTGCTGAAACTTCTGTCCATGTCAGGAACTGTCCAGAGCAAGAGAGGTTTGCTATAGGGGATTTTTCCTGCTCTGGACAGTTCCTGACATGGACAGAGATGTCAGCAGAGAGCACTGTGGACAAAAAGAAATTCAAAAAGAAAAGAACTTCTGTAGTATTTTACAGCAGCTGATATGTACTGGAAGGATTAAAATTTTTTAACAGAAGAAAATTAAAAATCTGTTTAACTTTCTGGCACCATTGAGACAATAGCCCTCCATCACAGTTACAATGAATATTGGTAAACTGGAGATTTTACAGGCACTTTTCTAAGTGTGTGTTGGGGTTGCGTGAGGTTGCATCATTAGATGGCTGTTTGCACCAGAATTATGCAACTTTTTAAAAAGGCGCCCATTGTAAATTCATAAACACTGCACAAACCAATCCAAAAAATGGACTACTTCTCCACAATTTTATCCCTGACCTGTTTGGTGAGCTC
Organism: Hyla sarda; assembly: GCF_029499605.1. Taxonomy (NCBI): domain Eukaryota; kingdom Metazoa; phylum Chordata; class Amphibia; order Anura; family Hylidae; genus Hyla; species Hyla sarda. Next base: position 164,239,692 of record NC_079196.1, on the reverse strand, counting down.
CTTGGTCTTCAGGCTGCTGTTTGTTTAACCCCTTAAGGATTTTTATTTTATTTTTATGTTTTCTTTTTTTCCTCCTCGCCTTCAATAAATCATAACTCTTTTATATTTTCATCCACAGATTAGTATGAGGGCTTGTTTTTTGTGCGACCAGTTGTCCGTTGTAATGCCATCACTCACTTTACCATAAAATGTATGGCGCAACAAAAAAAAAATACTATGTGTGTGGGGAATTTAAAAAGAAAACCACAATTTAGCAAATTTCGAAAGGTTTTGTTTTCACGCCATACAATTTACGGTAAAAATGACATGTGTTCTTTATTCTTTGGGTCAATAGAATTAAAATGATAGCCATGATAACATACTTTTATCTTACTGTTGCACTTAAAAAACAATAGCAAACTTTTTAACCAAATTAGTAAGTTTAAAATCTCCCTATTTTTAAGACCTATAACTTTTACATTTTTCCGTATAAGCGGCGGTATGGGGGCTCATTTTTTGCGCCGATATCTATAATTTTTATTGATACCATATTTGCTTATATAAAACTTTTAATACATTTTTTATAAATTTTTTTGAAAATAAAATGTTATAAAAAAAAGCAGCTATTTTGGACTTTTTTAAATTCTTTTACGTTCACGCCGTTCACCGTACGGTATCATTAACATTTTATTTTAATAGTTCGGATATTTACGCATGCGGCAATACCAAATATGTATATAAAAAAATTTTTTTTACACTTTTTGGGGGTAAAATAGGGAAAATGGGAGGGGTTTTTTCACATTTTTTTTATTTTTATTTTTTACTTTTATTTTTACAATTTAATATTCCCCATAGGGGACTATTTATAGCAATCATTCGATTGCAAATACTGTTCAGTGCTATGTATAGGACATAGCACTGATCAGTATTATCGGTCATCTTCTGCTCTGGTCTGCTTGATCGCAGACCAGAGCAGAAGACACATAGAAGGCAGCAGAGGCAGGTGAGGGGACCTCCGTCTGCCATTCTGGATGATCGGATCGCCGCAGCAGCGCTGCAGGCGATCCGATCATCCATTTTAGTGACCGCGATGCTGCAGATGCCGTGATCTGTATTGATCACGGCATCTGAGGGCTTAATGGCGGACATCCGTGTGATCGCGGATGTCCACCATTACCGCCGGACCCCTGGCTGCTATCAGCAGCCGGGACCTGTGGCGCATGACCCGAGCATTGATCCGATGCTCGCGGTTATGCATAGGACGTAAATGTACGCCCTGGTGCGTTAAGTACCAGCTCACCAGGTCGTACATTTTCGTCCGGCGTCGTTAAGGGGTTAAAAATGCTCTTTAATAGCAAACTTTGAGGTCTTCACAGAACAGGTGTATTTGTCATCACATCACCAATCAGCGATTGATGGTCTATCCTGAGAATAGGCCATCACTCATTTAGGCCCAGAAAAAAAACATTGAGGGTACATTTACGCATACAGGATCTGCTGCATATTTTCTGAAGCTGATTTTGATACCCAATAAAGTCAATGGGTAGCAAAATCAGCAGCAACATTTGCAGCAGATCCTGCACATGTGAACATACCTTTAGGGTGCGTTCACACGCTCTTTGTTTTTGCGGGTTTTCCGCTGCGTATTTGAAAGGGGCGGGCTCTTCTCGGCTGTCCATAGCAGATTGCCCGCGGTGGAATTCACGTTGCGGAAAATTCCTTGGTGGAAAATCTGCTGCGGACAGCCGAGAAGAGCCCGCACCCTTTCAAATACACAGCGGAAAACCCGCAAAAACAAAGAGTGAGTGAACGCACTCTAAAGTGTCATTCTGCTGTGTAAACTTACTGATGACTATGTAGGCAGAGGTAATTAACATTTACAAGCCTGGATAACCTATGTCATGGAAATAACAAGTGCTATAATGTTGAAATCATACTTGAAAGGAGCAAAAAGGTTTTATAATGTGTAGATTGTGTATAATTCTATATAAATAGAATGTTGTCAAGTATTCAAAAACAGAATAGCTAAACCAGAAGGGAAACATAAAAGAGATTGGAGAGATTATCTAAAAACTGAGATCTAGACTTTTAGGGGAGCTTGCTGGAGCATAGTTCCGAACTTCCCACATTCTAAATAAAGGTGATTGTTTTATGAAGAGGAAATCCTTTACTGACAACATGACTTAATTTGCTTAATTTGTAATGAGTATTATTTAAATCATTTTAGATGTTAAAAACATGATTTGAACATTTCATTATACTTCAAATCTGTATATCTTATTGGGTATCAATTAAAGGCACTCCAGACATAATGATCAATAAAGAACATGAGGCTATAGCTTTTAAAATTTGAAGGCTTGTAAACAATAAGGGCACCAGCAGCTGGACATATCCTGATCACATATTGATGGCATATCAATCATTATCTGTACTTGCTCCATTAAAGGACAACTGCAGCGGCATTACACTTATCCCCTATCCACAGGTTAGGGGATAAGTGTTTGATCGCGGGGGGTCCGACCGCTGGGATCCCCCCCCCATCTCCCTAACGGGGCACCGCCATTAGCGCTCATGGTGAGCGCTAAGGCGCGTAGCGTCGACCTAGAGGTCGACGGTGATGCCCCGTCTCCTCCCCGTCCCCATACAGTTCTATGGGGAATTCACGAATGCAGCCTCCCCGCCTCTCCCATAGAGATGTATGGAGGAGGCGTGCCGGCTGCAACGTCATGCTGCGGCTGGCACGCCCCCTGCACGGGACAGCCGCTGCCCCGTACAGGAGATTACACGGGGTCCCAGCGTTCGGATCCCTCGCGATCAAACACTTATCCCCTATCTTGAGGTTGGGGATAAGTGTTTGTAACGCTGCAGATGTCCTATTAATAAACACATTTGAAAGGCAATATCAAATTCTACCACAAGATGTCACCAGTTAGCCAGGTAATAAAGCATCCATTCTAAAAATGAAAGCAGAATACAGTGTGCGTTGATTTGTATTCCCCATTACACAATGTCAAAATAACCATGATGCACACCTGCCATAATATATTGTGGAGGTCGCATGGGTGCAAAATACTGATGAACAGCTACTCACACACCTACTACTCATTAGAGGGGTAGCTTCTAAGTAGTATAACTGTCACAGATAAGGCATATAAAGGGGGCAGTTATGATAACTTGCAGTGCACCATGCTGGCTTACATCCTATTAGTAAAGCCCATACTATTCGATAAGGCGGGCTGTCCAACATTCTCTTAGTGCACCATACAGAGGCCACTACTATTAAAGGGGTACTCCACTGGAAAACATAATTATTTTATTTTTTTAAATCAAGTCGTGCCAGAAAGTTAAACAGATTTGTAAATTATACAAAGTGGAGAGGTAGGAAGGGAGAGAGCACACTAAAGGGCTACTACACCTGTCTTGGGGATACTGCGTGGTATCGGTGGCCCCTAATAAGTCTCCATCAGGGTGCACATACGAAATGTATGAAGTATCAACAAATGTAATAACAAAGGCACGTACGTGCACTCACCGCTCAACTGAGACAGCTCGATGAGGGAGTCTTGTCCACGGAAGGCTACGCCTCCGAGCGCCCACTTACCTGCACCGATGCTGTGACCCAGCCTTCTGTGGACAAGACTCCCTCATCGAGCTGTCTCAGTTGAGCGGTGAGTGCACGTACGTGCCTTTGTTATTACATTTGTAAATTACTTCTATTTAAAAATCCTAGTCCGTCCAGTACTTATCAGCTTCTGTATGTTCCACAGGAAGTTCTTTTCTTTTTGAATTTCCTTTCTGCCTGACCACAAGTGCTCTCTGCTGACACCTCTGTCCATTTTAGGAACTGTCCAGAGTAGGAGCAAATCCCCACAGCAAACCTATCCTGCTCTGGACAGTTCCTAATAACACAGCAAAAAGGACCTATGCATCAGGTGCTGTTCTGTGTTCCAGCAAGAATAAAGTAATGTCCAAAGCAGAATATCATCGATTTGTTTATTTGAAGTCAGAGACCAATGATGCATTTCGGAGGTACAGTCCTCCTTCCTCAGGAAGTGAGCTGTGGTAAAGTGAAAGCTGAGCTGTGATTGGTTGCTGTAGGAAAATCCCTCCACTTTTTCTCTCACACAGTTTGATAAATCTTGGCCTATGTGCTTCTTCACACAGGACTGGCTATCCTGCTCCTATGACCTTTCGGGCTTTGCAGTTCTTCTCCAGGAACTTATTGGTACCCCCTATTCAGGGGTGTTAAGCGATTATTATCTACTACAAGGCGAGCGGCCATCTGTAAGGCCGGCAGTTGTCCTCCCCACCTCTTCACTTGGTGTCTTAGGTAATACAGCTCATTTTTTTCCATTTTATTTTTAAGGTACTGGACAGTTCCTGACATTGAAAGAGATGTAAGCAGAGAGCACTGTAGTCAGGCAGAAAGGAAATTTTAAAAGAAAAGAACTTCCTCTGTAGTATACAGCAGCTGGTAAGTACTGGAAGGATTGGAATTTTTTTTTTTTTTTATAGAAGTCATTTACAAATCTGTTTAACTTTCTGGCACCAGTGGATTTAAAAGAACATGTTTTCCAGAGGAGTACCCCTTTAACACTAAATACCATGGCCATATGGCTACAGAATAAAAACCACAATAAACAGTGTGCTGTGCAGTTATCTCATAATGGTATATACCAGTTTTACAAAAGAGCTTTGCAGACTGTATAAGTGGTTATAGTACAATTACCTCCAGTGACTCACAAGTAATGTGTTCTCTGCTTGTGGTAATTCAGGTTTTCCTGTCTGTTCCATTTGACCTAGGCCACCATAAAGACTTCTACAACCTGACACGGCTCTCTATTCCTTATCTTTTCTCACAGACTGCCCCACCCCCATGTCTCCCTCTCGCAAAGACTCCTCCCCTTACCCCCCTCTGTTATACAGACTGCACGCTACACTCTTCTTTCACACAGACTGCTCCCCATGACCCCCTCCCTGTCCCTATGCTGCTCATCTGCTTGACACAAGTTTTTAGAAATGACAGTAATGCTTTAGTGAGGCACCATTAGAAAGCCTAGAAAGCCCTGATCAGATAGTTTTTTACAGTTAGCTGTTGCCCCAAATTCCTGTGATAATGGGGTTTATAGTTTCTTTGACAACTTCAGCAATCTGTAAGAGGGGTGGGGACTTTATTATAATAGGGGTTGTGTCAGAAGTGAATTACATTTTATTATGTTTCATTATATATTTTACTATTATTGATAAGTACTATTTGAAATGTATGATGTGTACTTTACATCATAAATATGAAGGATTTAAAAATGTTGATGACCTAGAAGGGCAACCAATCACATTTATTTAGAAAAAAGTTTGGGAGGTAAGTGATAAAGTACACTTGGCCAAAAGAAAACACGGGTATCACCTATTGTTATAATAAATCCAGATACATACAGGTAGTACCGTTGCTAAACTCAAGTAGCTGATGCTGCCCCCTATGTCCCAAGATGACCTCTGCAGAAACCACAAAGGGAACATCATGATTTGACATGTAGGACCTCGTTTCTAGGGATAACTATCGATACCATCCCTGGGGACCTGAGTAAGTGGTCCAATTGTAGACCTACAGCTTCAGCTAGTATTCCAGCAAGGGGCCCGGGCCCCCGCTGCACCCCCCTGCTGCTGCCGCAGCACGGAAGCGGGGGACCGCTGTCTACACAGCGGTCTCCTGATTCCATGGCCGGTCCAGGACGCATTAAACTATAAGCATGTCTTACAGACGCGCCTATAGTTCAATGCAGCGCTCGGGCTCGGCTGATTGACTGAGCGAAGAGCCATTGGCTCCTCGCCCTGTCAATCACTTTCGGGGCCTGCCCACATTATGCAGGCGCAGACAAGAGACCCGTGCTTCCGTCCTCTGCGCTCCGGCACATGAACGTCGTCATCATCATGCGCCGGAGCACAGACTGTAGAAGAAGACAGATATTGTTACCTAAGGGGGCTACTTATTTCTACCTAAGGGGGCTACTTATTTCCACCTAAGGGGGCTACATATTCCTACCTAAGGGGGCTACTTTTTTCTACCTAAGGGGGCTACTTTTTTCTACCTAAGGGGGCTACATATTCCTACCTACGGGGGCTACATATTCCTACCTAAGGGGCTACTGATTTCTATCTAATGGGGCTACATATTCCTACCTAAAGGGGCTACTGATTTCTACCTAAGGGGGCTACTGATTTCTACCTAAGGGCACTACTGAAAACTACCTAAGGGGGGCTACAGATAACTACTTAAGGGGGGCTACTGATTTCTACCTAAGGGGGCTACTTATTCATACCTAAGGGGGCTGCTGGCTATTTCTAGCTAAGTGGGGCTACTGATTACTGCCTAAGGGGGCGGCTGGCTATTACTACCTAAGGGGTCTGCTATCTATTACTACATAAGGGGGCTACTGATTACTACGTAACTGGGATACTGTTATTACTACCTAAGGGGGTGCTACTGGTTATTACTACCTATGGGGGCTACTGAATACTACCTATGGGGACTACTGATTACCACCTAAGGGATCTACTGCTATTAATACCTAAGGGGGCTGCTTCTATTACTACCTAAAGGGGCTGCTTCTATTACTACCTAAGGGTGCTGCTTCTATTACTACCTAAAAGGGGCTGCCACTACTATTACCTAAAGGGAGCTTCTGCTAACACCTACCTGAAGGGGGTCTGCTGCTGCTACTACTACCTGAAGGGGGGGGGGGATACTACTGTATATGGGGGGCTGCAACTATATACAGAGTAACTATCTAAAAGGGGCAGATATCTACACAGGGACCTACCTACAGGTGGGACCTCCCTACTCTGGGCACCTGTGTAATGAGGGAAACTATGTGAAGGGACCAGTCTACTTTCTGGAGTGACCTACCTACCTAATGGCTGGGGGACGGACCTGCCTACTCTTCCCCAACCCACTTATCTAGCCACTCTATTATTACTGTATGAAGCATTTTAGGTGCAGGAAAAGTGCGAAGCCTAAAATGTTGTCTGGCAGGTTCTGTGGAGGCAAGTGAAAGGAAAAAGTCGTCATGACGGTCTGGGCCGGAAAGGAGAAGAAAAAGGAAAGTGAACAATTCCGATCAGAGAAGATGTCCCCAGATGTAACTGTATGTAATCCCTTATATGGTCTGCAGAGCCTGTGTAGAGCTGATATGTATCACTATATGGTCACTGTATTGGTCTCAGTATACAGGATTTGGTCAGTAACCGTATGATGGTAATATGTATAGTGATAATATTCCACCTTGTTGACTGGTATTATTGGTAGTATTGGTTTCAGTATACAGTTAGTAACAGTATGACGGTAATATGTATGGTTATAATATTTCCTCCTTCCTTCCCCATTGAACTAAAGGGCTCTTGTTTTTCTGGTCCTGTGGTTTACATTTTTTTTTATTGATGATTGGGAAGATAGCGGGCAGGCCCTGGGGGGGGGGGTATAGGTGGGGAGGAGTCAGGCCTTGTGCTGTGTATGGGGCCCCAACATTTCTGATGGCAGCCCTGGTGACAGATGTGCAAATATAAAATAAAAAATTAAGAAAGAGACAAATACAGCAGCAGAGTGTGCTACACGTGTACGTGTATTCTTTATGGGGCTTCCAAACCTGGATAGGGAATACCCTTGGGAAATAGGTATGCTACTTTAAATTTAAGAAAATGGGAATTCTAATTTACATTGACCTATTAATAAACATTGCATGGACACCTAGACAATTTATGAACTTACAGGAGAAACAGCTGTTATAAATAAGTTTTTAACAAATAAAAGTAATTTATTCCCCTGCATACAGCTATTGTATCCATCAAATCTGACAGAATCTGCAACAGTGGCTCCAAAGGAACCTCTGTCATAGATGAGAACAGACCCTACCTAGCCTGACAGGCTGGTATATACACGAACAGTTACTAGGGCGTAACCTGCGAAAGGCTATGGCTTGTGTTTGCAAGTTAACTGATATTACAGCCCCACCATACTTTGTCATCCTGACTCCGGAAAGATAAAGTGCCTAGTTATAGAGGTATGGGATCAGTGCATGCATTATTGTATAATTATGGACATTTGTCATCCAGGAATCTAGAAAAGTGTGACTGAAGCAAAACTGAAATATCTGGATTTGACTAGTTTTCCTCTTTAGTATTATTTTGGTCAGGCCTAATAATTATTTGTATTATTTTAAGTTTATTAGTGAGATATTATTCTACCAATTTTTAAGTTTCTGAAAACAATGCTCTTCTTATAACTTATTAACTGGTTAATGACCATGGACTTGTATTCTCGTCCATTGGCCGTTAACCGGATATGACGCGGGCTCCCGACTCGAGCCCGCGTCATACCGGCCGGCCCTCAGCTGATTCTTGTAGCCGACATGCGGCGATCACCACGGCCGGCTATTAACCCTTTAGATTGCCGCTGTCAAAGTTGACAGTGGCATCTAAAGAACCCTGTAAACGCTCCCTGGTGGTCCAGTGGGGGTGGATCGCCCTCCCGCAGTGTGAGCGCGGGGGGGGGGGGGGGGGTTGGGGGAGATGGGGGGCGATCCACTGTGGAGGTAGCCAGAGGGCTTACCTCTCCTTCCGTGCAGGTCCCGTCTCTTGCATTGATAAAGTCTGGCAGGACCAGGCTTTAACAATCGAGTGCAGATCACACAGATCAATGTGATTCTATGGAAACACATTGATCTGTATGAGGAAGCTAATGATTCCTCCTAAAAGTCCCCTAAGGAGACTAATAAAGTGTAAAAAAAAAAAAAAGTTTAATAAAAGTTAAAAAAAAAACACACATTAACCCCTTCCTTAATAGAAGTTTAAAACACCCCCCTTTTGCAAAATTCCATATAAAAGACATAAAAACGTTATAAAAATAAACATATGTGGTTTCGCCGCATGCATAAATGTCCGAACTATAAAAATATATCATAAATTAAACCGCACGGTCAATGGTGTACACGCAAAAAAATTCAAAAGTCCAAAATAGGGTATTTTTGGTCACTTTTTATACCATACAAAATGAATAACAAGCGATCAAAAAGTCAGATCCAAACAAAAATGGTACTGATAAAAAATTAGCCCTCATACAGCCCCGTATGCAGAAAAATAAGAGTTATAGGGGTCAGAAGAGGACAATTTAAAATGTATAAATTTTTGTGCATGTAGTTATGATTTTTTCCAAAAGTACAACAAAATCAAACCTATATAAGCAAGGTATCATTTTAATCATATGGACCTACAAAATAAAGATAAGGTGTCATTTTTACTGAAAAATTTACTGCATAGAAACCGAAGCCCCCAAAAGTTACAAAATGGCGTTTTTTCGTCAATTTTGTTACACAATGATTTTTTTCCCATTTCGCCGTAGATTTTTGGGTAAAATGACTGATGTCGTTACAAAGTAGAATTCATGGCGCAAAAAATAAGCAATCATATGGATTTTTAGGTGCAAAATTGAAAGGGTTGTGATTTTTTAAACGTAAGGAGGAAGAAACGAAAGTGCAAAAACAGAAGAACACTTGGTCCTTAAGGGGTTAAGCAATGTAAAGTACCCATGTGTACTAATGCTGACACCTCTGTTTGTGTCAGAAACTGTCAAGTGCAAGACCAAACCTCTCCTGCTCTGGACAGTTCCTGACAGACAGAGGTGTCCGCAGAGAGCACTGTGGTCAGACTGGAAAGAACTACACAACTTTCTCTAAAGTGTCCTGTTGATTGGAATCAACCTATTTAAAAAAAAATATATAAATTCCATTGGAGTACCCCTTTAACCCCTTAAGGACCAATCCCATTTTGGCCAATTTTATTTTTGCATTTTCGATTTTTCCTCCTCGCCTTCTAAAAATCATAACTCTTTTATATTTTCATCCACTGACGATTATGAAGACTTGTTTTCGCTCGACCAGTTGTCCATTGTAACGACATCACTCATTTTACAATTAAATGTATGGTGCAACCAAAAAGAAAACCGCAATTTAACACATTTTGGAAGGTTTCGTTTTAACGCTGTGCAATTTACATGAAAAATTAAGTTTCTTTATTCTGTAGGTCAATACGATTAAAATGATATCCATGATTACATACTTTTCTATTATTGTACCGCTTTAAAAAAAATCTCAAACTTTTTAACCAAATTAGTATGTTTAAAATTTGTCTATTTTGACGACCTATAACGTTTTCATTTTTCCGTATAAGCTGTGGAATGAGGCCTCATTTTTTGTGCCATGATCTGTACTTTTTTTTGGATACCACATTTGCTTATATAAAACTTTTAATACAATTTTTATAATTTTTTTTTTTTTTTTTTATAAAATGTGACAAAAATAGTGCTATGCCCTATATTCGTGCCTCGCGATGTTGTGCGGTAGGCCGGACGGTCTGGGGCACATTTAAAGTCTTACTGACACACCTATAATTAAATGTAGCGCTCGGCTGATTGACAGAGCGAAGAGCCATTGGCTCCTTGTGGTCGCCTGCAATATGCTGACCACCTACAAGAGGCAGCACGTCCTTCCTTTGGGCTCCGTCACATGAATGACATCATCGTCATGTGCCGGAGCGCAGACCGGAGGAGAAGACAGAAAAGACAGAAAGAGAGAACTGATAAGTATATTTTTTGTTTTTTAAATTTGGCAAAAGAGGCTACCTAAAGGGGCTGCTGTAATGTTACGTAAAGGGGGGCTGCTGTAATGTTACCTAAAGGGGCTGCTGTAATGTTACCTAAAGGGGCTGCTGTAATGTTACCTAAAGGGGGTCTGCTGTAATGTTACCTAAAGGGGCTGTTGTAATGTTACCTAAAGAGGTCTGCTGTAATGTTACCTAAAGGGGTCTGCTGTAATGTTACCTAAAGGGGGCTGCTGTAATGTTACCTAAAGGGGTCTGCTGTAATGTTACCTAAAGGGGGGCTGCTGTAATGTTACCTAAAGGGGCTGCTGTAATGTTACCTAAAGGGGGTCTGCTGTAATGTTACCTAAAGGGGGTCTGCTGTAATGTTACCTAAAGGGGGGCTGCTGTAATGTTACCTAAAGGGGCTGCTGTAATGTTACCTAAAGGGGGGCTGCTGTAATGTTACCTTAAGGGGGGCTGCTGTAATGTTACCCAAAGGGGTCTGCTGTAATGTTACCTAAAGGGATCTGCTGTAATGTTACCTAAAGGGGGCTGCTGTAATGTTACCTAAGGGGGGCTGCTGTAATGTTACCTAAAGGGGGGCTGCTGTAATGTTACCTAAAGGGGGGCTGCTGTCATGTTACCTAAAGGGGGCTGCTGTAATGTTACCTAAAGGGATCTGCTGTAATGTTACCTAAAGGGGCCTGCTGTAATGTTACCTAAGGGGGGCTGCTGTCATGTTACCTAAGGGGGGCTGATGTAATGTTACCTAAAGGAGGCTGCTGTAATGTTACCTAAAGGTGGGCTGCTGTAATGTTACCTAAAGGGGGCTGCTGTAATGTTACCTAAGGGGGGCTGCTGTCATGTTACCTAAGGGGGGCTGATGTAATGTTACCTAAAGGAGGCTGCTGTAATGTTACCTAAAGGTGGGCTGCTGTAATGTTACCTAAAGGGGGCTGCTGTAATGTTACCTAAAGGAGGCTACTGTAATGTTACCTAAAGGGGGGCTGCTGTAATGTTACGTAAAGGGGGGCTGCTGTAATGTTACCTAAAGGGGCTGCTGTAATGTTACCTAAAGGGGCTGATGTAATGTTACGTAAAGGGGGGCTGCTGTAATGTTACGTAAAGGGGGGCTGCTGTAATGTTACGTAAAGGGGGGCTGCTGTAATGTTACCTAAAGGGGGGCTGCTGTAATGTTACCTAAAGGGGGGCTGCTGTAATGTTACGTAAAGGGGGGCTGCTGTAATGTTACGTAAAGGGGGGCTGCTGTAATGTTACCTAAAGGGGGGCTGCTGTAATGTTACCTAAAGGGGGGCTGCTGTAATGTTACCTAAAGGGGCTGCTGTAATGTTACCTAAAGGGGCTGCTGTAATGTTACGTAAAGGGGGGCTGCTGTAATGTTACCTAAAGGGGCTGCTGTAATGTTACCTAAAGGGGGTCTGCTGTAATGTTACCTAAAGGGGTCTGCTGTAATGTTACCTAAAGGGAGGCTGCTGTAATGTTACCTAAAGGGGGTCTGCTGTAATGTTACCCAAAGGGGTCTGCTGTAATGTTACGTAAACGGGGGCTGCTGTAATGTTACGTAAAGGGGGTCTGCTGTAATGTTACCTAAAGGGGGTCTGCTGTAATGTTACCTAAAGGGGGCTGCTGTAATGTTACCTAAAGGGGTCTGCTGTAATGTTACCTAAAGGGGTCTGCTGTAATGTTACCTAAAGGGGTCTGCTGTAATGTTACCTAAAGGGGGCTGCTGTAATGTTACCTAAAGGGGGGCTGCTGTAATGTTACCTAAAGGGGGGCTGCTGTAATGTTACCCAAAGGGGTCTGCTGTAATGTTACCTAAAGGGGTCTGCTGTAATGTTACCTAAAGGGGGCTGCTGTAATGTTACCTAAAGGGGGGCTGCTGTAATGTTACCTAAAGGGGGGCTGCTGTAATGTTACCCAAAGGGGGCTGCTGTAATGTTACCTAAAGGGAGGCTGCTGTAATGTTACCTAAAGGGGGGCTGCTGTAATGTTACCCAAAGGGGTCTGCTGTAATGTTACCTAAAGGGATCTGCTGTAATGTTAACTAAAGGGGGGCTGCTGTAATGTTACCTAAAGGGGGGCTGCTGTAATGTTACCTAAAGGGGGCTGCTGTGATGTTCCCTAAAGGGGGCTGCTGCAATGTTCCCTAAAGGGGGCTGCTGTAATGTTACCTAAAGGGGGGCTGCTGTCATGTTACCTAAAGGGGGCTGCTGTAATGTTACCTAAAGGGGGGCTGCTGTCATGTTACCTAAAGGGGGCTGCTGTAATGTTACCTAAAGGGGGGCTGCTGTAATGTTACCTAAAGGGGGGCTGCTGTAATGTTACCTAAAGGGGGGCTGCTTTAATGTTACCTAAAGGGGTCTGCTGTAATGTTACCTAAAGGGGGTCTGCTGTAATGTTACCTAAAGGGGGCTGCTGTAATGTTACCTAAAGGGGGCTGCTGTAATGTTACCTAAAGGGATCTGCTGTAATGTTACCTAAGGGGGGCTGCTGTAATGTTACCTAAAGGGATCTGCTGTAATGTTACCTAAGGGGGGCTGCTGTAATGTTACCTAAAGGGGGGCTGCTGTAATGTTACCTAAAGGGGGGCTGCTGTAATGTTACCTAAAGGTGGCTGCTGTGATGTTCCCTAAAGGGGGCTGCTGTAATGTTCCCTAAAGGGGGCTGCTGTAATGTTACCTAAAGGGGGGCTGCTGTAATGTTACCTAAAGGGAGGCTGCTGTCATGTTCCCTAAAGGGGGCTCCTGTTATCTTTCCTAAATGATCTGCTGTCATCCTTGTTATCGCCTCAATAACAGCACCTCCCCTTCTCCCTGTGAGCCCCTCATCACCTCTCCTCTTTCCTGTCAGCCCCCATTACAGCACAATAGCCGCCCCTCACATCGCGTTGTAGTCGCGTTCCCCAAAACCCAAACGCCCGCTTGGACTCCAGAACCATGTGACTTGCACCGTCACGTGATCTCCTGACGTCAAGAAGGTGCTTGCCAAGAAGGAGAACTAGCTGCTCCCGATAGAACTGCCCGTTACCGGGCGGCGTTTATCGGCTCAGCTTGTCTGGAGGCTCCGCATTACCGGGGAGGACCGGGGGTGTCCACCGCACAGCTGAGAGGTAAGATCCGATTATCATGTGGGGACCGTTATGTGCGGCGCTGTTGTGGATGTGCTGAGAGCGGCGATCACCTGGTCCTCCAGCTCCGCATCCCGATCACTGGCTGCGCATTGTGCGGCTCCAGCACATAGGATTACACTGTGCAGCGCTCTACTTGTTTACGCCGATGATAGTATCGAGGAACAGTGTCCTTGACCTCGGTGCGGGGAGAGCTGCCTGCGGCTCCGTCCTCAGGTAACGCGTTGTCTGGGATACACATGATCGTGGTGTCAGCAATACTGCAGCTGTAGAAGGTGATGGTATGTATGATGGAATGTATGATGGATGCCTACAGCCTCAATGATGTGTCCAGTGTATCCTGAACAATCAGATGATGGTGGATGATAGCGTCATAGAACCCAATGCTGGAGGGTGATGACATTATGGAACCCAGTGCTGGTGGGTGATGAGGTCATAGAACTGAATGCTGGAGGGTGATGACTTTATGGAACCCAGTGCTGGTGGGTGATGAGGTCATAGAACCCAATGCTGGAGGGTGATGACATTATGGAACCCAGTGCTGGTGGGTGATGAGGTCATAGAACCCAATGCTGGAGGGTGATGACTTTATGGAACCCAGTGCTGGTGGGTGATGAGGTCATAGAACCCAGTGCTGGTGGGTGATGAGGTCATAGAACTGAATGCTGGAGGGTGATGACATTATGGAACCCAGTGCTGGTGGGTGATGAGGTAATAGAACCCAGTGCTGGTGGGTGATGAGGTCATAGAACTGAATGCTGGAGGGTGATGACATTATGGAACCCAGTGCTGGTGGGTGATGAGGTCATAGAACCCAGTGCTGGTGGGTGATGAGGTCATAGAACTGAATGCTGGAGGGTGATGACATTATGGAACCCAGTGCTGGTGGGTGATGAGGTCATAGAACCCAATGCTGGAGGGTGATGACAGTATGGAAACCAGTGCTGGTGGGTGATGAAATAATAGAACCCAATACTAGAGGGTGATGACAGTATGGAACCCAGTGCTGGTGGGTGATGAGGTCATAGAACCCAATGCTGGAGGGTGATGACAGTATGGAAACCAGTGCTGGTGGGTGATGAAATAATAGAACCCAATTCTGGAGAGTGATGACATTATGGAACCCAGTGCTGCTGGATGATGAAGTAATGGAACCCAGTGCTGCTGGATGATGAAGTAATGGAACCCAGTGCTGCTGGATGATGAAGTAATGGAACCCAGTGCTGCTGGATGATGAAGTAATGGAACCCAGTGCTGCTGGATGATGAAGTAATGGAACCCAGTGCTGCTGGGTTATGATTTTTTAGAGCCTGCTGTTTGTTGCAGATGAGGTCACTGAACTGAGTGATGATGGGTGGTAAGGTCTCTGAACCTGGTGATGGGGTCACAGAACATTGTGCTGTTGGATAATGAGGTAACAGAACCCGTTGTTTGTGGATTCAGTCACAGACCTAAACGCTGATGGTTACAGAAACTGGTGCTGTTGGTTGTTGAGATGAAAGAACCCAGTGCTGGTTTAAAATGTCTTCCCATCTATATGACTGTGTGTTTCTGGTACCCTGTGATGTTTGGTAAGATGTGTATGTGGGGTCTAGTTGTGCTTCCTAGTGGTAAATGAATGCAGGCTGAGGGTCTGCTTACCTACATTGGCAATGCATAGTATACATATTATTGGGAATCACGGATACCCGTTGTGTTTACATGTTATATTACCAGTGGTACACTTGGTGCATGGCTGTGGTTCCTGTTAGTATTAGAAGATGGGCAGTAAATTATTGACTACTACTCAATGTAGAACAGTTTAGAAGATGTTCTTCAGAAGGCCACTGAGGATTTTTGGAGGTAGTAATTTTATGCTTTGACCATTTTACACCAGTGGTGAAAAATATTTTGTATCCATTACAAAAGTTCATGCTGGTTGACTGGAGGAGGCCTAACACGATGCTACATCTGGGGCAGGTTGCGTAGATCTTGTTATTTCTGCACAATTCCCTGGGCCGGACGTACAATGCATGCTGTGGTGTCACATAGCACTATCCCAATATCACTGCTAGGCAGCATTCTATCTAGAAAAATATAACCCTGTTGCCAAGTATAGACGGGATGGTTCCAACACAGTGAATAGAAGTCCGTGGTCTCTAAGGTCAAAGCGTATAAAAAACACCTAAAACAACAGTGAGAAATCACATTGTACTATATCTTATTCTGCAGCTCCAGCCTAACAATGATCAGTCCTGTGGTGCACTACTAGTAACTGTGCACACTTCTGTTTTTAGGAGACTTATCACTTTGTGTTTCCTACAAGCAGCCACCGTCAGCATATTTTAGGTCTTTACATAAAATAATCCGTTCTTGCACTGTAATCCAGTACACTTGTTCTAGAAATTCTGTGAATAACTCATCTGGTTTAAGTCGGAAGGCGGCTTTACTTGGACCCGATAGAGCATTCTTTTCTAAGTAAATATGGCATGGCTCGTGACATCGCACTGTGTAGATTACTGTAGGAGGACAGTTATCATTTTAATTACTGACTATATTATGACCATCAACAATACTAACATACTTAAAGGAGTACTCTGGTGAAATGTATTTTCTTCCATTGTGCACGGCCTGCAAGAAGTAAAATAACAAACTTTAACTCACCTTCCGCCACTCCCCCAGTGCGCTGATATCACTCTTGTGCGGGTTCGGTGAGTGGGTTTGGTCTTCTTCCGCATCTTGGAGCCCAACGAGTCACAGGCATCATGCCCCCTCCCATAGGCATGAATGGAGGGGGTGTGGCATGATGTCATGTCTCCATCTCCGGAGCAGCGCTTGACACAGAATGCCAGGAGCTTCCCGAAGATCGTGCAGCGTCCCCAGCGGCTGGACCCCTGTGATGAGGCATCTTAGCCCATCCTTTGGATAGGGGATAAGATGTCTAAGGCTGGAATACCCCTTCAAAGGAGTAGTCCCACGTAGGAAAATGTATTCCTTAGGGGATAAATGTCTAATTGTGGTGGAGGGGTGGGGTTTGAGTGGCCCGACCACTATGAACCCCCCCCCGCTTGATCGACTTTACGGCACTCCGCTCTCTCTCCTGTCAAGGGTCAACAGGCCCCCTCCATGCATCTCTATGGGACAGATGGATAGGGGTCTATTCCTTTAATTAACTCATATATTTGAATACTAAATGTAGACTCAGAGAACCAAACAATGGGTCAACAGTGTTAGCCTTGGTCATTTATTTGTTGAGGAAAATGATCCAATATCACACACATCTGTCAGCTGCAAAAGTATGTGAACCTTCACTCCTGGTACCCAGTTTGCCTCCTGGTACCCAGTGTGCAGCAATACCAGTATCTAAACATTTCCTGTTACCTGCACATCGGCTTGGAGGGATTTTACCCCATTAGGCCATGTTCCCATGACGTAAAATGTGCAGAATGTCTGCACGGAAAACATGTGCGGACACTCCGCACATTTAGAGAATCCGACCGGCATTAGGACCGCTTGGAAATGCGCTGTCTCATAGACAACGATGGATTTCTGAGATAAATCCACAAAAAGTATAGACAAGTCTATTCTTTTTGCGGACACAGAAATCAGGATTTCTGTGGCAGAAACATCTGCTGTGGAAATGCCACCGTGTACAATGGGACTCTGCTGCAGCAGAATATCCGTGTAAAATATTCCTGTGGAATTCAGCACAGACATTCCGACGTGTGAACATACCCTTACTCAGTACAAAACAGCTTCAACTCTGTTATGTTGGTGGGTTTCCTCCCATGACCTGCTCGCTTCAGGTCTTTCCACAACATTTCTATTTGATTAAGGTCAGGACTTTGATTTGGCCAATACAATTTTACCTTAATTTTTCTTAACCATTCTTTGTTGGAACAACCTGTTTGCATAGGGTTGGGGTTTTCCTGCATGACCCACATTCTTTTGAAGTTCATCTCAAAGGTAGGTGTCCTGACATTTTTCTTTAGAATTTGCTGGTATATTTTTGAATTTATTGTTCCACAAATGATTAAAGGCCGTCCTGACCCAAATGCAGCAAAACAGGTCCAAACTACGGTATGTTACGTATGTATGATATGAGGTTTTTATGGTAATGTTTTCCTTTTTCCAACAATATATCTTCTCATTGAAACCACAAAGCTAAATTTTCGTCTCATCCATCCACAAACCCAATAACATTCTGGCTTGTCCAAGTAAATTTTAACAAGCTGCAGATGGGCAGCAATGTTTTTTAAAATTTTTATTTATTAATATTTTTGGAGAGGAGTGGCTTTCTGCTTGCAGTTACCATGCACACCATTGGTGTTCAGTGATGGATTCCACTCATACCTGATTGTCACCTGATCTCACTCTCACTTTTTCCTTTAAAAATGTATCTTCTAATCCCGAGGCCGCTTTTACGTGTAGTGCTAGGGGCCACAGCTAGTGCTGTGTTAATAACCATTGCAAGCTGGTCTTGGAGTTGCCATGCACGTGGATGGTGGTGCACATCCCTGGTTTAACTAGCAATTGCAGTGGGAATCAGGAATTTGATATGGTGCATTTAACCCCTTCCCGCAGAATGTCATATATAAACGCCGGGTTGTGCAGTGCGTTCGCGCATCCCGGCGTTTATAAATGACATGCAGTTAACCCGGCGATGCGCAGCATCGCACGGGTTAACTGGCAGAAGTCCCGCTGTTTCCAGCAGGGGACAACTTCTGCTTCACCCCCAGGACCATCAATTGATGGTCCTGGTCAGCGATCACTGTGATTGGTCCCTGTGGACCAATCACAGTGATCTGGGGTGAAAGTTCAGATCCCCCGCACTGCCCGCCCCTGGAAGTCGGGCAGAACGGGGGACGAAGCGCTGCAGGGGCTCGCGGGGACCTGCGGCATTCGGGGGGAACACGTGGGGACCGGCGGACTTACCTGATCCAGCGGCGGGACCGAGGAGCAGCGCGGGACCGGCCACGTGGACGAGCAGCGACGGGTAAGTATGTAGTCCTCAGAGGCAGCAGTGAAGATCTTCACTGCTGCTTCTAGGAGTCTGAAAACTACAACTCCCAGCATGCCTAGACAGCCTTTGGCTGTCCGGGCATGCTGGGAGTTGTAGTTTTGCAACATCTGGAGGGCCCCAGTTTGGAGACCATTGTATAATGGTCTCCAATCTGTGCTCTTCCAGCTGTTGCAAAACTACAACTCCCAGCATGCACTGACTGTCCAGGCATGCTGGGAGTTTTAGTTAAGCAACATCTGGCCCTTCAGATGTTGCCGAACTACAACTCCCAGCATGCCCTTCAGCTGTCTGGGCATGCTGGGAGTTGTAGTTTTGCAACAGCTGGAGACACACTGGTTGGGAAACATTGTTTCTAACTCAGTGTTTCCTAACCTGTGTGCCTCCAGCTGTTGCAAAACTATAACTCCCAGCATGCACTAAAAGACCATGCATGCTGGGAGTTGTAGTTTTGCAACATCTGGAGGGCCCCAGTTTGGAGACCATTGTATAATGGTCTCCAATCTGTGCTCTTCCAGCTGTTGCAAAACTACAACTCCCAGTATGCACTGACTGTCCAGGCATGCTGGGAGTTTTAGTTCAGCAACATCTGGCCCTTCAGATGTTGCCGAACTACAACTCCCAGCATGCCCTTCAGCTGTCTGGGCATGCTGGGAGTTGTAGTTTTGCAACAACTGGAGACACACTGGTTGGGAAACATTGTCTGTTTCTAACTCAGTGTTTCCTAACCTGTGTGCCTCCAGCTGTTGCAAAACTATGACTCCCAGCATGCACTAACAGACCATGCATGCTGGGAGTTGTGGTTTTGCAACAGCTGATGCAAGCCCCCCCCCCCCGCCCCGCCACCCCCGTGAATGTACAGGGTACATTCACATGGGCGAGGCTTTTACAGTGGGTTTCTCGCATCTTGAGATGCAGCAAATTTTGCGCTGGGAAACTCGCTGTAACCCCCCGCCCATGTGACTGTACCCTAAAAACACTACACTACACTAACACAAAATAAAATAAAAAGTTAAAAACACTACATATACACATACCCCTACACAGCCCCCCTCCCCCAATAAGAACGTCCGGTACACCACTGTTTCCAAAGCAGAGCCTCCAGCTGTTGAAAAACAACAACTCCCAGTATTGTCGGACAGCCGTTGACTGTCCAGGCATGCTGGGAGTTTTGCAACAGCTGGAGGTACCCTGTTTGGGAATCACTGGCGTAGAATACCCCTATGTCCACCCCTATGCAAATCCCTAATTTAGGCCTCAAATGCACATGGCGCTCTCACTTTGGAGCCCTGTCGTATTTCAGGGCAACAGTTTAGGGTCACATATGGGGTATCGCTGTACTCGGGAGAAATTGCGTTACAAGGTTTGGGGGGCTTTTTCTTCTTTAACCCTTCATGAAAAGGAAATGTTGGGGTCTACACCAGAATGTTAGTGTAAATTTTTTTTATTTTTTACACTAACATGCTGATGTTGCCCTATACTTTACATTTTCACAAGAGGTAAAAGGGAAAAAAGCCCCCCAAAATTTGTAACGCAATTTCTCCCGACTACAGAGATACCCCATATGTGAGCGCAAAGTGCTCTGGGGGCGCACAACAAGGCCCAGAAGGGAGAGCGCACCATGTACATTTGAGGTGATTTGCACAGGGGTGGCTGATTGTTACAGCGGTTTTGACAAACGCAAAAAAAAAAAAACCCCACATGTGACCCCATTTCGGAAACGACACCCCTCACGGAATGTAATGAGGGGTGCAGTGAGAATTTACCCCCCACAGGTGTCTGACGGATCTTTGGAACAGTGGTCCATGAAAATGAAAACTTGTACAGCCCACTGTTCCAAAGATCTGTCAGACACCAGTGGGGGGCAAATGCTCACTGTACCCCTTGTTACGTTCCTCAAGGGGTCTAGTTTCCAAAATGGTATGCCATGTGTGGTTTTTTTTGCTGTTCTGGCACCTTAGGGGCTTCCTAAATGCGACATGCTCCCCGAGCAAAATTTGCTCTCAAAAAGCCAAATATGACTCCTTCTCTTCTGAGCATTGTAGTTCGCCCATAGTGCACTTCAGGTCAACTTATGGGGTACCTCCATACTCAGAAGAGATGGGGTTACAAATTTTGGGGAGTATTTTCTGCTATTAACCCTTGCAAAAAGGTGAAATTAGGGGGGAAACACACATTTTAGTGGAATTTTTTTTTTTTTTTTTTACATATGCAAAAGTCATGAAACACCTGTGGGGTAATAAGGCTCACTTTATTCCTTGTTACGTTCCTCAAGGGGTCTAGTTTCCAAAATGGAATGCCATGTGGGTATTTTTTGCTGTTTTGGCACCATAGGGGCTTCCTAAATGCGACATGCCCCCCGAGCAAAATTTGCTCTCAAAAAGCCAAATATGACTCCTTCTCTTCTGAGCATTGTAGTTCGCCCATAGTGCACTTCAGGTCAACTTATGGGGTACCTCCATACTCAGAAGAGAAGGGGTTACAAATATTGGGGGGTATTTCCTGCTATTAACCCTTGGAAAAATGTGAAATTTGGGGGGAAACACACATTTTAGTGAAAAAAAATAATTTTTTTTTACATATGCAAAAGTCGTGAAACACCTGTGGGTTATTAAGGCTCACTTTATTCCTTGTTATGTTCCTCAAGGGGTCTAGTTTCCAAAATGGTATGCCATGTGAGGGTTTTTTGCTGTTCTGGCACCATAGGGGCTTCCTAAATGCAACATGCCCCCCAAAAACCATTTCAGAAAAACGTACTCTCCAAAATCCCCTTGTCGCTCTTTCCCTTCTGAGCCCTCTACTGCACCCGCCGAACGCTTTACATAGACATATGAGGTATGTGCTTACTCGAGAGAAATTGGGCTACAAATATAAGTATACATTTTCTCCTTTTACCCCTTGTAAAAATTTAAAAATTGGGTCTACAAGAACATGCGAGTGTAAAAAATGAAGATTGTGAATTTTCTCCTTCACTTTGCTTCTATTCCTGTGAAACACCTAAAGGGTTAAAATGATGACTGAATGTCATTTTGAATACTTTGGGGGGTGCAGTTTTTATAATGGGGTCTTTTGTGGGGTATTTCTAATAAGAAGACCCTTCAAATCCACTTCAAACCTGAACTGGTCCCTGAAAAATAGTGAGTTTGAAAATTTTGTGAAAAATTGGAAAATTGCTGCTGAACTTTGAAGCCCTCTGGTGTCTTCCAAAAGTAAAAACTCGTCACTTTTATGATGCAAACATAAAGTAGACATATTGTATATGTGAATAAATTTTTTTTTTATTTGTAATATACATTTTCCTTACAAGCAGAGAGCTTCAAAGTTAGAAAAATGCAAAATTTTCAAATTTTTCATCAAATTTTAGGATTTTTCACAAGGAAAGGATGCAAGTTACCAAAAAATGTTACCACTACGTTAAAGTAGAATATGTCACGAAAAAACAATCTCGGAATCAGAATGATAACTAAAAGCATTCCAGCGTTATTAAAGTTTAAAGTGACAGTGGTCAGATGTGCAAAAAACGCTCTGGTCCTTAAGGCCAAAATGGGCTTGGTCCTGAAGGGGTTAAGCTTAAAATTTTGATGATTGTAAAGTCAAATTTATGCAAAAATTTAATCTTGAAGGGTTCACAAACTTAGGACAAATCTGCTTCCAATGCAAGGGAATATGGCTTTACAGCCTCATTCACATGCAGTGGAATTTTTCTTTGTGGATTACAAACTGTGACATGAAAAAAAGTACCATGGATAGAATGGTGGTTAAAGGGGTACTCCGGTGGAAAACTTTATTTTTATTTTTAAATCAACTGGTGTCAGAAAGTTAGACAGAATTCTAGATTACTTCTATTAAAAAATCTTAATCCTTCCAGTACTTACTAGCTGCTGAATACTACTGAGGAAATTATTTTTGGAACACAGTGCTCTCTGTTGACATCACGAGCACAGTGCTCTCTGCTGACGTCTCTGTCCATTTTTGGAACTGTCCAGAGCAGCATATGTTTGCTATGGGGATTTTCTCCTACTCTGGACAATTCTTAAAATGTACAGAGATGTCAGCAGAGAGCACTGTGCTCGTGATGTCAGCAGAGAGCACTGTGTTCCAAAAAGAAAATAATTTCCTCTGGAGTATTCAGCAGCTAGTAAGTACTGAAAGGATTTTTTAATAGTAAAATGTAAAAGTAATTTACAAAAATGTTTAACTTTCTGGCTCCAGTTGATTTAAAAAAAAAAAAAAAGTTTTTCCACCGGAGTACCCCTTTAACCCATTAAGGACTCAGCCCAACTCACCTTAAGGACACAGCCAATTTTATTTTAGCATTTTTGTTTTTTCCTCCTCGCCTTCTAAAATTCTTAACTCTTTTTTAGATTTCCATTCCCAGACCCATATGAGGGCTTGTCATTACAATGTACAACTGGCCACGCAAAAAACATCACTCATTTTACCCTAAAATGTATGGTAAACCCATAAAATTATTTTTATAAGGAAATGTAAACGAAAATCATAATTTAGCAAATTTGGGGGGTTTCATTTTTGCGCTGTTCACTTTACAGTAAAAATACATGTTTTATTTATTCTGTGGGTCAATACGATTAAAACGATACCCATGGTTACATACATTTCTATTCTTGTACTGCTTTTAAAGAATCTCAAACTTTTTTATTTTTTTATTTGACAAAATCAGTATGTTTAAAATTGCCCTATTTTGACCACCTCTAATTTTCTTATTTTTCTGTATTCAGGGATGTGTGGGGGCTCAGCTTTTGCTCCATGATCTGAAGTTTGTTTTGGTACCAGAGTTGCATAAATGTGACTTTTTGATTGCTTTTTATAAAAAATGTTTGCTGTTTGATGTGACAAAATTTTTTTTGACTTTTATTTTATTTATTTTTTTACGTTTACGCCGTTCGCGGTAGGGGATCATTAACATAATATTTTTATAGTTTGGACATCTATGCACACAACAATACCAAATATGTTTATTATTTAGCTTTTTTTTACGCTTTTATGTATTAATATGGGGAAAAAGGGTGATTTAAAACTTTATTGGGGAGGGGCTTTTTCACATTTTTATTTTATTTTTTACTTAAAAAAAAAAAAATTTACATTTATTTTACACCTTTTTAGTCCCCATAGGGAACTATTTATAGCAATCATTCTAGTGCTAATACTGTTCAGTGCTATGCATAGGGCATAGCACTGATTAGTATTATCAGTGATCTTCTGCTCTGGTCTGCTGGAAGGCAAATCAGTGCAGAAGACCCCGGGAGACAGACGGAGGCAGGTGAGGGGACCTCTGTCCGCCATCTTGGCTGATCTGATCCCCGTGGCAGTGCCGCGGGCGATCAGATCAGCCATTATGAGTGCCACACTTTTTCTACACCTTTTAATTTGTGTGGTGGTAATGTGTACCTGTGCCAAATGTATTAAATGATTGCATGGCATGTGGAAAATATGTAGAAAATATGTAGGTCTGCAACAATTATTCAATATCGCTGTGGACCATTCCCATTATAGATTCATCGGTTGTTAGGGGATGTGGCCTCGGTTGTTAGGGGGATGGCCAAGCAGCATAGTATACCTACTATTATTTACTACTTTACTTTCTTTTTAGCCCCTTAGTCTGCCCCTTAAATTCCATCTCCTTCTTCCCTTACCCTTTGGTGCCTCTTGGTGTCTTTTTGAAGCTGCTGCTGGCCTGCAATGTCTGCGGCCTACCTCCTGACCACTGCCTGGAGAGCAGTCCGGAAGGCGGCGCCTCCTTGTCCTTGGCACTCCGGTAAAAAGAAGCCTAAACCAGACTATGGCATAGCTACACAATTTTAGAGAAAACACCTAAAGCAAATGTGGCAATGAAAAGTCTTTAAACAGCAACTGCCGCAAATGGTGCAACTAATCAACACCACAGAGTAAAGCTAATGATAAATTTGCCCCCTCATGCTTGCTATGCAATGTGCACAGAAAAGCAAAGGATTTGCCCCATTGATCACAATGAGTGCTCATCCTTGTGCCTTTTTGGCCTAACTTTAGTAGGGTTTAACATCAGATTTCTGCACAAATTAACTTTAAAGCAAAAAATAAAAAATAATAATAATTTTATTTGCTTATGATAAATCTAGTGTGTGAACATGCCCTTAGACTCTTAATACACAGCATTAAAACCTTTCATGGGGGGTATATGCTCACAACATATATTTCTGATGTAAAGCTCAGGCACATGCAACTCTAAGGATATATGGTGGCTTACCTTGCCCGTAGAGTCCCATGGTAGTAAAAACAAAACAGGATGACCGTAAATTCAGGAGTTAGTCCGGCGCAGAGAGGAACCATCAGGGAGCCAGATAAATTCTATGGATTTATTAGATGCAACGCGTTTTGCTGCGCATGTGCAGCTTCATCAGGCCTGATGAAGCTGCGCATACGCAGCGAAACGCGTTGCATCTAATAAATCTATTGATTTTATCTGGCTCCCTGATGGTTCCTCTGCGCTGGACTAACTCCTGAATTTACGGTAATCCTATTTTGATTCTACTTCTACCCAGGAGGGCTGCAGTGGACCTATACTTATATTCATTTTACACTTTACCTTGTTGTGTGTGGGCGCACAACCAACTCTGGTAAGCGGCTTGGGAATTACCGTCCCCTTCCCCCACTAACAAGACCGGCTGATCCCGCACATGAGGCACCTTCCTTCCTCCCTCTCTCTAGATGGTAGTAAAAAAGTATACTGCACGGTATACATTAGGGGAGATTTATCAAAACATGTGCAGAGGAAAAGTTGCCATTAGCAACCAATCAGATGGCTTCTTTTATTGTCAAATAGGCCTCTGAAAAATAAAACAAGCCATCTGATTGGTTGATATGTAAAACTGCACCACTCTTTCTCTTCACAGGTTTTAATAAATCTCCCCCATGTTTTGTGGCCCTCTATATAGGAAGGTGCAGTCTTCTGCGCTTTTCTATGAGACTACAAGGTATATCGACACATACCAACCTGACAGAAGCTGGAAGCTTGTTGTCTCTGTAAGGTTAATGTAAGCCTATGGCTGTGTTTATTATCTAAGAAAGGAGCCTTTCTTGGTAGGATGAACACTAAATGTAGAGCTTAGACACAGCATGTACTGGGCCTAAGAGAAGCTTGGTATGGGGGTTGGCAATGTTTCCAGCCAGTACTATGCTGCTTTGTCAATCCCAATGGCAGTCATTTCACATACATGTTGAATCAGTCCGCCGTCCATCTGGTTGGGAAACACTTTAGCTCGTAATATAATATACGTAATATAATATAATATATGATGCACGACTTTTATTGACAGCTGTGAAGGTCTTTTAGCTATGAAGGTTCATATTAGCTATTCTCAGTCAAGAACAGAACAGCGCTTCAGGCCATACAAGTGGATGGCATAGATAATGGAGTCGCCCATCTGTACAAGTGCTCCATTCAGACATTAATACTTAGACACTCTAAAGTCTTTTTAATGTAAATGACAAGAAAATGTGCATCGAGAAACAAAATCAATGGCCTCAAAAAGCAAAAGACATTCCATTCTACAGGCCAGGCTTCATTTACTACTTTATAATAGATCCACTTTATTTATAATGTTACATTTGGTATATAATAGTATACAGTACGAGTTCTGTACAGTATGAAGCAGCCCAAGGCAAACATCTGTAATGGAGCCTTGAATAGTAAGAATGTATGTACGGTACAGATAGGGGAGGGGGATTATAAGTCTTCATGATAAGAAAATAGCTTTCTTATCATAATATGTAGTTCATAATATAGTGTCTGTACCTGTGTGTGACGATTTTCTCACAATTCTTCTGTGATTTTCACCCCACTATTTATTTTTAACAGCATACAAAATGACTGTTGTCTCAGATTTTTCCCAGCTTGCAATGCGGCCGAGACCTGACGCACTAGTCAGCTGATGACAGGGAGCCTGTCTGCTTCAATGGGTGGAGGGATTAATCTACAACTAATGCAACAGCTGTAGGCACAGGTCTTTTGTTTCAATGGGTGGGATGGCTGATGTGTGGGAGGGAGGAAAATGGCATTGTGGGATTTGTAGTCAAAAAAAGAAAAGTCAAACAGGCACTACAAGTTCACAAAAATCTAGCCACATTTTTATGGTAATCTAGCCATTTAGCCGCAAGACAAGCGCAGATCCTTCCTAAGCATGTCTGCCAGGTACATACTAAAATCACCTTATGGTGGATAACCCCTTTAAAGGGAACCAATCATCAGATTTTACCCTATATAATTCTTGGCAAAGCGTTATATAGGGTAAAATTGTTGTCCTCACCATCCCCGGGGGACGCTCATGCCCCCAGGGATGGTGAAGAAATGAAGTTATAAACTAGTCACCGCCCCCGCCGTAAGTTGTCACCTGGGCGGGGAGCTCTTCTCATCTACTCCCGTTCTTCGGCCCGGAGCGACGCCCCCTCCGCTTGATTGATGGGCCGCGTCATTGTTCCGCTCACTGAACAGACGGAGCAGAGCGATGACGTGGCCCATCAATCAAGCGGAGGGGGCGTCGCTCCCGGCCGAAGAACGGGAGTAGGTGAGAAGAGCTCCCCGCCCAGGTGACTACTTGCGGCGGCGGTGACTAGTTTATAACTTCATTTCTTCACCATCCCTGGGGGCAGGAGCGTCCCCCGGGAATGGTGAAAATAAAGATTTTACCCTATAAAATGCTTTGCCAAGCGTTATATAGGGTAAAATCTGATGATTGGTTCCCTTTAATGTTTCTGCTGGAAAATGGAATCTGAAATAAGAAGGAATACCAGACACTCCTTCACTTGACTATACCTGTTCTGTTAAAATTTGCAGTGCAGAAGGCAATGTTTTCTAATGTTGTAAAGGTTCACTTTACAACTCCATCCTTCTTGAGTACTTTAGTTACTTGAATCAGCCATAACATTAAAACTACCTGCCTGATATTGCGTATGTCTCCTAATCCTTCCAAACCATCTCCATGTCCCCAGAAAGAATAGTCATGTCTATTCTTTCAGAGTATTCTGCTCGGAAATGCATTACAGTCTATAAGACGGCATATTTCTGAGCAATCCTAACGCCCTCCGGAACATTCAAATGTGCAAAATGGTCACCCATGTTTCCCGGGCGGACATTCTGCACGGAATCAACTTTGTGAACATAGCCTTAGGATCTGCGGTTAATTCTGTGTATTATTTCCGCCCAGGAAATCTGTAAATCCTGTAAGCTGTCTGTGGAATTAGAAGGCCAAGTCAACACCTGAACTTTTTGTCATGTCCTGAGTACTGAACAAGTTTTGCAGTGTAGCTAACCATTATCCTGCTGAAGAAGGTCATTGCCACTAGAGAATACGACTGCAATGAACGGAAGGACTTTGAAACTTATCACCTATTTAAACATTGTTGCAAACAAAGTACCATTCAGATTGATGCCAGGACCCAAGGTTTCCCAGCAGAACTTTCCCCTGATCATCACACTGCCTATGCCAACTTACCTTCTTCTCATAGTGCATCCAGGAGCCATCTCATTCCCAGGTAAGTTGCGCACACACCCAGCCACACAATGTAAAAGAATATGTAACTCATGAGACCAGGTCATTTTCTTTGATTGCTCCATGGGCCAGTACTCATGCTTATGTGCCCATTGTAGGTAAGTGTTAGCATGGGCAGCACTCTGACCTGTCTGCAATTATACAACCTCCATACACAGCAATCTGTGAAGCATGATATGTTGTGACATTTTTTCTGTCATAGCCAGCATTCATTTTTGTAGCTCTTCTTGGGGATCAGAGTTGATAGTCTAGTCTTTACTACCCACATGCATCAGACACATGTTCATTCTGCAGATTTGACTACTTTTGGCAGGTACTAACCATTTTACACTGGGAGACCTGCTATTTTGGAGATGTTCTAACCCATTCTTCCAGCCATCACAGTTTGGCCTTTGTCAAAGTTGCTCAAAACCTTACAGACTTCATGAAGTTACTGTTCACTTGTTGCCATATATATCAAAGTTCTGCAATTGCTGCCCAGGTCTGCCATCGAGATCTGCCTATTGGGAAGTGTGTCTGGCCAGGATGTAGCTTGAAGCAGCAGACACCATCCCTGCTTTCTCTACAGTGGAGACTTGTCCATATGTGGTCTGCATGCATTACATGGCCAACCATACATTACATTTAAAACCAGATGCAGCCTTCCCTGGTGACAACTGTTAAGGGATATTTATTGAACATTCACAGGAATATCCCCTTAATGTCTGATAGATGTGTACAGGTCCCACCCCTGACCAATATGCCTCATCACTAGACATTTTAGTCTATATGTGATCAGGGTCTGTTTTAGATGAAGTGTGGCTCTGGACTAGGGATCGACCGATATAATTTTTTTTTAGGAACGATAATCTGTGACCTTTCAGGCCGATAGCCGATAACTTATACCGATATTTCAGTATAAGTTATTGGCTATTTACACCCCCCCACCCCCACCCGGCCCTGCAGAAGCCGCTGCAGATCAATGATTTAAAGCGGGTGCTTTAAATCAGTGAACTGCATCGGCTTTTGCGGGGCCAGAGGCCGCCGCCCGCTTCTCTCCCCCTGCCTGTCCTGGGGTCCTACCTAGTCCAACCACCACCGCCGGCACTGCCCCATTGCCTCCCCCATCCCCGGTTTTATAATTACCTGTTCCCGGGGTCTGCGCTACTTCTGGCTCGGGCGGCGTCCTGAGCTGTCACTGTGCGCACTGACATTGACGTCGCATTGAGGACGTTACTCGTCATTGCGCTGCGCAGCGCGCAGGATGCTGCAGGAGCCAGAAGTAGCACGGACCCCGGGAACAGGTAATTATAAAACCTGGGATGGGGGAGGCAATGGGGCAGCGGCGGCGGCCTCTGGTCGGGGAGGCGGGGCAGGATATTATCGGCATATCGGCAAGGTAATTGCCGATACCGATAATGTCCAAAATCGACCGATATGTCCAAAATTGACCATGCAGCTCCCATATTACTCTTACTGGTGTGTAAATGGTAAACTGGTAAGTAAATATTGCCATGCAGCGCATATGATACCCTCTATCAGCACCAAATACCAAAGTGCAGCACTAAATACATGTCCAACAGCACCAAATACTACAGTAAAGTACAATATACCTCTAAAGCAGCACCAAATACTACAGTGAAGCACAACATTTTTCCCCAACAGTTCCAAAGGAATACCACAGTACTGCACAAAAATACCTATTCAGCTGCATTACACAGATAATATGGTGCACCACAAAGTACCTGTCCAGCAGCGGCAAATACCACAGTGCAGCAACACTGGTAACAGTACTGTCCTCATTATCGTCGCCCTCTTTAGACTGTCAGCACTTATATCTGACGGTTTGCCTCCCCATTTTAGACCTGGATGTGATGAAGGATAAACTGTATCTTGGGAGCTGCTCAATAGTATGAGCTTATTAATTATTTATTAAATTGATATTATGTTATCAGAGCATTTCAATTAGTGTTTTTTTCTTATTTGAGGCATAGACATACAGTATTATCTAATAGCGTCCAGCAGTTAACATTCTTTAGAACCTCACTGAACAGTGTCCACACCAGAGCTGGTTTTCATGTTGACATTCTCATGTTTCCCTTTATATAATAGACCATCTCCGAAACTTATTCTGGTGCAGTCCTGAAACCCATGTGCAGTCATCTGAGGAATGTGAGTTGGGGATTTATAGACTGGTTTCCTTATATACATTGAGGGAGGGGAGGCCTCTCTGAGAACTGTGCAGCAATGTTATAGTCTTACAACTTGACAATTGACTTTGCTCAAAACTTGTAAATTCAATTGTGTTACTTTCTCGTTCCCTGTCATACGAGGAGTTATTTGTTGAGGTTTTTATTGTTCAGAGATGTTGGTTATCACTGATCTTCCTTCATCATATAAAGGTTCTATATAGAGGCTCCAAGGGAAAACTGATGGCAAAACTAATCCCATAGTTTCCTGTGGGGTCATTTGTGTGTGTTTAAAAGGGTACTACGCTGCTCAGCATTTGGAACAAGGCTTGTGACATCATAGTCCCGCCCCCTCATTGCAAGTCTATGGAAGGGGGCGTGATGGCTGTCACGCCCCCTTCCGTAAACTTGCATTGAGGGACGGGGCGTGATGTCATGAGGGGGCGGGGATATGACTTCACGAGCTCCTGGCTCCAGCGTTCTGAACATTTTGTTCCAAACGCTGAGCAGTGTAGTACCCCTTTAAGTAGCCAGATTTGTCCCCAAACCAGGTAGAGAAGCGATGTATGCTGTGTTTCTCTCCAGCTATATATACCAGATAGGTACAAAGTCAATAAATTTGCAGACACAACCATATGGGAACACACAAGGGCTTGTGACACAGTCAGAAACCTTGCCCTTGTGCAGGCCTGAGCCAGGGCTTTCTCCGAGCCTTTTTTTTTTTTGGCAATGTGAATACAACTAACAAGCTAGTGTTTGTGTAACTCTATCCTGCTCAGCACTTATTTTGTTAGTCTGTGGAAGAAGATTACAGCTGACCCTTGTTCTTGAGTGTGAGGAACCCTTACAAACCACGTGGAATATCTCAGTTTCCTGGAGCACTACAGGAGGAGTAAATGGGTAAAGTGGGACGTTGAGGTCAAGAGCAGATCTTGATAAAATAAGGGACATTTTTAAGATGCTAAAATATTACGACTGGTTGACTTTCCAACAAATCATGACTCTCTGGCAGAATGAACAGAGTACTTTTATTGCTATAATAGTTTTCAGTCTGTTTCCTACTATATTAAAGAAGTATTACAGCACAGATATATATTTTTTTAAGTGAGTTGGCTGGTATAAAAGGGGAAAGCATACTCACCAATCCACCTCCCCGCCATCGATGTTTCAACCTTAACCAGTTCCTGTTGCTACTCACTCCGTCCTGTCAATCACGCAGGAAATGCCCAGCCAACATCAGTGGTCCACCTCAGCTAGTGGTTGGACTGAGTGGGCACCTCTTGTAGGGTCAACATGTCAGAGGAAGTGAGGAGCAACAGGAATTAGTTGCTGACAAAATGGCAATGGCGGAAGAGCTGAGCAGGTTAGGATGCTTTCCTTTTTATTTTTATACCATCCTAACTAATTTAAAAAAAAGAAAACTCAAATTTAGCTATGGTATGTGTTAAAAATCTGCTCTGGACAATCCCTACTAGTTAAGACTATGT
Source organism: Hyla sarda (assembly GCF_029499605.1). Lineage (NCBI taxonomy): Eukaryota > Metazoa > Chordata > Amphibia > Anura > Hylidae > Hyla > Hyla sarda. The sequence goes on along the minus strand of NC_079196.1, from coordinate 164,207,737 downwards.
TCACACTTTTCAGGGCTGCTTTCCTTGCTGGTTTGCAAATTGCATAATAGCACTTGCTGTAGCCAAAAAATGATGCAATACCTGGGTATAGACTAAAAACTGAGTGTGCTCGTAGCCACATAAAGTCCCATTGCAATATTGTAATTTTATTTAATTATTACTGTGTATTTATTTTTTTTTTTTTTTTGAGTTACGGGAAAAGGACAAAAAAAAAGAATTCATACCGCCATTCACTCAACTCTTTCATACCTATAGGGTTCCTTGTTTACTGGGGGGACATTACTGTGTATTGAGTCCTAGGGTTTACAATGGTCAGGGACTGTACCTTCAGTTCTAGTATTGTGAAATTTATAGCACAAGAATTTTTCTTAGTATGCAATCCTGTAAAAGCTGGTCAAGGTCTAGAGTTTCAGTACATTGTTTGCAGACCTTGGTCATCCAGTAGCTAGGATTTTAATGTATTACTAGTAAGTGTTAATGTCCTAACTTCCTGACATTCCATTACTTATGATTGACTTCTTTTACCCCTTACAAATGAAATCTGTTACAAGATTTAACTAGAAGCCACTGTTCACGTCACGTTACAATAATAAACTCTAACATTACTATAACTGAGCTAAGACCTGGAGACACACTAGTCTTACTGTTTCTATCATAAGACACATCATTAAAGTGTTCCTGTTTTTATTTCAAGAAAAAAAAACCCGTGTCAGAAGTTTTAATTGTGCTGAGATCCCACTGATCATTAGATCATGTGGGGGAGAAGCGCATGGCTGTGTGCTTCTCCCCTTGCTTCCTGTGATCTCTCTCCAGTTGCATAGACTTATAATGTAGACTGTCTCCTGCAGTGAGCATGGGAGAGAAGTCCACAGCTTCACACTTCTCCTCCTTCATTCTAATGATTGGTGGGGGTCTCAGCACTGAGATTCTGACCCAATTATTATTTTTTTGATGACAGGGATAATAAAGCAAATAGGTCATTAGAAAAATTACATATTTTGTCATGTTTTGTATATTCAACATATTTTATAACAGGGATTTGTTATTTATATGGTTACATTTTTTTGACTCCCCTTCTAATAATCCCATCTACAGACCCATATTACGGTTTGCTTTGTGTGCCACCAATTGTTCTTTGTAATGACATTGATCATTTTACCATAAAATCGATGGCAAAACAAAACAAAAAATTGTGGGGCAAAATTTAAAAGAAAAATGCAATTTTGCAACTTTTCATTTCCACACAATGCACGTTTCAGAAAAAATGAAATGTTATCTTAATTCTGTAGGTCGATTTTTGCCATGGTGGGTCCTGATCATCTTCCCTGAGCTAATTGGCATCTGACTTTAATACTTTTAATCGTGGCATCTAAAGGGTTTATGCTGGACATCATCCTGATCAGTTATGTCCAGCATGAGCCCCGGATCCCACCTGTTCTCTAGCGGCTGAATTATTTTTTTTTCTTCAAGAGAACTTTTACATTTACTGTCATTAAAAACTATTTTTGACATGTCTAAAATTGTTGAACGCATCGAGTCTCACTCCCAAGACTCGCTGCGATCATGAGTTATTAGCCGAGGAAGCGGGCGTTTTTGGGCTCCACTCCCTGGTTGGCCTAGAGATCCTCCCATTTCTCTGCAAAGAAGTCTATGCAGATAAATTTACGAATCTCACAGCGGACCGGGAAGTGGAGCAATCAACAACTTTTTACATGTCTGATGGACATGTTAAAAGTTCTTCTTACTGACAGTAACACTTCAAAGGAGTATTCCGGCGTGCACTTTTTTCCTTTTATCCCGTCCGGGCTGCAAAATAAAAGAAAACACACTTTCTCTTACCTGCCAACGAGCCCCCGGTGCTCCGCTACAGGTGTTCGGTCCCCGGGCTGTATTCTTCTTACTTCCTGTTAGCCCGGCACGTCACACGGAGCTTCAGTCCGTGTGACGTGCCGGGCTAACAGGAAGTAAGAAGAATATAGCCCAGGGACCGAACACCTGTACCGGAGTGTACCGGAGCTCCGGGGGCTCGTTGGCAGGTAAGAGAAAGTGTGTTTTCTTTTATTTTGCAGCCCGAACGGGATAAAAGGAAAAAAGTGCGCGCCGGAGTACTCCTTTAAGTATTTTCCACATTTTCCACAGGCAGGATTATAGTGAAGGATGACACTTTTATGTAGAAATCTGAGGATCACACCATTCACAGTAGGTAAGGTCCCCTTTTCCCCTTCCCTGTCCAGTGACCTATGCAGAGGTTACAGTGTATGCCTGGAAAACTCTCCCATAGAAGTCATTGAGTCATCTCCAGACTATTGTTTCCTATGGTCTAGATTGCTGCCGTAAAGCATAGGAGAGCAGAAGCTCGGGCAACATGGCTGCCCCATATTGTACTTAAAGTGAATGTAAAAATAATATAAAAATAGAAGCATATTATAATGAAAGATCATGTCTCATTATATGTTTCTAATTGGTAAAAACTAAATCTAGGTGAGACCTTTTACTTAAAAAAAATAAAATAATAATAATCCCTCCCAGTATTAGCATAGTGAGGCTAAACAGCCGCTGGCTCCCCCTCATACTAGACTGCGTAATTTTCCTGATAGGATGCCATTTCACATCCAGCTGCTCTGCAAAGAGACTAGACTAGCTGATTCACACAGCGGTTGCTGTAAAGACTGGAAGACATTTTCTCTGTAACTTAATGAGAAGCTCAATGTGAGTTCCATAGGGCGACAGTTAGTTTTTCTTATGGGCGACAATTTTATAAATTCATGACCACTGCCAAGTACAAACTGAAAGTTGCTTAGGTATGGCTGTTTGGTACTTTCTTAGTACTCACAAAAACTCTAAATGCAATGATCAATATCTCCCAATGTGTGAATATTTCCACCCTTTGGGGAGCTTTGTTGTATCACGACTATATGCAACCTACCGTATTTTTCGTCATATAAGATGCTCCGACATATAAGACGTACCCAATTTTAAAGGATAAAATCCAGAAAATAAAGATTCTGAACCAAATACAATGTAAAGTATGGGACAGTGATCTTTAACCTGCGGACCTTCAGATGTTGCAAAACTACAACTCCCAGCATGCCCGGACAGCCGCTGGCTGTCCGGGCATGCTGGGAGTTGTAGTTTTGCAACATCTGGAGGTCCACAGGTTGAAGACCACTGGTATAGAAGGTAGTACTCACGTGTCCCCACCGCTCCGGACCCGTCACCGCTGCCCTGGATGTCGCCCTCCATCGCTGTCGCTGCATCCCCGGGGTGTCCCCCGTCGCTCTGGAACGTCTCTGCTGCCCGATATCCTCACCCTCCGTCGCCGCCATCACATCGCTATGCACGCCGCTCCTATTAGATGACGGGACGACGTGATGATGACGAAGGAGAGCGCCGGCCATCCAGGGGATTCCGGCATGGAGCAGACACCGAGGAGGCAGGTAAGGTCCCTCCCGGTGTCCTGTAAGCTGTTCGGGACGCCGCGATTTCACCTTGGCGGTCCCGAACAGTCGGGTTATTGTCATTTTCGCTTCAGACGCGGCAGTCAGCTTTGAGCGCCGTGTCTGAAGGGTTAATACAGGGCATCACCGTGATCGGTGATGTCCTGTATTAGCCGGGGGTCCCGGCCGTTGATGGCCGCAGGGACCGCCGCGATAGGACAGGGTTTTAATGTGTATTTGCTGTATAAGACGCACCAACTTCCCCCCCCCCCCCCCCCCCCCCCAGTTTTGGGGAAGAAAAAGTGCGTCTTATAAGGCAAAAAATATGGTATAAATGTCACTTTTGTAGGAAAGGGTAAACTACTAAAAGAAGAGTACAAAAGCTAGTGTGGACAATACTACGTGTGTGTCATGGTGCGCCATTGACTGTTAAGGCGTAGAAACTGTTCTGTAGCCACCAAGACAGAGCCTGCACAATGTCTTTTTTTTCTGGAGTGTTCCTTTAATCTGTTTAATGATATTGCGCTGCTCTACTCTTGTACACAAACACTGGCATATTTGTTGATCTGGTTTGCAAGACAGTCTTTGGATGCTTTCCAGGTTTTTCTGTTGGCTGGAGTATTTTGTGAAATCTACACACTCCATTGTTGGTTTGAGGATATTACTATATTTATCTATGCAGACAAATGAAAATCCACTGTACCAGGTGCAGCTTATACTGTATTCTAGGGAGCACATATGCATACCACGCCATTTACATCTATGGGAGAACTGCCAACATTTATCTCTCCATGCAAAGAGCCTTCATTCTATAGATTAGGGAGGTCTGGAGCTGGAACCTTCAGCTTTGTCTTAAAATCTTCTAATACTATGAGACCAATGATGATCCTATTCTGTTGGGGCTAAAGGGAAGAGGGCTTGTCATGTGGACACTAACCAAGAGGACTTTCTAAACCTGTTAGTATTAACACCCGATGACAGATATATCCGTCATGAGCAGGTGCATGTTCCCGCACCACGACCGATATATCCATCATGATAATTTTGCGGGTACTGCCCAGTATATTACACACAGCTGGGCTTCTGCCACAACTGCTGGGATCAAAGTTCATTTTAATCTTGACAGTTTACATGTAGGAAATTCAGTGAAGACTTGAATTTCCTCAGTGGAACTGTGCCGCCTGGAATTGGCACCACAGTACTGAGAATTAAAGGGGTATTCCGCCCCAAGACATCTTATCCTCTATCCAAAGGATAGGGGATAAGATGTCTGATCGCGGGAGCCCCGCTGCTGGGGCCCCCCGCGATCTCAGCTGTGGCACCCCAGACATCTGGTGCACGGAGCGAACTTTGCTCCATGCCGGATGACTGGCGATGCGGGACGGAGGCTTGTGAAGTCGCGGTCACGCCCTGCTCTTGATGTCAAGGCCATGCCCCCTCAATGCAAGTTCATCGGAGGGGGCGTGACGGCGTCACGCCCCCTCCCATAGACTTGCATAGCGGGGGCGGGGGCTGACGTCACACGGGGGCAGAGTCATGACGTCACCATACGCCGGCCCCGTGGTTGCCACCCGGCTGTTTGTGAGCTGGCACTGCGGCGTGCAGCTCAAACAGGTGGGTGGCGAATACAAGAATGCGGGGGTCCCCAGCGGCGGGACCCCCGCAGTGAGGCATCTTATCCCCTATCCTTTGCAATGGGGATAAGATGTCTCAGGGCCGGAGTACCCCTTTAACAGCTATTTTGTGTTTAGGTTCTTTGGGGGAGATGTATCATTGCATTTAGACCATTTTTCCCGTCTACAAATTTTGCGCAATTGCGGTTTTTTTGCATAGAGCTGCGTTTTTTTTTTTTGTGGACAGTTTTCTAAAGTTGTCACCAGTTTGGTCTACTGTACGTTTTTTGCCAGTTGCACTTTTTTTTGCAAGATAACTAGTCTAACCTAAGAGTGCTAGCAAGGACTCGTAGAAAATGGCAGACGGTGGAAGATGCAGGTGGGGGATGCAGGAGCCGTCTCTCAGTACTGCAGTACTACAACTACTCCCATCATGGGACAGAATCTGTCCCATAATGGGAGTAGTTGAAGTACCGCAGCGCTTAGAGACGCACATCCCCGTCTGTGGGACTCTATTGTGACGGTTAGGACTACTACTCCCATCATGGACAGACTCTGTCCATGATGGGAGTTGTAGTCCTGGGGCTGAAGGACATATCGCAGCAGGTCATTTTCCAGAGACCCACTGCAATCTGCATTTATTAACTGAAAAAGCCGACGGCAACACTGCACTCCCCGCTGCTTCCTGTATACAGATGTCACGATTCATAATCCCCGCCGCCGGGAGACAGGAGCTCTGATTGGTGGAAAGCTATTCACCACTATACACCAATCAGAGCTCCGGTCTTCTGGCGGGGATTATGAATTGTGACAGGTCTATACAGGGGAGCGAGTTGAGCCGCTTCTACATTATATAATTGTTATGTGTACTGTACCCCCCCAAGTGTCCAGCCCCACTGACCTTTACATGTTGTAAATCTTCATGATACACACTGCCCGTCCTCCTCTTCATTCTTCTGTTGCCGCAGATGAGCGGCTTCTGTATCATAGTCTATAGACAGAGCGCTCCCTCCCTGCCTCCACGCTGCACAGGGCTGGGGCCAGACAACGGCAGGGGGCGCTCTGACTATAGTGAAAGCAGAAGCTGCGCGTCTCCGGTATCAGAAGAAAGAAGAGGAGGACGGGCAGTGTGTATCATAAAGATTTATAACATATAAAGGTCAGTGGGGCCGGACACTTGCGCTGGGGACCTGTGTGTCAATCACACAGCGGTCCCAGCGCTCACTTTACAGGGGGTCACTATTAGTCTGTGGTGGGGAAATACACATAACAATTATATACTGTAGAAGTGGCTCCACTCCCTCCCCTGTATAGACCTGTCACAATTCATAATCCCCGCCAGAAGACAGGAGCTCTGATTGGTGTATAGTGGTGAATAGCTTTCCACCAATCAGAGCTCTGGTCTCCCGGTGGCGGGGATTATGAATCATGACATCTGTATACAGGAGGCGGCGGGGAGGCAGTGTTGCCGCCGGCTTTTTAAGTTAATAAATGCAGATCGCAGCGGGTCTCTGGAGAATGACCTGCTGCGATATGTCCTTCAGCCCCAGGACTACAACTCCCATCATGGACAGAGTCTGTCCATGATGGGAGTAGTAGTCCTAACAGTCACTATACAGTTTTGCAGCTGGGGGATGTGCAAGAGCCATCCCTCAGCACTGCGGTACTACAACTACTTCCATCATGGGACACGAAATGTCCCATGATGGGAGTAGTAGTCCAAGGGCAGACTGACAGATCTCAGGGGTCTCACTCTTGAGACCCCTTGCAACTTCTCCGCCCCTGCCCCCTAGTGATGACATCATTAGGGGGGGGAGCTTCAAAGTCCAGGCCTGAAGCCAGGGTGGTAAGTATGGCTCTGTTCTCATTATGCGTTTTGCATAATGGGAACAGAGCCTTTTTGGCAGTGTGTTCCCAAACAGGGAGACTCCAGCTGTTGTTTACCTACAGCCCCCATGATGGGAGTTGTAGTTTTTGCAACAATTAAGGGCTTCCTCTTTAGGAACACACTTCATTATGTGCGCTCTCCCCAGGGGAGAGTACCAAAAATGTACTAACCCATTTTTTGTGTTTTTATTTTCTTGTCATTTCAGATACATGAATGCGGAGGACAACCTGAGATTCGGTGGACTGTGACGATGACCAGGGTTTTTTAATGTCAATAAAAGGGCTGTGGGGGAGCTTTTTTTTTTTAAATACATTTTTTATTTAATGTGTTGTGTTTTTTATAATTGAAATTTCAGGCTTAGTAGTGGAAGCCGTCTTGTAGACGGAATCTGTTACTAAGCTGGGCTTAGGGTTAGCCCCAAAAACAGATAGCGCTAACCCCCAATTATTACCCCAGTACTCACCGCCACAGGGGTGTCGTGAAGAGCCGGTACCAACAGGCCCGGAGCGTCAAAAAATAGTGCTCCTTGGCCTAGGTGGTAACAGGCTGGGGTTATTTAGGCTGGGGAGGGCCAGTAACAATGGTCCTCGCCAATCCTGGTAACGTCAGGCTGTTGCTGATTGGTTGGTGTCTGACTGACACTGAAAATATGGGGAACCCTATGTGTTGTTTTTTTTTTTGTAATAAAAAAAAGTGTGTGGTTCCCCATATTTTCAGTGTCAGTCAGATACCAACCAATCAGCAACAGCCTGACGTTACCAGGGTGGGCGAGGACCATTGTTACTGGCTCTCCCCAACCTAAATAACCCCAGCCTGTTACCGCCTAGGCCCAGGAGCGCTATTTTTGACACTCCAGGCCTGTTGGTACTGGCTCTTTCCGGCAACCCTGTGGCGGTGGGTAACGGGGTAATAATTGGGGGTTAGCGCTAGCTGTTTTTGTGGCTAACGCTAAGCCCGGCTTAGTAATAGATTCCGTCTACAAGACAGCTTCCACTACTAAGCCTGAAAAATTCAATAAAAAAACACAACACATTGAAAAAAAATGTATTTAAAAAAAAAAAAAAAACACTCCCCACACAGCCCTCATTAAACCTTTTATGGACATAAAAAAAAAGCTGGTCATCATCGCAATAAACTGAATCTGACGTAGTCCTCCCCATTCACGTATCTGAAATGAGAAAAAAAAAAAGGTTAGGACATCATTTGCGATCTCACCTGGGGAGTGCGCCCATACTGCAGTGTGTAACAGGGAGCCTTCAATTGTTCTTGTCTGCCTACTGTATCCTGTATATACAGTCATCTATAGATGGCTGTATATACAGGAGAGCACACAAAGATTTAACTCAGAACTGCTCAGCAGCAGTGTGGGTTAACTCTTTCCTTGCTGGGCTCCTGTATAGTATACATGGATACACTATGCACCCTGTATACTATAAGTAGTGATGCTCTGCACCCTGTATATGTGTATGCTATACATCACTCCTTACCTCCTTACACTCAGTGGGGCGGGCGCTCTGCATCCGACCCATGGAATAGTACCTGAAGGCAGTGAAAAAAATGTACACAGGGTACAAAAATGTTTGTTTCCGCACACCAGCAAAAATGCAAGAAAAAACACAAGGAGGGAGATTAATCAAAACCTATGTAGAGGAAGAGCTGTGCAGTTGCCCATAGCAACCTATCAGATCGCTCCTTTCATTTTTTTAAAAGAAGCAATCTGATTGGTTGCCATGGGCAACTGAACTACTCTTCCTCTGTACAGTTTTTGATAAATCTCCCCCAAGAAAAATGACAAAAATGCAGGAAAAGCTGGGACCATTTTTCAGGCGTTTTTGCTGGTGGACAAAAAAACCCTCAGTGGAATCCTGAAAAACAATAGAACAAAAGCCCAGCGTCCAGGATACACCACTTTTCCTGTGAGGTGTAGAACAGGTCTACAAATAGAACTATGTGGAGATTTAGACCATTGCACGAAATGTATCATGGGGCTTGCACAAGTTTGATAAATTTGGAGAAATTGCACCAAATTTAGACCAACCAAAATGATCTACAAAAAACGTCTACCAACAACAACATTGATACATCTCCCCCTTTGTTGTAATAGGAAAATACCCTACGTCCCTTAGAATTCACTCGTTGCCATGTTGCTGCATGTGCTTCCCGGAGAGCTCCTGCCTGTTGGAATCGCTGCATTGTGCTGATTACTGAACTGGGAAATGTCACCCTTCTAGTAATTACAGATTTCTGTCGAGATTTTCCCAATTGGTTACTATGGCAACTATGTAATAGCTCGTCTGAAAAGCTGTCATAGGGATTTAAAACTATTTGAGCCATTCCAACACATTGCTTTGCTTTTTCCACTTTCCCACCCACCAATCTTCTAGGTTTCCATGACAACTACCTAATATAAAATAAAAAAAAAAAATAAAAAAACATTTACCCGTAATGCGCTGCATTACCTGAGTATGATTTACCTCATGAATTTTACAAACAGCTGGAGGGAGAACTTGGGATTAGCGTCCCGTTAAGCTTTTGTGGAGGCGTTGGCAAGTCTGGGCCAAAGTTATCTTTCACTTAAAGCAATGGTTATACGTTGTTTGGTTTACAAACCATTTCACTTACTGGAAGCTTGTGGTGATAAATAAAATTCTTTATTATCTTAGTTTGATCCTTTTTATTTTACAATTACAATGACACATGAAAAAAAACAAAAAAAAAAAAACAATGTATGCCATCATGGTAACCTCAAAGTTGTATAAGTCACAGTAATACCACAATTTTAAAGTGACTTTCAGACAACCAAATGTTACTGCGGTTCTTTTTTATAATAGACACCCACAACTTTGTGGCCCTATTTTTCTCTGGCTCAACAGCTGGCATTATAAGAAGCTAGCCCTTCTACACTGGGATCGCAGGACCCAATACAATCATTGCGTGCAGATTTGGTAGTATATGGAGAAATTGTGTAATTAAAAATATTTTCCTAACTTTTATTTTACCTTTACTTTGAAACCTTTGTGTATATTAGCCCCTTATTGGAGAAACCCATTTTTTATAGCTGTAGAAGGCTTTTTTTAAAGAGGATTTACTGTGTACTTCATTGCCATCTTATTTTTGTAAATGTGGCGTCATATTCAGTGGTTTTCACTCTGCTGGTATATAGACTGCTCTTTTAGTTCTTCTTCTTTGGAAAGTTTCCAAAATCTATTCGTTGAAGCTTAGTTTTACAATCATATTGAATGTTAAAATAATCCCCAAGTAATTAAACTTTCAGCAGCCATTAATGCCCAGTGACTATCACATATCATTTAGCATTGTGCTAGGCATGAACGGTATTTACTTTAGTATTTGATATGCTGACATGCTAAAGGCTTTGTAAATACTATAGGATATCACTACAAATCCGTTCCAAGTTCTTGAGCCACATAGTGTTTGCCGGAATGTGTGAAGTTGTTAATAGATTCCATTAGAAGGGAGTTTTTAGTATTACATGGATTATGCAGGGAATGGCTGGCACTGTCTGGCACTCCGGGTCCTGTTAGTACTGTGTAAAAAAAAAAAAAAAAAAAAATACATGGAGACATTTTCTAGAGGCCTTATTAAAAAAACAATCTGACCCATTCTTCCTCTACACAGGTTTTGATAACTCTTCCTCATAATGTGCTCATACCTTAAAGGCTGAAGTCTAGACTTATAAAGACTTAGGTGTAGACAATAGGATTGTATAGGGGTGTGATGTACTTGTGACTGCAATGTGGTTTTTCTTCCGAAATGATTTTGTCTTGTGAAGACGTAATGCGATTTTACACTGACTGGCCATAACCCAGACCGGTAAAGTTAATAAACCTATTTTTTCACAGCTTCTCAGTTTAGTTTGATGCACTAGGAAAGAGGAAAGGTGGTCCGGCACTACAAGACTAAGGCAAACGGGAACAAGTAAACTGTGTGGGTAGCTTTGGAATTCCTGGATCCTGACGTAAGGTGCGGTGGTGCAAAAATCCAATAGAGTGCATGAACAGTAGTGAAAAAAAGACAGGAATTGCACTCACCATCCAAACGGTATTTATTGATAGGTGTTAGGCTTTACAAGCTGGTACAGAAGTGGAGGCGGGGAAGGTAACCGGGACAGACTGTTTCACGCTGCTATGGTGCTTCTTCCAGCCGGTATACCGGCTGGAAGAAGCGCCATAGCAGCGTGAAACAGTCTGTCCCTATACGTCCCCCACCTCCACTTCTGTACCAGCTTGTAATGCCTGACACCTATCAATAAATACCGTTTGGATGGTGAGTGCAATCCCGGTCTTTTTTCACTACTGTTCAGTTTAGTTTGAGCTGTGTGTCAGGGCATCCAAAATCATCCATCATACATAGGCCCCCATGTTAAAAGAAGAAAAACATGTACTGTGTGGTATAGATTATTTTCTGCTGTATAAGGCTCTGTGGAGAAGAGCTATTCCATATAGCAAACTGATATATACCACTTATATGGAGGCCAAACTGACATTTGGGGGTCTGTAGATATCAAAAATAAGAGACACCACAGCATTCCTTGTATGCTCTTAGAAAAGCTGCAACTGGCTTTTATTGGTCAAAGAGAGTCTGTAGATATGATGTTCACCATATAATGTGATTAAGGTAACTGGGCACTGTATTTGAAGTGTGAAAACAATGGCACCTTAGTGGGTGGGGTATATTAGGCAGAGTGCAATGTTCTTGAGGTCAATGTGTTGGAAGCAGGAAAAGTGTAAAGAACTGAGCAACTTTGACAATGGCAAATTTTTCATGACTGGGCTAGGTTGTCTCCAAAATGGTAGGTCTTGTGGGGTGCTCTCTGTAGGCAGTAGTTTGTGCCTACCAAAAGTGGTCCATAAGAGAACAGCTGGTGAACCAACTACAGGGTCATGGGCACTCAAGGCTCAAGCTGCCTCATCTGGGTCAATCCTGCAGAAGAGCTACTGTATCACATATTCCTGAAAGAGTTAATGTTTGCTATGATAGAAAGGTGTCAGAATACTGTGTGCCATAGAAGTGGATAGGGTGGCTTCAGGGTTACATGGGATATGCAAGAGCTGTTCTATTCAGTAGGGCTGTGAAGTTGAAGTCAGCTTTGGGTGGACAGAAATGGACATGCTTAGGAAGGATCTGCACTTGTCTAGGGGCTTAATGGCTATGTTGTGAGATAACCATAATACTGTGGCTAGCTTTTTGTGAACTGGTATTTCCTGTTTGACTTTTTTTTTACTACAAATCCCACAATTCCATTTTCCTCCCTCCCACACATCAGCCACCCCACCCATTGAAACATAAATGAGCTGCATCCATTCAAAAGACCTGTGGTTTTCAATCAGGGTGCCTACAACTGTTGCATTAGGCTTCTTTCACACTACAAAATTACTCCATTTTAAAGATCCGTACGAAGTTCCATCTGAAAATCATCTGTAAAACAGCAGTTAGAAAATCCCATTATAGTCGATGGGATTTTTCTAATAGCCGTTTTAACCCGTTATAGCCCATTATTAATGCACTATTTCTCCCGTTGCTATCTTCCGTCACAAAATAACAGCTGTTATTAATAATGGGCTATAATGGGTTAAAATGGCTATTAGAAAAATCCCATAGTCTATAATTGGATTTTCTAACGGCCGTATAGGATTTTGTAACTGCCGTTTTACAGCTGATTTTCAGATGGAACTTCGTAAGGATCTTTAAAACTGAGTAATTCTGTAGTGTGAAAGGGGCCTTAGTTGCAGATTGATCTCTCTCCCACCAAGCGATCGCTCCACCCATTGAAGCAGACAGGCTCCCTGTCATCAGCTGACTGGTGAGCAGGGCTGTGGAGTCCGTAGATAAATGTTCCGACTCCTCTGTATTAATATGCAAATGTATTTATAAACACTTACAGTTGAATCCAAGAAGCTGTTCCACCAAGTTCTTCTAAGCTCTTCTAGCAGAGCGAGGTAGTTGGAAAGAAGCTGCTGCCTTCTCCTTTTCGTGGGCTGATCTGCTGCTGAAGATAGGGCAGTGGGAGGATCCAGGAAGGGGCATTTATTATAAAACATGATTTCCCTAGTAGAATCCCATAGTCATGTTTAAAGTTTAAGCTAACAATCGGAGTTTACAAGTTTTTAAAGCCTTAGCTGAATGGCAGCAGTTTTTTCAATGGTTTACAGCTTCAGTCTTGAACTATTGACCCTCCATTCCCTTTACTTATACAAGTGTCTCTAGTCCTGCAAAATACATATTTACTTAATCCCTTGTCAGTGAGAGGCTAGGTTACCCATGGATTCCCTGTAACAGCAGAATACAACACTATGGAAAGTATAAGTATTGCCGCTCCTAATTGTGTGTTGCATGCCATATAGTGAAGCACCTGAAAAGCATGCTTCTTCACGGTCACTTATCATGTTCATTTTGTGGTTACGTGAGGCACTGCATGCATTGGTCTTTATTCTTACAGTAGAGAAGTCGTTAATTATAACTTTTTGTGAATTGGGACATTTAAACTTACTTTTTTTTTATTCCAATCTAAATTTAGTAGGAGTCGGAGTCGGTGCATTGTTTGCCGACACCAGGTGCCCAAAATTTCGTCCGACTCCTCGACTCCACAGCACTGCTAGTGAGTCAGGTCTCGGCCACATTGCAACCTGGGTAAAATCTGAGACAGCCATTTTATATGCTGTTAAAATAAATATTGGGGTTAAAATTGGGGTGGAAAACTTTTTTTTTTTTATCAACTGGTGCCAGAAAGTTAAACAGATTTGTAAATTACTTCTATTAAAAAATCTTAATCCTTCCAGTACTTATTATCTGCTGAATACTACATAGGAAATGATTTTCTTTTTGGAACACAGTGCTCTCTGCTGACATCATGACCACCGTGCTCTCTGCTGACATATCTGTCCATTTTAAGAACTGTTCAGAGTAGGAGAAAATCCCCATAGCAAACATATGCTGCTCTGGACAGTTCATAAAATGGACAGAGATGTCAGCAGAGAGCACTGTGGTCATGATGTCAGCAAAGAGCTCTGTGTTCCAAAAAGAAAACAATTTGTTCTGTAGTATACAGACCCTAAAAAGTACTGGAAAGATTAAGATTTTTTTTAATACAAGTAATTTACAAATCTGTTTAACTTTCTAGCACCAGATGATTTAAAAAAAAAAAAAGTTTTATACGGGAGTACACCTTTAAAGGATTAGATTTAAAAGTCTGATGTAACAATCATACTACAGTATATTTATGAGCCATTTAAAGGGGTGGTGCAGTGAAAAGTATCCAAAGAATAGGGGATAAGTTATAGATCGCAGGTCCCAGCGCTCGGACCTCCCAAAGAAATTTAAATCAACTGGTGCCAGAAAGTTAAACAGATTTGTAAATTATTTCTATTAAAAAAGCTTTACCCTTCCAGTACTTTTTAGCAGCTGTATTCTTTTGTTTTTGAATTTCTTTTTTGTCTTGTCCACAGTGCTCTCTGCTGACACCTGATGCCCGTATCAGGAACTGTCCAGAGCAGGAGAAAATCCCCATTGCAAACCTATGCTACTCTGGACAGTTCCTGACACTGACAGAGGTGTCAGCAGAGAGCACTGTGGACAAGACAAAAAAGAAATTCAAAAATTAAAGAATTTCCTCTGTAGCCTACTGCTGCTAATAAGTACCGGAAGGGTAATTTACAAATCTGTTTAACTTTCTGGCATTATTTCAAAAAAAAAAAAAAAAAAAAAAAAAAAAATGTTTTCCCCGGCTTTTCTGGGCCGTTTGCACCAAAATAATGAACATGCTGCTACAGAACTTCTAACATGTGAACTGAGCAGCAGCCTCCTATTAAGATCAATGCTTAATTTGCTCAGAATTTCCTCTTTGATCCAGTGCAGCAGCTTGGTGGTCATTTTCTGGTATAAATATAAAGAAAAGCAAAGGGATGTGCTCCGTAGTGTAAGATCTTAAGGTAAGTGGGACAAACGCAACAGTGTGAATTGCGCTTACCGGATAAGGTTGCACTCCTGTCCAAGTACAACCATGGATTTGAACATGTAGAGGAAATGAAAAGGGTCTCTGAAGCTGCTCCGCATCAAAGAATAATGATAAAACCAGAAGTCCTCCAAACACCAGCAGAGTAATGGAAGCGCTGAGACCAGGATAAAAGTAAGGATTCTTTATTCCCACAATGCAACGCGTTTGGCGGTAGTTCCGCTTCATCAGGCATCTGATGAAGCAGAACTTCCGCGAAACGCGTTGCATTGTGGGAATAAAGAATCCTTACTTTTATCCAGGTCTCAGCGCTTCCATTACTCTGCTGATGTTGGGAGGACTTCTGTTTTTATCATTTACTGGTATAGGTTTGCATGCTTCTGCTTGCTTCCAGTCACTGAGCACTCAATGGTGATGTCAGTAAGTGCCCAATTACACTACAAAATTTCCAAGTGGAGAAATTCTGCTTAGAAATGCATGTGCAGCAGCTTCTCATTGTCTTCAATGGGATTCTGCTGCACCGTACATACTGCAGAAATTAATTATTTTAGTGTAATTCCACACTGACTACATTTCCGTCAATAGTGACGTTACATGTGTACACGATCCTTGTGCCGATGGATGTTGCCAGCACTTGCTGCAGATAATGCCTCTGGATGGAAATTCCGTAGAGTAAATGAGCCCTAACTGGCTGCATATACTGTATATTATTATTATCTTTTTCTCTCTTTTGGACATACTACTTTATTTCTTTTTTTTAAGCATTTCATGTTTTCATCGGTCGGGATCTCAATGCTATGCTAAATTTCCCATCTCAATGCTTAATCCGTCACATTTTAGATGACTATAGACTATAATGGGGCTCATCTCCTGCAATGAGCCCTGAGCTGGGGAGAGAAGCATGCACCTCTGTATGCGATCAGTGGGGGTCTCAGGACTGGGACCCTGACTAATCAAAACATTAGACATGTCTGCATGAGATGTTAAAAGTTTTTAATTTTTACAACAGTAATGGGTTCACAGCTGTAATTCACACAGTGATGGAGACCGCAGTATTGTACCTGTATTTTGCTATCTATATACTGGATGGATCTCTAACTCTGTTATGAATTTTTATCTAGTAGTACATTAGTACTAGTTTATATTAAATGACCAGTAATTCATATGGTTAGGCATTGCAAGGTTTTTGTTCTGTAAAATAGACCGAGATAGTGTCATGGTAATTGATCACAAAGGCTTTATGAACAGAGCTGAAGTATAACCATGGTGACTGGTAAGTGGTGGAATACTGTTATTTTCTGTGCTCTCCCAGTCCATTGTTTCTTGATGGCCTCAAAAAGAACATGCTGCAGTAAATAGCTGTGATCGTTTTGATGAAGCTGTCCTTGTTACCTTTGGATCTCTTCTTATTGACTACTATTCATATTACAGTATAATCTTGGGACAAGATTGTAAAGAAAGGGAAGTTATATAATTCAGTACCATGGCTATATAAAAGCACAAGTGACATATGCTATATATTTGTATCTTATTGTATAAAGTTTCTACCACTCTCTACAGCTGTTACCAGGTGAACAATTATAGTGCAAGGAAAAGTTTTGCAATAAATTGAAGATGTATAGCCATTTTCGGATAGTCCAGAGCAAAAGAGTCAGTATAGACCACCTCCTGATCATGCAGGGGGCCTACCAGCATGCAATCCCTGGAATAAACTTCCACAAAGTATGTAGTCACAGCAAAAAATATCACGGAGGTCCGGTAATAGAAGAAAGGCTTCCAATTTTATTCACACCATAAAGTGTACAAGTGCACCCACTGTATACAGTACCATACTGTATACAACAGAGTACTGACAGCTGAGCTGTGCCTGCGACCATACACATTTTATTTAATTTAGTTTAAAAAAAAAAAAAAACATGGGTTTCCTGGTATTTTCATTATTAGCCAAATACCAACAAAGCATCGGCAGCCTGACGTTACCAGGATGGGCGAGGATAATTGTTTTTCGCCCTCTGCAGCCTAAATATAGCCAGCCTGTTACCGCCTAGGCCTTAGAGAGCTATTTTTGGCACTACCGGCTTGTTGTTACTGGCTCTTCACGGGTTCTGGTGAAAACACTCATAAGGTGTGTAGAGGGTTGGTACACAATTTACATTTTTAACATGCCTATTTTTTTTTTTTATCAAAAAGGCATACTAGAAATGCACGCATGTAAACAAAGCCTGTCATCTTCTGTAGTCCTGCAGTTCTAAACCAGATGGGTAAATTGAAGTCTGCTCACATTGTATACAGTACAGAGCCATTTATATAGATGTGTACAGTATACTCCCCACTGAGTCAACTAACAATGCACAGCATCACTAGTTAACTCCTACCCTGCTATGCATCACCACTTACGTCCATAGGTGCTGCAGCTTGGCATTTTTTTGAGACAAAAGCAACAAAAAACCCCACCAATATTAAATTAACATGGCGTTTTTTGGGACTTTTTTCCCCCCTACTTTAGACTTCTATTGGAGAAAAACCCAGATAGAAAGAAAGGGAAACACAGACAGGCTGTTTTATAGTCATCCTTAGAAGCAGCAGTAACATCGTGGACATTATACAGCAGTGAAGCTGTAAATCCTGCTCTGGGGTGAGCCAGTAAAACACTTTATTAGAGCCTGCAGCATCTCTGTCTGTGTCTCTGACTTTCTCATTGTACCCCCTCACTCCTCCTTTTTCCCCTGCACTCTTCATAGGCTTCTGTGGGCAGAATGTAATCTTAGCCCTCAATAAATTGATAATCTGTCTTGTCGACCATGTATGTTACAAACTACAGTTCCCAGTAGAGCCCTGCTTGGGGCTGGTTTTTCAATCCCGCTCCCGCCTGCTCTTGATGATTTTTTATGACCAATCCCATCTGCTCCCGTAGGGTGTTTGCTCCACTCCAGCAACATTTATGTCCAATCCCGCCCTCTCCCGCTAAAATGTTTGTCCAATCTCGCCTGTTCCCGCCTATATAGGAATGTACAGACATTAGGGTGCAATGCTCTGCACATACTCCCCATGTAAATTTATTTTTTGGGTTAAACTGAAATAAAAAATACCATTTTATAACTTTTGGAGGACTTTCATTTCTACACAGTGCACTTTCCGGTAAAAATGACAACTTATATTTATTCTGTAGGTCAGGGGTCTCAAACTCCCGGCCCGCGGACCGAAATTTTGCGGGCCGCGGCCCCCGCACCCATACTGTGTGATATTTTGCGGGCCGCGGCCCCCTCCCTGTACGGTGCGATATTTTGCGGGCCACGGCCCCCTCCCCGTGCCTTTCCCACTGCCCCCGTACTCATTGTATGTGTGAAGTACCTCACAGACACCGGCAAAGCAGGGGTCGGCGTCAGGTGACGTCAGCGGCGTGGGGGCTGCGCCGACGTGACGCACTGACCTAGTGCAACGAGTCTCGGCCTGACCCTGGTGCACCTGACCCTGGTAAGTCAATACCAGTACTGCCAGGGAGAAAAGGGGGCACTGGGTGTGTGGCTGATGAATTGGTGCGGGGTGTGCGCAGGTCTACAAACTGAATGGTTAGGGTGCTACTGCTGTTATCACAGGGGGTGTTGCTGGTGGATGATGGCTACTGCTGGGGTGGGGGGGGGTAGCACCCCAGCAGTAGCACCCCCATCATCCACCAGTAACACCCCCCCTGTGATAACAGCAGTAGCTCCCCACCGACCCAAGCAGTAACACCCCAGCAGTAGCACCCCACCCACCCAAGCAGTAGCACCCCAGCAGTAGCACCCCCATCATCCACCAGCAACACCGCCTTCCTATTCCCCCCTACCCCCCTGTAGTAGTAACATGAGCTGATGGATGGATGGGGTGGATGTTGCAGATGGATGATGGGAGTGCTACTGCTGGGGGGGGGGGTTGCTGGTGGATGATGAGGGTGCTACTGCATCCCAATGATACAACAACAACCCATCATCCACCAGCAACACCCCACCCCCCAGCAGTAGCACTCCCATCATCCACCAGCAACACCCTCCTCCCCATTCCCCTACCCCCTTGTGGTAATAACATGAGCTGACAGATGATGGGGGTGCTACTGCTGGGGGGGGGGGGTTGCTGGTGGATGATGGGGGTGCTACGGCTGTGGGGGGGTGTTGCTGGTGGATAATGGGGTGTTGTTGGATGATCGGGATGCAGTAGCACCCCAGCCACCCAAGCAGTAGCACTCCAGCAGTAGCACCCCCATCATCCACCAGCAACACCCCCTCCCCATTCCCCCTACCCCCCTGTGGTAGTAACATGAGCTGATGGATGATGGGGGTGCTACTGCTGGGGGGGGGGTATTGCTGGTGGATGATGAGGGTGCTACTGCAGGATGTGGGGTGTTGTTGGATGATTGGGATGCAGCATCACCCTCATCATCCACCAGCAACAGCCCCCTCCCCATTCCCCCTATCCCCCTGTGGTAATAGCATGAGCTGATGGATGATGGGGGTGCTACTACTGGGGGGGGGGGTTGTTGCTGGTGGATGATGAGGGTGATACTGCATCCCAATCATCCAACAACACCCCCCCACCCCCCCAGCAGTAACCTCCCCATCATCCGTCAGCTCATGTTATCACCACAGGGGGGTAGGGGAATGGGGGGGGGGGTGTTGCTGGTGGATGATGGGAGTGCTACCTCTGGTGGGGGGTGTTGTTATGTGATGAGGGGCGCATGATGGGGCATTATATGTGAGGGACACGTGATGGGGCATTATATGGGAGGGGCACATGATGATGGAGCATTATATGTGAGGGGCACATGATGAGGGAATTATATGTGAGGGGCACATGATGGGGCATTATATGTGAAGGGCACATGATGGGGGCATTATATGTGAGGGGCACATGATGGGGACATTATATGTGAGGGGCACATGATGATGGAGCATTATATGTGAGGGGTACATGATGAGGGAATTATATGTGAGGGGTACATGATGGGGCATTATATGTGAAGGGCATATGATGAGGGAATTATATGTGAGGGGCACACTATGGGGGCATTATATGTGAGGGGCACATGATGGGGGCATTATATGTGAGGGGCACATGATGGGGCATTATATGTGAGGGGCACATGATGGGGCATTATATGTGAGGGGCACATGATTGGGGCATTATATGTGAGGGACACATGATGGGGGCATTATATGTGAGGGGCACATGATGAGGGCATTATATGTGAGGGGCACATGATGAGGGCATTATATGTGAGGGGCACATGATGAGGGCATTATATGTGAGGGGCACATGATGGGGCATTATATGTGTGGGGCATTATATGTGAGGGGCACATGATGGGGGCATTATATGTGAGGGGCACATGATGGGGGCATTATATGTGAGGGGCACATGATGGGGGCATTATATGTGAGGGGCGCATGATGGGGGCATTATATGTGAGGGGCGCATGATGGGGGCATTATATGTGAGGGGCGCATGATGGGGCATTATATGTGAGGGGCGCATAATGGGGGCATTATATGTGAGGGGCACATGATGGGGGCATTATATGTGAGGGGTGCATGCGGCCCAGCCTCACCCAGCCGCTACCTCCAGTGGCCCCCAGATAATTTTGAGTTTGAGACCCCTGCAGTAGGTCCATACGCTTACAAGGATACCCAAATTATATAGGTTTTATTTTTTATATAGTTTTATTTTCAGAGCATTGCACTCTAGGGTCTGTAGAAGACACTAGGGTGCCCATGCTCTGCAGTTAACTTACCCCCAGGTACATAGCAGTGCAGAGGTCCTGGCTGGGGGGATCACCGAGATGCAGTCACTTACTCACTTGTTTGCTGTGTGGGGGAGGTTGGCGGAAGGGGGAGGAGACAGTACTGTCAGGGGCAGTTGGAGACAGTCAGTCACTGTATCATTTCGAGTTATATGGAGGCGGGGGGGGGGGGATTTTTCAGGATTTTTTGGGACCCGCAGGCACAGTGCCTGACTGCCCGCCCGCAGCAGCCTCCTGACCCCCCACGCCCGCACGTTTTGGGTTGGGTCCCAATGCAGCCCTCTAATTCCCAGCATTAGCTTGTAGTTTTGCAAAAGCTGGAAGCACACTAGTTGGGAAATACTGCTTTACACAGTTTGCCCTGATTGGGCAGTGTGCCAGTGGGTGTGTCTACATATATTTTCTGCTTAAGGGTGCATTCACACCACGTTTTGTACATACGGGTGCCGGATCCGGCGGGGGTAGGGGCAAGCCGGGCTCTCCCGTACCCCGGCCGGATCAGCCCGTGACTCCATTTACTTTAATGACCCGTCAAATGGTAACTCCGGTCTGCTCAGTTTTGACCCGTATGCAGTTTCCTGACCGGACCTAAAACCGTAGTTTACTACGGTTTTAGGTCCGGTCCAAAACCGCATACGGGTAAAAACTGAGCCGACTGGAGTCACTGTTTGGTGTAGGGGTGCCCTTTATAAGCAATTACTTATTTGCTACTTATATCTATATTATCAAACCTCTGCTGGTACAGGCTGTATCAGTTGCTGCCTGGTGATTGAAAAACCAGGTGTGCTCGACAAAGCTGTTTTAATGCTGGAGTTTAAGCAATTAAATGGCACCCATTCCATATCCCCTCACCATGTACATTTACTTTACAGGTCAGAAAGGGCTAACAAAAACCTAGGTGCCAGAATGAAATTATCGGTTGCAATGTCAACCTGGCAACTGGGATTTGTCGAGCTCTGATTTACTGCATATTGCCAACTGCATTGTGTATTTTCACAAATAAGACCTCAAATACACATACGCATGGAAATTGGTCTGTGGTATGGATTTTAAATATGCAGCATATATATTTATGCTAGGGACAAGTGACCTATTTAAACAGTAAATGGGTTTTTAAATAATAAATGGGCACTGTCAGATGAAAATACTTTTTATATCTTGTACATCTTGGCAAAGCATTAACCTTTCTAATATACTTCATAGAAAATGTTATTTCCTTTTTGTAGAGATCATGGCTTATAATATCATGGCTTTGTCCATGCTAAAGCACAGGGATGGACAAAGTCCAGTCTGTGGGGGTGGGCTAGCACTCCTCTGTGCTCTCTTCTGTCTAATAGTACTCCTCTGCGCTCTCTTCTGTCTGATAGTACTCCTCTGCGCTATTTCCTGTCTGATAGCACTCCTCTGTGCTCTCTCCTGTCTGAAAGCACTCCTGTGCTCTCTCCTGTCTGATAGCACTCCTCTGTGCTCTATCCTGTCTGAAAGCACTCCTCTGTGCTCTCTCCTGTCTGATAGTACTCCTCTGTGCTCTCCCCTGTCTGATAGCACTCCTCTGTGCTCTCTCTTGTCTGACAGTACTGCTCTGTGCTCTCTCCTGTCTGATAACACTCATTTGTGCTCTCTTCTGTCTGATAGTACTGCTCTGTGCTCTCTCCTGTCTGATAACACTCCTCTGTGCTCTCTCCTGTTTGATAGGACTCCTGTGCTCTCTCCTGTCTGATTACACTCCTCTGTGCTCTCTCCTGTCTGATTGTACTACTCTGTGCTCTCTCCTGTCTGATAGCACTCCTCTGTGCTCTCTCCTGTCTGATAGCACTCCTCTGTGCTCTCTCCTGTCTGATAGCACTCCTCTGTGCTCTCTCCTGTCTGATAGCACTCCTTTGTGCTCTCTCCTGTCTGATAGCACTCCTCTGTGCTCTCTCGTGTCTGATAGCACTCTTCTGTGCTCTCTACTGTCTGATAGCACTCCTCTGTGCTCTACTGTCTGATAGTACTCCTCTGTGCTCTCCCCTGTCTGATAGCACTCCTCTGTGCTCTCTCCTGTCTGATAATACTGCTCTGTGCTCTCTCCCGTCTGATAACACTCCTTTGTGCTCTCTCCTGTCTGATAACTCTCATCTGTGCTCTCTTGCCTGATAGCACTTCTCTGTGCTCTCTTGTCTGATAGCACTCCTCTATGCTCTCTCCTGTCTGATAGCACTCCTTTGTGCTCTCTCCTGTCTGATAACACTCCTCTGTGCTCCCTCCTGTCTGATAGTATTCCTCTGTGCTCTCTCCTGTCTGATAGCACTCCTCTGTGCTCTCTCCTGTCTGATAGCACTCCTCTGTGCTCTCTCCTGTCTGATAGTACTCCTCTGTGCTCTCCCCTGTCTGAAAGCACTCCTCTGTGCTCTCTCCTATCTGATTACACTCCTCTGTGCTCTCTCCTGTCTGATAACACTCCTCTGTGCTCTCTCCTGTCTGATAGTATTCCTCTGTGCTCTTTTCTGTCCGATAGGACTCCTCTGTGCTCTTTCCTGTATGATAGTACTGCTCTGTGCTCTCTCCTGTCTGATAGCACTCCTCTGTGCTCTCTCATGTCTGATAGCACTCCTCTGTGCTCTCTCCTGTCTGATAGTACTCCTCTGTGCTCTCCCCTGTCTGAAAGCACTCCTCTGTGCTCTCTCCTATCTGATTACACTCCTCTGTGCTCTCTCCTGTCTGATAAGACTCCTCTGTGCTCTCTCCTGTCTGATAGGATTCCTCTTTGCTCTCTCCTGTCTGATAGCACTCCTCTGTGCTCTCTCCTGTCTGATAGCACTCCTCTGTGCTCTCTCCTGTCTGATAGTACTCCTCTGTGCTCTCCCCTGTCTGAAAGCACTCCTCTGTGCTCTCTCCTATCTGATTACACTCCTCTGTGCTCTCTCCTGTCTGATAACACTCCTCTGTGCTCTCTCCTGTCTGATAGCACTCCTCTGTGCTCTCTCCTGTCTGATAGGACTCCTCTCTGCTCTCTCCTCTCTGATACCACTACTATGTGCTCTCTCCTGTCTGATAGGATTCCTCTTTGCTCTCTCCTGTCTGATAAGACTCCTCTGTGCTCTCTCCTGTCTGATAGGATTCCTCTTTGCTCTGTCCTGTCTGATAGGATTCCTATGTGCTCTCTCCTGTCTGATACCACTTCTCTGTGCTCTCTCCTGTCTGATAGCACTGCTGCAGATTTACTGCTATGGAAAATCTGTGGTATTTTTTTGTTGTGCAGCCACCCTTGCACCAGAGCTATGTACATTGATTCTTTCCTTTGCTGTCAAATTGAATTTTTGTGTAGTACAGATGAATGAGAAAGCAGCACCAGACCGGTGTATCTGAGCTCAGGGTAGCTGTTTCCTTCTGCTATTCATCTTACCCAACTGTGGGATATATTATCTTACAAAGCTTCAGGATAATGAAGTCATTTAGCTACTGAGTAACCTACTAATAACACAGAAGAAAGGACAATTTTGCATTATAATCTTTTATTTTTTTCTTGCCTTGGTTTTGTATTCCGAATTATTTTGCTGCTTTTTACCCTCCCCCTTTTTATTACAGACCTATTTGTAATTACAGATAAGAAATTGTGGTGACCTACTTTATCTGTGTCACTGCTCATGGAACATATCTTGTTTGATCTAGAAGGAACCTGATATGTTTCCCTACGTTATGTTTTCCAGAACACCCTCCCAGGCTTTTATTAGGATATTTGTATCTACAATCTGTAAACTGCAGTGCAACAAAAGCAAATACTGTTTTTATGTGCTGTTTGTTTCTCCATTCTCAGACTTTTCACTTTGAGCCTAAATCCTTGAGCCGTATTTCACTGATATATAAACCCGTAGTCAACAAATACAGGTAATCTTAGTTCAAATATTTAGTCTTAAATCATTATTACACATGCCAGGCCGCAGTATTTTCCAAACGCCGCCTGCTGCGTTATTGTGGCCCATTCTGTTGTTCCTGGTTAAATGGCCTTGAACGGACTACTGGTTCTGAATACAGAAAGGCTGTTTTCTTAGCTGTATGCACAGGGATTATTGCTGTTATGAAGACAATGATGCACAACGGGTTTCCAGCCTAGTAGTGATTCATCTTCATCGACTCCTCTGTCCATTCATGGATCCGCTTCTGTCATTGACTATAATTTGCTTATGTTAGACTCAGTAACACAGTCTTTGATAAATCTAAGCTTTTCCATATTCCAATTCTATGTGCATTTTTATAAATTATACAAACGTTATAAATTATTCAAATGTGTCTTAAAATATGAATTAACAGGGTATGCACATCTCATTGATGGATACGGCGTCCATTTCAGGACATCGTCAGTCGTCAGCCGTAACTTGTTCCCGCGTCAGGTGAAACATTGTCCCTCCTCCTCCCTCAGACCAATTGCCATCAGTGGTCAGCTGCAACTCCGTTTCCCGTCAGGCGAAACAGCATCCCGCCTCCTCCCTCACAACAATCCTCAGTCAGTTGTCAGCCACAACTCCCTCATCCCAAACTCCCTCGTGCAAAACGCTGTCATCCCTCAGATGATTCTCCCTCAGATGCAACTTCCTGCCGCATAGCAGAGCCGACGCTGCACAGCATGTATAGCAGAGTCGAAACTGAGAAACTTGCACGTGTATCACAGACACTACATGTGCAACAGAGTCTGTATAGCAGAGCCGACGCTGAATAGCAGAACCCGTATAGCAGAGAGCCTGAGGGATGTTGGAGTTTTGGATAAGGGTGTTGCGGCTGACACCTGACGGAGATTAGTCCGAGGGAGGAGGCGGAACGCTGTTTCGCCTGACGCGAGACAGAGTTACGGCTGACGACTGACGATGTCCTGAAATGGACACCATAGGTGGGATATTGCTAGGAAATTCCATCGCTTGATGATCTGTGGGATCTGACCTATGGGCCTCCCACTGAGACCCTCTATAATCGTGCGTTATAACTGGGTGAAGTGCAGGGCAGCACCATTCACTCTATGACTGGCCAATCTGACTCACTCCATGGCTGGCTGATAGAAACTATGGGGGAGATTTATCAAAACCTGTCCAAAGGAAAAGTTTTTGGGGTTAGAGGTGAGATGTGTTCCTTATAGGGTGCATGGTCATGTATCTACTATGTACATCACAATGTTATTGATTACTGTAATACCCAATTTTTCTTTATGTGATGCTTGTGATATGTACTTTCAATAGTGATATATATGAGCCGTTGTTCTACAGTTCTTTGGTAAAAACTTTTATAGATTATCTGCATAGGGCCTTATCAAGCCAATAGTTGCCATCTGTATACCAGTTATATACTTACATTGATACATATTCAGGTATGCATCTGCATCATTATGTAAAAAATATGACTATCTTTACCTCTTTATTTTCTGCCTGTACACTCTTTGTACCTACCCCCTTTCTGCTTTTATGTGATTTTTATATATGTCTTGTATACTAATAAAGATCTAATATTATTCAGCATTCATTTGCTTCACTATGGTCTGTGTTTTTGGTGTTTATATGTCAGATTGACCATATGATAAGGTTTCTTGGATAGCCCTTGTTGTTGTTTTTTGGGTAACATTCACTGAAAGAGTAGCTGCAGCTGTGTCCCCCTCCTCCCCACTACTTTTTGTTATTTATTTGCTGATTTATACCTTTGGAGATTCTGGTGATTTACAAACAGACTGCAGACAGGAAAAAGAGAACTAACTGGGAGGGGGGTGTCATATAAAGACCCTTTCCGACCATATATTGATAGCCAATGAGTCAATGAGAGCATAGTCTGCTCACAACATGCATATATCAGATGAAGGGGTTAACATGTAGCATATTCATCATAGCAGGATTGTTTCTCCAAGTACAGAATTAAAGGAGTATTCAGAAGAATGCCATCTTTTTTCCCTGTGGCCAACAATTCCCTGAGCTGCAGTATGACACATTGGGCCCAGGAAGCACCCGACACGTCACACTGCAGCTCAGGAAGATGATCACACCAGGGTACTGGAGCAGGACAACTGAAACACTGTGGGATTGCTGGAGGTAACAAGAGGTTCACACAAGCACGGGGTGAATATATAAACTGTTTAAAACTATTGTCCTTGGTTGGATTTGAACCTAGCCAAGATGCTCTCAGGACTTGGGGACCATCCTTACCAATGTGGTGACAAAAGTCCCTATGTTCTAAGCAGAGCTGTACCTGTAACCAGGACAACTCTTTCAGGTTCCCGGTAGAGGACATTCACACTGTGTTTGCTGCACATTTGATGCTGTGTTCAGTCATTTTCTCACAGCATTTACTGACCTCATTTCCCCTACTCATGGGTGTGAACAGGAGCCTCCCACCACTCCTACTCGGCAGCCAAGTTCAGGAAAAACACACTCCACAACAATAAAATGCTTTCACATCTCCTATTATTCTAAAGGGGGATTTATCATTGTATGTGTAAATCAAGGTTGTTTCCCCACCATTGGCCTATGCGTTAATCATGTGAACTACCCTCATATTTATCAATACGTTTTTGATAAATAGCTAACAAAGTGTAAATGTAAGCATATGTCATCTGGGCTGGAGTAAAAAAAAGTGCTGAAATGCCTAAAATCGTCTCGCTCCCACCAGGATCCTTGATATCAGTTTATCTGGCAGAGACTTCTTGCAAGGAGAGTAAAGTCATTTCTCATTTCCACGACAGCCGCCATGCCCCCTCCCATAGACTTGCATTGAGGGGGCGGGGTGTGAAATCATGAGGGGGTGGGGCTATGACATCACGAGCTCCCGGCGACGGCTCCAGCGTTCGGAACAGTTTGTTCCCAACGCTGAGCAGCGGAGTACCCCTTTAATGTCCTCACATCTGTCCACTATCTTTTTTGTGTATACTATTTCATTGGATGGAGTAGCTGATCCCTTTTTGCCAGTGATATTTGTGTTTTGTTTTATTGAGGGCAGAGACCATGGCCTTGACTTACTATTGTAAACCCAACCTGGTTTTCGAGAACTCCCAATAAGGGGTGTGGCCGCTGTGAAAGGGATGTGGCCGCCAAAAAGGGGGAGTGTCTCTGACATTTAAGAAAGAAAAAAAAAAAAACCAACATCTTTACTAAGGTTTCCACAGAAAATGTAGTTAATTTCAGCTGAGGAAAACCCCATAGCACAGATCATGTGTGTAAAAAAAAAAAAAAAAAAAAAAAAAAAAAAAAAAAAATTTTAATTTGTAGGGGAACGTTAGTAAATACTGTGGAAAAATATCTGTTGAAAATAAAACCTACAAAAAAGGTATACTCCTGACATTGGCCATCATCAGGCCAATGTCAGGGCCAAGGTCAGTGTTACATACAGTAAGTAAATTTAATAAATAAGTCTAGACGTCTCAATTGTGGTGCAATGGTGAATCTGTAGAATATCACGTCACATTTTAGCATGAAATGAAATCTCACCAGGTAGATGTGTTTTATGAGTTTGTCCAGATAACACACATTGTTTATGTGGTGTATAGAGATGTGTTTCTCAACTCCAGTCAATTGCCACAGGTGTTCTCTCTATGGGATATGCTCAAGTCCTGATCTGTCGGAGGTACTCGGAGGACTAGAGTTGAGAAATACAGCTCTAGATGAAAGCTACAGTATGTTGTGATGGTTTTTCCCCTTGCATTATCTTTTATGGCTTTTTTTTTTCTATCTCTTATCATTTGCACTTGATATCTTTAAGTCATCTTTGTGAACTTAGTCTCCTTGTCATTGTGCCAGGTGCATTTAAACCCTAATATACTATAAACTGGTTGATAATTGATCAGTCTTTAGTATAGTTATAACTAAAAATTGCCTTTTTGGCCTTTAACTTTGGCCTTAAAATAACAGAAGCTTTTTAAAAAAAAAATGTAAACAATATTAGTTAAAGCTATTTGGTAACTGGAACCTTATAGCCCCAGATTCTGTGAAGTAAACATCCTTTGCCTTGATAGCAGTTTTGTACTTAGCATTTGGTTTACATGTGAAATAGCATTCCTGGAATGCTTTATGAACAGCCTTGGATGAGTTATTATTCATGCTAAGCACTTGTTGGCTGTTTTCCCTTTACTTTCCAGGTTAGAATGACCCAGGTCAGTCTAATGTGACACTGTATCCAAAACTAGCTTCCCTAGGGGTTAGGTCAGGTGACTGGAAAAGAGAGGACAGGTCACATGTGGCAGCAAAATGTTCTGGTAAACAAGCTGGTTAAAGGAGTTCTCTGATTTAATAAAAAAAAAAAAAAAAAAAAAAATCATGTCTCCCAGTATAGCAAAGGCTTTCCGGTCCTTCCTGGTTCTTCTCGTTACACTCCTTCCCCTGCTTGACACACTCTGTTCTGCTTAGGACATTCCGAATACACTGCAGCCCACCACGGAGACTGCAGTTGGTTCAGAGTGTTATCAGCAAGGTACAGAGACTCTTCATCAGGGGGTAAGAAAACAGAGCAACTGGGGAGCACCAGAGTATCAGCACTGGACTGGGAGAGGTGAGTATAGGGTATTTTATTATTTACACCCCTAGAACATTGTAGTGTTTTTTTTTTTTTTTTGTGTGTGTGTGTTTTTTGTTTGTGTTTTCCTATTCTTTTTCTTTAATCGTAGAATCCATTTAAGCGCCGCTTCCATACTCGCCTACATTCTTCTTATGATTTAATGTGATCCCAATATCCAGATCTCATGCAGTAACCTTTTTTCAAGTCATCAAAATCGAACATTTGTATTTATCAGAACAAATTTCATCTACCCACAGATATTTGTCTTTATTTTACTTTTACATGACCTTGTACATTTCTTGTAGTTTCCTGCTCCCCCTTAATAGTGGCTATGTGTTTGATGTATATGTGTATTTCCTGAACACAAATACTTATTAAAAATAATAAAAAGGGGGGCGCATGTGCGCGGCTTACTGAGGAGGACGTGTCTCATGTAAGCTCCGTTCCACCTACCACCGTGATCAAGCCTATCTAAGCGCCGGTAAAACGGCTCCACAACGGCAATTCCTTCACAGCCTTTCCGATAAGATGTCCCTGCCCAAGATGTCTAAATCTGGATCCTCTCAAAGGTCTCTTTCACAGACAATACCTGATTTATTCCGCTCCGGTCCCCGCAACAAGATGGCGCCGACTCCTTCGCGCGCACACAGTACGGAGCTTCTTGGAGAGGATGATATCTCAGATGATCCCGCGACGGTATCGTCTCTGACTGACCCGCTCAATCCCTCCGATCTCTTCCGCACTAAGCAACAAATGTTTAAGTCGGAGTTGGCACAGGCGGCGGCGGATATTACAAAACAAGTAAGTGATCTGGGGAACAGAGTGTCTGATATAGATCTCCGCACCACAGACCTGGAGGAGGCGGTAACGGCTGACCGCAGTGTTATGGCGGATCAAGCGGAGAGAATAGATCTATTAGAAATGAAGTTAGAAGATCTTGAGAATCGCTCGGGATGGGCTAACATTAGAATACGGTGACTCCCTGAATCCATTACTGACTATGTTAAAGTGGTGACTGACTTTTTTCATGCCTTGCTGCCGCAAGCAGAGACCTCGCTCCTGAGAATGGACCGTATACATAGAGCCTTGGGGAGGCCTAAAAATGCTGAGATCCCCAGGGACATAATACTTAAACTACATTACCCAGAAATGCGGGATAAACTGCTGCAGGCTGCTAGAAATGTTTAACCACTACCGGGACTCCCTGCCTCCGTCCATCTTTATGCGGATTTGGCCCCATCAACTCTGGAAAGATGCAGACACATGTGACCAGTCACCCTGGCACTCCAAAAAGCCCAGATTCGTTACAAGTGGGGATTCCCGTTCAGCCTCCAATTTCAAGTACGCTCCAACTCTTACACTGTGCGGACCCCGACTGAGGCACTGGAAGTTCTTCGTAAAGAGACTATCCCATATGATGACCAAGTACCGCTGCACCCCAGACAAGCTCCACTAAAAAGGATGTGGCACCGAGTGGACTTACCGCATAAACGGAGACGACCACCGCAGCAAACTCCAGGATGAGGTTCCTCCCGCCTGGGAAAGGAATTGTTGCTTAAATCTCTGGCATGATTAGTTCCTCTATGTTATGCCGTTTTCTTTATCACTGTTGACACAATCTTTTGTTTTTTTTACCATTGACTTTTGGGACTGTTGTCACGCTTATTGCTAATTGTTCTAGGCTTAACGGTGGCTTGGACTATCATGTTGCCCTACCTAAACGGGTATTGTTACACCCTCGGGGGTGTTGCCCCTAGGGTGGTACTCCTGTTTATTGTACTTGTCCCATTTATCCTTAGTTTGAGTATTGCTAACCGATGGATTTTTTACACCTGTTTTTCCAGTACTGTACCTGCCCTTTTTCCCTCCCTTAATGTCTGCTCCAATCTCGGGTCCCATTTTATGATATGTACGTTCCTATGTACTGACCCTGCGGTTTTCAATTCTATGTTATTTGTGTTCACGCTAAGATTATATAATCAACTCTAAATGTGTAGGGTCCTTTCTCATAATGTTAGGGGTTTTAATGCTCCAGTCAAGAGGAAAAAAGCTTTTCTAGACTACATGAAACATTGCCCCGATATCGTATGTCTGCAGGAGTCGCACTTCACCACCTCCTCTTTCCCTAAACATATGCACCCAAATTATACCAGATTCTTTATGGCTTCACATGATACCAAGTCCAGGGGGGTCATCATTCTTTTGCATAATTCTTTTCCCTTTTCTGTCACTAACTCCTTTAGTGATCCAGAGGGTCGCTACCTCATTCTGGAGGGAACCCACTTGGTGTCTGATAAATTCATACGTGCCGAACGAAGACCCTCTCTCCTTTTTTGTCCATTTGGCTTCCAGGTTACACTCTCTTACTTTTGATCACCTTATATGGTGCGGAGATTTTAACATGGTGCTCAATGGACTATTGGACAGATCGAGTACTTCTGCATTCAGGCGCTCAGGTCCTCAACAGAGACTCCTCAATGCTACCTTTTCTGACTATGAATTGGCAGACACATGGAGGGAACACAATCTGTCACAACGCGGTTATACCTACTACTCTCCGGCACATGCGCTCTATACTAGAATAGACTGGATTCTATCTAACTCTTTTACCCTTCTCTATTTACCTATCTCCTTCTCTATTCCAGACATATACACAGCTCCTGGTCCGATCATGATATGGTTTTCTCTCATTTTAACTTTGGCCAACATTGTGTGACTCCCTTCTCTTGGAGACTCAATGAGTCCCTTTTATGCCGTCCCCAAATCCGTTTGGAAAACTAAGAAGCTGAGTTATCATCTTATTTTCGAAATCAAGCTGAGGGGGTCACGGATCCAGGCTGGGTGTGGATTGCACATAAGGCAGTCATCAGGGGTAAGCTGATAGCCGTAGCCTCTAGACTTAAGAGAGAACGACGTAAGGCACAAGACATGTTGGAACATAAATTGTCCCGTCTCACTTTGACACATCAATTAAATCCCACCCCTTATCTTTATCAAGCTGTTCGTACAACTAGATTACAACTAGATTCAGTCCTGTCTGACCGCTCGGAGAAAGCATTACGCTGGACCCCGGCTACATATTATAAGATGGCAAACAAACCTGACAAACTTTTAGCTAGTATGCTGAGACAAAAACAGAGACTAAATCGTGTCCATAAAATACAACTTAGACCCGGGGTTTCCACTTCTAATCCTTCTCATATATACAACACTTTTCAGTCTTTTTATTCTGCCTTATACAAAGAGAACTCTACCCCCCCCCCTGCTACTATTCACTCTTTTCTAAGTTAAATCCCACTTTCTTCTATTTCAGCTGAGGACCGTTCTATGCTCAATTCTCCTGTAACGGACGAGGAGGTTGCACGGACGATATCGGACCTGAAGCTTGGTAAGGCGCCAGGTCACGATGGTTTTTCAGCCCAATATTATAAGTCGTTTAGCTCCATTTTATCACCCCATATTGTTCGATACTGTAATAAGATTCTTTCAGGTTCTCCCATGCCTCCGGAATTCCTTCATGCTTCAATAGTGGTGATCCCTAAGCTTAATAAGGACCCACTTCTTCCATCCAATTACCGCCCGATTTTAGATGCTAAAATTTTCACCTCCATTATGGCCCATAGGCTTAACTTGCTCCTCCCCGGGTTGGTACATAGGGACCAAGTGGGCTTCATTCCTGGGAGGCAGGCCCCAGATAATATTAGAAAAGTCCTCAATGTGGAACACTGGGCATCCTCGACACATACTCCTATAACACTGTTGGGGTTAGACGTAGAAAAAGCTTTTGATACAGTATCGTGGACCTATCTATTTGGAGTGCTTAGACGGATGGGGTTTTCGGGTCCCTTTGTAGATGCTTTAGGTGTTCTATATTCCCATCCTCAGGCATATCTGAAACTCCCGTCACGGTCCTCAGCTCCTATATTGATTCAGAGAGGCACTCGCCAGGGGTGCCCACTATATCCTGCCCTTTTTGCATTGGTTATGGAGCCCCTGGCGAGTCTCCTCCGCAATACTCCGGATATATCGGGCGTTACAATTGCTCGAGGAGAATACAAGGTCAATTTATTTGCTGACGACCTACTTCTGACATTGACTAAACCTCTAGTCTCATTGCCGAATTTGTTTTCGGTTCTGGACCGTTTTTCAAAGCTATCGGGCTTGGTGGTTAATGGGCACAAGTCCGAGGTTCTATACTGTAACACTCCTCAACCGGTACAGGATCTCATTGCTCTCAACTTCAACCTCTCTCCCTCTAAATCATTTATCCCCTATCTTAGTATCTCCCTTCTTCTCTTCCTCCCCATTACAAACTGAATTACGCTCCACTTTTTAAGTCCATACGCGCAGACCTCACTAGGTGGGACCTACCACATATCTCCTGGTTGGGACGCATTCACTCAGTAAAAATGGTGGTGCTTCCCAAACTGTTATACCTTTTCCGTACGCTTCTGATTCCCATTAGGACATCGGAGCTGCGAGCCCTACAGGCGGATGTGTTCGCTTTCATCTAGCTGGGTCTCCGGCCTCGTATCTCCCGGTCGGTAATGTACTACCACAAACGAATCGGTGGGCTATCGGTCCCAAATTTTCTCTTATACTATGTCTGCTCGTCTCTCTCAGCTTCTCTTGTGTCATGCTCCGGCATCAGGTCCCAGATGGATCTCTCTAGAAAATAGTCTCCTGGCCCCATACACTCTATCCTCCCTGATGTGGCTAACACCCTCGGTATCTAAATTCATTCCCTCTGCTGCTATTATCTCATCTTATGCCATCCTTCTTTGGCGCTCTGTCCAGTTCAAGCTTTCTCTACAATCTCCAATCTCCCCTTTTATCTCTATTATTGCTAACCCGTTCTTCCCCCCTGGGCTTGGACTCACAAACTTTAAATGGTGGTGCGACAATAATCTAACATAGTAGCTAAGAAACTCATTACTCGAGACTCCTTTGTAACTAGATTTCGGCCTCCAACTTCCGAATTGTTTAGACTGACACAGATTTTCTCATACCTCCTGAGTTTAGTCCCTCCCCAGACGATACTTAGCACCACTTCGTTTGAGGTGCTGGCTATATACTCACCTCTTCGAACTGGCTCCTTGTCCGTTATATATTCTGCACTTAACCAACCCCCCTCTGACACCAAACTTCCATTTATGTTGCAATGGGAGGAAGACCTCCAGACCACAATACCTCTAACTGACTGGCATTCTTGCTGTACGCGACTGAGTAAAGGTAGCTGGCACTCCGAATACTACACAGAACATATATGGTTCCGAAAAGACTCCACGATATTTACCCGGAGGTATCACCTCTTTGTTTCCGTGGGTGCGCCGAACAGGGTACCATGCTTCACATTTGGTGGACATGTCCAAAGGTGGCTACCTTCTGGGGAGATGTCGTGGACCTTATCTCAACAATTACTAACACTAACTATCCTGCGAACCCACTCTTTTGCCTGTTGGGTATCACACTTGATAAAATACCCACATCACATAACCGTCTTCTTCATTACATCTTACTAGCTGCCAGAATTCACATAGCAGCAAAATGGCACTCTTTAACCTTGTCATTACCCACGTTCATTACCAGAATTAACAATATTATGGTCTCAGAGAAACTTAATTCTCTTCGTTCAGATACGATGGAAAATTTTCATAAGGTTTGGGATTTATGGACTTCCTCACCCCATGCTGCGAATATGTCTTATTACTTGTCTCTGTAATGTAACACAAATTACTTTATATACAATGGTACTGTACTGATTGGATGCTTATCTTCCCTCTCCCCCCTCCTCTTCTAGTGCTATTGCCCGAGTACACTGCTGGATATTCGTTTCTGATATTGTTCTAATTGTTCTACTGTCTTTATGCAATCTTATTGCTTGTATGGCTTACATGCACTCTACATTTAATAAATGTATCCTTTTGACACTAAAAATTATAAAAAGTCTGTAAAACACATTAGGTCCTAGTTACCCACTGCTTTTGGTTATTAGTGTTTGGTACTAGGGGGTACGTACACCTTGTGTTATGTCAACCTAATGTTATGTCAAAATATTACCACAAAAGTCTGATATAAAAATGAATGTAAAGACATCACCTTTGTGTATTATTTAAAGGGTATCTCTCATTAAATAAACTTTTGATGTATTTTAGATTAATGAATGTTGAATAACTTTCCAATAGCATGTTAATGAAATATATGCTTCTTTCTATTGTATTTTTCCCGATCAGTCCTGTCAGCAAGCATTTCTGACTCATGCTGGAGTCCTAAACACTCAGAGCTGCCAGCCTGTTTTGTTCACAGCCAAACAGGCTGTGAACAAAGCAGGCTGGCAGCTCGGAGTGTTCTCCTTTGTGAACAAAGCAGGCTGGCAGCTCGTAGTGTTTAGGACTCCAGCATGAGTCTGAAATGCTTGCTGCCAGGACTGGTAGGGAGACCCCTAGTGGTCATTTCTTCAAAGTGGAAAATTAAATAGAAAGAAGCATATTTTTTAATAACATGCAATTGTAAAGTTATTCTGCATACATTAATCTATACTATATCAAAAGTTTTTTTGATGAGAGGTACCCTTTAGAAGCACTTAAAGTGTACCTTTCCTATCACAGAAAAAAAGATAATGCTTATATATGATACGCACAAGGTCATGTAGATGCTTTACACATCTCTTTTTATCTCTAGCATCTGTATTTGGCTCAGAAATCCTTCTGTTCTGCTGCTCACTCATTTTGACATCAACTGCTTAGAAAGGGGTGTACCCGAGGCAAGCACTGAGCCCGCCCTCACCATGCATTAACGTTTTCCCTCTGCTGTAAATTGCTGAGTGTCTTCATATCACTTCAATTTACATATTCATTGTCTGTTACTCCACATCCCTGTAATAAACCATGTTTTCTATAAAAAAGAAATACAATTTTATTCTGAAGTATATTTGAAAGGTTAATGTTTTGCCAAGAAGTGCAACACATAAAAGGTTTTTGATTCTGCATATTTAAATAGTGCCAACCTATACATAAAACAGCTGCTGCCTGAAATGTTTGGTAAAATGCTCTGTTCACTCTTCATTTGTAACTACATTTAGCATACAGTATACTAAAAATATCCCTAGAGCCCCATGTTTCTGGCATTTATTTAAAGTGTATTTTTGATGTATGCTGGACTGGTATGCATCAGCATTACAATGGGAGCCTGTTGACAATGCATACCTATAACAACCTTTATGTATATTAATGTTTCTTATCTTACATCATGGATCAACATAACCCGAAAGGTGTATCACAGGATGAAAATGTAAAATGTAGTGGCCACCCAAGGGTTGTGATAACTATTGCAGCCTACTAAGAGTTTTTCTGGCATGTTGAGATATTGTTTTGAATTTCTACTGTAAGAAATTGCAAGATAAGGGTGAACACATCTGTACCTCCAATGGAAAGCAAATTGGACATGTACAGTCAGGTCCATAAATATTGGGATATCGACACAATTCTAAAATGTTTGGCTCTATACACCATCACAATGGATTTAAAATGAAACAAACAAGATGTGCTTTTACTTCAGACTGTCAGCTTTAATTTTAGGGTATTTACATCCAAATCAGGTGAACGGTGTAGGAATCACAACAGTTTGCATATGTGCCTCCCACTTGCTAAGGGACCAAAAGTAATGAGACAATTGGCTTCTCAGCTGTGCCACGTCCAGGTGTGTGTTATTCCCTCATTATCCCAATGACAATGAGCAGATAAAAGGTCCAGAGTTCATTTCAAGTGTGTTATTTGCCTTTGGAAAATGTTGCTGTCAACTCTCGAGATGAGATCCAAAGAGCTGTCACTATCAGCGAAGCAAGCCATCATTAGGCTAAAAAAAACAAAAACAAAAAACACCAGAGAGATAGCCAAAACATTAGGTGTGGCCAAAACAACTGTTTGGAACATTCTTAAAAAGAAGGAAAGCACTGGTGAGCTCAGCAACACCAAAAGACCCGGAAGACCAAGGAAAACAACTGTGGAGGATGACCGAAGAATTCTTTCCCTGGTGAAGAAAACCCCCTTCACAACAGTTGGCCAGATCAAGAACACTCTCCAGGAGATAGGCGTATGTGTGTAAAAGTCAACAATCAAGCGAAGACTTCACCAGAGTGAATACAGAGGGTTCACCACAAGATGGGAACCATTGGTGAGCCTCAAAAACAGGAAGGCCAGATTAGAATTTGCCAAACGACATCTAAAAAAGCCTTTACAGTCCTGGAACAACATCCTGTGGACAGATGAGACCAAGATCATCTTGTACCAGAGTGATGGGAAGAGAAGAGTATGGAGAAGGAACTGCTCATGATCCTAAGCATACCTACCACCTCATCTGTGAAGCATGGTGGTGGTAGTGTCATGGCATAGTGGGCATGTATGGCTGCCAATGGAACTGCTTCCCTTGTATTTATTGGTAATGTGACTGCTGACAAAAGCAGCAGGATGAATTCTGAAGTGTTTTGGGCAATATTATCTTCTTCAGAACTCATTGGACGACACTTCATAGTGCAGATGGACAATGACCCAAAGCATACTGCAAAAGCAACCGAAGAGTTTATTAAGGGAAATAAGTGGAATGTTATGCAATGGCCAAGTCAATCACCTGACCTGAATCTGATTCAGCATGAGTTTCACTTTCTGAAGGCAAAACTGAAGGGAAAATGCCCCAAGAACAAGCAGGAACTGAAGACAGTTGCACTCGAGGCGTGGCAGAGCATCACCAGGGATGAAACCCAGCATCTGGTGATGTCTATGCGTTCCAGACTTCAGGCTTTAATTGACTGCAAAGGATTTGCAACCAAGTATTAAAATATGAAAGTTTAATTTATGATCATTATGCTGTCCCATTACTTTTGGTCCCTTAACAAGTGGGAGGTACATATTCAAACTGTTGTAATTCCTACACAGTTTACCTGATTTGTAAATGTAAATACCCTCAAATTAAAGCTGACAATCTGCAGTTAAAGCAAATCTTGTTTGTTTAATTTCAAATCCATTGTGGTGGTGTATAGAGCAAAAAATGTTAGAATTCTGTCGATGTCCCAATATTTATGGTTACACAGTGAAAGAGTACTTAGTCCGAAGATCAATAATTCACAGAAAAGGACCTAAAAACATTCTTTATTACGTGCCCCTAAAAAGAAACCAATCAGATTTCAAAAGTGCTCCAAGAGCCACATAGAACAAAAAAAACAGCAAATCCACACTATTGAGCAACCAGCTCCCAGATACAATTCGACTGATAAAGCATATAACACAGTGCGTGCTGGACCTGACTGTATACAGAGCCTGATGTAAATTTTTGGACATTTCTTCTTATCTTTTTTATTTTTTTTTATTTCTGCAAAATCTTCATTTTCTGTAACCAAGCAAGAGTAGATCCGCTGTTCCAGGTTTGGTGCTTTAGAAGTGTAGGGTGTTTTAGGGTACATTCACACCACGATATCTTCATACAGCAGGGAAATTTCAAAACCGGCCAGTCGGCTCGATTAAATGCATGTGATGTGGCGCAGGTCCGGCGGGGATATTGCAGTGGCCTGTTTTGAAAATTTCCCAACCCATCAGGCAGCCGTGTGTGTGAATGCACCCTTAGACAAATCTGTATTCCCCTTAGTCCCCCTCATGGCATGACTCTCACATACAGACTGAGGCTGGAGGGCTGCAGCTCAACATCCCTCCTGGTCTGTTCTGTTTCCTTAATTTCTGAGGGTTAGAACTTTTAGGCAGTAGAGAACTACAGGGTGGATAAAGATAGTAAAAAATTATATATGTGTCTTTGGCTGACTTGGTCATGATTTTATGAATGAAAGCAAAGTGTTGTGACCT
This sequence comes from Hyla sarda, assembly GCF_029499605.1. Taxonomy (NCBI): domain Eukaryota; kingdom Metazoa; phylum Chordata; class Amphibia; order Anura; family Hylidae; genus Hyla; species Hyla sarda. Next base: position 164,168,710 of record NC_079196.1, on the reverse strand, counting down.
TAAAAAACCCATGTAATTCACTACCTTCGGGTGATTCTATTTTAGTCTTTTGGCGCTACTCCATTACTGCTAGACTGTCATCAGTGACTGTTTTGCTCTATCTTTTCTTTGCTCCATTTATATAGTGCTGTTAATATTGACTGTGAATTTTTATATATATATTTTTTTTTCTTTTTTTCATAGAGAAAACAATTGGGCAGTGTTCCAGCGGTGGCTGATTTCCCCCTGAAGAAAAAATGGCCTCCATATTGCTTAGCAGACATGTAACGCAGACCTATCAGCAAAACTCCAGATTACTTGTACCATGTAAGTAAATCCCCATTAACTTGCAGAGATTTGTGCCCGATATATTATCCACTCATTAATAAAAAATATCTATTTCTTTATTATAATGCTATTGAAGGATGGTCTAAAGCCAGGTAGGAATCGTGTAGATGAGACAATTCTTGAGCAAAGGGGAGCGTAAATAGATGGCTAGGGGAAACTGACTACCTAAAGGTCAGCAAGATAGCTTAGTGATGTGCAGGTTAGACTGTTCATTTCCATGAATAAGGTTGGATTCACGTCAAATTCTTTTCCTGTGTTTAAGGTAATTGTCGTGTTGCATGCAGAATATTTTAAAAGGAGTCCATTGTCATATGAAGGCCAAAGGTGTGTCATTATGGTCTCCATCTTGCTGTTTTATAAAAGAGAATGAAATAATGTAGTAGTATATGCTATTTCCTTTCAACAGGATACTGTTATGTATCCGTTGGTTGTGTACCATATTAGTTAAAGTGTACCTGTCAGTATCAAAAACTTTTTATATAATGTAGATAATTCCATTATATGTATATTTGTAATATACATTAGTTAAAAGATGTGTATTTTTGTTCCTACAGCTGTTGTTTGTGTGTCTCTGTGAGGAGACCAAATACAGGAAGTGAGGGTGGACAAGCAGGGCTCTGTGCACTGAGGACAAATAGGGCTCTGTACAATGAGGTTCTATGACACACCCCGGCTCACACAACAGGATTAGTGACACAGAGCCCTGCTTGTCCTGTCCACGCTTCCTGTATTTAATTTTCTCACGCACAGAGACACACAGGCAATAGCTGCAGGGACAGGATTTTTTCACCCAAAAATATACACATTTTTAACCAATGTATGTTACAAATATACATATAATAGTATTAACTACATTATAAAAAGTTTTTGATAATGACAGATACACTTGAATGTGTGACTGATGTCACTGTAGGGCATCCATTATTGTATTGTTCATTCTTAAAGTCTTCAGACCCTTTTTGGCAGAGGGGTCACTTACTTAAATTTGTTCAGTATATGCAGAGTTCTGGCACTGTAATCTTCACCTGAAGGGCAATGGAGGCAGGGAGCCAGCTCACCCTGCTCCCCTACCTCCTCCATATTCTCAGTTTTCCGCACTCCGTCATTATTATGGTGATGAAGGTCGCGGATGAGCACACAGAGAGCAGAGTGCTCACCTGCAGCATTCATTAGCATATGGACAATGGGGTGGGCGGATGGAGAATATGAAGGTGCTTCCCTGTCTCCATTGCATGCTAAAGCACAATGCAGCTGTAGCTATAGAACTCGCATACCTGATGACCCAGCAGTCCAATCGCTAGAGGTGGGTTTTGTGCTGGAGAAAGGAGCCTCAAATGTTTGTCGATCAGGTTCTGTGAAGTGCTTGATTTATAAAAATACATCATCTATGAGTATATGGAGCTGTATAAAGGCACATTTTTTTTTCCCCAAAACCTGTCACCCTGACTTTAAGAGAAGTGAGCAGTGGCTGCTGGTACTGCTGCCCCATTATGTGGCTATTTATTAACAAACACTTAAAATAAAAGTGGGTACAGTTAGCAGGGGGCCCAAGGAGGTGAGAGGATCAGGGGGCCCTCCTAAATTGAAATAACAGCAGCTATATTTATTACAAATGTATCAGTAGTACAGGCATATGGGAGTACAATTTTTGGAAATGGACTTCCAAGGAGTACTCGGGCAAAAAAAGGTTGGGAACCACTCTCCTAGGTCAATGTAAGGCTTTACTCTACATTGATCTATATAATCAGTTGATTGATTGCATAAAATAAGCCCCTGGGGCAGTGTTTTCCAAACTGTATGTCTCCAGCTGTTGCAAAACTACAACTCCCAGAAGCCTTTTTTTTTTTTTTTTTTTTTTTGCTGTCTTGTATATTCAAAAAAAAAATTTCTGTCATATCAGAGGAAAAAAAATAATGCTTATATATGTTACTGACTAGGTCATGCAGATGCTTTACATGTCTTTTGTATGTGTCTAGCCTCTGTATTTAGCTCACAAATCCCTCTGTTCTGCTGCTCACTCGTTCTGACATCCACTAGTCAGTGGGGTAAGTGAGGTAAGCACTGAGTCCGCCCCCACTCACCATGCATTTATGCTGGGTCTCGTCATCCAGTCTCTGCAGGCTGCTCTGTAAGCCCTTCCACTCTGTTTTTAACCCCTTCACGACGAGCGACGTACATGTACGGCGCCGCGAAGTGTCACTTGGCGCGCGGCGACGTACATGTACGTCGTGGGTTTCTGGGAGCGCCGCGTCACCGGTAGCGGTGATCGGATCGGGATGACTGCTGTTATCTAACAGCAGGCATCCCGGCACATCGCCGAGTGGGGTCCTGAGACCGCCCCATAACCGCTATGCGCGCAAATCGCAGGTCAATTCAGACCTGCGATCTGCACGATTCCGGGTCATACGGGTCTCTGGTGACTCGGTGACCCGGAAAATAAGAGGGATCGGGGGTGTCCGAGACACCCTCGATTCCCCCTAAAGGGATAGGAGTTTGGATAGGTGCCACCCCTCCTATCCCTGCTATTGGTCGGCCGAGCGACCGACCGATAGCAGACCGGGGGAGGGGGGGTTAAAGTTCGGTTCCCCCGCTTTGCCCACCTATCGGTGTCCGGGCAAAACGGGGGAACCGTCCAGGGATGGTCGGCGCCGAAGGTCCCTACCTGGATCCCGGAGCGCGATCCTCTATGCAGGGATCCCCCACGTGCGGCGGCGGCGGCGGCGGCTTCCGGGTCCTACTAGGTGAGTTGTTGCCTAGCAACATCCAGAGGGCCACAGTTTACAGTGGTCTCTAAACCGTGGCCCTCCAGATGTTGCAAAGCTACAACTCCCAGCATGCCCAGACAGCTGTTTGCTGTGTGGGCATGCTGGGACTTGTAGTTTTGCAATATTTAGAGGGGTTCAGATTGTAGATCACTAAGTGGTCTCAAACTGTAGCCCTCCAGATGTTGCAAAACTACAACTCTCAGCATGCCCAGACATCAGTTTGCTCTCTGGGCATGCTGCGAGTTGTAGTTTTGCAACATCTGGAGGGCCACAGTTTTGAGACCACTGGACAGTGATTTACAACTTGAACCCCTCTAAATCTTGCAAAACTACAACTCCCAGCATTCAGGAACAGCATAAGGCTGTCTTGGCATGCTTGGAGTTGTACTTGCGTGCCTCCAGCCATTGCATAACTACATCTCCCAGCATGCCCTTCCGCAATCAGTACATGCTGGGAGTTGTAGTTTTGCAACAGCTGGAGGCACACTGGTTGGAAAATACTGAGTTAGGTCATAGAACCTAACTCAAGGTTTTCCAGCCAGTGTGCCTCCAGCTGTTACAAAACTACAACTCCCAGCATGCATGGTCTGTCAGTGCATGCTGGTAGTTGTAGTTTTGACCCCCCTCCCGTGTGAATGTACAGGCTACATTCACACTGGCGGCAGATTACAGCGAGTTCCCCGCTACAAATTTGAGCTGCGGGAAATTTTTCGCCGCAGCTCGAAACTCCTAGCGGGAGACTCAGTGTAATCCGCCGCCAGTTTGAATGTAACCTAAAAACACTACACTACACTAACATAAAATAAAGAGTAAAACACTACATATACACATGTACACTGCCCCCCCACCACCCCCCTTCCCCAATAAAAATGAAAAACGTATTGTATGGCAGTGTTTCTAAGATGGAGCCTCCAGCTGTTGCAAAACAAAAACTCCCAGCATTTCTGGACAGCAATTGACTGTCCAGGCATGCTGGGAGTTTAGCAACAGCTGGAGGCACCCTGTTTGGGAATCACTGGCATAGAATACCCCTATGTCCACCCCTATGCAAGTCCCTAATTCAGGCCTCAAATGCGCATGGCGCTCTCACTTTGGAGCCCTGTCGTATTTCAAGGCAACATAATAGGGTCACATATGGGGTATCGCCGTACTCGGGAGAAATTGCCTAACAAATTTTGGGGGGCTTTTTCTCCTTTTACCCCTTATGAAAAGGAACAGTTGGGGTCTACACTAACATGCTGGTGTTGCCCTATACTTTTCATTTTCACAATAGGTAAAAGGGAAAAACGCCCCCCAAAATTTTAATGCAATTTCTCCCGAGTACGGAGATACCCCATATGTGGGCGCAAAGTGCTCTGGGGGCGCACAACAAGGCCCAGAAGGGAGAGTGCGCCATGTACATTTGAGGTGATTTGCACAGGGGTGGCTGATTGTTACAGCGGTTCTGACAAACGCAAAAAAAAAAAAAAAACACCCACATGTGACCCCATTTTGGAAACTACACCCCTCAAGGAATGTAATAAGGGGTGCAGCGAGAATTTACACCCCACAGGTGTCTGACGGATCTTTGGAACAGTGGTCCGTGAAAATGAAAAATTTTGCACAGCCCACTGTTCCAAAGATCTGTCAGACACCAGTGGGGGGGGGTAAATGCTCACTGTACCCCTCATTATATTCTGTGAGGGGTCTAGTTTCCAAAATGGTATGCCATGTGGGGGTTATTTTGCTGCTCTGGCACCATAGGGGCTTCCTAAATGCGACATGCCCCCCGAGCAAAATTTGCTCTCAAAAAGCCAAATATGACGCCTTCTCTTCTGAGCATTGTAGTTCGCCCGCAGTGCACTTCAGGTCCACTTATGGGGTACCTCCATACTCAGAAGAGATGGGGTTACAAATTTTGGGGGGTCTTTTCTGCTATTAACCCTTTAAAAAATTTGAAATTTGGGGGAAAACCAACATTTTAGTGATTTTTTTTTTTTTTTTTTACATATGCAAAAGTCGTGAAACACCTGTGGGGTATTAAGGCTCACTTTATTCCTTGTTATGTTCCTCAAGGGGTCTAGTTTCCAAAATGGTATGCCATGTGTTTTTTTTTTTTTGCTGTTCTGGCACCATAGGGGCTTCCTAAATGCGACATGCCCCCCAAAAACAATTTCAGAAAAACGTACTCTCTAAAATCCCCTTGTCGCTCCTTCGCTTCTGAGCCCTCTACTGCGCCCGCCGAACACTTTACATAGACATATGAGGTGTGTCCTTACTCGAGAGAAATTGGGCTACAAATATAAGTATACATTTTCTCCTTTTACCCCTTGTAAAAATTCAAAAATCGGGTCTACAAGAACATGCGAGTGTAAAAAATGAAGATTTTGAATTTTCTCCTTCACTTTGCTGCTTTTCCTGTGAAACACCTAAAAGGTTAAAACATTTACTGAATGTCATTTTGAATACTTTGGCGAGTGCAGTTTTTATAATGGGGTCATTTATGGGGTATTTCCAATATGAAGACCCTTCAAATCCACTTCAAACCTGAACTGGTCCCTGAAAAATTGCGAGTTTGAAAATTTTGTGAAAAATTGGAAAATTGCTACTGATCTGTGAAGCCCTCTGGTGTCTTCCAAAAGTAAAAACTCGTAAATTTTATGATGCAATCATAAAGTAGACATATTGTATATGTGAATCAAAAAAAAAATTATTTGGAATATCCATTTTCCTTACAAGCAGAGAGCTTCAAAGTTAGAAAAATGCAAAATTTTACATTTTTTCATCAAATTTTGGGATTTTTCACCAAGAAAGGATGCAAGTTTCCACAAAAATTTACCACTATGTTAAAGTAGAATATGTCATGAAAAAACAATCTCAGAATCAGAATGATAACTAAAAGATGTTATTAATGTTTAAAGTGACAGTGGTCAGATTTGCAAAAAAAGGGCTTCGTCCTAGAGGTGAAAATGGGCTCCGTCCTTAAGGGGTTAAACAAGAGTCTGATAGTACAGGAGAGCACACCTGGAACTGCAAGGATGCAGAAGAAAAATTTATCCTCCTGGCGCTCACCCGGTAATGAAAAGGTCATCAAATCAATGGATATAAATATAGGATCTTTAGTCAGCGCTAATGGACTACGCATTTCAAGGGGTGGGACCCCCTCTTCGTCAGTTCCTCTGATAGGTTCAGTGTCATACACATCATATTTATACGGGAAAAGCCTGCGAAATGATATGTGCATAAATTCCAATAAAAAGTATATATTAAAAATAACAATAAAATATATCTATAGCAGCACACAGTTCTTAAATAAACTGGATCTTTTAAAATACATATTAAATATCGGTAATAGAAGTTACATAATTAAAACATGGGCATGGAGGCTCCATTCGCTCGGAGTCTATATGGGCGTGAATGACTGCTAGAAGCCGCCTACCTGGGAGGCAAAGTCAATGACCGCTTTCCAAAAGCTGCCCAGTGTACACCACGGCTCAAATGAGAATGGGAGACGGCCCTCAACCAGCAGACCGTCCAGTCACAGATTACCAGACCAAGGCAGATATATATGTACACCACTTTGAAGCCATCCTAAGAGCTTACAACAGATAGTCATACAAAATATAAAAAGCAGCAAGGGACATAACCAAACAACAACAAAAACATATTATTACTACTGTTCTCAGCAGATTAGTTCGGTGATCTCATTTAAACCAAAGGGTTGCAAAGAATGTAAGGTATAGATCCAATACATTTCTTTGCGACTAAGGACCTCAAAGCGATTAGATACTGACATAGGGATGTGTTCAATAGGCATAACTTGTGCGATGTGCTGGGAGAGTCCATGTTGTAAAAAAACTTTTTTAATGTTGCTTCGGTGTTTTTTACAACATGGACTCTCCCGGCACATCGCACAAGTACATCAGTCAGTAGAATCAGATCTGATCTCAGTTATGCCTATTGAACACATCCCTATGTCAGTATCTAATCGCTTTGAGGTCCTAAGTCGCAAGGAAATGTATTGGATCTATACCTTACATTCTTTGCAACCCTTTGGTTTAAATGAGATCACCGAACTAATCTGCTGAGAACAGTAGTAATAATATGTTTTTGTTGTTGTTTGGTTACGTCCCTCACTTCTTTTTATATTTTGTATGACTATCTGTTGTAAGCTCTTAGGATGGATTCAAAGTGGTGTACATATATATCTGCCTTGGTCTGGTAATCTGTGACTGGACGGTCTGCTGGTTGTGGGCCGTCTCCCATTCTCATTTGAGCCGTGGTGTACACTGGGTGGCTTTTGGAAAGCGGTCATTGACTTTGCCTCCCAGGTAGACTGCTTCTAGCAGTCATTCATGCCCATATAGACTCCGAGCGAATACTTTTTATTGGAATTTATGCACCTATCGTTTCGCGGGCTTTTCCCGTATAAATATGATGTGTATGACACTGAACCTATCAGAGGACCTGACGAAGAGGGGGTCCCACCCCTTGAAACGCGTAGTCCGTTAGCGCTGAATAAAGATCCTATATTTATATCCATTGATTTAATGACCTTTTCATTACCGGGTGAGCGCCAGGAGGATCAATTTTTCTTCTGCATCCTTGCAGTTCCAGGTGTGATTTTCCCAACCGCAACTGTGTATCACAGAGACGGGCAGGATCCAGGTTGCTTCCCGATTTCATACCCTGTTATTGGGTGTACAAGCTTCAGTAGGTGTTGTGCTCTGAGCATAACACCCCCAGGTGAGCAGTTATCCATATTGCTCCCAATGTTAACCTCTGTATCATCGGAGTAACGGCACATGCTCTTGCGCTTTTGTCTGTTTTTGTTTTCACATATTGTATAAGATAGTACAGGAGAGAGCATAGAGGAGTTCTAGTCCCACCCTTACTTACTGGACTGTGTCCCAGCCTGTGCTTCAGCTTGGACAAAGAAGATGCTGAAGCCAGGCAGGATTTTTTTTTTTTTAATATAGATAAGAAGGAGGCCCAGCACTCACCAAAGTTGCAGTAAAGGGTGAATCTTTTATTCCCATATCATGAAGTATGTATCAGGACGTGTTTCGGCAGTATGCCTTCCTCTGCTGTGGAGGATTTATTTTTTTTTTTTTTATAAGCCATGATTTTATGAGCCATGATTTCTATAAAAAGGAAATACAATTTTCTTGTGAAGTATATTAGAAAGGTTAATGTTTGTGCAACATAAAAAAGTTTTTGAATCTGACAGTGCCCATTTAATTCAAGCACCCTTGGGCAACCTCTTTTAACTAAGTTGGTACTGATAGATGAGCTGTTATCTGTGGGCAGGCTGCCTGGTATCTAATCATTTGCCCACATGGGAAAAGCATTACTTAGTGCCTGGTAAAATCAATCGGATCAATGCACAGACAGAGGTCAGCAGTCCTCTAGCGTGTGGCATGTGTGGTGCGGTTTTGTTTTTTTTCTTCTTCTCAATCTGTTCCTCAAGGTTGAGTTGCAGACTTATTCCAGCAATATAATTGAGATAGTGTTACGTAATACTTTTCAGATTTCTTGGCCTGTCATCCTGCTGTCAGGCTCTTTTCTTTACGAACTCTATCCTTGACAGTTTTTGTCACTTAGTAAATGAGCTGGCTGAAAGAAAGAGCAATGCATTAAACCACTGCACCATAATCGCAGAGCTGTCTTATCTGAAAACTCAGGATTTAATAGGCAATAAATCATGTTTTTTTTTTTTTTTTTTTGCAACCGGGTTTGAGCTAATGCAATACAATCTATTCTTCTATTGGGGGTATCATTATTCTAGTTATTATAATTATTATTTTATATAGCGCATACAGATTCAGCAGTGCTGTAGTTGCGTGAGCAATCAATCACTGGTGTTTGGTATCATCCCCATAAGTTGGGAAGTTTTAGGCTTGAGTTGATATAGGACCTAAGCTTGTATAAATTCTTACTTGTTTGATGGAATAAACAATGGTCTAGCTCTTTCAAACACTTAAGAAAAGCATAAAAATATCTTGAAAACATTAAGGAATTTAAACCCAAAATGTCCTACAAAAGGTGTGTGATTGCTTATTATACAGTGAGTAAGCTCATGCAAGTTACCATCCAATAGATCTACATGGGAACACGTAATATGGCTCTCAAAGAATTCTATTGCCCATAAATTTGTAGCATGTTTAAAGGGAATTTATTACATGCTAATAGTGCGGGTGATGCTGATTTCTCCTCCTTTACCTCTTTACATTCTGTACCTCTATTCCAGATATTTTGATTAAAATGTATGTATGTAAATCAGTTGTTTGGCGCACTCAGGACATTCCCAAGCCCCAAGTTGCACTGTCTGGCCGACCCACCTCTTTCTTGCCAATTCTTTCTTCATAAATATTTATATCTTCTTCCCCTAAGCTTGTAGGCGATACATGCTGGGAGATCTCAATTACTGATGGACTAGAGCTTTAGCACACATGCGCGCAAGAGAGATCTCTTAGCACGTACAGCCTTTACAAGCTGAAAGAATGACGATGGCACTCATCGGAGATGAAGGAACGGTGACTCTTTATTGGTGACAACCGGCAGACTACAGCATACAGATGAGGGATGCCACGAGCGTGATAGCTATCTTGTGCACTGGGCGCACTTCTTCAGACCACTCCCCCACTGTAGTCAGTACCGGTGTGAAATACTTGGCGCCGATGTCCGTGGGCGTATGCTTTCATTACAATAATACACCACAAAAACAGTGAAAAATAGCGCAAAAAAGATTAAAAACATACAAAGGAAATACAATGTAAAAACCAGTATAAAAAGTCATATAAAATGCTTAGATCCAGTTTATCATTAAGGCCGGCTGGACCCTGAGCACGCGTGTGCAGGATCCACCTTGCTTCTTGTTTGCAACAGTGCTTTTCTTCTATCTCCCCCAGCAACGGGATGGATTCTCTCCATTCTGAAAAACCTCAGGACAGAGGTACCCCCCTTGTGTTCCTTGTTATGTTCTATGATTCTCAGAAGCCTATAAATGTTTTTACAGAGTGTACGTGTTCACGGAACAGAGTGTGCATGGGGCATATAGTGCTCCCTATATAGAAACTGCCACATGCATTGATTCCGTAAACCACGTAGTCCATGCAGCAAGTGACGAGGTCCCTACCGACTATTTCAGAACCACCTAACAAGAAGTTATTTCCTTTTTTTTAATTGTGGACACCACTTACAGCTACGGCAACAATGGTTCCCCATTGGTCCCGATCCACTGAGCCAATCTAGTTTCTTATTCTTTTCTGAAATGAAACGACTGTTGGTTAACATGATACCTATGTTCTTTACCTTCCTGAAGGCTATTACTGTTTTTTTCTTGCATTCAGATTTCTGGAGGAGGGACCAGTTATCATTAGTGGCTTTTTTATTACAGTAGAAAGGGGAGGTGTTTTCACTTCTCTCAGGGTCGGGCTCTCTATTCTGATGAATGTCCTTTCGTTTCTTCTTGTTACCTCTCAGCAAAAGAGCACAATCCTGAGATGCTGCTCTTACAAATGCAGCATCTATGACATCTTGGGGATAACCTCTAAGGCTTAATCTTTGTGCCAGCTCTTTTGCCTAAATGGCGAAACTATCATCCAAGCTATTGATGCACCACAGGCGCAAAAATTGCCCATAAGGTACGGCTGTCTTGACATGGCTCGGGTGATAGCTCTGAAAATGAAGAAGTGCATTTCCTGCAGTGGGTTTTCTGTAACCCCTTGTGTGAAGTTGTCCTGGTCTCACTATCACATCAAGGAATTCTAGATCCACTGAACTGGTCTTGTAGGTAAACTTTAAGTTCATGTTATTGTTATTTATGTGGTTGACAAAATCTGTGAAGCCCTCAACCAGATAAAAATATTGTCCACAATTCGGTGGTAACTACCAATCCACTTACGGTGGATATTAGCGACAGTACAGACCAAGGGAGTACCCATGGCCACTTTGCTATTCTGCTAATCCACTGTGGAGGTAGCCGGAGGGCTTACCTCTCCTTCCATGCTGGCTCTGGAGCTCCAAATGATACAGCCTGGCATCGAGCGCGGAGCACACAGATGAATGTGGTTTTATAGAATGAGTGGCCATGAGTACTCCCGTGGCCTGTACTCTCGCTAATCTTTTTGAGAAAAACTATGTTTTTTCTGCAACAAACCCATACCGTAAGTGGATTGGTAGTGATTACCAATTTGTGGACGATACTTTTATCATCTGGTTTGGGACGAGTGAGGGCTTCACAGATTTTGTCAAATCCATAATTAACAACAACATGAACTTAAAGTTTACCTACAAGACGAGTTCAGTGGAACTGGAATTCCTTGATGTGACTTATAGACGGAATGTGTCTTATAGACGGGAATCCATTACTAAGCCGGGGCTTAGAGTTAGCCTCAAAAACAGCTAGTGCTAACCCCCAATTATTACCCCAGTAACCACCACCCGAGGGGTGCCTGAAAGAGCCGGTAACAGGCCCGGAGCATCAAGAATGGCACTCTTTGGCCTGGGCGGTAACAGGCTGGTGTTGTTTAGGCTGGGGAGGGCCAGTAACAATGGTCCTCGCCCACACTGCTAACGTCAGGCTGTTGCTGCTTTGTGGGTATCTGGCTGAGAATGAAAATAGGGGGGGGAACCACACACGTTTTTATTTTGTATTATTATTTAATTATCTCCAAAAAACATGTGGGTTTCCCAATATTTTTATTCTCAGCCAGATACCAACCAAGCAGCAACAGCCTGACCTTAACAGGGTGGGCGAGGACCATTGTTACTGGCCCTGCCCAGCCTAAATAACGCCAGCCTGTTACCAACTAGGCCCAGGAGCGCCATTTTTGACGCTCTGGGCCTGTTGGTACTGGCTCTTCCCGGCACCCCTGTGGCGGTGGGTACCGAGGTAATAATTGGGAGTTAGCACTAGCTGCTTTTGAGGCTAACACTAAGCCCCGACTTAGTAATGGATTCTGTCTATAAGACGGCTTCCACTACTAAGCCTATAAAGTAAATTTAATTAAATAACACGTTTGTTTATTTTTTATAAACAAATTTTACTCTCCCTACAAGCCCTCTCTAAGCATTTTATATAATAAAAACACTGGTTATCTATGTAGTTGTCCACTGAAGACAAAGTAGTCCTCTGCATACACGGATCTGAAATGAGAAGAAAAAAAACACACAAAAAATAGTTTAGTACATTTAGGGCACAAAAAATGGTTAAAAACCTTTAATAAACACAGAGGAGAGGAGGCGGTGTTTTCCAGTGGTGTTCTGAAGTCATTTATTGTTTTTTTCTTATGTATGCTATAAAAATGGCATTCTAAAGTAATTTATTGTTTTTTTGCTTATGTAAGCCAAATGTATCAACCCCCTGTGAAAGGGCAAACAAGGTGAAAGCCAGCTCACCCCGCCCCAGACAGTAGAGCGCGGATCCAGGCGCTGGACGGTACCAGCCAATAGGAAAATGAAAGAGATCAGATCCAGCTCGATGCAGGTAAAATCAGGTTTAATCCATAGGACAAGGAAGGAACAAGTAACGCGTTTGAAGCGCTATAAGCGCTCTTAGTCATACAACAAATGCATGTTACAAGTCGGCTTAAATAGGCAGTGAGGTAATTGCGGCCGGCCACAGGTCATGTGACCGGCAGGAATTAACCCCTTACATTTAAACAGGGGCAGTATAAAGACATAAGAAGTATACTTCAAGTATCAGGAAGGTGGATAAATACAAATACAATAGTAACTACATAAAAGAATAATGTCTGAAAATAATGAATGGCCGATGTGTGGAGAAATGAGAGAAAAAATGAGTGAACGGGCATAAGTTAATAAATTACATATTGAAAAGATATATGCTATCATGCACATCGGCTGTAAAGAAACCACATACGAGTTGACATCTAAGAAATGTGTTACCAAATAGGTCCTATGCAAAAATGAACATAAGTATACGAGTGAATCAGTATATATTAATGGACATCTGGGGAACATGTGAAGATGTCAAGGAATGAATAAAGGATGACATAAATAAAATTATATTTAATAATGAAGAATGACATCCTGCCGTTTATTCATACCAAGAGGAACTCGTGTAGACAATTTGAGAATCCAAAAGACTTCTCGATTAAGAAGCTTTTGTTTCAAGTCACCTCCTCTCTTGGATGGGTTAACACGTTCAATTGCAGTGCATTATAAAGAGGAAAAGCTGCCATGATGTACTTCGGCACAATGTCTGGACACTGCAGAGGTGTTTCTGGAGTTAAAATGGGGGATGTCAGATAAATGTTTTCTCAACCGAACTTTTAGTGGATTTGTGGTACAGCCGACGTACTGTAAACGGCAGGTCATGCACGACACCAGGTACACCACATATGTGGTATTACAATTAATGTATTGTTTGATTGTATAGGTAGCATTAGTGACGAACAAGGTGAAAGACTTGGTGACGTGCATCACCGAGCAACAGGTGCAACGGCTGTGCCCACATCTAAATGACCCAGGGTAGGATAGCCAAGTGGGTGGAGCAGGCCTGGAGGTAGAGAAGAGACTCGGAGAGACTCTTTGGCCAATCGTGGGAGCCTTTTTAGGAACACATCTATATCCGGTTTCTTTAATACATGCATACTGGGGATCAGTCAAAATCATAGGCATGTATGTGTATGATCTTACAAATAGTAGAAAAATCAGTACTGTAAGAAGTGGTGAAAGTCACCGGAGTTGGATTGTCGTGTTTCATTTTAGGTCTGATTTTACCTGCATCGAGCTGGATCTGATCTCTTTCATCAACCCCCTGTGATAGTATGATAAATACGTCATACATAAGCAAAACCAAAGCAAAAAAAAATGCCTACAGAACTCTCTTTCCAAAGCAACGATGATAAATGTCCCCGCATGTATTTCTTTTTTGGCTCATCTGAATGCACAGTGAAGCTGTTGTGACTTTCTTGGAATAGACTCCTTATATTACAGTGTATTTGATCTCCTTCTGCTTTATAACAAGCCATGCATTTGGAAGTAAAATTCTACTGCAGAAAATTCGACATGTCCCCTTTAGCATTCTTATTTTTATCTAACCTCCTAACACAAAAAGACATTTGTATGTTTTTTTCTGTGCTTGCTCAGTTATTGGCGAAAGGGCAAAGATTTCCCAATGAAGCACATTGAGAACGTAGGAGCCTCTGTTTCCATGGGTGAATTTGTATTTTGCATCATGCTTATCTGCGTGACCGCATCAGTAATGTAGTGTTCAGGGACTGTAAATCATAAAAGACTATAGTGAAAATATTTCCAAATCGGCTTTAACCTCAGCATCTTCTTAAAGATGAAGGGTGCTAGTGGCCTCCTCTGTTGTATCAAATGAATAGAAATAATCAGTGTGAATCGTGTATTTTACTTTGCAACCATTGTTCTGTTTTTCTTGTGTGGAACAAACATAGCAAACTGGTAACCTTGGAAATTCTACTCAGTGAATGAACTGGGAACAACTGACGAAAAAATAGGTAATGCAAGGGAAACGGGAAAACAACCATGTCATGCTAATATGTTGCAATCCAAAACTTTTTTCCTGAACAATTTTGGAATACTAAATGTCCGAAGGATTGTGTATATTCATAGATACACAATGTAGGTTAACTATGTAAATGTCTTCTGTCTCAGGACAGCTGTGTCTTGTTGTAATGTTAGGGTGCCCTAAGTATAGTCTTACCTATTTCATTTATGCATCATTCACCAAAATGATTGCCAAATAGCCTCATAATGTGCACACAATTGTTTATAAATGGTATACATACCACGGCTCACACTATGAATTATGATATATACTTTTTCCTACATAATACTTGTCACTTATTCCGAGCGTATTGATCAGAAAAGTGCTGGCTGTGTATTCTGCTCATAGAGCTATTCTGCAGCTATGATTGGCAGTAAAATATGTGACCAAAATCTGAGGCTATAATCACTCTAATTGATATTCACCCTAACCTCATAGACTAACCTGTAATTGATATAGTTCATCACCTCTCCCAACCCTTCACCATATATTGTTCACCACATGTTGCCCAATCATCTAATGTATATAGTGGCCTCATGACTCCCTAATGGCAGATATCTTATCTGTTGATCTGTTGGATTTTAAATGTCTATTCTTTTTATCGCTAGAAGATAAGCTGCTCCCAGAAGAGTCTGCATACCTCTATTGAAAATGCATGCCTACTCTGTATAGCCATACATGCATGGGGCAATTGGGCAAGATAGCTGACAGCCAAATAACTATTTGGCCAAGAGCTGTCTTACATGTGTGGCTAACTTATATAGGCACTGTTATTAAAACTCATTTTTTCTATTGCACTCCTTATGGTAAATAAAAAAATCTAATATTCAAAAAATGAAGTTTTCTATGTTTTGTTTGTGTTTAAAAAAAGCTTGCACTAGGTGTCTCCCTACTTGCCCAGAGCACATTTCCCCTCATCTCTTGCACTGACTTTAGACTCCTGCAGGCCTGGCAGAAGTCCAAAATCAGGAAATGCAGTCTGGAGTGCTGAGGGGTGTGTGTGCAGTCTTAGCCAATCAAAGCATATCTCACACTGAATTGCTCTGGGCTGTTTGTAGCAGAGTGAGGGAGGAAGTTCTCCTCTGTATGGCTTCAGACAATATCACGGCCTGCTGGGTCACGCCCCTTCCCAGTCCGTGAATCTGACAGAGACTGAGCAGAAAATACAGAGCAATATCAAGGTAGAAAACTAAAATCCCACTGTGTTGATCCAGAGGAATGCTCCCCTCCCAAAATTCCTTCTCGACTCCAATATGGCAATTAGAATAAATCCATGGATCAACATTCTATTCACATAGATCTAGTATCCATAACCTGTAATATTATATTTTTCCAGATAAACGTCCAGGCACTCTTGAAATAGTTTATTGAGTCAGACATCACAACATCATGTGGCAGAGCGTTCAATAGTCTGAAAAATGATTTCTCATTTGTGTAGTGCTTAAATCAACTCCCAGTGGTGGAGCACCACCAAACACTCCCTTAGCATATACGATAAGAAATCCTAGGGCACGTAATACTGCTAAAGCAGGGGTAATTTGTCTATATTTGACTTTAAAGTAGACATGTTTAAATTGTCTAGGAATATTAAGATGAAGATGTATCTGCATGATAATAAGATATCACAGTCTATGTCCAGAAAACGTGAGACGTTTATCTAGATCTAATTATCAGCCTGATGTCCATTCGAGTAACTTGGAAACTTTTGAAGTTATGGTAAAAAAGAAAGTGGAGGAGAAGTGGAATAAAGTGAAAAAGCATTCTTCCAATATTACGAGGGCTGAAAGGAAGCCTCTTGAGGGTTTGCGTGGTGACCCCTCCTTTGTCATAAAGAAAGCTGATGGGGGGGGGCACATCGTGCTAATGGTAGGGTCATGTATTTAAATGAGGCCCTCAAGCAGTTAAGTAATGAGAAGGTATACAAGAGGTTAAAATCAGATCCCACCACGGCTTTAAAAAAGGAAATAGATTCTTACCTGCTGCAGAGTGTACATGAGGGCATTATTTCCCAGTGTATGTTGAGCAATTTGAAGGTGGATTCTCCCAGGGTTCCCCTATTATATTTGCTTCCCAAGGTCCACAAGGATCGTGACCGCCCACCAGGTCGCCCGATCGTTTTTGGATCTGGTTCCCTGCTGGAGCTGCTCGTGATCCTTGTAGATAGCTTTCTATAATTGGAGGTGAGGAGATTAACTAGATGTCTTAGGGACACAAGTCAATTTCTATGTGAATTGAATCAAGTGGATGCTGTTGGTGTGCGGTTTTTGTGCGCCCTTGATGTACAAAGCTTGTACACCAATATCCCGCAGGTGGAAGGTGTTAGGAGTGTACATGAATTACTGTGTAGAAACAGAAAGCTTACAAATGAAATGATTGTGTTTTTGATGGCATTACTAGATTTTGTTTTAACTAAAAATGATTTTCGTTTTGATCAAGCTTATTATTTACAGATAGATGGGACCTTGAAGGGGTCTCCGATCACACCTAGTTTGGCTAATGCTTTCATGTCTGCATTCAAGGATGATGCCATCTTCTCCCCCGGGGGCATGAACATGTCGCCAACCTGGTTTTGCTATGTGGAAGATGTGTTCATGCTCTGGAGGCAGTTATTTTTCGTTGAGAAGTTAAATTCTGTACACCCCCCTATCAAATTCACCCTCACATACGATGATACCAGAGTTCAGCTTCTGGACGTTGAAGTGATTAAACATAACGATACATTTCAGACAGTGATGTATACAAATAAAACAGATAAGAATAATATGCTTCACCGATATAGTTTTCCACTCACCAAGTGTTTTTCGGGGGCTCCCGAAAAGCCAGCTGATCCGGGAAAAAGAATATTGAGTATAGATAGTGAGTATGAAAAATCGGAAAAATAGATCTTACAGAGGTTATGATAAGAAACAGTTGCTGGAAGCAGGGAAAGAAGTGAGATTAATGGACAGGAAAGAATTGTTGAAAAACAAACCTAAAGAAAATAAGGTATGTAATCGTGTCATGTATACAGGCACATGCGACAGACATATTCCCATGATTCGACAGGTAGTATATAAACATTGGGGTCTATTAACCCCTTAAGGACGCAGGACGTAAATGTACGTCCTGGTGAGGTGGTACTTAACGCACCAGGACGTACATTTACGTCCTAAGCATAACCGCGGGCATCGGAGCGATGCCCGTGTCATGCGCGGCTGATCCCGGCTGCTGATCGCAGCCAGGGACCCGCCGGCAATGGCCGACGCCCGCGATCTCGCGGGCGTCCGCCATTAACCCCTCAGGTGCCGGGATCAATACAGATCCCGGCATCTGCGGCAGTTCGCGATTAAAATGAACGATCGGATCGCCCGCAGCGCTGCTGCGGGCATCCGATCATTCATAACGCCGCACGGAGGTCCCCTCACCTTCCTCCGTGCGGCTCCCGGCGTCTCCTGCTCTGGTCTGTGATCGAGCAGACCAGAGCAGGAGATGACCGATAATACTGATCTGTTCTATGTCCTATACATAGAACAGATCAGTATTAGCAATCATGGTATTGCTATGAATAGTCCCCTATGGGGACTATTCAAGTGTAAAAAAAAATGTAAAAAAATGTAAAAGTAAAAGTAAAAAAAAAGTGAAAAATCCCCTCCCCCAATAAAAAAGTAAAACGTCCGTTTTTTCCTATTTTACCCCCAAAAAGCGTAAAAAAACATTTTTTATAGACATATTTGGTATCGCCGCGTGCGTAAATGTCCGAACTATTAAAATAAAATGTTAATGATCCCGTACGGTGAACGGCGTGAACGAAAAAAAATTTAAAAAGTCCAAAATTCCTACTTTTTTAATACATTTTATTAAAAAAAAATTATAAAAAATGTATTAAAAGTTTTTTATATACAAATGTGGTATCAAAAAAAAGTACAGAACATGGCGCAAAAAATGAGCCCCCATACTGCCGCTTATACGGAAAAATAAAAAAGTTATAGGTCATCAAAATAAAGGGATTATAAACGTACTAATTTGGTTAAAAAGTTTGTGATTTTTTTTAAGCGCAACAATAATATAAAAGTATATAATAATGGGTATCATTTTAATCGTATTGACCCTCAGAATAAAGAACACACGTCATTTTTACCGTAAATTGTACGGCGTGAAAACAAAACCTTCCAAAATTAGCAAAATTGCGTTTTTCGTTTTAATTTCCCCACAAAAATAGTGTTTTTTGGTTGCGCCATACATTTTATGATATAATGAGTGATGTCATTACAAAGGACAACTGGTCGCGCAAAAAACAAGCCCTCATACTAGTCTGTGGATGAAAATATAAAAGAGTTATGATTTTTAGAAGGCGAGGAGGAAAAAATGAAAACGTAAAAATTAAATTGTCTGAGTCCTTAAGGCCAAAATGGGCTGAGTCCTTAAGGGGTTAAGGTCTGACCCAAAGTATGGTACTTTATTTCGGGAACTCCCTCTTTTTGTTCACACTAAAGGACAGTCAATTGGGGAAAGGTTGGTTAGAGGAGATATAGCAATAAAAAAGAAGATTGAACAAAGCTTTTTGGCTAGTGTGAAGAAAGGAACATTTGCCTGTCTTTCATGCATGCAATGTAATGCAATAAAAGGAGAAAATATTAATCGCCCCAAAAAAGGTCACAAGATTCCAGTGAAGGGCTACTATAGGTGTACGAGTGAGAATTTAATTTACTTACTTAAGTGTCCTTGTGGTATGGGGTATGTAGGTCAAACGAGCAGAATGGTGAAAGTTAGAATTTCAGAACATAAAAGTGCCATGCGGAAAGCTTTTGAAACAAAATGCTGTCCGATACAAGAATATAAATTTGGAGGAACATGTGTAGCCAGGCATTTTTTGGAAAAAGATCATCGGGTGAATGATCTTCTCTGTTCCTTATGCTCTATATCATGATCTTTGCAAATTGCACTGTACTTTACAGGTTTCTTTTAAGAAGGATAGTTGATCCTAGAGGCATAAAAAACACTTTGTACACCAATGCCCTAAAATATTGTTTTTCAATTTAGTTAATGTCTCAAGCAGCTATTTGGCAGAGATAGTTCTAGACTTCTAAGTGGTTCTGTTTTGTTTTGCTTCAATTGGAAATGTCTTCATTCCAGAGCTGTATATAGAGAAATGTAAGAGTTTAAAGATTTCCATTAGCGTAGACCATTAACCCCCCATTTAGTTTAAGTGCACCCTAAATTATACTTTTCCTGTTCAACAGGCTATTAAGATCAGCCCATTAAGTTCTCCTAGATTGAGTTTTATTGGGAGCCACTTCTGTACTGAGCCAGTACAGGTATATGGTGCAAATAATAATGTATGAACAGTCGCAGATTTATTTTCTGTAATAGTCCTTGGACAGACCTGTCCATATGCAGCCTAACCTGATAGTGATCATGTATCATAGTTGTAAGATGATGCCTTCAGCAAAGACCATCATATCTGGAACACACTGCTTTTATTGAAATAGTTTCCTTTATGAGAAAGAATATTACCATAATAGAGCATTAAAGGGGTACTCCGCTGCTCAACGTTTGGAACAAACTGTTCTGAACGCTGGAGCTGCCGTCGGGAGCTCGTGACGTCATAGCTCCACCCCATCATGATGTCATACCCCGCCCCCACAATGGAGTCTAATGGAGGGAGAATATAGATTAGAAACTGACATTGGCAGATTTACTACTATAGACCAGGCTGTTCACAAAACTTGAATCCATCCCCGACCTCACATCATACCAAACAAAACCAGTAAAATAATACCAACATTAAAATTAATACCACTACACAAAGGACAAATAATATCGCCACATCATTATTATACAGTGCCACCACACAAATAAAACCACCATCTACTGATAGTGGCTAATACCCAGTATAAAGACCTATAATACCTCTATACAGGGGACAAATAATCAGTTACACCCTGATCACGCATTACTACACTACCCTTTAATGAGTAATGCCACCATACTGTTACTGTATTCCAAACACTATAAATAGACCAACATTATTACTAATTTTATTTTTATTCTATTTATTTTTTTATTTTATTTTTACTCTATTTATTTGTATCCATTCAATACACATTCACTGTCTCCAGTTCCTCCACAACATACACTTTCACCATTTAAATAAATTGTTACCCAATTGTATCTATGTCAAACATTTTAATATGCAAAGATAAGATACTATTGTAACAATATCACTATAGTCACCATGTGTTATTTATTCTTCTTGTATTTTGAGAATAGTCCAGTACAGTGGGGCAAAAAAGTATTTAGTCAGCCACCAATTGTGCAAGTTCTCCCACTTAAAAAGATGAGAGAGGGCTGTAATTTTCATCATAGGTATACCTCAACTAAGAGAGACATAATGTGAAAATAAAATCCATAAAATTACATTGTCTGATTTTTAAAGAATTTATTTGCAAATTATGGTGGAAAATAAGTATTTGGTCGCCTACAAACAAGCAAGATTTCTCGCTGTCACAGACCTGTAACTTCTTCTTTAAAAGTCTCCTCTTTCTTCCACTTGTTGCCTGTATTAATGGCACCTGTTTGAACTTGTTATCAGTATAAAAGACACCTGTCCACAACCTCAAACAGTCACACTCCAAACTCCACTATGGCCAAGACCAAAGAGCTGTCGAAGGACACCAGAAACAAAATTGTAGACTTGCACCAGGCTGGGAAGACTGAATCTGCAATAGGCAAGCAGCTTGGTGTGAAGAAATCAACTGTTGGAGCACTGATAATCTCCCTCGATCTGGGGCTCCACGCAAGATCTCACCCTGTGGTGTCAAAATGATCACAAGAACGGTGAGCAAAAATCCCAGAACCACACAGGTGGACCTAGTGAATGCCCTGCAGAGAGCTGGGACCAAAGTAACAAAGGCTAACATCAGTAACTCACTACGTTGCCAGGGACTCAAATCATGCAGTGCCAGACGGTTCCGCCTGCTTAAGCCAGTACATGTCCGGGCCCGTCTGAAGTTTGTTAGAGAGAATTTGGATGATCCAGAAGAGTATTGGGAGAATGTCATATGTAGTATAGAAATGTAGATAATTTGTTGGTATCTACCCACCACATAAATACACATCTCCCAATCAAGTTATTCACAGAAGGAAGGGGGAGTGAATAAAACTTAACTTTTAATATATATAGCTTAAAAGATAATACAAGAAAGTGCAGTGGGAAAGACTGGTGTTGTCTTCCCACCATAAAGACACAATTTATCAATAGACTTACTGTTAAATACACTGTTACTTGGTACCATTTGTATCAAAAAATATCACTGGCTATCCCAAATGATCAATCCCTTAGTGCTGCCCGACTCGTTTCGGCCACTGGTATATGTGGCCTCCTCATGGGCTACACTGAGTAAGCACCGAAATCTAAGTGGGGTATACTATATGTATGGAAATAAATCATAGCCTCCATACACACATGTGAAACACAATGAGGGCTGCCGATACAGTGACAGCCCCCAATCAACATCAAATATAGGCACCACTGTACCCCCCTATATAGTGGGTCACAGAAGCAATAGACAAGAGTAGGCCTCTATCCTGATCTTGATAAACAGATTAGGTGTCCTTTAT
Source organism: Hyla sarda (assembly GCF_029499605.1). Classification (NCBI taxonomy): domain Eukaryota; kingdom Metazoa; phylum Chordata; class Amphibia; order Anura; family Hylidae; genus Hyla; species Hyla sarda. The sequence continues at coordinate 164,146,495 of NC_079196.1, read as the reverse complement.
GTCTTCCAGTGCGTAGTGCGTACCCGCAGTGGCGGGGAGCCGTGTGATCCTGCCGGCTGCTGCACGCACATGTTACTTGGTACCATTTGTATTTAACAGTGAGTCTATTGATAAATTGCATCTTTATGATGGAAAGACAACACCAGTCTTTCCCACTGCACATTTTTTGTATTATTTTTCAAGCTATATATTAAAAGTTAAGTTTTATTCACTCCTCCTTCCTTCTGAGAATGTCATGTGGTCAGATAAACCAAAGTAGAACTTTTTGGTAAAAACTCAACTCGTTGTGTTTGGAGGAGAAAGAATGCTGAGTTGCATCCAAAGAACACCATACCTACTGCGAAGCATGGGGGTGGAAACCTCATGCTTTATGGGCTGTTTTTCTGCTAAGGGACCAGGTCGACTGATTCGTGTAAAGGAAAGAATGAAAGGGGCCATGTATCATGAGATTTTGAGTGAAAACCTCCTTCCATCAGCAAGGGCATTGAAGAGAAAACGAGTCTTTCAGCCTGACAATGATCCCAAACACACCGCCCGAGCAATGGAGTGGCTTCGTAATGGAGCATTTCGAGGTCCTGGAGTGCCCTAGCCAGTCTCCAGATCTCAACCCCATAGAAAACCTTTGGAGGGAGTTGAAAGTCTGTGTTGCCCAGCAACAGCCCCAAAACGTCACAGGAGATCTGCATGGAGGAATGGGCCAAAATACCAGCAACAGTGTGTAAGAACCTTGTGAAGACTTACAGAAAACATTTGACCTCTGTCATTGCTAACAAAGGCTATAGAACATAATACTGAGATGAACTTTTGTTATTGACCAAATACTTATTTTCCACCAAAATTTGCTAATGAATTATTTAAAAATCAGACAATGTGATTTTATGGAATTTTTTTCTCATTATGTCTCTGATAGTTGAGGTATAACTATGATTAAAATTAGAGGCCTCTCTCATCTTTTTAAGTGGGAGAACTTGCACAATTGGTGGCTGACTAAATACTTTTTTGCCCCACTGTATGTGGATATGTAATGATACAGAAACTGCATGGCTTCAATTCAGACTAGACAAATTAAAACACAAACCATAGGCAGCTGAATCTTGTTCTTATCCAATCCAACACGGTACTTCTGTTATGTGTATCCCTATCAAATCCATTACGAACTTTTGATGCTACCCGCACGAAGATTGTGACCAATTAAGTGTTCTTTAGATAAATAAATCTATAAGGTGCTCTACTGATAGCTACCATATATCATCGAGGATGCCACAATCACCATTGGAGCTGCCACAGATCCGTGATCCACTAGATTATCTTAAAGCCTGATGACCAACTTTGGGGTGCACCCTAGCCACAAGTCTAACAAACAGATAATGGGTTCGGCACTACTGAACTGTACAGCTCACGGATCAACCACGGGGAGATTCATCACAGAACTTCCAGCATTGCATCCACGGTGGTGCTCGGTCAATAGTTTCACAATAGTCCAACAGCAATAACAGGCAGATGAATGATATACAACAGCACTGGTTCCTGAACCAGTGGAAGCAGCTTTTTGCTGCAAAACGGACGTAGTTCCCTTTGTCTGCTCCCTCCCTGCATTTTTCTGTAACCTCGATGTAAGTACAATAAAGACTGCTGTGTTTTATCCACCCAGAATGTGAGTGCCGTTGTATATCATTCTTCTGCCTGCTATTGCTGCTCGCCACAAGTCTGCTGGCCGGATTATGTTAACGTCTTCCAGAACCCGGTAAAAGGTACAGGCATCCTTGGACCTGCAGTCTTCCGTTATCACTCTGCAGGACATGGTAAAGGTATGGGCATCATTAGACTTACAGTCCTCCGCTATTACTCTCTAACATTTAAGCGGTAAGTGAGGTTCAATACCCAATAACCTTTTCCACACACGGAACATTACAACAATCACTTGTGAGAAAATAAATTTTTCATCTTTAATACCTTTTTCTGTGATATCTAAAGACTGTTATTATATGAACCATTTTACTGAAACGGAACCTCCTGGCAGTTGCATTTGAGACAAAAAACATTTAATATTCATCTACAGTTAAACATATACATATATATACCGTATTTATCGGCGTATAACACGCACTTTTTAGGCTAAAATTTTTAGCCTAAAGTCTACCTGTGTGTTATACGCCAATAAGCCGCTGCAGTTCAACGATTTAAAGCGAGCGCTTTAAATCAATGAACTGCAGCGGCTTTGCAGGTGCAGAGACCTGCCGTCGCTCCTGGCTTCTCTGCCCCTGCCTGTCCTGGGGTCTAGAGCCCTGCTGCCGGCCCTTCTCTCCCCCTGGCTATCGGTGCCGCTGCCCGTTCTCTCCCCCTGACTATCGGTGCTGGCGCCCCATTGCCGGCGCCGATAGTCAGGGGGAGAGAAGCGACACCCATTGCCTCCCCAATCCCCGGTTGTATAATTACCTGTTGCCGGGGTCGGATCCGCGCTGCTTTAGGCCTCCGGTGTGCGCCCCATGCATCGTTGCTATGCACTGCACGGCGCAATGACGTCACTCGTCATTGCGCCGGGTCGTGCAGTGCATAGCAACGACACAGGGGACGCACACCGGAGGCCTGAAGCAGTGCGGACCCGACCCCGGCAACAGGTAATTATACAACCGGGGATGGGGGAGGCAACGGGGCAGCGGTGGCGGCAATGGGTGCCGCTGCCCCTTCTCTCCCCCTGGCTATCGGCGCCGCTGCCCCATCTCCGGCGCCGCTTCTCTCCCCCTGGCTATCGGCGCCGGCACCGATAGTCAGGGGGAGAGAACGGGCAGCAGCGCAGATAGCCAGCGGGAGAGAAGGTTTCATAAAATCCAAAAGGCTGTTTATTCACAGGACTTTGGCACATAACCTAATGCAATACAAAATAATAAACACCTAAGCCTGCACGGCTCTGACTAACACACAGGATACCTCACTAAGCTAACACATAAAGTAAAGCAAGTCCAAAGCATAACACGGTTCACACCTGTGGGTTTTGGGAGCAGCTCCAGTCAGGCTGCCTCTCCCAGTCTCTCCTCTCCCTCACTAAAAGTCCCAGTAAGTCTTTATATATGGCTTTCAATTAGTCCAGGTAAATTCAGCTGGACCAGATCAGAGAGGAGGTAAAAACTCGTAACGGACCCGGGAATGTGGACTGGACTTAACCCGGCATGGATCGTGCCTGATTGAGAAAACCAGGGGAAAAATAGACACCATTCAGCACTTTTCCATACACTTTACCACATATCCCCCCCCCTCCCTCTTCTTCAGACCTGAGGTCTGGGGATTTTCACTGGCCATACAATATACTCTGGACAGGGCATCTGCATTTCCCTGTAACTTCCCCGGTCTGTGTTCCACTTTAAAACTAAAGTTTTGTAAAGAGAGAAACCATCTGGTGACTCTTGCGTTTCTCTCTTTATTTTGTTTCATCCAGGCCAGAGGAGCATGGTCTGTTACCAAGACAAATTCTCTACCCAGTAGATAATATTATAGGGACTCCAACGCCCACTTGATGGTGAGACACTTCCTTTCTACAATGGCATAATTTCTTTCTGCTGGGGTCAGTTTCCTACTCGGGTATAGCACATTTACCTCTTGTGAAAGAACTGCCCCTAGACCAAAATCGGATGCATCCGTCTGGACCAAAAACTGTTTGTTGAAATTTGGGGACACAAGCACTGGCTGTTCACAAAAGGCAGATTTTAGGCTCTGAAAAGCCTTTTCTGCCTCTGGGGTCCATTCCACCATTACTGACTTACCGCCCTTCATTAGGTCCATTAACGGTGTAGCAATTGAGGCAAAGTTAGGCACGAACCGACGGTAGTACCTGGCTATGCCCAGGAGGGCTCTCACCTGTTTCTTTGTTAGTGGTCTGGGCCAGTTCTGTATCGCCTCCACCTTATTGATCTGGGGTTTAACCAGCCCTCTTCTGTTGATATAACCCAGGTACTTTGCCTCCTCCAGACCCACTGCACACTTCTCAGGGTTAATAGTTAAACCTGCATCACTGATTGAGTCTATTACGGCCTGTACCTTACAGAGGTGACTTTTCCAGTCGGACGAAAAAATGACCACATCGTCCAGGTAGGCAGCAGCATAATCACAATGTGGTCTCAAGATCAGATCCATCAGCCTCTGAAATGTAGCAGGGGCCCCATATAACCCAAATGGCATCACCACATACTGAAACAGGCCTTCTGAAGTGGAAAATGCAGTTTTTTTCTTTAGCCTCCTCAGATAGTGGTATCTGCCAATATCCCTTTGTGGGATCAAGTGTTGTGATGTACCTTGCCCTCCCAAGCCTCTCAATCAATTCATCTTCCCGGGGCATGAGGTATGCATCAAATTTTGAAACCTCGTTTAGTTTCCTAAAATCATTACAAAATATCCATGTCCCATTGGGCTTTGGGATCAGCACAATGGGACTTGACCAGCCACTTGATGACTCCTCAATGACACCCAATTCCAGCATACGCTTGACCTCAGAAGAGACGGCCTCCCTACGGGCTTCTGGTATTCGGTACGGCTTCAGATTTACCTTACTGTGGGGCTCAGCTTTAATATGGTGTTTTATTAGGTGAGTACGGCCTGGCAGGTCAGAAAACTTACACTGGTTTTCCTGTAAGAACACCCTCACCTCCTGCTTCTGGTGTCCTGACAGTGTCTCACCTATTCTTACTGGGGGAACTGGCTGCACCATATTTTTAACCACAGTCTGGGTGGCCACTAAAGCCTCTTGTTCTTTCCATGGCTTGATCAGGTTTATGTGATAAACCTGGAAGGGTTTTCTCTTATTGGGTTGATGAACCTTGTAGTTCACCTCACTCACCTTTTCTACAACCTCATAGGGTCCCTGCCATTTTGCAAGAAATTTACTTTCAACAGTGGGTACTAAAACCAGGACCCTGTCCCCAGGTTTAAAGGCCCTCACCCCGGCAGATCTGTTATAAACTTTGCTCTGGGCCTCCTGAGCCCTTTGCAGATGTTCTTTGACTATGGGCATCACTGTGGCTATTCGGTCCTGCATCTGGGCCACATGTTCAATAACACTTTTATATGGGGTGGCTTCAGTCTCCCAGGTTTCTTTGGCTACATCTAACAAACCTCTGGGATGCCGACCATAGACTAACTCAAAGGGCGAGAACCCCGTAGACGCCTGGGGCACCTCCCTAATAGAAAACATGAGGTAGGATTACAGACAGTCCCAATCCCGGCCATCCCTTTCCACTACCTTTTTCAACATATGTTTAAGGGTTTTGTTAAATCTTTCTACTAACCCGTCTGTCTGTGGGTGGTACACTGAGGTTCAGAGGTGAGAGATTTTAAACAACTTGCACAGTTCTTTCATGACTTTTACATAAAGGGCGTACAATGGTCAGTCAGGATTTCCTTAGGGATCCCTGTGCGAGAGAACATAAGAAATAATTCCCTAGCAATACTCTTGGAGGCCATATTTCTTAAGGGCACCGCCTCCGGGTACCGAGTAGCATAATCTAACACCACTAGTATGTATTGGTGTCCCCTAGCAGATTTTACAATGGGCCCCACCAGATCCATGGCAACTCTCTCAAAGGGTACTTCAATGATGGGCAGTGGCACTAAGGGGCTACGGAAATGTGGTGTTGGGGCACTTAATTGACATGTAGGGCATGACCCACAGTACCTTTTAATACACCCCAGGCCAATAGAACCTTTGGAGGACTCTCTCTTGTGTTTTATTAGTCCCCAAATGCCCCCCGAACACATGGTTATGTGCTATGTCTAGCACCAAACGACGGTATGCTTTAGGCACCAGAAGCTGTTCCACTATTTCATTATTAACTTTGGTGATCCGATACACAAGATCCCCATTCATGGCAAAATGTGGAAATTTCTGTTCAGATTCTGGTCCCTGTGGTACACCTTTTATTACGGTGACATTTGTCAGTGCAGTCGCTAGAGTGGGGTCTCTTAACTGCTCGGTCCCAAAATTTCCTCGTGACACCTCTAGATCTAAGACCTGTTGACCAGGCAGGGAAGTTTCTTCTTCTTCCCCTGCTAACACCTGAAATGGAAAAAGGTCATCACTGCACATTTCAGATGTACTCACATTTTCATTTTGCACATCATTGGTATTACAATTTTCAACGGCCGTCTCACATAACTCATTAGTAACAGGGTGAGGAACAGGTTCTGCCTGGGTTTCTTCACTGGCGGCAGAAGTATTACCCCTTTTCCACAAATCCCAAAACAACGGGAAATCACGGCCTAGTATTACGTCATACATAAGGCGTTTTACCACCCCGGCTTCATAGGTCACAGTTCCAATTGCAGATACAAATTTTATTGTAAGCTACAATATCCCTGTGAATACAAAGCACCCTGACTTGTTTGTTCGGCACAAAGTTCCTATTCACAAGACTGGCCCGAACCAAAGTCACCAGACTACCCGAATCCAAAAGGGCCTTCACAGAGCAGTCATTAACTTTTATGTCACAAATATGTGGCTCAGACCCCGACCGTGGTATGGCTGCACAAGCAGGTTCTGCAAAGAGGGACTGTCGTCGGCTAGCGTCACACTCCATGGGCTCTGGGGAAAGAGGGCAATAAGCGGCTATGTGTCCCCACTCGTGGCACCTCCAGCACTGGGGAGCCCGGGACCTCCCTAGCATGGCATCCTTTCTAGGACTAGGGGGCCTCTGGGGGTTAGAATTAGACTTTTGCCCTCGCCCAAAGTCTAGAGCCCTGCTCCCTGTAACACCCTTCCGCACATTTCCAGCCGGAACTCTCTTACCCGCAGTTGATCCGGGTCTGACGGTCCTGGAAGGTGCTGGCGCTGCAGGGGCATCACGGAGGTAGTCCTCAGTTGCAGTGAACCTTTACACAAGGTCGATGAGCTGCTCCGCAGTCCGGGGATCTCCCTGTCCAACCCAGCGTTGTAGCTCTGCAGGAAGGGTCCTGAAGTAACAATCCACCACAATCTTTTCCACAATCTGGGCAGGTGTAGAGACCTCTGGTTCCAGCCACTTCCGTACAAGATGTATGAGGTCGTACATCTGTGACCAAGCAGGTTTGTCCATAGTGAAGCTCCAACTGTGTACTCTCCTGGCACGAACAGCTGGCGTAACACCCAGGTGGGCAAGGACCTCCATCTTTAATTTGGCATAGTCCCGAACATCTTGCTCCCTAAGATCAAAGTAGGCTTTTTGCGGTTCTCCTGTCAGGAAGGGCGCAATCACCTCTGCCCACTCTGCAATCGGCAGCTTCGCTCTCTCCGCTACTCTTTCAAATACGGTGAGGTAGGCCTCGACATCATAGTCAGGTGTCATCTTTTATAGGGCCCGCTGAATGGCCCTCCTTACATTAACAGTCTCAGCTGGGCTTCACTCCAGTTGTGAGATTTTAGCCATAACAGTCTCTGAGTGCAGCAGTCTGTTCCATCAACAAGCGGTTAGTGTCCTGTTGTTGTGCGATGGTCTGCTGCTGTACTTGCTGCTGAGCTTGAAGAGCTTGTTGCTGGGCTTGAAGAGTTTCGGTATGAAACTTCTGCTGTTGCGCCAAAGTCTGCTCATGTTGGGCCAAGGCTTGTTTTTGTTGCAGATTAGCCTGTATTAGCTGCTTTATCACCTCCTCCATAGTGCTGGTTGGGCCTTGCAAGGCAGCAGCTTTCACCCAGGACATGCACTTCTGGCCCTTTTAAATGTCCACAGGTTTCAATTGCAGCGTTTTGTCATACCGTTACCCCAGCAACAATCTTTGCCCGCATCCTCCACCAATTGTAGGGATCAGCTCACACGATGGGACGGCAATGAACGTAACCCTGTGGTCTATAGCCTCCTATTATATGTCATGAATATTTTTTTATTTACACTTTTACCTATATATGTTTTTATTAATTAATTAATTTATTTATTATTTAGGTATTTTTTATTACTTAGAGGTCTGCTTATTTGTACAATTAGACCAACATTAGTCCCATACAGTCACTATACACTGCAGTTATATCCAGGTGACTCACAAGTAACATCTTCTCTGATCGGAGTAGTTACTTTTTTTATTTTCCTTCCGGCCTAGATGGGGACTTCTTCCAGCTGTGACTTGTGTCCGCAGAATCTGTCAAACAAACATTTTCGGCTCTGCACTTTTCCTGCATCCTACACCTATACAAACTTTCTATATATAGCGCCCCACACAGTTATAATGCCCCCGTTTGTGCCCCACATAATATTGCCTTTCAAATAAAACTAAGGCCCCTTACACACTACCGTTGCTCCGGCTGTCAAAGTCTCTGCTCCCCCCCCGTTCTCATGACAGGGAGCAACGGCAAACAACGGGTATCGGTGGCTCCCATTCACTATTATGGGGGCTATTGGGCACTGTTATGAATATCGGGAGAAAAAGACAGCACAAGTAGTCATTTTTCTCACGCTATTCTGCTCGGCTCTCCCGGCGGCCGTCACACTGACGTACACTAACAGCAGTGTGAAAGAAGCCTTACTCCCATAAAAGTGCCCCATACAGTAGATTGCCCCCAATATTACCCCCACAAACACAGTAGTTACTTCCATAATAGTGTTCTGACACAGTTTTCCACTAATAATACCCCAACACATTAGGGCCTCTCTAATTGTCCCCACAGTAGTTAGATCCTAATATAGTGCTCCTCACAGTAGATAGTAGGGATGTCCCGATATAGGTATCGGTGCCATTACTGGACATTTGCATACATTTGAGTACTTGTACTAGTGCAAATGTCCCTGATACCTATTTCAATACCTACCAGGAAAACGGGGGAAGAAGGGGCACTGAGCAGCATGCTGAGCTGTGGTGTCACAGAGTTAGTGCGAGGGGTGATTAGAGCCAAGGCAGGGAGACAACTCAGCTGCCATAACACTCAGTGACAAGTAGGAGGACAAGCAGCCCGTCACTTGGCAAGCTGGGTGAATGGCAGTGCAGGGATCACAGTACTTCCCCAGCTTTATGTACTGCCTGTCACCCAGTTTTCCCAATCTCCCGAAGGGTATGTCTGTATGGGGAAGCAGCCATATTGGAGAGATGAAGTAAAAGATGTCACAATGTTTTACCCAGCTTTCCCAATCTCCTGAAGAGAGCCCACATATACCCATCAACTGCCCCACACAGTGAATACACTGATACATACACATTGCACAGATATATGTATTCAATTACAATACTAACAGATATACAGACATGTTTAGGCGGTACATGACATATGCACACATCCAAACACACTTACTTACTTTTTAGGCAGGATTAGACAGCTCCAGGGGGTCCACATCTGGTGTAGCCTCCTTACTTCACCTTTGCTCCCAGCTAGCACTGTGCAGCCCTCTCCTTCCCCTGTTCCCCGACTGCCGACCCGTATACAGCAGGAGGCCTGGGATCTTACTGAGGGATGGGAGAGGGGCCCGGGTACAGCTTCCTGCCTCTGTTTGTAGGGAGGTGCTGAGCCCCAGATCTTTCAAGCAGCTAGGCCCTGCAGAGACCAGGCAGGGCAGGAGGAGGTGACAGCTGTGGAGTATAAGAGGAGGGTGACAGCCTGCAGCCGAGGACCCCTGTACATAATGCACCTGGTCCAGGCCCCTGACGGCAGTATTACCAGTTCTGCCCGGATGGCGGCCCTGTAGGCAGACAAAAATGGAGGCTTGTATTCTGCTGATGGTTTGTAGAGCAGTAATTGAGTTCTACTCTGTACAGAACACCATTGAGCTTACAGAACTAAGGACAGACACAAGTGGCATTTTAATTCTGTTTAGCACCCGCCTTGACCAAGTATCTAAAGCCCCCTCATCTCCCCAGATAAAGGATGATTTCTCTGAAATCTTTGCGAGATTTGTATAACATTCAGGAGCCTAGGAAAGCTGAGACAGAGGGAGATAAAGAATGTCAACCTTTTGTGTACAGACCTCCTGCTGTGTTGCAGCCAGTGTGTCTGCTTTCCGAGTGAAGTTGTTACTTAAAGAATATGTTGGTTACTTCAAAAGGGTATATACACATTTGACATGAAAGGCAGGAGATACAACATCACAGGGGAAACAAGAGGCCAATATCACTTATATGCATAATCAAACCCAATAGAGCATGGACATCATCAATTAAACACAATAATATATGGGGTAACACAATACAAATAATAAACATGCAGGTCTGTACTATGTGGTGGGCACAGAGGGTTCTGTACTATATGTGGTGGGCACAGAGGGTTCTGTGCTATATGTGGTGGGCACAGAGGGTTCTGTACTATATGGGGAAAGGGGGGTTCAAAGTGGCCTGTATTGTATGAGGGGGCGGAAAATAAAAGCACCATTGTAAACAAGGCACCAGAGGCTTATATCAACTCAACATTTTTTGACGAAATTTTTTTTCAGACAAAATGGTAGTTTAATATGTTCTGTATACTTGGTGCTTATAGTGTAGCAGCAAAGCTAGAGTGAATCTGAATCTCCTTGTAATTATACTATATTATGCTACTATCCTAATTCAGTAACAGTTCAGCTGGCCATACACAAATGATAGCTGGTGACTGAATCTATCTTGATCCTGTCCCAATACACGTAAAGGCTGGGCCAAGATGGGGGGGTTACACTGCTAGACTCCTCTGGAAAAAAAATAAAAAGAGGATCAGGCAATTAAAATAAAGTGTGCCTGATCCTTTTCTCCCCAACATATACATGAAATGATCGGCCAATCTCAGCGGCTTTGTCTAATGTGTATGGGGGCTTTTACCCTAAGACTGTATTGGGCATTGCCAAGTTTAGCCATGGTGGTCTTTTGCTTTTTAAACTGTTGCATTGTAGGACCTGAAGTATATGACTAAGACTAATATGAGGATTATCCAAGAAATAATAGTCTGGGTAATGGAATAGAGAAGAGGGTACCGGTCTGCATGGCTTTGATTCTCTAGGTATTGATTTCCTAATTCCCTCCGGATGGATAATTTGTTTGAGGAAGTAAACACAATTGTTTGTAGTGGTCTGGTTTTTACAAATGGATAAAGCAGATCTATGGATGTTCAGACGGACTTTCTTCCAGGTTGAGTAATCACCCGATCAATAAGTACAGCATTAAGTGTACTGTGCAGCATTTATCAGATCAGCCGATTCTTTTTCTCTAAAGAATATCTACAATGTCTATCAAGTGTATTTCATCCCCTCCCCTTTGTGTGTATATGAAGTGTATATAAAGCAATAAACAACCATATACTAAAACCATATTTTGAGTGCACAGTAGATGCATATGGATTTATTTTTTTAAATTTTATTAAGGGAACCTGTCACATTGAAAATGCAGTCCAACCTGCAGCCGTCATAATATAGAATAGAAGAAGCTAAGCAGACCAATATTTCATTTTATAAGAAAAGTTCCAGGATAACTTGTCATTTATTCATGTAAATCTCTGCTCATTCTAGGTTGGTAAGTGGTTGGTCCTACTCAGGGACTGCCCATTGACAGCTCTCTCTATATGCACAATTATATACAATCGACTATCAATCACTAAGTTGGACCACCTACTTGACTGCTTAGCCCGGAATGAGCAAAGATTTACATGCATAAATAATACTGAATGAGAAGTTGTCTTGGAACTTTTCCAATAGGACTACATATCAGTTTGCTCAGCTCCTCCTGCCCTATAACATAATGCTTGGAGATTGGAATGCATATGCAATGTAATAGGTTTCCTTTAACCCCTTAAGGACCCAGCCTAAATATACCTTAAGGACCCGGCCATTTTTTGAACATCTGACCACTGTCACTTTAAGCATTAATAACTCTGGGATGCTTTTACCTTTCATTCTGATTCCGAGATTGTTTTTTCGTGACATATTCTAGTTTATGTTAGTGGTAAAATTTTGTCGATACTTGCATCATTTCTTGGTGAAAAATTCCAAAATTTGATGAAAAAATTGAAAATTTTGAATTTTTTTTAACTTTGAAGCTCTCTGCTTATAAGGAAAATGGATATTCCAAATAAATTATATATTGATTCACATATACAATATGTCTACTTTATGTTTCCATCATAAAGTTGACATGTTTTTACTTTTGGAAGACACCAGAGGGCTTCAAAATATAGCAGCAATTTTCCAATTTTTCACAAAATTTTCAAAATCGGTATTTTTCAGGGACCACTTCAGTTCTGAAGTGGATTTCATGGGCTTTCTTATTAAAAATACCCCATAAATGACCCCATTATAAAAACTGCACCCCTCAAAGTATTCAAAATGACATTCAGAAAGTTTTTTAACCCTTTAGGTGTTTAGCAGCAAAATGAAGGAGAAAATTCTAAATCTTCATTTTGTACACTCACATGTTCTTGTAGACCCAGTTTTTGAATTTTTACAAGGGGTAATAGATGAAAAATCCCCCCAAAATTTGAAACCCAATTTCTCTCGAGTAAGGAAATACCTCATATGTGTATGTCAAGTGTTCGGCGTGCGCAGTAGAGGGCTCAGAAGGGAAGGAGCGACAATAGGATTTTGGAGAGTGAATTTTGCTGAAATGGTTTTTGGGGGGCATGTCACATTTAGGAATCCCCTATGGTGCCAGAACAGCAGAAAACCCCCATATGGCATACCATTTTTGGAAACTACACCCCTCAAGGCACGTAACAAGGGGTCCAATGAGCCTTAACACCCCACAGGTGTTTGACGACTTTTCGTTAAAGTCAGATGTGTAAATGAAAAAAAAAATTTTTCACTAAAGTGCAGTTTTTTCCCCAAATTTATAATTTTTACAAAGAGTAATGAGAGGAAATGCCCCCCAAAATTTGTAACCCCATCTCTTCTGAGTATATAAATACCCCATGTTAGGACGTAAAATGCTCTGCGAGCGAACTACAATGCTCAAAAGAGAAGGAGTCACATTTAGCTTTTGGAAAGCAAATTTTGCTGCAATGGTGTTTGGGGGGCATGTCGCATTTAGGAAGCACCTAGGGTGCCAGAACAGCAACAAAAAAAAACACATGGCATACCATTTTGGAAACTACACCCCTCAAGGAATGTAACAAGGGGTACAGTGAGCCTTAACACCTCACAGGTATTTCACGACTTTTTGTGAAAGTTGGATGTGTAAATGAAAAAATATTATTTTTTCACTAAAATGCTGTGTTTTCCCCAAATTTAACATTTTTACAAGGGGTAATAGGAGAAAATGACCACCAAAATTTGTAACCCCATTTCTTCTGAGTATGGAAATACCCCATGTTTGGACGTCAAGTGCTCTGCTGGCACAATACAATGCTCAGAAGAGGAGGAGCGCCATTGAGCTTTTTGAAAGAGAATTTGTTTGGAATGGAAGTTGGGGGGCCGTGTGCGTTTACAAAGCCCCCCGTGGTGCCAGAACAGTCGACCCCCGCACATGTGACCCCTTTTTTGGAAACTACACCCCTCACAGAATGTAATAAGGGGTGCAGTGAGTATTTACACCCCACTGTGCAAATGAAAAATGTCATTTTTCATTTTCACGGATCACTGTTCCAAAAATCAGTCAGACACCTGTGGGGCGTAAATGCTCACTGTACCCCTTATTACATTACGTGAGGGATGTAATTACCAAAATGGGGTCACATGTGGGGGGGTCCATTGTTCTGGCACTATGGGGGCTTTGTAAACACACGTGGGCTTCAATTCCGGACAAATTTTCTCTTCAAAATCCCAATGGCGCTCCCTCTCTTCTGAGCATTGTAGTTTGCGCGTAGAGCACTTTACATGCACATATGGGGTATGTTCTTACTCAGAAGAAATGGGGTTACAAGTTTTGGGGGGCTTTTTTCCTATTTTCCCTGGTGAAAATGAAAAATTTAGGGTAACACCAGCATTTTAGCAAAGTTTTTTTTTCTAATTTTCCCATCCAACTATTTTGTCAAACACCTGTGGGGTGTTAAGGCACACTATACCCCTTGTTACATTCCGTGAGGGGTGTAGTTTCCAAAATGGGGTCACATGTGGGTATTTCTTTTTTTTTGTGTTTATGTCAGAACCGCTGTAAAATCAGCCACCCCTGTGCAAATCGCCAATTTAGGCCTCAAATGTACACAGTGCGCTCTCACTCCTGAGCCTTGTTGTGCGTCCGCAGAACATTTGACGCCCACATCTGGGGTATTTCCGTACTCGGGAGAAATTGCGTTACAAATTTTGGGGGTCTTTCTTTGCTTTTACCGCTTGTGAAAATAAAAAGTATGGGGTAACACCAGCATGTTAGTTTAAAAAATAAAAAAAATGTTACACTAACAGGCTGGTGTAGACCCCAACTTTTCCTTTTCATAAGGGGTAAAAGGAAAAAAAGCCCCCCAAATTTGTAGTGCAATTTCTCCCGAGCACCATGCACATTTGAGGACTAAATTAGGGATTCCATAGGGGTATTCTACGTGATTCCCAAACAGGGTGCCTCCAGCTGTTGCTAAACTCCCAGCATGCCTGGACAGTCAGGGGCTGTCCGGAAATGCTGGGAGTTGATTTGCAACAGCTGGAGGCTCCGTTTTGGAAACACTGCTGTACAATACGTTTTTCATTTTTATTGGGGGGGCAGTGTAAGGGGGTGTATATGTAGTGTTTTACCCTTTATTATGTGTTATTGTAGTGTAGTGTTTTTAGGGTACGTTCACACTGGTGGGCGTTTACAGTGAGTTTACCGCTAGGAGTTTGTACTGCGGCGAAAAATTTGCCGCAGCCCAAACTTGAAGCAGAAAACTAACTGTAAACCTGCCTGTGTGAATGTACCCTGTACATTCACATGGGGGGACAAACCTCCAGCTGTTTCAAAACTACAACTCCCAGCATGTACTGACAGACCGTGCATGCTGGGAGTTGTACTTTTGCAACAGCTGGAGGCACACTGGTTGGAAAACCTTCAGTTACCTAACTCAGTATTTTCCAACCAGTGTGCCTCCTGCTTTTGCAAAACTACAATTCCCAGCACGTACTGATCGCCGAAGGGCATGCTGGGAGATGTAGTTATGCAACAGATGGAGGTACACAACTACAACTTCCAGCATGCTCACATAGCAGTTTGCTGTCTGAACGTGCTGGGATTTGCAGTTTTGCAACATCTGGAGAGCTATAGTTCAGAGACCACTGCACAGTGATCTCCAAACTGTGGACCTCCAGATGTTGCAAAACTACAAATCTCAGCATGCTCAGACAGCAAACTGCTATGTGGGCATGCTGGGAGTTGTAGTTTTGCAAGATCTGGAGAGTGACAGTATAGAGATCATTGTGCAGTGGTCTCAAACTGTAGCTCTCCAGCTGTTGCAAAACTACAAATCCCAGCATGCCTAAACTGCTCTCTGGGCATGCTGGGAGTTGTAGTTTTTAAACATCTGGAGGGCTACAGTTTAGAGACCACTCTATTGTGGTCTCAGACTGTAGCCCTCCAGATGTTACTAAGCAACTCACCGGCTTCCGTAGGATCCACGGAGCTGCGTCGCCGTCCTCTTCTTCCGTCGATCGTCGCCCGCTGCTGTCGCCGATGGGTGAGTGGATCTTCGGCGCCGGTCCTGTGTCGTTTCCCCGTTCTGCCCCGCCTATTGTGGGTGGGCAGGACGGGGAAACCGAAAGTAAAGCCCCCCGCCCCCGATCTGCTATTGGTCATCGCGTCTTGATGACCAATAGCAGGGATAGGAGGGGTGGCACCCCTGCCACCTCACTCCTATCGCTTCAGGGGGATCGTGGGTGTCATGGACACCCCCGATCCCCCTTCTATTCCGGGTCATCGGGTCACCATAGACCCGAATCGGCGCAAATCGCAAGTGTGAATTCACTTGTGATTTGCGCCAATCGCCGAGATGGGGGGGTCTGATGACCCCCCTGGGCATTTGCGCGGGGTGCCTGCTGATCGATATCAGCAGGCACCCCGGTCCGGTCCCCGCCCGGCGCGCGGCGGGGACAGAAATTCCCACGGGCGTATGGATACGTCCTGGATCCTTAAGTACCAGAAATCCAGGGCGTATCCATACGCCCTAGGTCCTTAAGGGGTTAAACTAAGGGATCTCTGGCAACATGAACCTGTGGTTGTTACTAAAATTGCTCTGTACTGGTTGGTATGTATAGATTCCTTGGGAGAGTGATCACCACCAGTAGTCAGCAGGCTCTCGTGAGGCTGTCTATATCAGAAGGAAGCAATGGGAGTGCATACTGCATAGAAGTAAGTTATTCACTCCCCTGGCCCAATAAGCCCACCCATACCTCCAACACATTATAACTATACACACCCATCTGACAGATCAACAAACTGTAAAAAGATTTGTGATCAGTCCTGCTTAACTATACATACCAGTACATAGTGATTTTAGAAATCACCACAAGTCCTCTTTAAATGGCCACTGTCAAATACAAAAACTTGTTAATGTTGTACATCTAGGAAAACCTTTCTAATAGACTTCATAAGAAAATCTTATTTCCTTTTTATAGAAATCATGGCTTATAAAATCATGGCTTTGTCCAAGCTGAAGCACAGGCATAGACAAAGTCTAGTAAGTGAGGGTGGGCTAGCACTCCTCTGTGCTCTCTCCTGTCTGATAGTACTCATCTGTGCTCTCTCCGGTCTGATAGTACTACTCTTTGCTCTCTCCTGTCTAATAGTAGTCCTCTGTGCTCTCTCCTGTCTGATAGTACTCCCCTGTGCTCTCTCCTGTCTGATAGGACTCCTCTGTTATCTCTCCTGGCTGATAGTATTCCTCTGTGCTCTCTCCTGTCTGATAGCACTCCTCTGTGCTCTCTCCTGTCTGATAGGACTCCTCTGTTATCTCTCCTGGCTGATAGCACTCCTCTGTTCCGTCTCCTGTCCTATCAGACAGGAGAGAGCACAGAGGAGTCCTATCAGACAGGAGAGAGCACAGAGTAGTGCTAGCTCACCCTCACTTACTGGACTTTGTCCTTGCCTGTGCTTCAGCTTGGACAAAGCCATGATTTTATAAGCCATGATTTCTTATGAAGTATATTAGGTTAATGTTTTGCCAAGTTGTACAACAAATAAAAAGTTGTTGTATTGGACAGTGCCCATTTAAGTTAAATGGTTAAGTTATGAAGTATGATAATAGGGAGCATATGGGTGGACATGTGAGCATTCCTATTTTGGTATGAGTGCTTTTCCTTGCTTTACTAAAGAACAATGTAACAGCCGTTTCACATTACCAGTGCTTCATGGTTGCAGAATAAACTCAATTCTATACTTTTACTCTGTTGCTCCGGAGGAGGATTACTGCTGCTGAATATTACACATAAACGTAGAACATTAAAGGGGGATCTACGCGGTGCCCCTAGTATCGGTTGTTCCATCCAGCATAAATAATATGAAATATAGGACTACCAGTGTCCAGGATGTGCTCTATAAAACTTAACTTTTAATGTCAAATTAAAGATATTAACAAGTGTCTAGTGTTATGACAAAAGTATGATTATCTCGGTCTAATAAAAGACATTAACAAGGTGTGTTCGGGACTCTGCAGGGCCCAGCCAGTCCTGAGTCACCTCTCACTAGAGGGTGCAGTTTAGTTGCACACCTATAGAGTATAGTAATCAAATAACCCAACGCGTTTCTGCTCGCTTGTATATAGCGGGCGTCCTCAGGGGGTATAAACAAAAGAATAAATCAATGACCGAGAGGATATGATATGTATATTCAGTCATCCATATCCAACAACTGTTAAGAGAAAGGTACATCTCTATATATGCAAAATAGAGGAGTCAATTAAGTATGCAATGACATCCATAGCATAAAGTATAAATAAATACAGTGACCCAGGAGCCTGAAAAAAAATTCTATCCCTAATAAAACCTGCAAGATATAATGTATGCAAGGTGTTTATTCCTGTGGGGAAGAAGAAAGCTGTCCCTAGGGTCACTTATGCACACAGAGATATGATGCAGTCGGCATAAACCAGGTCCACCTATAAGAGAAAAAAAGACCATTTTGAGGGAACGGACCTGAAAAGAAAGCCCCACACTATACACTGATAGTGTATAATTACTCACGGTTAGCCGAACTGTAAACTGTATGCAGGCGCAGTCCCGCTATCAGCGGGAGCCGGAGTTGTCCGGCCGCTCTCTCCTCGTGTGGGGAGCGAAGGCGTCTGACGTCATATCCGTCGGCTATTCTGCTTATATGCAGCGCGGCGCGCACCGCCCCTATGACGCCAAAAGGGGCGTGCGATCGCATGTAAACAAAGACACGCCGCGCTGTCATTGTCAAGTAACAGATGCCGATGTCTGTAGGCGTATTAATTAAACAGTAGAAGAACAGGTAAGGAATGGAGGAATTCAATTATTCTGGATACAGACTATAGATGGCGAGAAACCGAGGCATAGCTGACTGTCACTCATGTATAACTGTCATTGTCGCAATTGACAGAGGGGGTCAATATGCAAATGAACCTGGTGTAGGGACAATGCTATCAAAGATGCATTGTTCTGATCCAAGATTGGTGTATCTATGGACATCCCACAATCGGGGTATTAGGATCATTTGTGACCTGGTTTATGCCGACTGCATCATATCGCTGTGTGCATAAGTGACCCTAGGGACAACTTTCTTCGTTCCCCACAGGAATAAACACCTTGCATACATTATATCTTGCAGGTTTTATTAGGGATAGAATTTTTTTTCAGGCTCCTGGGTCACTGTATTTATTTATACTTTATGCTATGGATGTCATTGCATACTTAATTGACTCCTCTATTTTGCATATATAGAGATGTACCTTTCTCTTAACAGTTGTTGGATATGGATGACTGAATATACATATCATATCCTCTCGGTCATTGATTTATTCTTTTGTTTATACCCCCTGAGGACGCCCGCTATATACAAGCGAGCAGAAACGCGTTGGGTTATTTGATTACTATACTCTATAGGTGTGCAACTAAACTGCACCCTCTAGTGAGAGGTGACTCGGGACTGGCTGGGCCCTGCAGAGTCCCGAACACACCTTGTTAATGTCTTTTATTAGACCGAGATAATCATACTTTTGTCATAACACTAGACACTTGTTAATATCTTTAATTTGACATTAAAAGTTAAGTTTTATAGAGCACATCCTGGACACGGGTAGTCCTATATTTCATGCTGCTGAATATTATCAGGTTGGAGAGTTCTCCAATACTTGCACTGTTCTTTGACTGCCCCTTATGGCTCCACCAGTTCACACACTATGAGGGTGCGTTCCCACATGCCGTATACGCAGCGTATTTCAGGCTGCGCAAAATTTACGGCAGCAGCGGGAAATATGCTGCGTATTCCTTGCTCACTGTGCACACAGGAGTTTTGGAGGCGGAGCCCCACGTCACAGTCATGCTGGCACACGGCCCCGCCTCTAAAACTCACTGCACATATAGGGCTGCCGCCGGAAAGTCCTGTGTGCACAATGAGCAAGGAATACGCAGCATATTTCCCACTGCTGCCGTAAGTTTTGCGTAGCATGAAATATGCTGTGTATACGCCATGTGGGAATGCACCCTGAATAGGCTGTACCTCAGTCCTCAGGGCAGTCAGTCGCTCCAGCTCAAGAATAGTGTACCAATAGCCCATAATGCATCTGGTTAAACTATTTTGAGGTGCTGAATAGTGTAGCTGACTGAGCATATATGACGTGCTCTGATTGGTTATAAGGTACAAGGCATAATATATAGAAAACACAAGGGTTGGTCCTGATTCAAATACCTCAATAGAAAATGATATGTGCAAGTTTCATTATGTTCAACCAACATAGTGACCTCCACCTCTGGGAAGCTAATTTAAAAGGGACAACCAATATAGCTTCGCTTCTTGTTGTCACTTTTGAAAGTGTCCTGCACATTTTTGATGCACAGGATTTAAAGCTGCAG
This sequence comes from Hyla sarda, assembly GCF_029499605.1. Taxonomy (NCBI): domain Eukaryota; kingdom Metazoa; phylum Chordata; class Amphibia; order Anura; family Hylidae; genus Hyla; species Hyla sarda. Next base: position 164,126,678 of record NC_079196.1, on the reverse strand, counting down.
ATTTGATGCTGTGTTCATCTGTTTACATTAAAACCTGCTGCTTCAAATCTTGTGCATCAAATACGCGCAAGAAACTGTATGTGCAAATAAACCCTAAATGTATAAGTTTTTGATTAAACATCCAATATTGAATTTGCTACTACAATGAAAGGGTCATTGGCTCCCTGGCTTCTAGGTTTTGTCACTCATGGAGCATTTTACATTATTTGCTTTTTTTGTGGTGTTCTTGTACCAACCTGCGTAGGCTGCAGATCTAGGAGGCTGGTGCACTGACCCCCTGGTCATTGGAGTTGAGCATCTTCTTCGATCTATGCTGTGTCACAACCTTTCTTATCAGTAGTAAGGATGCTACAGACAGCTCCAGGGTTATCTATAGATTTGGGGTTTATTTGAGTGACGGACCCTAGTGATGGCTGCAGGCAGCCACATATTTATCTTTTGCTATGAAGATTTGGAGCACTCTATCAATAAAAAGAACAGCACATATACTAAAAAATAAATAAAAAATAAAAATTGGAACGATACAGAGAAGATTAGCATGGCCCCTGTGCAAGGATGACATGCAAATTCGTGAAGCGTTCCATATTTAAAAAAAAACAAAAAAACAGAGCTATATTAAGTATGTTATAAACTAATCCACCAAGCAACTTGGAACTATTTGACTTTGCTTTTTTGTTTTTTCCTCCTCGCCTTCTAAAAGCCATAACACTTTCTATTTTCCACCTACACGATTTTTTAGTCTCCATAGGGGACTATAACTAGTAATCTTTCGAATGCATACATTGAACAATGGTGTGCCATAGCATAGCATTGATTAGTGTTATAAGTGCTCCATTAGTACAGGCTGCTGAGGCTGCCTGGAGAGATGTAACTCTGATCGAACGGGACTGAGGCAGGGACCCTTCGCTCCTCATTTTAGTTGATTGTTGCCTCTAGGATTTGCTGCAGTGGTCTTGATAGCTTCACTGAGCTATCGGCAACTGATTTTCAGCATTTGAAGTGCTGCAATCAACTTTTATTTCAGCATCTAAAGGGTTAATGCCGGACATCACCGTGATCGGTGATGTCCAGCATTAGCCAGGAGTTCCTGCTGCTGACAGTAGCCAAATCCAACTGGAAATGAAGTGCACTTACCTCCTGAGCACATGATATAACGGGAGAGGGTGAAAATTTACACCCTTTTCCCTTTAGTGGTTAATGGTGGACACTTGCGTAAAGGAAACCTGCCATTACTTTAAAGGGGTTCTCCAGTGGAAAACATTTGTTTTTCAAATACACTGGTTCCAGAAAGTTAAACGGGTTTGTAAATTACTTCTATAAAAAAATCTTCATCGTTTCAGTACTTATCAGCTGCTGTATACTCCAGAGGAAGTTGTGTAGTTCTTTTCAGTCTAACTATAGTGCCCTCTGCTAACACCTCTGTCCATGTCAGGGACTGTTCAGAGCAGGAGAGGTTTGTTATGGGGATTTGCTTCTACTCTGGACAGTTACTGACATGAACAGTGGTGTCAGCAGGGAACAATATGGTCAGAAAGAAAAAAACACACAACTTCCTCTGGAGCATACAGCAGCTGATAAGTACTGGAAGGATTAAAGGACAACTGCAGTGGTACACATTTATATATGCCCGAGCCCGGGCCTCAAAAATAAGCAAATTTAACTTTTACATACCTTCCTACGAGCCTCCGTTGGTCCGGCACAGGCCTCACGGTCCGGCAGTGCTGACGTCATTCCACTTCCTGGGGACTCCGCAGAGCCGTCGGCGTATCACCGGCCGTAGCGATGTCCCGCCCTGGCCTGTGATAGGCTGAGCCCACTGTCATGTAAGGAGCTCTGGCCGGCTTCTTACATGACAGTGGGCTCAGCCTATCACAGGCCGGGGCGAGACATCGCTATGGCTGGTGATACGCTGACGGCTCTGTGGCGTCCCCAGGAAGTGGAATGACGTCAGCACTGCCGGACCGTGAGGTCTGTGCCGGACTAACGGGGGCTCGTAGGAAGGTATGTATGAGTTTATTTTGTTTATTTTTGAGGCCCGGGCACGGGCATATATAAATGTGTACCACTGCAGTTGTCCTTTAAAAATTTTTCATAGAAGTCATTCTTTCTTTGTTTGGATAAAGGGAAAGCTCTATTAAAGGGGTACTCGACTGCCACATTGTTCGGAACATTTTGTTACGAATGTTGGGTGCCGGCTACCGGGGACATGACATCATGGCCACGCCCTTCGTGACATCATGCCCCCTCAATGCAAGTCTACGGGAGGGGGCATGGCAGCCGCCACGCCCCCTCTCATAGACTTGCTTTGAGGGGACGTGAAGTCACAAGAGGCATGACAGTTACGTCACGAGCCCTGCAGCCTGCACCCAGCGTTCCGAACAAAATGTTCCGAACACTGGGGCAGTCAATTACCCCTTTAATCAACTAAAAGCCATCAAGAACCTCATTATAATGACAGGTTTCCATTAAATAGTTGTTATATCCAACATCTGTCTGTTTGCACTAAACTGCTGCCAGACACATCTGATGCTATTAAAAACATGGTAAAGGAGAAGGAAGAGCCAGTGTGGAAATTGCAGAAAGGTCCCTTTATTGTATAAAATCCAAAACACAGGTACAGAAATGCATAATGACGCGTTTCAGGCGTAAACCGCCCTTAGTCATATGTCTTATGACTAAGGGTGGTTTACGCCTGAAATGCGTCATTATGTATTCCTGTACCTGTGTTTTGGATTTTATACAATAAAGGGACCTTTCTGCAATTTCCACGCTGGCTCATCCTTCTCCTTTACCTATTGTTGGTGTTGCCGCACACCTGCCGCGCTGTGGATTGGACGTGTATTTGGGGAGCTGATCTACCTATCTCTATTAAAACCATGCATTTTATACCCAGTAATAGCTTATCAACACAGTAGGGTATAACCATGGCACATTCTATTGATGGGGATGACGGATAGTTTGTCTGTCTATTGTACATCTCCGGCTTGTTTCCTAATTTGGTTTAGTTTAGATTTCTGGATCTGTAAGACATCCCTCCCATATCTTCTAGGTTTTTGTATAGGAATGTGTATTTTACAGAGTCTGTCATATTTTGTATGTTCTATTAATGTTTCATATTTCAGATATTCTCTTATTGGATGTGTGCGCTTCTCTTCATTATCTTGACGTGTTTTTTTTTCTGATGACTGGCTCTGTGACGCTTCTGACAGTCCTGACTAATTCAGATTAGTCAGTCCATCTCTCCATCATGTACATTTATATGTGCAATCCCTACAGAAATCTGCATGTAATGAGGTGGCTATATTTAGCACTGGCTGTACAGGATGCCAGGAGCAGCGGCAAATCATGGCGTTAACCCGTAATGTTTATATTTTCGTCCATAAAGCACTAGTGTCCTTCTGATGATGGAGCAGTTAGCTGTGGCGGAATGCCTGCTTCAGCTTTACTACTAGGCTCCATCTTGTTAACCCTTTCCACATGCTGTGTTGGTTGGCACACAAGTTGCTGTTCGCTGTCTTCTGTGTTTCAGTTCAGTGCTTGTGACCCAGGCTCTAAAGAGTTAATATTTTGTATGTGATTTTTTTTTCTATGACCGTCCCAGAGGTCTGACCTTGTGTTTTAATCCAAGAAAATGTCCTATTGATGAAATCACTAGCCATAGCGGACTTGATGGATATACGAGCATGCAGCTCCCCCACCCCCTCAACCCTTACTAGATACATGATCATTTTTGTTCTTTGTGTGTTGGTGTTTAGGTCGTTTATTACTGCTTGTAATCCTCTTGTCAGTGTTATAGAAAAAAAAGACATGGTTTACTTTTCATTATGAAGGCCTTCATTTACGGTCTCCTTAAAGGGGTACTCCAGTGAAAAGCTTTTTTCTTTTAAATCAACTGGTGGCAGAAAGTTAAACCTATTTGTAAATTACTTCTGTTAAAAAATCTTAATCCTTCCGTTACTTATTAGCTGCTGAATACTACAGAGGAAATTATTTTCTTTTTGGAATGCTCTCTGATGCCATCACGAGCACAGTTCTCTCTGCTGACGTTATTATAATAATAATAACTCTTTATTTATTGTTGTCCTTAGTGGGATTTGAACCCAAGTCCCCAGCACTGCAAGGCAGCAGTGCTAACCACTGAGCCACCATGCTGCCTTTAGCATACAGCTGCTATGCATGGTTGCTAAAATGGACAGAGATGTCAGCAGAGAGCACTGTGCTTGTGATTTCATCAGTGTTCCAAAAAGAAAGGAATTTCCTCTGTAGCATTCAGCAGCTAATAAGTACTGGAAGGATTAAGATTTTTTAATAGAAGTAATTTACAAATATGTTTAACTTTCTGCCACCAGTTGATTTAAAAGAAAAAAGGTGTTCACCGGAGTACCCCTTTAATAAATAAGGATTTCATTGAAGGGGTCATCTAATGACTGCCACTCTTTTTTTTGTAGTACATGCCCTATGATGCCATAGACCAGTGGTCTTCAACCTGCGGACCTCCAGATGTTGCAAAACTACAACTCCCAGCATGCTGGGAGTTATAGTTTTGCAACAGCTGGAGGTCCGCAGGTTGGAGACCACTGCCATAGACTAAAATGCAGTGTGCATGGGTATCCACCTCTCCGTGGCAAAAAATAAATAAAAAATTTAACATTGACTCTGATGTGTTGCCCTTAGTTGAAGTATAAGAGCTTGGCAGGAACGTCTTCCGCTGTTGTACACGTGTCTAGACAGCAAACCTGCCTGCTCTCCTGAGACGTCCACCATTGAGAGATGAGGTTGCAATCTAAAGTGGAGGGACCCTTGAAGAGGTACTCCACTGGAAAACATAATTTTTTTTTAAATCAGCTGGTGCCAGAAAGTCAAACATATTTGTAAATGACTTCTATTTAAAGATCTTAACCCTTCCAGTACTTGTCAGCTGCTGTATGATCTTTTCTTTTTGAATTTCCTTTCTCTCGGACCACAGTGTTCTCTGCTGACATCTCTGTCCAATTTAGGAACTGTCCAGAGCAGGAGCAAATCCCCATAGCAAACCTATCCTGCTCTGAACAGTTCCTAAAATGGACAGAGGTGTCAGCTGAGAGCACTGTGGTCAGACAGAAAGGAAATTCAAAAAAGAAAAGAACTTCCTGTGGATCGTACTGAAGCTGGTAAGTACTGGAAGGATTAAGATTTTTAAATAGAAGTAATTTACAAATCTGTTTTACTTTCTGGCACCAGTTGATAAAAAAAAAAAAAAAAAGATAATAATAATAATTTCAGTGGAGTACCCCTTTTAAGGAGACTTAAAGGGATACTCCTGCCCAGACATCTTATCCCCAATATAGCCAATGGATAGGGGATAAGATGTCCGATCACGGACATCTTGTAACGCCCCCTCCATTAATTTCTACGGGAGATATATGGAGGGCCGTGAAGGTTGTGGTAGTTCGTAATCTATCACAGAGCAGAGTTTGCTCAGCGCAAGTGGATTACTGTGGTTCCGGGTCAGGGATCGAGTGGGGGGATTGTGTGTTGGGGAGGGGTGGGGTACGCTTTGGATAGGGATAAGATGTTTAGGTGCAGAGTTCCCCTTTAAATAACTAAGGGCTGTAATTTACTAATAAAGCAACACAGGGGATCATTGGCTAGCATTATTGCTTTGCATCACTGGGGTCATGGTAAAACCAACTAAAGGCAAGATATGCATGGAGGATGTGCTGTATGTTCTCCTTGTACTTGCCGAGTTTCTCACCACGCTCCAGAAATGGATATGGTATGGCCAGTGCATGTAAGGACTACCTCTGTACATCCTGCAGAATATGGTGACACTATATGAAGAAAGAAATACATGAATTAATTAAACAATGTAAGAAGTGTGTTCTATCCCTGGTGTCTGTTCTTTTTACTTATTTGGTGGAAATTGCTGCATGTAAAAAATGTTTTGTTAATTAATTTTTTTTATTTTCTATAAGATTTTCTATAAGATGTAGCCATTGTTTGTTTTTCGTTTCTGAATATTTCCTTTTAGGGACATATATGAAAGGACACTTGAAAAACTGTCCAGGGTCCCCTGCACTAACCTGGATATACAGTGCTGTTTTTATGGCTTCTTACCGGTCGATAATCAGTGCTGCTGCTCAGGAAATATTAATTTGTTGCTAATATGTTGCTATAATTTCCTTCTTATGTACACCCGAGGCGGGCTGCTGCTGTATGTGCAATGCTAGATCCTGCCCACTCAGGTTAATATTCCCTTCTCCTTTCCTGATAATTCTTTCACTTTCAGACATGGGGACCAAGATATACATTTTTATGAAGGTTGTCGGCTGAAGGCTGCGAAGCTATGAGCAGGAGCAGGCGGGAGAAAGCATAGCACATGCAGCAGCAGCCCGCCTCTGTTGCACTTAAAGGGGTACTCCAGTGGAAAACTTTTTTTTTTTAAATCAACTGGTACCGGAAAGTTAAACAGATTTGTAAAGGACTTCTATTAAAAAAATCTTAATCCTTCCAGTACTTATCAGCTGCTGAATACTACAGAGGCAATTATTTTCTTTTTGGAACACAGAGCTCTCTGCTGACATCACGACCACAGTGCTCTCTGCTGACATCATGACCACAGTGCTCTCGGCTGACATCTCTGTTCATTTTAGTAACTGTCCAGAGTAGGAGAAAACCCCCATAGAAAACATATGCTGCTCAGTTCCTAAAATGGACAGAGATGTCAGCAGAGAGCACTGTGGTCATGATGTCAGCAGAGAGCACTGTGTTCCAAAAAGAAAATAATTATCTCTGTAGTATTCAGCAGCTAAAATGTACTGGAAGGATTAAGATTTTTTTATAGAAGTAATTTACAAATCTTATTAACTTTCTGGCACCAGTTGATTTAAAAAAAAAAAGTTTTCCACCGGAGTACCCCTTTAATAAATGACCAAATTAACAATAGGATGAATATCTCTTAAACTACTGCAGTGTTTTTCAGAAACAGGGTCACCCGTACTATCTATCTGTATATTCAGGTTAGTGCAGGTGACCCTGCTGTCAGTTTTCCTTTGTGTTTAATATTACATTTCCCCTAGTATTTGAGTGGCCTTAGTGGAGAAAAGTGTCTTTCTCCCAAATAATTGATTTAGAAAAATAACCCAATTGACCTTGAAGATCAGAAGAAGACCTTGGAGATTAGTTAGGAAGTAATGTCTGACAAATATAATATTGTCAATGATCATCAAATGTCTTTGAACGTCTAGGAATGACATTGCTCTTTTCAGGTTGCAGGTATATTAGTCAGGCTGCAGCCAAAAAGAATGTTGAGTTTGAGTATGACGCCCCATTAATGAAGACCGAGGTCCCGGGACCAAGATCGAGAGTAAGTTTGGCTGATTATATAATAATTGTATTGGGGCCACATTGTGCACTAGAAGTTTTTTTAGTCCTTGGTGGTTACTAGAGATGAGCGAACTTACAGTAAATTCGATTCGTCACGAACTTCTCGGCTTGGCAGTTGCTGACTTATCCTGCATAAATTAGTTCAGCTTTCAGGCGCTCCCGTGGGCTGGAAAAGGTGGATACAGTCCTAGGAGACTCTTTCCTAGGACTGTATCCACCTTTTCCAGCCCACTGGAGCACCTGAAAGCTGAACTAATTTATGCAGGATAAGTCAGCAACTGCCGAGCCGAGAAGTTCGTGACTAATCGAATTTACTGTAAGTTCGCTCATCTCTAGTGGTTACACCAGTCTGTAATCTGCAAATGGTAGCATGAAGTGCCGGTAGAATAGCTGTAGGTAGTGTCGAGCTCCTTTGCCAACTGATTTTGTTAATATTTGGGAATAGTTAAAGGGGTACTCCGCTGCTCACCATTTGGGAGCTCATGATGTCATAGCCCCACCCCCTCAGGTTGTCACGCCCAACCCCCTCAATGCAAGTCTATGGGAGGGGGCGTGACGCCCCCTCCCATAGACTTGCATTTAGGGGGTGGGGCGTGACGTCATGAGGGGGCCGGGCTATGACGTCACGAGCTCCGGCTCCAGCATTCGGAACAGTTTGTTCCAAACGCTGAGCAGCGGAGTACCCCTTTAAAGCTAATGTCAAAGGAAAAGTATCCCATAAGGGGTTGTTTCCACAAAAAAACTTTTTATTGCCTGTTTACCAGTTTCCATAAAAATCCAGGGAAGTGGTTATTGTAAGAACCTTTTATCTAGACATGGTAGGACCACGAACATTAGAAAACAATTATTTTTACCTTGGTATTGCCTTATGCAAAACCAGAGCAACAACCGGATCTCTTTCTGGTCTTCTGTATCTTTGTGTAAACGAATGCACGGCTCATTTGTCATCACAAGTGTGCGATTTATAATGGTTTTTTCCTTATTTTTTTAGGAGCTGATCAAGCAGCTGAACGGTATCCAGGTAAGTTACAATAACTTGAGCGATAGCTGAAGAAGACCATAAAAGCTGTGTGAATTGTCCCATAAAATTCTGTCTGAAGTCTTAACAACTTTTCAAAAATTATCTTAATGGAGATACACCGGCACCAGTGTCAGGTTAGGGAATAGTGAAACTATATGAGTGGTGTTGAGTACCTGCCCTCTTGTATGAGTTACGGTGGTGCAATGCGTTTTTATACAGTCTTTCAATATGCAATCAAAGAGGTAAGCAGAATAACGCAGCACTCACCATGTACTTTTCATTCAACCGTCTTCTTTATTTGGTATATTAAAATGCACGGGCAGGTACAGCAGGAGAGCGGAGACCAGCTGTGCGGGGGGATGTGGGTGGCCTGACGAAGTCCTGAAAGCACGCAACGGTCCGTCGCCACCCACATCCCCCCGCACACTTGGTCTCTGCTCTCCTGCTGTACCTGCCCGTGCATTTTAATATACCGAATAATGTCTTATAATTCTGAAACATTGCAACCAAGTATGAATCTGGTAGCCTTTGTCACTCTATATAGAGTGCGGTGTAATTGCCAATACCGATAATGCCCAAAATCGTGATTATCGGCCATACCGATAATCGGTCGATCCCTACTTCTCAAGTAGGGATATGTTGCAGCCTCTCACTGTTCCTTTCCTTAAAAAAAATCTGTGTCGACACTTTACTAACTCTAACATTACAATTTTGCCATCTATGGCGAACTGTCAGAATAGGGTGCCAGCGTACATGTGCATTGACAGGCACAGGCCCCTTTAACTTTAAAGGAAAACTGTCACTTGTTTTCTCCCGCACTATCCACAGGGACTGGTGGATAGTGCGGGAGACGGTGATTAAAAGGAGCCCTACCTTGTCCGGATCTGTTCTCCCGCAATTGTAGTTTTATTATCTGTTGAAATCTTCCTGTAACTCTAATGGGTGGGGCTTCGGCGCTTAACTGGCACTGCCGCTTAACACGTCAGTGCCGCTTATGAATATTCATCCCCTCTCCCCCAGTTAGGAGCGGCAAAGAGAGGGAGAGCTGGAGGAAGGGGGATGAATATTCATAAGCGGCGCTGACGTCAGTGCCAGTTAACCTGCAGAAGCCCCACCCGTGCCAGTTACAGGAAGATTTCAACAGATAATAAAACTACAATTGTGGGAGAACGGCGGTGCTGATCCAGACAAGGTAGGGCTCATTTTAATCAGCGTCTCCCGCACTATCCACCAGTACCTGTGGATAGTGCGGGAGAAAACAAGTGACAGTTGTCCTTTAATTGACTGTACATTGTTGACTACATTCGGACAATTAGTGGGACCTCTGCCTAATGACGTTTCTGCCCTATTTTATGCCTAAAGTTACTTATTTTCCAGTATATGTTTGAAGGATTGACAAAATGAGAACCTCGCTAGCCAGTTTTTATTTTGTTTTTTTTCTAGAATGCAGACGCTGTGAACTTTTTTTGTAATTATGAAGAAAGTCGTGGAAATTATCTTGTTGATGTTGATGGCAACCGAATGCTGGATCTGTATTCCCAAATATCATCCATTCCTATTGGTATGTACCATCTGGTGTTGTCATTTTAGGTTTATTTTTTCTTCTTTCTGTTTTTTTAAATCTGTCTATTCTTGGCAATGAGGAGTAGCCGACTCCTGGCTGATGGACCCAAAGCAATTTACATCCATTCTAATATCAGAATAGATTTGCATACAAAGCAGTTCCAGGAAGAATCTTTAGATAACGAATTATCAGAACAATATTTGAGCTTATCTTCAGCCTTTATGACGTCTATCACTGCTGATCAGGAGAGAAATCATTAGTCTTCTGAGTGACCATGTTTAAATCAGTGGTGCTTAATAAAAAAAGAAATTATTCACCTTATAAATGTATTTCTTATTTTGAATAATTGTGGAAAGGATTAGAATAGAAAAATGTTAGTGTGACTAGAACAGAGCTGGGAGGACAGAGAATTACTAACGTCCAGGAAGCTGTTGCCATGATAGTCATTAGATTCAAGTATATATTATTTTCCAACAACATGAAGCATGGATCCTGCTTGTCATTCCGGAAATTAGCCTGTCCACTAGAGATAAGTGTGATCAGAGCGGAGAGGATAAGTGATCTCAGCACAGTGCCTCAGTAAGCATTTCTACATGGAGGAACCAGTTTCCTCCCACATGCCAAAAGCATATCAATGGCTTCAAATGAAATTGACTCTTGTAACATAGTAACTTAGAATATAAGGTTCAAAAAAAGACAAACGTCCATCAGGTTCAACCTATGTCCATATTGTGTTGATCCAGAGGAAGGCAAAAATCCTTTATGAGTTTAATGCCAATTGCCCCATACTAAGGAGAAAAATTCCTTCCCGACTCCAAATATGGCAGTCAGAATAAATCCCTTGATCAACGTTCTGTCCCTATAAATCTAGTATCTAAAACCTATAATATTCTTACTCTCCAAAAATGCATCCAGACCCCTTTTGAACTCTTTTACAGAATTCACCATGACCACCTCCTCTGCTCTTACAGTAAAGAACCCCGTCTGTGCTGGTGTAGAAACCTTCTTTCCTCTAAATATAGAGGATGCCCCCTTGTTATAGATACAGTCCTGGGTATAAATAGATCATGGGAGAGATCTCTGTACTGTCCCCTGATATATTTATACATAGTTATTAGGTCGCCCCTAAACCTTCTTTTTTTTTTTTTAAACTAATCCTAATTCTGATAATCTTTCTGGGTACTGTCGTCCCCCCATTCCCCGTATTACCCTGGTTGCCCGTCTTTTAACCCTCTCCAACTCCACTATATCTTTCTTGTACACTGGTGCCCAGTACTGTACACAGTATTCTATGTGTGTTCTGACTAGTGATTTGTACAGTGGTAGAATTATTTCCTTGTCGTGGGCATCTATGCCCCTATTGATGCACCTCATGATTGTATTTGTCTTGGCAGTAGCTGCCCGACACTGGTCACTACAGCTAAATTTACTGTAATTTTCCATGTCAGTCGTCCCCAGTGTTTTCCCGTTTAAAGGGAAACTTACAGGTGGATCAAGCCCACCAACCTGAATATAAGATGGTGACCTGTGTGGGTGATCCTGAGTAAAACAATGTATTCCTTTTTCCAGTCCATTCACCCATTCTGGAGATATAGCACAATCTTACAATATGCAAATTAACTCTTACCTGCTTTGGAGGTAGGTTTAAAGACTATCTGCACCTCTGACACCATTCCATTGGTTTTGGGACCCAGGGGCCACATTAGAGATGCATATAGTCTTCAAACCCGTCTCTAGAGCAGTTAACCTCCTGAGCGGTATTCCCGAGTGTGACTCGGGATTAATTTTCCCTGCCAGGATCGGTAACCCTGAGTCACGCTCGGGGTAGAATTGCAGAGTTCCCGGCCGGGCTGCACGATATATCGCAAAAGCAATGCGATATAGCGATGCGGCCCCCGGGAAAACATGCGATTATCTGCTCGGGTTGGCTCCCGTTGCTGGGGCCGGCCAGAGCAGGTAAAGAAAAATACTAAAAGTCAGTGTTTCCCTACCAGGAGGCCTCCAGCTGTTGCAAAACTACAACTCTCAGCATGCCCGAACAGCCAAAGGCTGTCCGGGCATGCTGGGAGTAGTAGTTTCACAACAGCTGGAGGCACCCTGTTAGAAAAACACTGAGCTAAGTGTAAAAGGAAAAAGGAGTAAAATAAAAAAAATTGTTTGCTTACCTAATCCTGGTCCCTGCAGATGCCGTTCCCCTCCATGCGCTCCGGTCCCTGCTCTCTTCACTATTCATCTTACAGGACCTTTCACTTTTCAGCCAATCACAGGCCGCAGTGGTGTAAAGCCTGTGATTGGCTGAAGGGGAAAGGACTTGTTCTGCAGCAAATACACTAGGTTTGAAATCTGCCCGGCAAACGTAGTGTATTCTGCTGCAGGATAAGACAAGGGGACAAGAAAAGGTGACAAGGGGGGGGGGGGGGGGAGAATGTGACAGAGGGGGGGGGGATGTGACAGGGGGGGGGATGTGACAGATGGGGGGAATGTGACAGATGGGGGGAATGTGACAGATGGGGGGAATGTGACAAGGGGGGGGATGTGACAAGAGGGGGGAATGTGACAGAGGGGGGAATGTGACAGGGGAGTGATGTGACAGGGGGGAGGGGAATGTGACATGAAGGGGGGGATTGTGACAAGGGGGGATGTGACAGGGGGAGGGGAATGTAACATGAAGGGGGAGAATGTGACAAGGGGGGGAATGTGAAAAGGAGGGGGGAGAATGTGACAAGGAGGGGGGAAAATGTGACGGGGGGGATGTGACAAGGGAGAGGGGGAATGTGACAAGGGAGGGGGAATGTGACGGGGGAGATGTGAAATGGGCGGGGGGGAGATGTTAAATTCAGTGAAAAAATTGTACCGCTTTTGGTACAAATTTCCAGACAGAATCATACCGCCAGGGAGGTTAAAAGAGTACTCCAGATGGGAAAACGTACTTATATAATGTTCCCTTATGGCCAAACCAACTGTATTGTAATATACACTTATTACCTTTACTGGGCTGTTTTCCCTGTTGGAATAAGCTGTGACAGGCAGAAAGTGAAGAGAAACCTGCCATCTCTGACCCCTTCGTTGGGGTAAGGAATACATTGGTTTACTGAGCATTACCCCCACAAACCACCTGTAAATTCAGGTTAGTGGGGTTAATCCATCTGTCAGTTTTCCTGTTTAATACTTGATCACAACCTGGATTATTCCTTCCCATGTGCATAACCTTACATTTATCAGTGTTCAACCTCATCTGTTATTCCCCGGCCCAAACCTCCAAAGTATCCAGATCCATTTGTAACAGTGCACTGTCCTCTGTTGTGTTAACCTCTTTAGAGAGCTTAGTATCATCTGTAAAGGTTGACACTTTACTATATAATCCCTCTAATTTCTCTACAAGGTAATTGATAAATACATTAAAGAGAATAGGGCCCAGTGTTTGAGGAAAGCGTTTTATTTAGTGACATTTAGATGTGTGGAGAAGAGATCAGGTTTTTTTGCTGCAGGATCAGAGGCTCTAGCGGTCAGAGATGGCAAGGCAGGAGACCCCCGATGTTCTTACTATGCACAGGAGGTCATCCAGAAGAATCTTCAGTTGTGTGTGACATAATCATCTCATTAACCAATGCACAGTAATGCCAAATATGTGAACATTGTTTTACCACATGCACAACCTGTGCAGTGTTTTACAGTTCAGTGTTTTACCAAGATCATGAATTTCATAGCTGCCAGTTACTGGTTAGTCCCTGGAGAGATATAAGCTATTTTAGAGCAAGGGGGCCATGATCTTGCACAGAGTCATTCTCAGGGCTTAAGTCCTGCAGGAATGGAGTTCCTGCACTTTTTTCACAGCAGGAATACTGTTCCCATCAGCAGGGTTCCTGCAGGACCAGCCCTTGAATAGAAATCTTGTGTGAATTCCTACACTTTTTTCCCAGGACTTTTTTCCCACGACCTTCGGCTGTCAACCCATGTACCCATGTTTATCCTACAGATGTGTCCTTACCAATCCTTTAGTTCAGTTAAGAATTCTACCCATTTAACACAATATCTCAACATGCTATTAGATTTAAAAAAAAACTATTGCATGGAATTGTGGGTAGTGGATATAAGGATCAAAAGTACCAGGTTTTCGGCGCAATCCACCAAGGATGGGTCACAGTTTCTTTAAAAGAATTTTATTAGCCAGGGAAACAAAGCGTTTCAGAGCTTTGGAGCTCCTTCATCAGGTAAACATGGCAGTATATGATATACTGCCATGTTTACCTGATGAAGGAGCTCCAAAGCTTTGAAACGCATTGTTTCCCTGGCTAATAAAATTCTTTTGAAAAAACTGTGACCCATCCTTGGTGGATTGCGCCAAAAACCTGGTAATTTTGATCCTTATATCCACTATTGTACCTACCGGCCTGGAACACTCCAAGACCCGGAACCAGGAGGCTGCGCCATCTATATGACTATCCAAGTGCATTTGTAGTTGTGTCAATATACACAACTAAGCAAGGTGAGTGGTTTACCAGCACCCACTGTAGATCACTTGCTTGTCCACATACTGTGGATCAAACGGTACTCGTCCCATGAGGAGCTCTTCCGCTTTTTTCTTCCCAGATTCACGTCATGGAATTGTGGGTGGGATTTATTACGCTTTTTGCAGCTATTTTCTGGTGCATTTTGCACAATTTTTTTCTTCTTTGAAATTTTAAACACATCTATCAAGCATTTGCCCTGTTATATGTTTTTTTTTACCTATGCTCGTCAATTTTTCTGGCCTAAAATGGATATGTTGTGGCTTGTGCCACGTATATTTTTTGCAAGAAAATGTTTGCACATCTTCACTCTACTCAACGGGTAGCATAAAATCCACAGGACAAAAAGTCCACAAAATTCATTCTGTCTTGCGCAACAAATTATACATTTTACACAGTTGAAACTGATCTAAAGAGAGAAAGTGCAAGCTGAAAAAGTGGGGTTGCAAATTATAATTTCCTCTCTATTTACCGTATTTTTCGCCCTATAGGACACACCGGCGTATAAGACGCACCCAATTTTTAGGGGCAAAATCGAAAAAAATAAAGGTTTTGAACCCAATAGTGGTCTTCAACCTGCGGACCTCCAGATGTTGCAAAACTACAACTCCCAGCATGCCCGGACAGCCATTGGCTGTCCGGGCATGCTGGGAGTTGTAGTTTTGCAACATCTGGAGGTCCGCAGATTGAAGACCACTGCATAGGATGTAATACTCACGTGTCCCCGCCGCTCCGGACCCGTCACCGCTGCCCTGGATGTCGTTCCATCGCTGTCGCCGTGTCCCCGTCGCTCCGGAACGTCTCTGCTGTCGGCCGGGTATCCTCGCTCTCCGTCGCCGCCATCACGTCATTACGCACGCCGACGCACGTACGTGACGACGTGATGACGAGGAAGGAGAGCGCCGGCATACAGGGGATCCCTGAACGGAGAAGACACCGAGGAGGCAGGTAAGGTCCCTCCCGGTGTCCTGTAAGCACTAACCCGGCTATTCAGTCGGGCTGTTCGGGACCGCCGCGGTGAAATTGCGGTCCCGAACAGCCCGACTGAACAGCCGGGTTAGTGTCACTTTCCCTTCAGACGCGGCGGTCAGCTTTGATCGCCGCGTCTGAAGGGTAAATACAGGGCATCACCGCGATCGGTGATGTCCTGTATTAGCCGCGGGTCCCGGCCGTTGATGGCCGCAGGGACCGCCGCGATAGGGGTGTATTCGCCGTATAAGACGCACCGACTTTTCCCCCTCAGTTTTGGGGAAGAAAAAGTGCGTCTTATACGGCGAAAAATACGGTATGTTTTCTGTGGTTTTGAGAACTATTAAAACATGTTATCATTCAGATCAATTTATGTTTATTCGTACATAATTTGCCTTGTCCTGTATATCTGACATCCTCATTTACCTTATTTTCTGTATATGTATACAGATATCACTTGTATACATTAAAAGGGGTATCTGGCATAGAACTTTTATTTTTTTATTTTTACCATGCTACCCAATAAATAAATAAAACTGGACTTACTCCCAGCCGCACCCCCTATCCATCCAATATCCTTGCCTTCGCCCTCTGGTTCGGTCTTATTCTTGGTTCTTGAGGTCGCAGCAATATCCCGCCTTGACCGGTAATTAGCTGAGCAGCAATGTTACATATTGGGCTCTGGCACTAGGAAGAAGACCAGCGCCAAGGCTCAATATATCACACTGACGCAAGTTGACCACAAGAACCAGAAAGAAGACCACAGCGTAGAGTGATATTCGAGGCATTGGGGAGCGGCGGCAGGCAAGTCCATGGTTAAAAAGTTCTAGCCCAAAAATCCTCTTTGTGAAATACCAGTAAATTTTCCAAGCATATTGAAATGTATCAAGAATTGTGAATGCATTAACTTTACAATGTAGATGCAAAGTCAATAGACTTGGCATAGAAAAAAATGCTGCCATCCTCTGTGCTTGGCATTTTGCAAATTAGTTGATTTGCATTGACTTGGACAACAAAGCCTTTCATGATGTAAAGGTGGCAGCGGTAGCATCCCAGCATGTCTTCCTGCTTGCTTTTATGTATTCATTTCCAATGTGCTTTGGAAGTCTGCATAGGAAAGATTAATGATGGAGGAAAATAACCTGCCATAGCCACCAATGCCCGTAGCAAAAGGCAGCAACATTAGTGCGAGTTGGTGATTTGCTAGATCGAAAGCCAAGTCTCTTAGTTTATTCCAGCAGATCTCTCTGCTGAATATGCTGCTCTGCGAAAAATGTATTAAAATGAAGGAAATAGCTTCCGGCTCTGTTTTCCTGTGTAGGCCAGGACTGCGTTTGGCAGGGGTGGCGGATATCAGCACCCCACTGATCGGATGTTGATGATGGCCTATACTAAGGATAGGTCGGGAATAGGTTTTGACTGGTAAACCCCTCTTAATTCACACTTAAAGGGGTACTCCGGGGGATGTGACATCACGGTCAAGCCCCTCTTGCAATCACACCACGCCAGATTCACAGAAAAAAACACAAAAAAATTGAACTTCAATAAATATCCATTTTAAAACGGATCCATTATAGATCCAGTGGCCAGCGCGTTTCACGCCCCCCCCCCCCCCTTTCATCAGGGGACAATCTGGGGGCAGTCAGGGTGGGAGACAATCCTGGATGGCCGATGAGGAGCAGGATGTATGTGGACTGCTTGTGGCCATCACACCACGCCCCCTCAATGCAAGTCTATGGGAGGGGGCGTGGCGGACGCCACGCCCCCTCTCATAGACTTGCATTGAGGGGGCGTGGCCATGACATCCCAGCGACCGGACCGCCGCAATCAGACATCTTAGGGGATAAGATGTCTTGGGGCGGAGTACCCCTTTAACGTCTTTAACTGTCGCTTTTTACTATATTCATTGGATTTCTGTTAAGAAATATCTGTATGGAGTACTTTTTGTGGATTGTATATATTAGCATATTAGAAATCTGACTAGACAGTGTAGTATAGGACATTGTTGATGCCTGAGGTACTTAGCAATACTCATTTCCATTAGCTTTCCGTGCACATGCTAATCAGAAGCTACGTGGACCTTGCATATATTTATCAAAGTAGGTTATTAAAGAGGCAGCCTGCGGTACTGCGATAAGATTCAGGGGGACATTAACAGGAGAAGAAAGAAGCGACTTAGAAAATGTCTTCTTATTTTACATAATATTGATTTAAAATATAAAATTCCTGTTCTAATATAGAGAAACGGGCCTCTGTCCTCTCACATCGGGCCACTCCCGACAACTACTATACTCTGTAGACCCTTCCGAACACTGGATATTGTCTGAGCTTTGCCTTAGGTCTTCTTAAAGGGGTACTCCGGTGGAAAACTTTTTTTATTTTTATCAACTGGTGTCAGAAAGTTAAAGAGATTTGTAAATTACTTCTATTAAGAAATCTTAATCCTTCCAGTACGTATTAGCTGCTGAATACTACAGAGGAAATTATTTTCTTTTTGCAACAAGGAGCTCTCTGCTGACATCACGAGCACGGTGCTCTCTGCTGACATCTCTGTCCATTTTAAGAACTGTCCAGAGTAGGAGAAAATCCCCATAGAAAACATATGCTGCTCTGGACAGTTCCTAAAAGGGACAGAGATGTCAGCAGAGAGCACTGTGCTCGTGATGGCAGCAGAGAGCACTGTGCTCGTGATGGCAGCAGAGAGCTCTGTGTTGCAAAAAGAAAAGAACTTCCTCTGTAGTATTCAGCAATTAAGTATTGGAAGGATTAAGATTTTTTTTTTTTAATAGAAGTCATTTACAAATCTATTTAACTTCCTGACACCAGTTGATAAAAAAAATAAATAAATAAAGTTTTCCACCGGAGTACCCCTTTAATGCTGGTGTAACTTGTGTATTGTGGTCAGTATTTATAAGCCGCAACCAGGAGTTGAACATAAATTGAGAAAAGTATCATGGAAAGATTTGTAACCTCTTCTATATTTTGGATTCCTCCCTGTTTTTTACCTTGTAGATCAGTGGTCTTCAACCTGCGGACCTCCAGATGTTGCAAAACTACATCTCCCAGCATGCCCGGACAGCCGTTGGCTGTCCGGGCATGCTGGGAGTTGTAGTTTTGCAACATCTGGAGGTCCGCAGGTTGAAGACCACTGTTATAGATGATGATGAAAAATCTGTGGGGGGAGATTTATCAAGACCTGTCCAGAGGAAAAACTGCTGTGTTGCCCCTAGCAACCAATCAGATCGCTTCTTTCATTTTTCAGAGGCCTTTTCAAAAATGAAAGAAGCAATCTGATTGGTTGCTATGGGCAACTCAGCAACTTTTCCTCTGGACAGATTTTGTATTTTGTATTTTTGTTATTCAGAATTATATTCATGTGTTCTCTGCAGTAAATAATTGAAATCTGCAGTGGCCTCATCTTCTGATCGATTCTCTATGGCCGTGTGTATACATGCTTTCCAATTCCCTCATGTCCTTCATTCCTCTGCTGAGATCTGTGAGATAACCAATACTTCTGCTATATACTGTGTATTTCAGGTTATAACCATCCGGCCCTGATAAAAATCCTGCAACAGCCACAAAACCTGGTAAGCACAGAAGGACCTCAAACATATTTCTGTGACGAAATGGGAGTTATACACTTATAATGTCATTATGGTTCCCATGATGTCACACAAAAGAGATTTCAATGTAAATGGTGTGACATTTGGAAAGTTTCTAGACCCTTTAAAGGGGTATTCCAGGATTTTTTTTTTTTATTTGACTATGCTACAGGGGCTGTAAAGTTAGTGTAGTTCATAATATAGTGTCTGTACCTGTGTGTGATGGTTTTCTCACAATTCTGTGATTTTCACTCCAATATTTTATTTTTAACAGCATACAAAATGACTCTTGTCTCAGATTTTTCCCAGCTTGCAATGCGGCCGAGACCTGGCTCACTAGTCAGCTGATGACAGGGAGCCTGTCTGCTTCAATGGGTGGAGGGATCGCTTGGGGGGAGAGAGATCAATCTGCAACAGCTGTAGGCACCCTGATTGAAATCCACAGGTCTTTGAATGGATGCAGCTCATTTATGTTTCAATGGGTGGGGTGGATGATGTGTGGGAGGGATGGAATTGTGGGATTTGTAGTCAAAAAAAGAAAAGTCAAACAGGAAATACCAGTTCACAAAAAGCTAGCCACAGTATTATGGGAATCTCACAACATAGCCATTTATCCCCAAGACAAGCACAGGTCCTTCCTAAGCATGTCCATTACTGTCTGCCAGGTAGGTACTAAAATCACCTTGTGGGGGATAACCCCTTTAACTTTTCATCACATTTTGTTATGTTGTGAAATTGTGCTAAAATTTAAAATTAAGTTTTCCACCATCATTCTGTACTCAATACCCAATATTGACAAATAAAAAAACAGAATGTTAGAAATATTTACTAATTTATTTAAAAGGAAAAACTGAAATATTGTTTTGTCGTATGTATTCAGACCCTTTACTCAGCATCTTTGGGGATGATGCCATAAAGGTTTGCACACCTGGTTTGGGGATTTTCTGCCATGTTTCTCTGCAGATCCTCTCAGGTTGAATGTAGACTGATGGTGGAAGCCATTTTTAGGTCTCCCTAGAGATGTTCCGTTGGGTTCATGTCAGGTCTCTGACTGGGCTGTTCAAGGACATTTATTGAGTTATCCCTAATCCAATCCTGTTTTTGTCTTTGCTGTGTTCTTAGAATCAATTTTCTTGGTAGGTGAACCTTTGGTCCAGTCTAAGGTCCAAAGCACTCGGGATTAGGTTTTCTTAAAAAATGTCTCTGCACTCTGCTCCATCAGCTTTTCCTCAACCCAGTCTCCCTGTCCAGTCTCCCTGCCCAGTCTCCCTGTCCAGTCTCCCTGCCCAGTCTCCCTGCCCAGTCTCCCTGCCCAGTCTCCCTGCCCAGTCTCCCTGCCCAGTCTCCCTGCCCAGTCTCCCTGTTCAGTCTCCATGCCCAGTCTCCCTGTCCAGTCTCCCTGTCCAGTCTCCCTGTCCAGTCTCCCTGTCCAGTCTCCCTGCCCAGTCTCCCTGCCCAGTCTCCCTGCCCAGTCTCCCTGCCCAGTCTCCCTGCCCAGTCTCCCTGTCCAGTCTCCCTGCCCAGTCTCCCTGCCCAGTCTCCCTGCCCAGTCTCCCTGTCCAGTCTCCCTGTCCAGTCTCCCTGTCCAGTCTCCCTGCCCAGTCTCCCTGTCCAGTCTCCCTGCCCAGTCTCCCTGCCCAGTCTCCCTGCCCAGTCTCCCTGCCCAGTCTCCCTGCCCAGTCTCCCTGCCCAGTCTCCCTGCCCAGTCTCCCTGCCCAGTCTCCCTGCCCAGTCTCCCTGTCCAGTCTCCCTGTCCAGTCTCCCTGCCCAGTCTCCCTGCCCAGTCTCCCTGCCCAGTCTCCCTGCCCAGTCTCCCTGCCCAGTCTCCCTGCCCAGTCTCCCTGCCCAGTCTCCCTGTCCAGTCTCCCTGCCCAGTCTCCCTGTCCAGTCTCCCTGTCCAGTCTCCCTGTCCAGTCTCCCTGTCCAGTCTCCCTGCCCAGTCTCCCTGCCCAGTCTCCCTGTCCAGTCTCCCTGTCCAGTCTCCCTGCCCAGTCTCCCTGTCCAGTCTCCCTGTCCAGTCTCCCTGCCCAGTCTCCCTGCCCAGTCTCCCTGTCCAGTCTCCCTGCCCAGTCTCCCTGCCCAGTCTCCCTGTCCAGTCTCCCTGCCCAGTCTCCCTGCCCAGTCTCCCTGTCCAGTCTCCCTGCCCAGTCTCCCTGTCCCAGCTGTTGAAACGGGAGGCCCCAGAGCTTCATTTCAATTGTCGTATGAAAGGGTCTGAATATTTCTTTCCAAGCTAAATTTGAGTTTTTACATTTGCAATAAATACTAAAAAGTCTGTTTTCACATCATTGTATATTTTTCTAACATGTAAGGTTTGTTTTATTTACATATAGACAAACTGATAGCATTGATGAATGGTTTGGAATTCAGCAGACATTGTATACCTTTTGTCTGTGTATATGCAGGGCTGGTGCAAGGATTTTTGCCACCCTAGGCGAAAGAAAAATTTTCTTCCCCTTGGCTCCATCCTTTGACACACCCCACCTTACTACTGGAGTGACACACTGTAATAAACCTCCTCCCCATGTAATCAACTTACAGTGTGTCACCCCACTAATAAGGAGATTACATGAGGAGGAGGTTTGTTACAGTGTGTCACTCCAGTAGTAACTCCTAATGTAATCTCCTTACTAGTGGGGTGACGCACTGTAACAAACCTCTTTCTCATGTAATCTCCTTACTACTGGGGTGACACTGTAACAAACCTCCTTCTCATGTAATCTCCTTACTACTGGGGTGACACTGTAACAAACCTCCTTCTCATGTAATCACCTACTAATGGGGTGACACACTGTAACAAACCTCCTTCTCATGTAATCACCTACTAATGGGGTGACACACTGCAACAAACCCCCTCCTCATGTAATCTCCATACTAGTGGGGTGACACACTGTAACAAACCTCCTCCTCATGTAATCTCCATACTAGTGGGGTGACACACTGTAACAAACCTCCTCCTCATGTAATCTCCTTACTAGTCGGGTGACACACTGTAACAAACCTCCTCCTCATGTAATCACCTACTACTGGGGTGACACTGTAACAAACCTCCTTCTTATGTAATCACCTACTAATGGGGTGACACACTGTAACAAACCTCCTTCTCATGTAATCACCTACTAATGGGGTGACACACTGTAACAAACCTCCTCCTCATGTAATCTCCATACTAGTGGGGTGACACACTGTAACAAACCTCCTCCTCATGTAATCTCCTTACTAGTCGGGTGACACACTGTAACAAACCTCCTCCTCATGTAATCACCTACTACTGGGGTGACACTGTAACAAACCTCCTTCTTATGTAATCACCTACTACTGGGGTGACACTGTAACAAACCTCCTTCTTATGTAATCACCTACTAATGGGGTGACACACTGTAACAAACCTCCTTCTCATGTAATCACCTACTAATGGGGTGACACACTGTAACAAACCCCCTCCTTACGCGACGGTGGTTCTGGCTGGGTGGGTGCTTTGGATGAGCAGCTGGTTGCTAACTTTCTTGCAGCGGGCAGAGCAGCGCCCCCCATCAATAGGGCATTCTAGGCGGCTGCCTATTTTGCCTATAGGCGGAACCGGCCCTGTGTATATGTCATTAAAACAATCCTTACATAGGAGAGAATTATACATCATCTACCGTAATTGCTATATATAGTATACACATATAACCAATATGACTAGGTGGTGCCCCTCAATTTCATAAATGTCTGAACCGTAAACAACCACCTCACTGTACATATTTAATATGTTCCTGCATATAGAGACTATAGGGACTGGGGTTTTATCATTTATTTGTGATACTCACCATTATATTGTTAGGAGCGTTCTAATAAAAGTAATATTTTATATAACAGACATATAACACTGCAGGATTTTTGTAGCCCTCTGGGCCTTATGTTGTTGGATTTTGTACCCTCATATATGTCTGAAGGCAGAGTTTAATGTTGGTTTTGGATAAATGAAACGCTCTCTTTTCAGGTTCTATTTGAGACAAAAAAAAAAACACAAAAACACCCTCCCCTTTGGATAAGCTTTTTTGCACCAATCTATGGAGGAATTGAGGTTATGTTTTTCTGTTTTTCTAGCCGATATGCTACAATTGTGTGAAAACCCCTTGCAGACTGCCAGATGGCTAGTGAAGCTAAACTCCTTTAATCTGAAATGTAATAATTATAAAGGAACATTTGTTTCAAGGGGGAAAAAAAGTGAGGAACAATTAATAAAAATACATTCTACTAAAAATGTACGTTATAGTAACACAATATTGTGAGCTTTCCTTCTCAAGGTCTTCCACCCTTGCATGTGAATTTGACATACCGTATATACTCGAGTATAAGCAGAGTTTTTCAGCACGATTTTTCGTGCTGAAAATGCCCCCCCTCGGCTTATACTCGAGTGATCTTTCCGCCTGTCAATCTCTTCTCAGTGGTCTTCAACTTGCGGACCTCCAGATGTTGCAAAACTACAACTCCCAGCATGCCCGGACAGCCATCGGCTGTCCGGGCATGCTGGGAGTTGTAGTTTCGAAACCTCTGGAGGTCCGCAGGTTGAAGACCACTGCGGCCTTCGTCATCATCCAGACCCCCCCTTTAGTTTTCTACTCACCTCCCCTTGGTGGGAAGGAAGGGTGAGCTGGTCCGGGCCATCTATGCTGCAGGGACCGTCCGGCGGGGAGGATTAGTCGTTCTGCGTTGTCCATTTTCACCGAGGGGGCACTCTTCTCCGCGCTCCAGGCCCCCGGCCTAGTGACGTTGCCTTGACGACGATGCACAGGGACGCACATGAATGTCCCTGTGCGTCATCGTCAAGGCAACGTCACTTGGTCACTAGTTCGGGGCAGGCCCAGAGCACGGAGAAGAGGCCCCCTCAGTGAAAATGGACAACGCGGAACGACTAATCCTCCCCGCCGGACAGTCCCTGCAGCATAGATGGCCCGGACCAGTTCCCCCTTCCTTCCCACCGAGGGGAGGTGAGTAGAAAACTAAATGGGGTGTCTGGATGATGACGAAGGCCACAGTGTTCTTCAACCTGCGGACCTCCAGAAGTTTCAAAACTACAACCCCCAGCATGCCCTGACAGCCGATGGCTGTCCAGGCATGCTGGGAGTTGCAGTTTTGCAACATCTGGAGGTCCGCAGGTTGAAGACCACTGATGAAGGGATTGACAGGCGGTGATGATGAAGGGGGGGGTGATGACGGGGGTCTGGATGATGACGGGGGTCTGGATGATGACATGGGAGGATGATGTATTTCCCACCCTAGGCTTATAGTTGAGTCAATAACTTTTCCTGTTTTTTGGGGGGTGAAATTAGGGGCCTCGGCTTATATTCGGGTCGGCTTATACTCGAGTATATACGGTATGTTATTTTTATAGATGTTTAATATTTTGAAATATCTGGTAATCCAGGACCCGCATTTCCCATTGAGGCTGTAATAAATAATTCAATCCTTACTAGTGTTCTTTTAAGTTGGTCGCAAATGCCTAAAATTTAAAAAGGTGCAAATTTCCCATCAGATAAAAGTAAACATTTTAGCCTGATAACAATCTTTATTATATACTTTAATAGTCATTGAATTCATGGCAATCTGTACTGATGCTCAGCTTTGCTCACAAGTGTGTGATGTCTCTTAGAGCACCTTTATCAACAGACCGGCACTGGGTATCCTGCCTCCGGAGAATTTTACAGAGAAGCTGGAGGAATCCTTGTTATCTGTAAGTGGCTTTCAGCATTTCTTATCTGTGTAGTCCTTATGGTGCAATCTCTGGCAGCATATAATCGATGGAGAGAATGATGCTGTTGAGAGGTTGATGGAAACATTACATTATATGCTTAATTCTTTTTATTTTTTATTTTATATATAGATTGGACCAAAAGGATTGTCACAAATAATGACAATGTCTTGTGGCTCGTGCTCCAATGAAAATGCATTTAAATTAATATTCATGTGGTACAGGGTAAGTATAATAAACATATTGCATGTTAATAATAGCAGGTTGGACCTCCCTTGGCCTTCACAACCACATCCGTTTATTGTAGCATTGATACCACTAGGTGTTAAATTACGGTAATTGTACAGGAATATCGGCACATGCGGTCAGGATAGCTTCTCGAAAATTGCCACAAAATAGATGGAGGTCCAGACTTGCCTTATGCAAACTCACTGTCATGTTCTTGGAACCAGTCCATGACTTTCTCTCCCTTGTGGCATGGTGCACTGTCCTGCTGACCGTCTTCTTCTGCCATAAGGGAAAGAGCTGCCATGAAGGGATAAACTTACCCACAAAGCTTAGATAAGCCATATTGTCCAGATACATAGATATCAGGGGACCCAGGGTGTGCCGAGAAAGAATTCCCCACACTGAGACTAGGACTGGCCTACAGGAGAACAGGTCAGTCCCTTTGTGGACCTCTCAGTAGTGTTGAGACATATCTGTGCATTTTGATGTAATTTGCACAAAAACGTATCGGTTTTCCGCAATTCACAGTAAATTTGTTGTGTTTTTGCTGCATCCTTATTGGCTAAAAATGGTAAACAGGTAATATTTGCCCATAACTTGCTCTGGAGGCACCATGTTTAATACTGCCCACAACATTATGCCTCCTTCACCAGCCTTTATTGTTGACACCTGACAGGAAGGGTTCATCCTGCTACTTTCTCCGAACTCTAACCCTCCCATCCCGATGGAACAGAAATCGGCATTTATCTGACAAGGCAATCAATGCTTTTCTATTGCTCAGATAACCCAGTTTTTTTTATTGCTCTTTAGCCCCCTTGAGTCTTACCTCTCAATTGTTTGCAAACTACTTCATGCACCCGCAAATTTGGGAGGAAATTCTTGGGCTTCAACCATGGCCACATAAACTGGTACTGACCAAGGTCCGTTGTGATGGCAGACAGCTGACCTGTATTTGTGTAAAGAAACAAAACCTCCTTTAACCAAACACTATATATTTCTATAGCTAGAAGAAAATAATGTAAAATACAAAATAATGTACAGGTAAGATTGAGGATTTTTTTTTACACTTTTAAACAAGGGGCCTTTCTGTTAACTCTTTCTAAACCTGAGGACTCCTGTAAATGTAGAGTAACCTGTTATAATAAATAACATTGCATTTTCCTGGTTTTCAGTGTGATATTGAATATCTTTCAGAACAAGGAAAGAGGAAACAACAGGGCAACAAAGGAAGAGTTGGAGTCCTGCATGGTGAATCAGGTATAGTAAGAAAGTAAACGTGTGGGAAATGCTGGTAAAACCGGTATACTTCATACCCACGTTCTGCCAGAAGTATGGATGCTGGTTCTCTGGGATATAGATAAGTATGGATGCTGGTTCTCTGGGATATAGATAGATAAGTATGGATGCTGGTTCTCTGGGATATAGATAGATAAGTATGGATGCTGGTTCTCTGGGATATAGATAGGTATGGATGCTGGTTCTCTGGGATATAGATAAGTATGGATGCTGGTTCTCTGGGATATAGATAGATAAGTATGGATGCTGGTTCTCTGGGATACAGATAGATACGGATGGATGCTGGTTCTCTGGGATATAGATAAGTATGGATGCTGGTTCTCTGGGATATAGATAGGTATGGATGCTGGTTCTCTGGGATATAGAAAGGTATGGATGCTGGTTCTCTGGGATATAGATAGGTATGGATGCTGGTTCTCTGGGATATAGATAGACAGGTATCAATGCTGGTTCTCTGGGATATAGATAGATAAGTATGGATGCTGGTTTTCTGGGGTATAGATAGATACGTATTGATGCTGGTTCTCTGGGATATAGATAGATAGGTATGGATGCTGGTTCTCTGGGATATAGATAAATACGTATGGATGCTGGTTCTCTGGGATATAGATAGATAGGTATGGATGCTGGTTCTCTGGGATATAGATAAGTATGGATGCTGGTTCTCTGGGATATAGATAGATAGGTATGGATGCTGGTTCTCTGGGGTATAGATAGATAAGTATGGATGCTGGTTCTCTGGGGTATAGATAGATAAGTATGGATGCTGGTTCTCTGGGGTATAGATAGATAAGTATGGATGCTGGTTCTCTGGGGTATAGATAGATAAGTATGGATGCTGGTTTTCTGGGGTATAGATAGATAAGTATGGATGCTGGTTCTCTGGGATATAGATAGATACGTATGGATGCTGGTTCTCTGGGATATAGATAGATACGTATCGATGCTGGTTCTCTGGGATATAGATAGATACGAATGGATGCTGGTTCTCTGGGATATAGATAGATAGGTATGGATGCTGGTTCTCTGGGATATAGATAAGTATGGATGCTGGTTTTCTGGGGTATAGATAGATAAGTATGAATGCTGGTTCTCTGGGATATAGATAGATAGGTATGGATGCTGGTTTTCTGGGGTATAGATAGATAAGTATGGATGCTGGGTTTTTGGGATATAGATAGATACGTATGGATGCTGGTTTTCTGGGGTATAGATAGATACTTATTGATGCTGGTTCTCTCTGATATAGATAGATACGTATTGATGCTGGTTCTCTGGGGTATAGATAGATAAGTATGGATGCTGGTTCTCTGGGATATAGATAGATACGTATCGATGCTGGTTCTCTGGGATATAGATAGATACGTATGGATGCTGGTTCTCTGGGATATAGATAGATACGTATGGATGCTGGTTCTCTGGGATATAGATAGATACGTATGGATGCTGGTTCTCTGGGATATAGATAGATAGGTATAGATGCTGGTTCTCTGGGGTATAGATAGATAAGTATGGATGCTGGTTCTCTGGGGTATAGATAGATAAGTATGGATGCTGGTTTTCTGGGGTATAGATAGATAAGTATGGATGCTGGTTCTCTGGGATATAGATAGATAGGTATGGATGCTGGTTCTCTGGGATATAGATAAGTATGGATGCTGGTTCTCTGGGATATAGATAAGTATGGATGCTGGTTCTCTGGGATATAGATAGATACGTATGGATGCTGGTTCTCTGGGATATAGATAGATACGTATTGATGCTGGTTCTCTGGGATATAGATAGATACGTATGGATGCTGGTTCTCTGGGATATAGATAGATACGTATCGATGCTGGTTCTCTGGGATATAGATAGATACGTATGGATGCTGGTTCTCTGGGATATAGATAGATACGTATGGATGCTGGTTCTCTGGGATATAGATAGATACGTATGGATGCTGGTTCTCTGGGATATAGATAGATATGTATGGATGCTGGTTCTCTGGGATATAGATAGATAGGTATGGATGCTGGTTCTCTGGGATATAGATAGATACGTATCGATGCTGGTTCTCTGGGATATAGATAGATACGTATGGATGCTGGTTCTCTGGGATATAGATAGGTATGGATGCTGGTTCTCTGGGGTATAGATAGATAAGTTTGGATGCTGGTTCTCTGGGATATAGATAGATAGGTATGGATGCTGGTTTTCTGGGGTATAGATAGATAAGTATGAATGCTGGTTCTCTGGGATATAGATAGATAGGTATGGATGCTGGTTTTCTGGGGTATAGATAGATAAGTATGGATGCTGGTTCTCTGGGATATAAATAGATACGTATGGATGCTGGTTCTCTGGGATACAGATAGATACGGATGGATGCTGGTTCTCTGGGATATAGATAGATACGGATGGATGCTGGTTCTCTGGGATACAGATAGATACGGATGGATGCTGGTTCTCTGGGATATAGATAGATACGGATGGATGCTGGTTCTCTCGGATATAGATAGATAAGTATGGATGCTGGTTTTCTGGGATATAGATAGGTATGGATGCTGGTTCTCTGGAATATAGATAGATAGGTATGGATGCTGGTCCTCTGGCATATAGATAGATACGTATAGATGCTGGTTCTCTGGGATATAGATAGATACGTATCGATGCTGGTTCTCTGGGATATAGCTAGATATGTATGGATGCTGGTTCTCTGGGATATAGATAGATACGGATGGATGCTGGTTCTCTGGGATATAGATAGATACGGATGGATGCTGGTCCTCTGGGATGTAGATAGATACATATGGATGCTGGTTCCTTGGGATATAGATAGGTATGGATGCTGGTTCTCTGGGGTATAGATAGATAAGTATGGATGTTGGTTCTCTGGGATATAGATAGATACGTATGGATGCTGGTTCTCTGGGATATAGATAGATACATATGGATGCTGGTTCTCTGGGATATAGATAGGTATGGATGCTGGTTCTCTGAGATATAGATAGATACATATGGATGCTGGTTCTCTGGGATATAGATAGATACATATGGATGCTGGTTCTCTGGGATATAGATAGGTATGGATGCTGGTTCTCTGGGGTATAGATAGATAAGTATGGATGCTGGTTCTCTGGGATATAGATAGATAGGTGTGGATGCTGGTTCTCTGGGATATATATAGATAGGTTTAGATGGGGGTTCTCTGTGGTATACATAGAGAAGCATGGTTGCTGGTTCTCTGGGGTACAGATAGATAGGTGTGGATGCTGGTTCTCTGGGATATAGATAGATAGGTATGGATGCTGGTTCTCTGGGATATAGATAGATAAGTATGGATGCTGGTTTTCTGGGATATAGATAGATACGTATGGATGCTGGTTCTCTGGGATATAGATAGATAAGTATGGATGTTGGTTCTCTGGGATATAGATAGATACGTATGGATGCTGGTTCTCTGGGATATAGATAGATACGGATGGATGCTGGTTCTCTGGGATATATATAGATAGGTTTAGATGGGGGTTCTCTGTGGTATACATAGAGAAGCATGGTTGCTGGTTCTCTGGGGTATAGATTGATATGTATGGATGCTGGTTTTTTGGGATATAGATAGATATGGATGGATGCTGGTTCTCTGGGATATATATAGATAGGTTTAGATGGGGGTTCTCTGTGGTATACATAGAGAAGCATGGTTGCTGGTTCTCTGGGGTATAGATAGATATGTATGGATGCTGGTTCTCTGGGATATAGATAGATAGGTGTGGATGCTGGTTCTCTGGGATATATATAGATAGGTTTAGATGGGGGTTCTCTGTGGTATACATAGAGAAGCATGGTTGCTGGTTCTCTGGGGTACAGATAGATAAGCATGGCTGTCGCTCCTCTGGGATATAGTTATATATGTAGCTGCTGGTTCTACTTAGATAAGTAAAAATAAGTTTATTATTTTTATTATTATAATTAATTGCTGAAAGAGTCCATTTTCTATCTAGTAATAAATTATTTTTGGTTTTGTTTTATGGTTTTTCTTTTAGTCTCCAGGCTGTCCAGACTACAGTATTTTATCATTTATGGGAAGTTTTCATGGAAGAACAATGGGTAATAACTTTTCATTTATTTTCATCTCTGGTTCACTTATGATAAATCTAATCTAAAATGCTTTAGGGAATTGTGCAGACATCTAAGAATATGAAAAAGGTTGTGGATAATATTCCATACCCGACTATTATTTTTACAGACCAACGAAGTCCAGCAAAGGGAGCCATTCACGCTGGTTATGCTGCCCCCTACTGACGGCAGCAGCACATTGCATCAGACATGCTGTTTTCAGTGGTCTGTCGTTTTGGGTCAATATGTAAAATGGTATAGTAGAACTCAGATTGAGAAGCCCAACAGTGTTTATTTTGTTGACCAATCCTTTTCGTCATAGTTTTAGTAAAAAACACTTTTTCAGTTACTAAAAATTAATAAAAAGTTATATAACTAAAATCTTTTTACACTTTTGTCAGCTGACTTAATGCGGCTAAAATGTTAAAGAAGAATTGAGAAGAATACCCCTTTAACATTGATGCCCACAGTGCGTGGCTGACTCTGGCATATATCATGCCAACCTTTTCGTGATCAACAGACTTCCTATGCACAGGGGCAGATTGGCCGGCGTAGTGGACCTTCTTAAAGGGGTACTCCGCTGCTCAGCGTTTGGAATAAACTGTTCCGAATGCTGAAGCCGGGAGCTCATGACAGCCGTCCCTCCCATGGACTTACATTGAGGGGGCGTGACGTCATGTGGGGGTGGGGCTATGATGTCCCAAGCTCCCGGCTCTGCTGTATGTTGCTTCCCTCAGCGTGAGGGCAGCATAACTGCTTGAAAGGATCCAATTAAGAAGCTTTATAAAGTAAGCTTTAATCAATCTTTTTACAGTATATACTTTTTTTGCTACTAATGTTTTATCTTTATTGTAAATAGGTTGCTTGGCTACAACACATTCTAAAGCTATACACAAATTAGACATTCCTTCTTTTGACTGGCCAATTGCCCCCTTTCCAAGACTAAAGTACCCACTTGAGAAGTTTGCTAAGGAAAACCAAGACGAAGAGGCACGCTGTTTGGAAGAGGTAATGTGGAGAATATCCATGGTTAACATGACCATGTCATCAATAAATGTGAGAATGGTCTGTGGTGCAAACTGCAATAACATCATGGCATAAAGTCAATTACAAATTTTGATCATGTATACTGTGAATTATTCCTAAATAAAGGCTTGGGAGTAAACAGTTACAACTATGTAACATTAGACCGTTTTACTAATAAAAAAAAAAAATTGGTTCCCAAACAAATTGTGCTTGTCGATAACAAAAACTTTATATTTAATTTAGATAATACCATTATATGTATGTTTGTAATATACATTGGTTAAAAAATGTGTATATTTTTGTCCCTGCACCTATTGTGTAGTCACACTGAGGACAAGCAGGGCTCTGTGCACGGCGAACAAGCAGGGCTCTGTGCACGGCGAACAAGCAGGGCTCTGTGCACTGAGGACAAGCAGGGCTCTGTACACTGAGGACAAGCAGGGCTCTGTACACTGAGGACAGGCAGGGCTCTGTACACTGAGGACAGGCAGGGCTCTGTGCACTGAGGACAGGCAGGGCTCTGTGCACTGAGGACAGGCAGGGCTCTGTGCACTGAGGACAAGCAGGGCTCTGTGCACATAGGACAAGCAGGGCTCTGTGCACATAGGACAAGCAGGGCTCTGTGCACATAGGACAAGCAGGGCTCTGTGCACATAGGACAAGCAGGGCTCTGTGCACATAGGACAAGCAGGGCTCTGTGCACTGAGGACAAGCAGGGCTCTGTGCACTGAGGACAAGCAGGGCTCTGTGCACTGAGGACAGGCAGGGCTCTGTGCACTGAGGACAGGCAGGGCTCTGTGCACTGAGGACAAGCAGGACTCTGTGCACTGAGGACAAGCAGGGCTCTTTACACTGAGGACAAGCAGGGCTCTGTGCACTGAGGACAAGCAGGGCTCTGTGCAGTGAGGCTCTGTGACACGCCCCTCACTCACACATCAGGATGATTGACAAGTCAGGAGCCTGCACAGAGCCCTGCTTCTCCTACCCTCACTTCCTGTATTTGGACTCCTCACAAGGACGCACAGGCAATAGCTGCAGGGACAGCATTTTTTCACCCAAAAATATGCAATTATTTCAATCAATGTTTATTACAAATATACATATAAAAGTATTATCTACATTATATCAAAAGTTTTTGTTAATGACAGGTACACGTTAACTAATGTGGATGTTTCTAGTTTTGATGCTTCCTATCACCACATTTACAGAAGGCTAATATGACAGGATTTTTGGTATGATACCCACATCAGTATGTTTTAGCTGTTGAAAAAATACGATAGTTGTTGCCATGTATAATGAACACTGGGCAGGCTCTGCTGGTAGCACTTGTTCAGCCCAGCTTCTTATCCACAGCCCCCCAAGTCAGTTCAGACTTTTACATATGTTTAAAAATGTGATACTGTCGACCAAGCTCCTTGTGACATTAAATTCAAAGTTTTTCTGTGAAAGACTCCATTTGTAATTTATTATGGAGCTTTCTAAGAGCTCTTGCAAAGTGCTCAAAAAAAGAAAAAATTGACAAGACCTCTTAAAATTTGTTTGTATAGGTTTCCAAGTAAAAAATGTAAGCACAGTGTCATTTGTTATATTTGTGTTTAGGTGGAGGACCTGATTGTAAAATACAGGAAAAAGAAAAAGACTGTTGCTGGGATAGTTGTGGAGCCCATTCAATCAGAAGGAGGAGACAACCATGCGTCTGATGACTTCTTCAGGAAACTGAGGACAATTGCCAGAAAAGTAAGAGAAATAATCTTCATAATTGATGTAATGTTTGTGTGTACATAGATACATTTGGCTTGACAACAAAGCAGATGGTCAATTATTGAAGATCACATTTTTGTAAATTAACTTGTGCCAGAAAGGTATACAGATTTGTTAACCCTTTCAGTACTTACCAGCTGCTTTATGTCCTGGAGGAAGTCATGTAGTCTTTCCAGTCAAAGACGGAACTGTCCAGACTAGGAGAGGTTTGCTATGGGGATTTGCTTCTGCTCTGTACAATTCCTGACATGGACAGAGGTGGCAACAGGAAGCACCATGTCTGACTGGAAAGACTACATGAAATTCTCCAGAGCTTATAGCAGCTGATAAGTACTGGTAGGCTTGTTGTTTATATATAATTTACAAATCTGTATAATTTTCTGGCACCAATTAATTTAAAAACAATGGGGGAGATTCTCAAAAACTTCTGTAATTTCTGTTCCAGTGATATTATTCAATTATTCACACCTTTTTTTTTTATCTCCTCCCATTTTCAAAGGTCTATTGTGCGGCTTTGAAAATATAAAAAATATGTGAAAATTCATTTTGGTGCCACCTTTTTTTTTTTGCGCCAATTTTTTTTTTCTCTATCGACTCCATTGGGGAGTCGATAGAGAAACACAGACCATGGGTGTATGCTGCTGTCACTAGGAGGTTTGACACTATGGTAATAAAAAAAGATCGGCTCCTCCCAGCAGGATATACCCGCCTCCAGGCCCTGAGCTAATCAGTTTAAGCTTAGTGTCTGAAGGAGGTGGACATGGTCTGGAATTCTCCAGACCAGGTCTTCTATTTTTTTTTTTTTTCCTAGTATAGTGTTAGTTTTTTATTCCCTTTTTCTTCCATGTTTTCAGGTGGGGACTCAGGGACTCCAGTTCCCTGTTTCCCCATTGCAAGTAAGGGGGCACAGACATTGCATATATGCGCTGTTCACCCCCCTCCGCCAACGGTCAGCGCCTGGGTTGGTACCTCATGGGTCCGGGTCCCCCTATTTCTCTGCTCACCTCGCTCGCGCATAGCAGCCAGGCGTGATGCAGGTGACAAAAGCTGACTGTAGACTTCATAGAAGACTCCATTAGGTGAGTACATTCCTTTCTCCTTAGGTGCGGACTTGCAACCTCTGGAGACCCTCTGTTTTTGGCCCACCTTTTTTCTTTTAGGTTTATGGGGTTGGCTGTACTGGGGCTTTATTCTTTCTGGGGCGAGCAGGCGCATCTTTAGGGGGCATGAGTGATTGCACTGTGTGTATGTGTGTTTCATACCTCACTGTGTGTGTGTGTGTTTTTTTTACTATGCAGCTACAAGCCACAGCGCCTTATATGCGGCTGACAGCCGCGACGCTTTCTCCGGCCGGGCGCACGGAGCACCGGCTTACTTTCACTTTCTCCGGCAGCTGTTCGCCGGTCGCTCTCTTCCCCCCCGAGCGCATATGCGGCTGACATATGCGCTCGGGACTAGGAGCAGGCGCCATGACAGCTTCTTCCCCGTCCTCCATTAGCTCTGCCCACAGGGCCATCGGAGCTCCCTGGAGGCGCGAAGTGTCCTCCAATCAGCGCAGTGGGCGCGAATTTCACTGTGAGAGGCCAATCCTTTAGTGCCTCTGCCTCAGGCACGGTCCTCTCCGGCTATTGACTGGCCTTTTTTCAGTAGCTGCACAGAGCCAAGTTCTCCTCACTGCCAGCTGCCAGGGGACACAGACTAGGGTGAGAAAGTTCCTGTCTTTTCTCATTATGTCCGTACCCAGAGCTGTACCTCCCTCTAAACAGAAAACCGGAGCGTTGGTGACTTATTTTGTCTGCAAGCACTGTAATGCTAAGATGCTTAGTTCTACTGAGCCCACTTTCTCTGCCTGCTCCCCCAGGTACCCCCGGATGCCCTTTCGGTCCCGGTGGATTCAGCTGCCCCTCGAACCTGGGTTTCTTCCCTGACCCAGTATATGGCTGATTTGACCCAAGTCTCCCGTTCGGTGGCTGAGGCCTCCCGGGAAGTGGTGTCCTCCTTGAAGGGGTCTGCCCTGCGCCGGCCCTCTGTGGGGGCTCGCTCAGCTTCCCCACATACTTCACGCTCACAAGCGTACTAGGGGTGCCTCGTCCAACTCTTCCATTGAGTCCTCAGATAGGCGTTGGTGCTCCCCCGTGGGTCCCGCCCCCCTGTCATCTGGTCACAAACGTCGCTCCTCCAGAGGACGTTCTCGGAGTCGCCACTCTACCACGCCAGAGCCGCATACCCGGTCAGGGTCGCCCCCCTCCAGGACTGCCTTCACTCGTTCACATTCTCCTGGTGAACTGGCTGACGAGGCTTCCGAATCGGCATCTGACTCAGAGGACCGCTCGGATACAGTTGAAACGGTGAACTCATTGGTTGTGGCCATAAGAGACACCTTTCACTTTGAGGACCCAGAAACTTCGGACGTAACTCCTGAAGTATCCTTTCATCGTGCTAAGCCAGCACCTCAAAAGTTCAGCTCTCACGCTGACTTTGACGCCATTCTGGAATCTGCATGGAAACATCCAGACAAGAGGTTCCCGGGAATTAAGACGATTCAAGAACGTTATCCATTTGACAAGGATCTTGTCACTAAGGTGTTTTCCCCTCCCCCAGTGGATCCACCAATCTCCCGGATCTCTAAGGCCACTACACTGCCACTGGCAGATGTGGCCGCCTTCAAGGATTCCACGGACAAGAAGGTGGAGTCCTTAGCGAAGTTTGCCTCGGAAGCAGCCGGCTCTTCGCTTCTTCCCATCTTCGCCTCAGCATGGGCGTCCAAGGCCCTATCGGAGTGGTGCCCAAAACTCCGTCAGGGTATCCTAGCGGGATCCCCCTCAGAGGATCTGTCTGCTCTGGCTCTCCAATGCTCTAAAGCTGGGGAATTTCTGTGCACAGCTTCCATGCAGTCAGCCCATTGTTCCGCCTTGCTGTGGGTCACCTAGCTGCTCTCCGCCGTTCTATGTGGCTTAAAGTTTGGAATGCGGATGCCGCTTCCAAAAGGTCTCTCACTGAGCTTCCCTTTATGGGTGGCCGTCTTTTTGGCAAGCGCCTTGACGAGATTATCTCTGAGGCAACGGGAGGTAGGAGTTCCTTGTTGCCTCAAAATAAGGCTCGCTCTACTTCCCAAAGGAAGTCCTCTTCCTTTCGGACCTTTGGCCACAGCAAGGAGTCTGAGCGGCACCTTTGCTGGACAAGAAGGCTCCCTCGTTCTCCAACGTTCTCCAAATCAGGCAACCACAAACCCTCTTCCGCATGAAGTGAAGCCCCCAAACGCAGTTTTTTCTCGGGTGGGAGGTCGTCTTATTTTTTTCGAGACATCTGGACCACACACATTCAGGACTCCTGGGTCAGGGACGTGGTATCCAGCGGTTACCGAATCGAATTTGCCTCCCTCCCGAGGGATCGCTTTTTTCGATCCCGGGCCCCCCGGTCTCCTTCTCTGGCGAGGCAATTTCGAGAGGCTCTCCAGTCTCTGCTTCTCCAGGGGGTTATCTTTCCCGTTCCTCCAGGAGAACATTTTCAGCGTTTCTATTCCAATCTTTTTGTGGTCCCCAAGAAGCACGGTTCTGTGCGGCCAATCCTAGACCTCAAGCGTCTCAACCGTCATCTTCTCATCCACCACTTCCGAATGGAATCTCTCCGTTCGGTAGTGGCATCCCTGGAACTAGGGGAGTTTCTTCCTCGGTGGACATCAAGGATGCCTACCTCCATGTGCCAATATTTCCAGGCCATCACGGTACCTCCGCTTTTCGGTTCCGGAGGGGCATTTTCTATTCGTAGCCCTCCCCTTTGGCCTGGCCACGGCTCCTCTGGTCTTTACCAAGATCCTTGCGCCGGTGATGGCCCTGTTGCGGTCGAGGGGAGTCTCGGTGATACCCTACCTGGACGACCCTCAAGGCTTCCACCAGAGCCCAGACTCTGGAGAATGTGGATGTCACTCTTCACACTCTGGATCGCTTCGGGTGGAGGGTCAATCGGGACAAGTCAGTCCTCTCTCCCACCCAGTCCCTGATATTCTTGGGACTTCACTTCAACACGACCTCGGCCTGAATTTGCCTTCCGCTGGACAAACGTCTGACTCTTCTGTCAGGAGTCCGCTCCCTTCGGCTCGAGGTCCCAGTCTCCATCCGCACTAGCATGGTAGTCCTGGGTCGGATGGTGGCGACCATAGAGGCCGTGCCCTTTGCCCAGTTTCATTACCGACCTCTTCAACTGGTGATTCTCTCTCGGTGGGACAGATCTCTGCTGTCCCTCGATCGCAAGATTTTTCTCCCTCACAGGATCCGTCAGTCTCTTCTTTGTTGGCTCCGCTCCCCGCTTCTTCTCCTTCACTGGCAGGTGGTTACGATGGATGCCAGTCTGTCGGGCTGGGGCGGTGTGTTCAGGGATTGGACGGTCCAGGGACTCTGGTCTCCCGAGAAGTCCTTCTTCCGATAAACATATTGGAACTACGGGCGATCCTGCTTTGTCTTCTTCATTGGGAGTCCCGGCTTCAGACCCGATCTGTCCGCGTTCAGTCAGACAACGCCACAGCCGTGGCATACATAAATCGTCAAGGCGGTACTCGCAGCTCGACAGCCATGGCCGAGGTGACAAAGATTCTCATCTGGGCGGAAAGCATGGTTCCGGCCATCTCGGCGATTCACATTCCGGGGGTGCTCAACTGGGAAGCGGACTTCCTCAGTCGGTCCTCACCCGACCCCTGCAAGTGGTCCCTACATCCAGAGGTCTTCGCGCAGATCTGCGACCTCTGGGGCATTCCAGACGTGGACCTCTTCGCGTCCCGGCACAATCGGAAGATCCTTCCATTTGTGTCCAAGTCCCGCGACCCTCTGGCTTTAGCCGTGGACGCCCTAGTGATTCCTTGGGTGGGGTTTGCCCTACCCTATCTGTTTCCTCCCCTTCCCAGGGTTCTGAGGAAGCTCAAAGCGGAGGACGTTCCCGCCATTCTGGTAGCTCCAGATTGGGCCCGAAGGTCGTGGTACGCCGACGTGGTCAGGCTCCTGGACGACGCTCCGCTGCGCCTTCCGCTTTGTCCAGACCTGCTCTCACAGGGTCCTCTTTGCCACCCCAATTTACAGTCGCTGCATTTGCCGGCGTGGCGGTTGAGACCGCGGTTTTGAGGGCCAGCGGGTTTTCTTCCCAAGTCATTCACACCATGCTCAGGGCTCGTAAGCCCTCCTCGGCAAGAATTTACCACCGTACTTATTTTCGCTGGTGTGAAGCTCAGGTCCTGTCTCCTGTGACCTTCTCGGTTCCTAGAGTTGTCTCTCAGTTCTCTTAAAGGTCAGGTTTCTGCCCTTTCTATTCTTTTCCAGCGTCCTCTGGCTTCTAATTCTCATGTCTGGACTTTCCTTCAAGGAGTGGCGCATGCTGTCCCTCCTTATCGGTCGCCCTCTCCCCCTTGGGACTTGAATCTGGTTCTGAGTGCCCTCCAGGGTGAACCTTTTGAGCCCCTTAGAGAGGTGTCTCTACGCCTCCTTTCTTGGAAAGTGGCGTTTCTTGTTGCTATCACCTCTATCCGGAGGGTGTCTGAATTGTCAGCTCTTTCCTGCCATTCTCCGTTCTGGTGCTCCACCAGGACAAGGTTGTTTCCCAGCCAGATCCTTCCTTTTTGCCTAAGGTGGTTTTGGCTTTTCATCTCAATGAGGACATTGTCCTCCCGTCTTTTTATCCTGCTCCTTCTCATCCTAAGGAGCGCTTACTCCACAAGCTGGATGTGGTTCGGGCTGTTTGGTCTTATCTCTGTATCACTTCTGCGTTTCGTCAGTGTGATTCCTTTTTCGTCATTACGGAGGGTCGTTGTAAAGGACAGCCTGCTTCCAGGGCCACCATTTCTCTGTGGATTCAGTCTGCCATTTCGGAAGCCTATCGCTGTAAGGGGAAGATTCTCCTTTCAGGGTTGTGGCTCATTCTACCCATTCTCTTGGGGCATCCTGGGCTCTCCAGAACAGAGACTCTGCCTCGCAGATTTGCAAGGCGGCTACCTGGTCGTCTTTGCACACTTTCTCGAGGTTCTACCGGGTTCATACCTTAGCATCGGCTGATGCTAGTCTGGGCCGTAAAGTGTTGCAGGCGGCAGTGGAAAGGCCGTCTGCCTGACTGCTTATCTGCCCACCCAAGGGACGGCTTTGGTACGTCCCACGGTCTGTGTCCCCCAATGGAGCCGATAGAGAAAAGGAGATTTCTGTTTTCTTACCATAAAATCTCTTTCTCGAAGGATCCATTGGGGGACACAGCTCCTGCCCTTTTTGGGGTTTTCTTTGGTTCTCTGTCCGAGGGCCTGTTCAGTTATGTTTTTTCTTCTGGTTCTCGGACAGTTTGTGTCTTCTTTGACCTGTCGGTCCTCTCCTATTGCTCTGGAACTAAAACTGATTAGCTCAGGGCCTGGAGGCGGGTATATCCTGCTGGGAGGAGCCGACCTTTTTTTATTACCATAGTGTCACACCTCCTAGAGACAGCAGCATACACCCACGGTCTGTGTCCCCCAATGGATCCTTCGAGAAAGAGATTTTACGGTAAGTAAACAAAAATCTCCTTTTTTTTTTTTTGTCATATTGGATTTTTTTGCGCCAAATTTTACATCCCAAAAATTTTGGGTGGAAACATCTCACGAAATATTCCATGCTTACTAGTGCCCAGATAAGTGTTAACTATATAAATAAAACATTTCTGAGCTCAAATGTGAGTGCAGGTGCAGTAGCCAAGAAAAAATAGAAAATAAAATAAAACATTTTCATTAATAATTTTCCGGGGTATAAGACAACCACCCAACTTTTACAGTTAAAATATAGAGTTTGGGATATACTCGCCGTATAAGACTACCCCTCTACCACGATACGGTACCTTACCATGGTTCCCCCATACTAGGTAGGCAGCATAGTTCCCCCACATTAGGTTGTCAGCATAGTTCCCCCACATTAGGTTGGCAGTATAGTTCCCCCACATTAGGTTGGCAGTATAGTTCCCCCCACATAGGTTGGCAGTATAGTTCCCCCCCACATAGGTTGGCGGTATAGTTCCCCCCACAATAGGCTGGCAGTATAGTTCCCCCACATTAGGTTGTAGTTCCCCCACATTAGGTTGGCAATATAGTTCCCCCACACTAGGTAGGCAGCATAGTTCCCCCACATTAGGTTGTCAGTATAGTTCCCCCACATTAGGTTTGCAGTATAGTTCACCCAATTAGGTTGTAGTTCCCCCACATTAGGTTGTAGTTTCCCCACATCGGGTAGGCAGTATAGTTTCCCCCACATTAGGTTGTAGTTCCCCCACATTAGATAGGTAGTGACCCCCCACAGACATACAGCCTTCAGCCATATACAGTGTACTGCCCCACTTCAGTGCTCCGACCACCGCTCCTCCAGTTGGGGGTCACGATGTACTGCTATGGTTGTTGCACCGAAGATGACGTGCTGGTAACTTACCATGCCCATGCGTCCTCGCTGCTCCGCTCCGCATTGCTGTTGCTATGGGCGCACGCACGGGACGTCAGTGACGTCCCTGCGTGCGCTACCTCCTAGCGGTCCCAGCGTTTTTAAAGATAATGCGGGGCTGCAGAAAGGTAACCGGACATCCTTGCATCCCGAAAAGATCTTTCAAGACACAGGGATGTCTCGAATGTGGCAGGGGAAGTTAAAGAAGTTATCCAGGGAAAAACTTTTTTTTATATATCAACTGGCTCCAGAAAGTTAAACAGATTTGTAAATTACTTCTATTAAAAAATCTTAATCTTTTCAGTACTTATGAGCTTCTGAAGTTAAGGTTGTTCTTTTCTGTCTACGTGCTCTCTGATGACACCTGTCTTGGGAACCGCCCAGTTTAGAAGAGGTTTGCTATGGGGATTTGCTTCTAAACTGGGCGGTTCCCGAGACACGTGTCATCAGAGAGCACTTAGACAGAAAAGAACAACCTTAACTTCAGAACCTCATAAGTACTGAAAGGATTAAGATTTTTTAATAGAAGTAATTTACAAATCTGTTTAACTTTCAGGAGCCAGTTGATATGTATAAAAAAAGTTTTTTCCTGGATAACCCCTTTAATCTTGGCTGGGACGCCCGGGGTATGGATAATCCATACCCCGGGCATCCCGGTCAACTGCAGTACCCAGCGTATAAGACGACCCCCAACTTTTGAGAACCTTTGACAGGGTTAAAAAGTCGTCTTATACGCCGGAAAATACAGTATTTCTTTTTTTATAATTACTTAAATAACACCTTTTCCCCAAAAAACTAAGAAAAAAAAGACCAAAAACAATAAAACTACAACCATTTCTGTGATTTCTGGTGACATTTTTTATGTAAACTGGACTCTCACCCCTTTGAAAATATTATGTAAAGCAGACAATATACGTGGACACGCCCACTTTTACAAAACTGACGTGAACAGTGTAAACTGTGGCAAAAAGCTCTTTGAAAATGTGGTTGATACTTTTCGCGCCAAAATTTTGGCACAAAATAGATTTTTTTTTTGGCGCAAAATTCTTTGAGAATCTCCCCCAATATTTTTAACTCCTAATGTCACTGCTTCCTGTGGATAATCTGTGTTTAACACTAAGAATTTGAATGCATCATTTTTTGGAAACAACACTCAGATAATGTTCTTTTGTGTAGTCTTATGCAGAGAGAACTCAAAACCTTTACTCTTCTGTCAGCCCTACAAGGTTTACAGATTCTGATTTATCAAGCAGTTCTTAATATACCAAAGGCTAGACTGACCGAATTATACATTGACAGTGTACATTTTTAGCTCTTAGTAGTTATGTCATTACATGTTTGTTTTTAGCAGTTGTCTACTGTACTAATTCCAACTTTTGTAAAAAATAAAAAATAAATTGAACACAATAAAACAAACACATAACATATTCAATATAGATATTCACATATTCAGTTTACTGTTGAAAAATTGATGTTAGACCTGATAAAAATTAATCAAAAAAATATATAATTCTTGTTACAATTATTTATTGATTGTCCTGACTTACATCTATTTTCCAGCATGGTTGTGCATTTTTAGTGGATGAAGTTCAGACAGGAGGAGGAGCTACTGGTAA
The DNA here is from genome assembly GCF_029499605.1 of Hyla sarda. Taxonomy (NCBI): domain Eukaryota; kingdom Metazoa; phylum Chordata; class Amphibia; order Anura; family Hylidae; genus Hyla; species Hyla sarda. The sequence continues at coordinate 164,084,466 of NC_079196.1, read as the reverse complement.
ATTCTGGGCTCATGAACACTGGGGTATGGATGATCCAGCTGATGTGGTATCCTTCAGTAAGAAAATGATAACTGGAGGCTTTTTCCATAAGGAAGAACTACGGCCTGATGCGGTAAATATCCTAAATTTGACAACCTTAGCGCTATTTAAGCATAGCATCTAGAAAGCAGAAGCTGGGCAGGCCTTTGGTTAGCTGGCAGTAGGATGTGTAGGAATATTCCATGTCCTCTTCTCCAGTAGAATCTTCCCTAGACCCACCCACACCGCATAGAAAACTATTCTGTGCATGAGGTATACAGCAGATATTGTTACTGATCAAATCCAGTAAACAAAGACCAAATTTACTAATACCAGTCACAGTCAGTTATTACAGTGCAAAACACAGTTGTTACAGTGCAGTTACAACTAGTGACTCACAGGTGATGTCTTCTCTGGGTCATGGAGACTTTTCTCATACATGGCTCATGTTCATAGAATCTTCCAGACAAACATTGTAGGTTCTTTGCTCTAGCACAATCGCCTCTTCTTTACAAGCAAGCAAAAGAAAAAAGAAAAGGCCCAAGGAGGCGCCTAGTGCATTACCCTAAAAATTATTTTAAAAACCCACGTAAAGTGGGGACAAGTAAGGGGTCTAATGAATGGCCGCTCACCTGGAGCGTATATTAATACGAATATAACCTCAGTCTGAGGTAATAATAGAGGAATCCGTGCAAGCCTACAGGTCTTCAGGATGGATCCAAAGGGCGATCCTGTTGGTGAACTTGGTAATGGAAAAAATGACCTTTCATCAGGCGCTCAGGGATCCAAGGAGATCTCACAACCAGGTCATGGAGGTGGATAAGAATTCAAGCTTTATTAGTATACAACAACGCGTTTCGGGGTTAGCATACCCTTTCTTCAGATTGACAGATTTGTACAATACAGTGCAACAGAGAGCTTTTTATACACACACTGATTGAAAAACAAAATGGTGGCGAGGTCATAGGTTCAGGATGGGAGGTACAGCAATAGCAATAAAAATGCAAAAAAAACTGGGAACTGGATGTTTAGATTGACTCTTGTACTTTTTACCTATACATAGGGATGACAGTAACTTCAAATAAAAAGAAAGAAATGTGCTTTATTAGATAATATAAAAGAGAGGTATATTACTTGATCCGGTTCATGTACTGAATGGAGGCTTGATGCGCACTCACTATGAACATAGCTGTGCGCTCCACGGCATGTAAACAACGGCCGCATGTCACCGCTCTGTTTATAAACAGAGCGGAGATGCGGCGTGTAAGTTACTAGGGACGCGTCGCTAAGGAGCAGGTCCCTGGAGATGTTGTGTTACAGAGCGAGCGCACGGTTCAGCGCTGCTCTGTGTATGTCAGATGGAAAGAAACTATATATCTAGTGTGTGGAGAGTTTGCTTGATATGTAGGAATGAATGTAGTACATGAATGTTTTAAACAAAATAGACGGTCATAAATTAAGTTTATATTGACAGAAATCAACAGGTTAAAAGTATGAAAGAATATAGTATACCTTGATAAAGGGTGCATATATAAATGAAAATTGAATAAATCATCCTAAAATTTGTTACTATAAAATATAAAAAGGAGCATAAGCTAATAAAATGACAAAAACTGGATAATATATAAATATATGCAAATAAATAAATATTGCAGTATATTTAATATATAAGCAATAAATATGTATAAAAAAGAAATAAATATATGAGAGAATTCATGTGGGGACGTATGAAAATATATAAAAATATGAAAATATATAAAAACCATACATTAGTCTACAAATATAGGTAGCTCATAATATAGGGAAAAAAGTTTTATATAAATATTTCCTCACAGCCATACTCACAAGTTACTCTCAATAAATTCATTTAAACCCAGGGGCTGGAGTGTGTGTAATTTGAATATCCAAAAGTTTTCACGCTGCCTAAGCATGTTGAATCGCTGGGGGACATCCTTATTGATCTGTTCTATGGCAGATACCTTGAAGGCCGAAAACTCGCCCTCATCATATAAAGAAGCATGGCGTGACACACTGTGAAGCTGGTACTTAAGGGTTACATTGCTACGGTGTTTGTTACACTTCTTTACAAGTCCTCCTATATTGCCCCACATAGTGCACCATATGGTAATTAGGCCCCCATATTGTAAAGGGGTAAAGAAAATGAAATAAAACTTACATCTCCATCGTTCCACCACAGCTCTTTAAGGGGTATTTCGGGCAAAAACATTTTATCCCCTATCCAAAGGATAGGGGATAAGATGTCTGATCGCAGGGGGCCTGCTGCTGAGACCCTCCGCAATCTATGCGGGGACTGCATCTCTAGTTTCAGAAACCTCCGGGTTTGACATGAATGGGGACATGAATGGAAGGGGCGTGGCGTGACGTCACGTCCCCAGTCCCGGAAACCCGGAGGCTTCCGAAACTGGAGATTCAGCACCCGCATAGAATGCGGGTGCTGCAGGGAGATCGCGGGGGGTCTCAGCAGCGGCCCCCCGCGATCAGACATCTTATCCTCTATCCTTTGGATAGGGGATAAAGTGTTTTTACCTGGAATACCCCTTTAACACTGTTGCTCTCTGTGGCTAGTGGCTACCAGTGCAGGCTGCCAACACCGGAAGCCCCGACTAAAGTGACAGAACTGGACTGTCGGCTCTGTCCTGTCCTGAGTGTGGCGTGATGTCAGCTGTGTGTACATCTTAAAGACGCATACATAGTTGAAAGCCTTGCCCATCCGGGCTCCCGGAAAATGTATTCTGAATTCCCAAAGGGGCCTTCTTCCCCTGTGGTCCCCTGTGATTGTTACACCACTGTGCAGGATCATCTCCCTTGCTCCCGACCTGCATGTTCAGAGCACAGTGGGAATTCCCTGTGGATTACGTTCTCTCTGCCTCTTTTCTTCCACTGCTCTAATTGTTTATATGTATCCCTATCTTCCTTCTCTCATGCTGACTTCCTTACACAATGTATTTCTGAGAGAAAAATATATCAAAGATATAAAGCTTTCTGAGTATACATAATATTGACCTGCTCTAGCCACGGATGTCTATACAATGCTCAGGAGGAGGGTAGCAAGAAGCAGATTTGTTTGCAGTTCGCAATGTTTACACATACGTTTGTATGGGAACTGTTCAAAGTAGCTTATTTCCAGAAGAAAAAGAACTTTCTCTACAGGGCCATCTACTGGTAGTATATTCCATAACAATCAATGTCCGTTTAAAGAGTCTTAACACATGATTAGGGATTATGTACCAAACCGGAATCTCCTCCAGAAGGGGGAGTAACCATTCTGCAGACAGCTGTTTTGGAGTTCATTTCTGACATATATGCAGAGGGTTTAAGCCAAAAATGTCATGTGAACATAGCCTAATATTGTGCAAAATCCTGATGTTCATCCTAAGTAGTAATCGAGGCATTGGCTCTTTTGTGAGGATTTTCTTATCTTACAGCTGCAGCTTGTGCAGGTACAATATTTCCTTGGCCTTTACTATGAAGCTTACCATCTCCTGATAAGGTTGTTTGGTTGCCTTTTTGTAGATGTATAGCTCCATTTAAATTAATTCAGTGTAAAAGACTGTAGCTGGCATAACATCAATGTCAGCATAACATTGAGATAGATAAGGGAACCCAGATTGTGCATTGCTTATGTAGATGTCAGACTTTAAAGGGGTACTCCGCTGCTCAGCATTTGGAACAAACTTTTCCAAATGCTGGAGACGGGAGCTTGTGTCGTCATAGCCCCACCCCTATGTATTCACGCCCCACCCCCTCAATGCAAGTCTATGGGAGGGGGCATGATGGCCATGAACCTACAATGGGGTATTCAAGATCAGAATGCTGCACTTTAGTGCCCACGTATTGGTCTCTGGTTCATAAACCATATAAACAGATAAGGCAGAGCTGTTTTTAACAGCATGGTAATATTAAATGTTTTTTGTAATTTGGAGAAGAACCTAAAACCTAGCTATGAGATTGATTCCTATAGATATAATTTATATTGTAATCCAACGTACCCAGTCTTTGGTTTTCAATAGTGTTGTAGGTTTCAAATGTTGTTGGTTATTTCTGCTCATCCCCGGCATTTAGTATGTACAATTGTACACATAAGGATTGCACACCCTGTTATAGGGTGCCATCTTCTGTTCATTGGGATATCAGGGGGTATGGCATTTGACTAGAGAACCTCTTTTCAGGAATGTTTACACTCCCTTATTTTGCTGCCTGGCCCTCAATGTATGTATATTAGATTTTTTATTGATCATTATTTGGTTAATGTCAGTACATTCCTTTGTATCCCATTAGCCATACCGAATTTTCAATACCTGGCTTGGAGACCCCTCCAAAACACTCTTATTGGCTGAAGTTATAAATGTCATTAAGCGTGAAGACCTCTTAAACAACGCCGTTCAAGCCGGGAAAGTTCTTCTGGATGGACTTCTAGATTTCCAGGTGACAATTGTTTTCATCATTATAAACTTTTTCTTTCAAGGATATCTGGATTTTTAAAAATATTTTTTAATTAAATATTTTATTTTACTTATTTGAATTAGTACAAGCTACAAAAAAAAAGTTTTTTTTTAATTAAAATATGTACAGTGGGGGAAAAAAGTATTTAGTCAGCCACCAATTGTGCAAGTTCTCCCACTTAAAAAGATGAGAGAGGCCTGTAATTTTCATCATAGGTATACCTCAACTATGAGAGACCTAATGGGAATGAAAGAATACATGAAATCACATTATAGGATTTCTAATGAATTAATTGGTAAATTCCTCTGTATAATAAGTATTTGGTCACCTACAGACAAGCAAGATTTCTTCTTTAAGAGTCTCCTCTGTCCTCCACTTGTTACCTGTATCAATGGAACCTGTTTGAACTTGTTATCAGTATAAAAGGCACCTGTCCACAACCTCAAACAGTCACACTCCAAACTCCACTATGGCCAAGACCAAAGAGCTGTCAAAAGGACACCAGAAACAAAATTGTAGACCTGCACCAGGCTGGGAAGACTGAATCTGCAATAGGCAAGCAGCTTGGTGTGAAGAAATCAACTGTGGGAGAAAATATTAGCAAATGGAAGACATACAAGACCACTGATAATCTCCCTCGATCTGGGGCTCCACGCAAGATCTCACCCCGTGTTGTAAAAAATGATCACAAAAACGGTGAGCAAAAATCCCAGAACCCCACGGGGGGACCTAGTGAATGACCTGCAGAGAGCCGGGACCAAATTAACAAAGGCTAACATCAGTAACACACTACGCTGCCAGGGACTCAAATCATGCAGAGCCAGACGGTTCCCCCTGCTTAAGCCAGTACATGTCCGGGCCCATCTGAAGTTTGCTAAAGAGCATTTGGATGATCCAGAAGAGTATTGGAAGAATGTCATATGGTCAGATGAAACCAAAGTAGAACTTTTTGGTAAAAACTCAACTCGTCGTGTTTGGAGGAGAAAGAATGCTGAGTTGCATCCAAAGAACACCATACCTCCTGTGAAGCATGGTTGTGGAAACATCATGATTTGGGGCTGTTTTTCTGCCAAGGGACCAGGACAACTGATCTGTGTAAAGAAAAGAATGAATGGGGCCATGTATCGTGAGATTTTGAGTGGAAACCTTCTTCCATCAGCATTTGAAGATAAAACGTGGCTGGGTCTTTTTAGCAAGACAATGATCCCAAACACTCCGCTGGGGCAACAAAGGATTGGCTTCGTAAGAAGCATTACAAGGTCCTGGAGTGGCCTAGCCAGTCTCCAGATCTCAACCCCATAGAAAACCTTTGGAGGGAGTTGAAAGTCCATGTTGCCCAGCTACAGCCCCAAAACATCACTGCTCTAGAGGAGGTATGCATGGAGGAATGGGCCAAAATACCAGCAACAGTGTGTGAAAACCTTGTGAAGACTTTTGACCTCTTGCCAACAAAGGGTATATAACAAAGTATTGAGATGAACTTTTGTTATTGACCAAATACTTATTTTCCACCATAATTTGCAAATACATTTTTTAAAAGTCAGACAATGTGATTTTATGGATTTTCTCATTATGTCTCTCATAGTTGAGGTATACCTATGATATTACAGGCCTCTCATCTTTTTAAGTGGGAGAACTTGCACAATTGGTGGCTGACTACTTTTTTCCCCATTGTATATTCCTTTATTAAAACATATACCAATTCATCTTAAAACACCTAAAACTATCATGCCACAAAAAAACAGAGAAACAAATAAAAGGTTGTTTACTGGGGTAGAGTACAAAATACATATGCCAGCAATAACCCCTCTGTATGTCCTTATGCATCAAGTGGTGGTATATAGAAAAATGTCAGCGGGGTAAAAACAGACTGAGGGTAGGGTCACACGTAGCGTATTTTGCTTCATATCTGCCGCCATGTATTTTCCTACCCATTGAAGTCAATGGGTAGCAAAATATGCAGCAGCAAATACGGCACGTGTGATCTTATCCAAAAACTGCACCTGGAATAATAAGCTGGTATAATCCGAAAATTAACCTTCTGGGTTTTAAAGACAAGACCTATTACAATCCTCCTTGATAGTGGAAAGGATGAATCCATTGCTGCAGATCCCCCATGGATCTCTATTTACCTTTCCTAAACAATGATGTTTGGTCATACCCTGCACATAGTTATATGATTGATTGGGAACATTATTAGGCAGCAGTGGTCATGTAGCAGTACAACATGTTATTGCTTTAGCAAGGTAAGCAGACACTTAAATTCCATACAGCTGCAGTGGCACCAGTAAAATGGGTGACGATGAAGAATGGGATATTTTTTATTATTATTTGTTAGCCAGCGTTCTTCATCTGTTTATAAGGGCTTAGATTCATCAGGAGTCTGACGCTTTGTAAAGCTCCTGTTTTTTCCTGGAGATTTATTGCCGCAGCAAGTAATTCTTTGTGCAGCCTCTTCCGCAGCTCATGTTTACCCCATTCAGAACCCTTCATAGTCCATTGAGCTGTAACAAAAACATAGTGCAGCCAGATAATGGCTTATTGATTTGTGTATTCTGGCCCTCCATTATATGACTGAATATCTGATGCTTGGCTTCCTTTTATGTGCCTGATACAAGCACCTCTGCATCTGGCCTGTCTGCCATGACGGATGAGTGTAAAGGTGCCATAGTACCTGGCAGTATAATGAGTAGACACATTGGATTATTGTCCTCTTTGATTGGAAAAGAAAATATAGGTAGCAAACAATAGGGAAAGACTTTCTAAAGCATCTTAGGCTGTATGAGCAAATCGATGGCGTTCTATTGATGTACATTTGTATTCCTATTGCTTTGTGCTGCAGGATATATTGATGATGATGTTTAAACTATTATAGTCCATATTTAATTTAAATCTATCTACCTTACAGTTGTGATGTTATGGCATTCATTGGCCCACATATTTAAAGGGGTACTCCGGCGCTAAGACATCTTATCCCGTATCCAAAGGGAAAAAATTAAGGTTTTCCCCATCATTCTGCATTCCGTATTCCATAATGATAACATGAAAACAGAGAGAGAACTATCTTTGCTAATTTATTGAAAAGGAAAAACTAAAATATTTAGACGCTTTATTAAGTACTTTGCCAGCGAGTACAGCCACCAGTCTTTTCGGGTATGATGCCACAAGGTTTGCTTACCTGGATTTGCGGATGTCCTGTCATTCTTCTCTGCAAATCCTTTGGTTCGATGGGGACAGTCGGTGGAAGCCATTTTCAGGTCTTTCCTGAGATGTTTCATTGGATTCACTGGGCCACTCAAGGGCATTAACAGAGTTGTCCCTAAGTCACTCCTGTGTTGTGTTGAAAGGTGAACCTTTGGCCCAGTCTAATGTCAAGAGCGCTCAAGATCAGGTTTTCATTAAGCTTTTCCTCAACCTAACCAATCCTCCTGTCCCAGCTTCTGCAAAGCACCCCAAAACATGATGGTGCCGTCACCAGGCTTCACTGTAGTGATGGTATTGGGCAGATGTTGAGCAGTGCCTGGTTTCATCCAGACAGGACACTTAGAATTAAGGCCAAAAAGTTCAATCTTGGTTTCATCAGAACAGAGTATCTTGTTTCTCAGTCAGAGTCCTTTAGGGTTTTTTACAAAGTCCAAGTGGCTTTTATGTGTCTTTCACTGAGGTTGAGGCTTCTTTTTAGCACCCTGTTATGAAGCCCATATTTGTGGAGTCTTGCAGGGATAACTGACCTACCAAAAGCTTCTGCCATCTGCACACAGGATCATTGGAGCTCAGCAAGAATGATAATTGGGTTCTTGGTCACCTATTTTACCAAGGCAGTTTCCTCTAAAGTAAAGGTGACAGTATGTCTTATCCCTAAAAAAAAAATATTGGAAGCAGCACAAACCTCTCTTAATATGTAAATGCAACAAACCCAACTGGTCGCTTCTCATTATCTAGATATCCAGCAAAAGTAACACACGTTGTTATTTTATGGTGCAAAACTTTTCTATGAACTTGTTACCCAAATATTACTTTAATAAGTTTTCATTTTCTATACCAGTGTTTTCCAGCCAGGGTGCCTTTGGCTGTTATACAACTACAACTCCCAGCATGCCCAGACAGCCAAAGGCAGCTGGAGGGGAACCACTTTTGTATGCACAAAAAGGCCAAATCTGCTTGAAACCAAAACTGTCTGGTTTTGCCCATAACAACCAATCCCAGCTCAGCTTTCATATCTAAAGAAGCTCTGGTAAAATGAAAGCTGAACCGTGATTGGTGCTGTGGGCAAAATCAGACCATTTTGGTTTCAGGCAGATTGATACATCTTTCCCATTGTACATTGTAGGTGAGAATTTAGCCTCTTACCAGCAATAAATACATTTTTACTTGACCTACTTGACTGTAATCCATTGGATTTTTTAGGTTACACTTTTCCAGTTATTCATATAAACTGTTGTTACTTGTATGTGTATTTACAGGCCCGCTACCCGCATCTTGTGAGCAGAGCCAGGGGCAGAGGATCATTCTGTTCATTTGATGCGCCAAATGATGACATTCGATCAAAGTTGATAGCACAAGCAAGAAACAAGGGTAAAACAATTGTCACATTTTATTGGATATTATAATTTCTTTACTTACCGTACTCATCCAATATAATAACTCCTGTCTGTAAAATAGGCTGTAACTTCACCCCTTAAGAACATAGGACGTAAATGTATGTCAGTTCTGAACCCTTAGTAATGGGAAACTGTATAATGTTAGACTATTGAACACAAATGTCCTATTATTGTCCACTATAATATATGAAATAATTTAGATCTTTAAGTTTCAGTGTCTCTGTTTGCTGTGCAGTGTCTCACATGACAAACCAATTTCAAAAACTGATGAAACTTCCTATAAAATCCAGACTTATTGTTAAATCATTATGTATCAAAGCACTTATAATTTTTCCTTCTAACCTTTCAATAACCATTAACCTCTTAAGGACTCAGGGTTTTTCCACTTCCGCTTTTTCCTCCTCACCTTTTAAAACTTATAACGCTTTTGGTTTCCACCTACAGACCCATATGAGGGCTTGTTTTATGCGCTACCAATTTTACTTTGTAATGACATCAGTCATTTTACCCAAAAAAAATCTACGGCAAAACAAAAAACTATTTGTGGGACAAAATTGAAAGAAAAAAAACATTTTGTAACTTTTGGGGGCTTCCGTTTCTACATAGTACATTTTTCGGTAAAAATGACACCATATTTATTTTGTAGGTCCATACAATTAAAATGATACCCAACTTATATAGGTTTGATTTTGTTTTACTACTGTTTAAAAAACAAAACATTTTGCACAAAAATTTGTACATTTAAAAGTGTCCTCTTCTGACCTCTATAACTTTTTTATTTTTCCGCATACAGGGCCGTATGAGGACAAATTTTTTGTGCCATGATCTGAAGTTTTAATCAGTACCCTTTTTTTTTTTTTTTATGGGACTTTTTGATGTCTTTTTATAGTTTTTTTTTAGGCTATACAGAGTGACCGTGCGGTTTAATTAACATTATATTTTTATAGTTCGGACATTTATGCGGCGATACCACAAAGGTTTATATTTATTTTTGTTATTTTGAAGAGGGGAGTGATTCAGACTTTTATTAGGGAAAGGGTTTAATCACATTTAACTTTTTTTTTTTCCTACACATTTATAGCCCCCATAGAGGACTATAACATGCATTCTGATTGCAGACACTGATCATTGTTATCGGCGCTCTGCTGCTCCAGCCTGGATCTCAGACATGAGGCAATAGATCGCCAATCGGACGCCGAGGAGTCCTCTCAGTTTTACCACTGTGATTTTGATCAGCCCGACTGAGCTGCCGGGAAGCATTTTCTTACATTTTACTTTGATTGTCACGTCTAAGGGGTTAATACTGGACATCACAGCGATCAGTGATGTCCGGTATTAGCCACGGGTCCCAGCATTGATAGCCGCAAGGACCAACTTGCTATGATGCAGGGTCAGCTTGTGACCCCACGTCATAGCAGGGAAGTGGGCGCAGGACATACAGGTATGCCCTCCGTCCTTGAAGGCATACTCCGCCCCTAGGTATCTCATCCCCTATTCAAAGGATAGAGGATAAAATGTCTGATCACGGGGGTCTCGACACTGTGAACCCCCGCAATCTCTTTTGCAGCACCCCCATGTCATCTTGTGCACAGAGCGAACTTCGCTCCGAGCTTGATGACGGACAATACAAGGGCCGGAGGATTGTGACGTCACGGCCCCACCCCTTGTGACGTCACATCCCACCTCCTCAATACAAGTCTATGGGAGGGGCGTGGTAAAACATTTACACAATCGTAACTCTGTGAAATCTGCGACGCCATCATGCTACCATTCACTTCAATGGGTCTGCTCAAAATTCTGCAATAGTGGCAGGTTTGGGGATTGCAGACAATGGGTCAATGCGTAACAAAATCATCTGCGTATTTTGCTACCCATTGACTTCAATGAGTAGTAAAATACGCAGCAGCAAATTACGGTACCTGTGACTAGAGATGAGCGAACTTCCAGTAATTCGATTCATCACAAACTTCTCGGCTCGGCAGTTGCTTACTTTATCCTGCATAAATTAGTTCAGCTTTCAGGTGCTCCGGTGGGCTGGAAAAGGTGGATACAGTCCTAGGAGAGAGTCTCCAGCCCACCGGAGCACCTGAAAGCTGAACTAATTTATGCAGGATAAGTCAGCAAACACCGAGCCGAGAAGTTTGTGACGAATCGAATCCCTGTAACTTCCCTCATCTCTACCTGTGGCCCTACCTTTAAGGGGTATTTCAGTTATGAGCGATGTATCCCTTATCCACAGGATATAATATAAGTGTTTGATCATGGGGGGGTCCAACCTTTAAGACCTGTGTGAGCAAATTGAGCAAAATAACTTGTAACTTGTTGCTTGAAATCCCTGCTCATTCCTGTTGAAGGAGCCCAGTGTGTGGTTTCACTTAGAGATTGGCAGCCTCAGATAACTGTGGATTACTGATTAGGACCACCCGCTGGACTCCTAACCACAGAATAAGCAGAGCTTTAAAGGGGTACCCCGTGGAAAACTTTTTTAATGAACTGGTGCCAGAAAGTTAAACAGATTTGTAAATTACTTCTATTAAAAAAATCTTAATCCTTCTAGTACTTTTTAGCAGCTGTATGCTACAGAGGGAATTCTTTACTTTTTGAATTTCTTTTTTGTGTTGTCCAGAGTGCTCTCTGCTGACACCTGATGCCCGTATCAGGAACTGTCCAGAGCAGCATAGATTTGCTATGGGGATTTTCTGCTGCTCTGGACAGTTCCTGATAGGGGCATCAGGTGTCAGCAGAGAGCACTGTGGACAAGACAAAAAAGAAATTCATTAGACAGTATTTTTATGGTGACGGGTTCACTTTAACTAGAGGGCATTTATACATATTTATTTACAATTTTTACATCAAATAGACTATACTGACATGTTTCTGTTTTCTCAGGTGTCGTGCTAGGAGTTTGTGGGGATCGCTCCATACGGTTCAGACCAACCCTGGTTTTCAAAGATCACCATGCACACCTGTTCTTAAATATCTTCAACGACATCTTGGCAGATTTCAAGTAGATTTGTATTTCGCATTATTGCCTTAGCCCAAAGGAAAGAGGAGGTCACAAAATAAGTTACGTTTATTAATCTCTACTACCATATACGCACAGTTCAGGTCTTACTACAATGTATGGAGATTATTTTAGCTCTTAAGCCAAAACCGTGTCTCCATAAAAAGCCGTTTTAATGTGCCACAATATATATTTTCATAGGAAAACTAATACTTTACCGTGTTCAGGGATGTTATGGAATATGACGTAATGAAATCTTAATATTGTTAATTATGGAACACTCAGACTGTGAAATGAATATTAATACTTTGAAAATGTCCTATCTGTGTTTGTGATGTCTTGTAATAATAATTAAATAAGGAATTTTGGGGCCCGCCCTATACATTGTATTGTCGCCACAATGTGAGCATTTTGTTTGTGAGTTTACTTCCCTACACTTATTTGGATTTTAATAAATGGTTAGAATAGAAAATATTATACCTGTCTACAAGTTAATGCTACCCCACAGCTACTAATGTACCGGCTGTATCTGCATGTCATTCTGTACATAGATATTTCTTAGCTTTTAAGTATAATATCAGAAATATTTATGACAAGACAATATTTTATGGCCACTTGATATGGTGTCTTCTAAGTCTTTTGTACACATACAGTCAAGGCCGTTGTTGGCACCCCTGAAATTTTTCAAGAAAATGAAGTATTTCTTACAGAAAAGCATTTCAGTAACACGTGTTTTGCTATACACATGTTTATTTCCTTTGTGTGAATTGGAACTAAACCAAAAAAGGGAGGAAATAAAGCAAATTGGACATAATGTCACACTAAACTCCAAAAATGGTCTGGACAAAATTATTGGCACCCATAACTTAATATTTGGTTGCACACCCTTTGGAAAAAATAACTGAAATCAGTCTCTTCCTATAACCATCAATAAGCTTCTTACACCTCTCAGCTGGTATGTTGGACCACTCTTCCTTTGCAAACTGCTCCAGGTCTCTCTTATTGGAAGTTGGTTCGATAATAAATAAATAAAACTTACATCTTGTATGCACATCTCGATAAAGAGCTCTGCCCGAGCTAGAAACACGTTGAAAGTGCTACTACTCTTCCTTTTATGTATATGACAATGAAATAAAGAACACCTTTTTTATGGGCGAAGCGCCTGCACTGGAGAATTTTATTTATTTATTATTGAACCTACTGTTATTTGCCGACTTCCTGAGAGGATCGGGTACTCCAAGGCTGCTGACCCGCTAAAGTGACCTGCTGCTATAGATGTTATGCTCTGAGCATAACCAACTCTGGTGAGCGTAATGGATCTCCAGTTTCCTTTCTACCTGTCAATCATGATAATGCACTAGGTTTGCGCTCCTCCTTCTTTTGTCTTTCCAGTTGTACTCTCTTATTGGAAGGGCGCCTTTTTCCAACAGCAATTTTAAGATCTCTCCACAGATGTTCAATGGGATTTAGATCTGGACTCATTGCTGGCCACTTCAGAACTCTCCAGCGCTTTGTTGCCAACCATTTCTGGGTGCTTTTTGACATATGTTTGGGGTCATTGTCCTGCTGGAAGACTCAAGATCTCGAACGCAAACCCAGCTTTCTAACACTGGGCTGTACAGTGCGACCCAAAATCCGTTGGTAATCCTCAGATTTCATGATGCCTTGCACACATTTAAGGCACCCAGTGCCTGAGGCAGCAAAACAACCCCAAAACATCACTGAACCTCCACCATATTTCACTGTAGGTACTGTGTTCTTTTCTTTGTAGGCCTCATTCCGTTTTCAGTAAACAGTAGAATGATGTGCATTACTGAAAAGCTCTATCTTGGTCTCATCTGTCCACAAGACGTTTTCACAGAAGGATTTTGGCTTACTCAAGTTCATTTTGGAAAAATGTCTCTGTGTCAGCAGTGGGGTCCTCCTGGGTCTCCTGCCATAGAATTTCATTTCATTTAAATGTCAATGGATAGTTTGCGCTGACACTGATGCTCCCTGAGCCTGCAGGACAGCTTGAATATCTTTGGAACTTGTTTGGGGCTGCTTATCCACCATCCACTATCTTGCGTTGACACCTTTTTCATCAATTTTTCTCTTCAGTCCACACCCAGGAAGATTAGCTACAGTTCCATGGGTTGCAAACTTCTTGATAATGTTGCGCTCGGTGGACAAAGGCAAATTTAGATCTCTGGAGATTGTTGATATTTTTCCACAATTTTGAAAGGGTGCCAATAATTTTGTCCAGCCCACTTTTGGAGTTTGGTGTGACATTATGTCAAATTTGCTCTTTTTCCTCCCTTTTTTGGTTTAGTTCCAATACACACAAAGGGAATAAACATGTATATAGCAAAACATGTGTTACTGAAATCCTTTTCTGTGAGAAATACTTCATTTTCTAGAAAACTTTCAGGGGTGCCAACATTTACGGCCATGACTGTATTACACTGAGCCATATATACAGATTAGTCTAGATAGCATTACACTTTACACACCAATTTGAGTGTACGGCGCTGTGGAATTTGTGTATGCTATATAAATAAAGAATTATTATTATTGATATGTAGAGTTTGGAGAATGGACAAGGGATTCAGTGTTTTAAATCATGTCAATTGAGAACCTTTCTAGGTGTCAATATGAAGTCAGTCATGTGTCCTCGATGTAAATTCCACCAAAGCAGGATGCCTCTTCTATATAAGGCGGCCATTTTTCTGCATTTCTTATTCTTTGCTGTAGGTTTTATATTTTTAAAAGTTTTTGAGACTTAAAGGGGTACTTCACAGGCCAGCGTTCAAAACTAAATGTTCGAAATGCTGTTTTTGTGCTGCGGGGGTCGTCCACACCCCTCGTGACATCATGACCACGCCCCCTCAATGCAAGTCTATGGGAGGGGCGTCACGCACCGTAAAAACAGCGTTTCTGAACATCTAGTTCGAATGCTGGCCAGTGGAGTACCCCTTTAAAAGGTGTCTAGAAGCAAATTTGATACACCACACCTTATAATACATAACAGTGATTAGTGGAACTGCTGAAATAAAAAAAAAGTGAGGGGGGTCACATTGTTTGTACAGAGGGGGTCTGTGCATATGCTGTCACTATCCATTGATGCAGATGATGCTTATACCATTAACTTCAGAAAGGGATGATACAACCTATTCTTTAAGATCCCTTTTCAATCTCTTTTCACTGGACTGGGACAGCAGCCGTATCTTCCCAGTTCTTCAAATTAACTTTATTGGATTGGAAGCCCCTTTAAACCCCAGGACCACTAGATGGAATGGTTAAGACAATGTTCTAGCTAATATTAGGCTGCTTACTCCAGCTGCAAAATTGGTGACCTCTGCAGTGTAGAGCCAATAAATGGACTTCACAATTTTTAAAGAGGCAGGGGAAGTTTTATCAAAACCTGTGTAAAGGAAGAGTGATGCTTCTTTCATTTTTTAAAAAGGCCTCTGAAAAATAAAAAAGCAATCTGATGGGTTACTATTCATAACTGCACCACTCTTGGTCTACACACATTTTCCCCTGATCTGCTGTAGATGACCTATTTTATATGAATGGAACATAGGGGAGTTCCTGCTTGGAAGCCCCTTTATTATCCTTTTAGCTCCTTAGAGTGGTCCTGCCTTCAGAAGTCCTGCCTCATCCTTAATTACATGCATGGTCTGGTCATTTCACTGCCCATTGTCTATTGTTGCAGGGAACATTTGCTGGCCACCAGCCTCGGCCATTTTTGCCAATCCTCTACCATGATCGGCACTTCACCTGTGACCATTCATATAAACAGTTGTCTAAACTCAGAAGCCCTTAAATATAGTTAGTGTATTGGAGTAAATTAGGTTTGTTGAGATGAACTTGTACATTGTGACATGCAATATGGTCCTGTGGCAGATTATCATAGCACAAGGTATACATATAGTGGGGATCAAAAGTTTGGGCACCCCAGGTAAAAATTTGTATTAATGTGCATAAAGAAGCCAAGGAAAGATGGAAAAATCTCCAAAAGGCATCAAATTACAGATTAGACATTCTTAAACTATGTCAACAAAAGTTAGATTTTATTTCCATCATTTACACTTTCAAAATAACAGAAAACAAAAAAATGGCATCTGCAAAAGTTTGGTCACCCTGCAGAATTTATAGTATGCACTGCCCCCTTTGCAAAGCTGAGACCTGCCAGTGTCATGAATTGTTCTCTATCATCATCTGGGAAGACCAGGTGATGTCAATCTCAAAGGTTTTAAATGCCCTGACTCATCTGACCTTGCCCCAACAATCAGCACCATGGGTTCTTCTAAGCAATTGTCTAGAAATCTGAAACTGAAAATAGTTGACGCTCTCAAAGCTGGAGGAGGCTATAAGAAGATAGCAAAACGTTTTCAGATGTCAATATCCTCTGTTCGGAATGTGATTAAGAAATGGCAGTCATCAGGAACAGTGGAAGTTAAAGCAAGATCTGGAAGACCAAGAAAAATATTAGACAGAACAGCTCGCAGGATTGTGAGAAAAACAATTCAAAACCCACGTTTGACTGCACAATCCCTCCAGAAAGATCTGGTAGACACTGGAGTTATAAAGAGATACTTGTACAAATATGGTCTTCATGGAAGAGTTATCAGAAGAAAACCTCTTCTAATTCCTCACCACAAAAATCAGCGTTTGAACTTTGCAAATGAACATATAGACAAGCCTGATGCATTTTGGACCAATGAGGTTAAAATTGGACTTTTTGGCCGGAATGAGCAAAGGTACGTTTGGAGAAGAAGGGGAACAGAATTTAATGAAAAGAACCTCTGTCCAACTGTTAAGCATGGGGGGGTGGATCAATCATGCTTTGGGGTTGTATTGCAGCCAGTGGCATAGGGAACATCTCACGAGTAGAAGGAAGAATGGATTCAATAAAATTTCAGCAAATTTTGGATGCTAACTTGATGCCATCTGTGAAAAAGCTGAAGTTAAAGAGAGGATGGCTTCTACAAATGGATAGTGATCCTAAAAACACCTGGAAATCCACAGGGGATTACATCAAGAGGCGTAAACTGAAGGTTTTGCCATGGCCTTCACAATCTCCTGACCTCAACATAATTGAAAATCTATGGATAGACCTTAAAAGAGCAGTGCATGACAGACAGCCCAGAAATCTCAAAGAACTGGAAGACTTTTTTTTAAGGAAGAATGGGCAAAGATACCTCAAACAAGAATTGAAAGACTCTTGGCTGGCTACAAAAAGCGTTTACAAGCTGTGAAACTTGCCAAAGGGGGCAGTACAAGATACTAAATGGGTATTCCAGGTAAAAACTTTTTTTTTTTTTTTTTATCAACTGGTGCCAGAATGTTAAACAGATTTGTAAATTACTTCTATTAAAAAATCTTAATCCTTTCAATAATTATCAGCTGCTGAAGTTGAGTTGTTGTTGTTTTCTGTCTGGCAACAGTGCTCTCTGCTGACATCTCAGCTTGCCTCGGGAACTGCACAGAGTAGAAGAGGTTTTCTATGGGTATTTGCTTCTAAACTGGGCAGCTCCCGAGACAGGTGTCATCAGAGAGCACTTAGACAGAAAAGAACAACTCAACTTCAGAAGCTCATAAGTACAAAAAGGAATAAGATTGTTTAATAGAAGTAATTTACAAATCTGTTTAACTTTCTTGAGCCAGTTGATATATATAAAAAAAAAAGTTTTTTCCTGGATAACCTCTTTAACTCTGCAGGGTGCCTAAACTTTTGCAGATGCCATTTTTTTGTTTTCTGTTATTTTGAAAGGGTAAATGATGGAAATAAAATCTAACTTTTGTTGACATATTATAAGAATGTCTAATCTGTAATTTGATGCCTTTTGGAGATTTTTCCATCTTTCCTTGGCTTCATTATGCACATTAATACAAATTTTTACCTGGGGTGCCCAAAATGTTGATCCCCACTGTACATTCTTCATCCCACACTATCTGGCTGCAGACACTCCAGATCAACACTCAGGGGCACACTTAAAGGGGTACTCCGCTGCTCAGCGTTTGGAACAAACTGTTCCGAACACTGGCGCCGGGAGCTCGTGACATCATAGCCCCGCCCAATCATGACTTCACACCCCGCCACCTTAATGCAAATCTATGAGAGGGGGCGTGACAGACGTCACGCCCCCTCCCATAGACTTGCATTGAGGGGGCGGTGGCGTGATGTCATGAGGGGGCTATGACGTCACGAGCTCCTGGTGCCGGCTCCAGCATTCGGAACAGTTTGTTCCAAACGCTGAGCAGTGGAGTACCCCTTAATGCAGAACATTTGTCCAAAACCTTTATTTACCATTTCCTCAATGTCAGTAACGTGAACCCAGGAAGCCCTTCACACCGGAGTGTGTTCCATTTACTGCTATTATTATGTTATGAAGCAAGACTCCAAGCTATTTTCCCCCCATATCACACACACTTACCATCTATGCGTTTCATATTTGGTCAGGTGATCACCAGTCTGACCCAAAGAAAATTACATGGCTTAATGCGCCAAAAGGAAGTCAGTCTTGGGTCAGCTGACTTCCTGTAATCTACAGGGTGACAGATCCCTCCTACTAGCTTACAGACACCTCCTCTTCCAGTTCTATCTGTATACTGCTGCTACCTCTATAGCATCAGAATATAGAGTAGATATACACCTTATCTGTGTTTATAACTGTTTTTTCTGTTTTTGCTGTGGTTTTCCCCAAATAGAGGGGAAAAAGGTAATTTTTGGAAAATCCTAGGAGAAACAGTCCAAATGCAGTCAAACCACTTTCACTTCGTGGATATATTTGTAATAAAAATAAATAAATAAATAAAACACACTGTAAGAAAACTCATTAAGGGTAGGGTTAAGGGCTGCTCCACAATGTCTGAGTGGACTCGGTGACTTGCAGGTCCCCTGTGTGGCTGCTCCTAGTGGCGGACTGCCGCTGAGAGCAGGCCGAGGGTGAATCGTGGCGGGGCAACAGGAGGGGCAACTTCTGGAGGTACAAAATGGGTCAGGTCAACACATAATGTCAACTGACCTTTACTTACCCTGGGTGAACTCCAACACCTGCAGCCCGATTAGATCACCAGGTGCAGTGATCAAACCCCACTTACAATCTATCTGTACAGCCAGAGAATGGGAAATGCAGGCAGCATTATCAAGTCCTTTCAGTGATGGAATGTAACCAGTATGGCTGAAATCTCATGCCTGTGATATCAGCTAAAACAGACAAGCACAAGGCATACACAAGAACTTCTACATTATTCCCTAATAATAGTATTTGCTGCACTATATAAGCAAAAAACTTGATGTTTACACACTTTTTCCCACTTTACTTTTATTTTTATTTTTAATCCACAGGTGCCAGAAAGTTAAACAGATTTCTTTTCTTTCTTTTCTTTTTGAATTTCCTTTCTATCTGACCACAGTGCTCTCTGCTGCCACTGTCCAGAGCAGGATAGGTTTGCTATGGGGATTTGCTGCTACTCTGGACAGTTCCTAAAATGGACAGAGGTGTCAGCAGAGAGCACAGACAGAAAGGAAATTCAAAAAAGAAAAGAATTTCCACTGGGACATACAGCAGCTGATAAGTACTGGAAGGATTAAGATTTTTAAATAGAAGTAATTTACAAATCTGTTTAACTTTCTGGCACCAGTTGATTTAAATTTTTTTATTCCAGTAGAGTACCCCTTTAAGGACCTTTTTTCATTACAGAATCTCCAACTGGAGATATTTCAGAGGGAGATTCGGACTCGAGACAGCACCAGCAAGCTGACAGTAGGACCTCTTAGAAAACCCCATCTCAATAGACGATAATGCATTTTCGAGTTAAAGGGGTATTCCGGCTTTAGACATTTTATCCCCTATCCAAAGGATAGGGGATAAGATGTCTGATCGCTGGGGGCCCGCCACTGGGACCCCCGCAATCTCCCTGCTGCACCCGCATTATGTGCGGAGCTGCGTCTCCAGGCCCACCTCGTCACGCCCCCTCCCTTCATGTCTATGGGAGGGGGCGTAACGGTGACAAGGGGGCGTGGCATTACGTCTCCAGTCCCAAAAACTTCTGATTTCCTCCCACGATCAGACCTCTTATCCCCTATCTTTTAGGGGGAATTAGGGGATAAAATGTCTAAAGCTGGAATACCCCTTTAATTCTGCCAAAAGAATGAGGATTCTGGGGTCCAGAATTTCTGCTGCGGAATGGCCACAGTAGAATTTCTGTAGTGTGAATGGGGCAGCAGAATCTCATTGAGAACAATGGAAGGCTGCAGCACTGTGTTTTCCAAGTGGAATTCTGGAGCGGAATTCTGCTCAGAAAATCCATAGTGTGCATAAGCCCTAAAAATCAGCATTTAAAGGAGATCTGTAGTGTAATATAACTTATCCCCTATCCGAAGGATAGGGGATAAGTTATAGATCGCGGGGTGTCCCAGTGCTGGGGCCCCCCAGGATCTCCTGGACGGGGCCACAGCAGTATGCTGGAAAGGGGGCGTTCCATCCCCACGTGGCGCTACGGCCGACACGCCCCCTCCATGTACCCCATAGAGATACATGGAGGGGGCGTGTCTGCCGTGGATTTCTGCTTGGGACGAAACTTCACTTCCTGCAGACTGCCGCGGCCCCATCCAGGAGATCCCTGGGGGCCCCAGCGATAGGGGATAAATTATTTTGCGCTGGAATACTCCTTTAAAACACTGTTCCTCAACCTGTGGCTATCAATCTGTTGCTAAATTAACATCTCCCACAATTTGTTATGGGATTTGAAGTTTTAGCTGTCAGGGTATAATGGGAATTGTAGTTTTGCAACAGCTGGAGAGCTGAGGTTGGGGAACGCTAATTTAATAAAAGTACAATGAAAAACCAACTGAATGTTTTGTTTCTTTGCAAAATTTGTGACGTAAGCCATATGTCTCAAGACCATGCAGCATATTCACTCCAAACTGAAATACAGCAAGAACAGATACAATTGATGCATTAGTGATAACATTTCTTGTACCACTACATGTATGCTTTCACAGTACGTATTGGCCCACTGTTCCTGCACTGTTCCTGGCCCCTTCAGTTGAAGACAAAGCTACACTACTATTAAACTAAATGTTTTTCCAAAAACAACCAGTTAACTTTTTGCTATTTTAATGGTGTACTGTGAGTGTAGCATGTTCATGGTTTGTAATGAATGTGTAATTTCCAAATTAGTAATTACTATCCTTTTCGGATAATTTTAATGTATAAATATATAATTTTTACACTTAGGAGCCCATGTTTTTCTGTACACAAAATATGGATAAAATTTTAATGTACATTTTACACTAAACTAATTGAACTAAAGGCTTACGAGAAGCAGATGAGCCATTTACAGTGTTCTAATAGTGCCAAACTTGTTAACTAACTGCAATTCTGTGTTCATGTCCAGAAATCTGTGGATTTAACAGCTTTATGTGTTTAGTAAGAAATAAAATGTATTTGTAAGTTTATTTTGCTGGTTGTCCGTTTATTTCAGATTAAGTGTTGACACCATGGTCTGTGTCCCCCAATGGAGCCGATAGAGAAATACCATATTCTAGATGTTTCCTGTAGCCTGTTATGAGTGTCTGGATTCTGGATGAAGGTATTTTGGACCATTCCTCCATCTCCAGTTCAGTTAGGTTTGATGATTGGCGAGCATGGACGACCCGCTTTACATCACACCACAGATTATTAATGTTATTTAGGTCTGGGGACTGGTTCCTCTACTACTTCTGCATAAATGCCGGAGTACATTTTAAAGGGATACTCGACTGTCCAGAGTAGGAACAAATCCCCATATCAAACCTATCCTGCTCTGGACAGTTCCTAAAATGGACAGAGGTGTCAGCAGAGAGCACTGTGGTCAGACAGAAAGGAAATTCAAAAAGAAAAGAACTTTCTGTGGATCATACAGCAACTGATAAGTACTGGAAGGATTAAGATTTTTAAATAGAGGTCATTTACAAATCTGTTTAGCTTTCTGGCACCAGTTGATTAAAAAAAAATGTTTTACCAGTGGAATACCCCTTTAAGATGTGTTTTTGTAGTCATTGTCTTGTTGAAATATCCAGCCCTGGTGTCATTTCAACTTTGTGACTGATTCCTCTCCATTATTCTTAAGTATTTGCTGATATTGAGTGGAATCCATGTGACCCTCAACTTTACCAATACAGTAACCCCCCCGACATGCGATGGCCCCGACATATGATAAAATCGACATACAATGCTTTTATATGTCGGGGCCATCGCATTAACTGCTATCCGACAGCGCAAAATGCTTAAGCTGCCGTCGGATAGCAGTTTAAGCATCCCGGGCAGGTTCGCTTACCTATTCCCGCTGCTCCAGGTCCACTTCGCGATCCTCCGGCATCTTGCGCATCTTCTCCAGGGTCTGGGCCTTGCTTTCCGGCGTCGTTATTACGTCACTACGCACGCCGTGCCGGCGCTGCAGCGTAATAACGTCACCAGAAAGCGAGGCCCGGACCCTGCAGAAGATGCGGAAGAAGCCGGAGAATCCTGAAGAAGACACTGGAGCAGCGGGACAGCATCGGGAGCCCCTGGGACAGCATCGCGAGTACAGCTTCCTATACTTTACATTGCACGGATCCCTCAACATACGATGGATTTGACAAATGATGATGGGTCGTTTGGAACGAATTACCATCGTATGTTGAGGGACCACTGTACTCCCAGTACCAGGACTGGCTACACAGCATGATGAAACCCCCACAAATTTTACTGTGGGTAACTAGTGTTTGTCATGGAATGCTGTCTTCTTTTGATGCCATGCATAACACCCCTTGTTATGACCAAATAACTTGTTATCCACAGCATCTTCTTCCAAAATGGAGCCAACATGTCCAAAATTGCATATACATACCTCAAGCGTCTGTTTGTGGCGTGTGTGCAGAAAAATCTTTAAAGGAAAACTGTCACATATTTTCTCCTGCACTATCCACCGGTATTGGTAGATAGTGCGGGAGACGCTGATTAAAACGAGCCCTACCTTGGTCTGATCCGCGCCGCCGTTCGCCCGCACTTGTAGTTTTATTCTCTGTGTATATCCGGCTGTAACTGGCAAAGGCGGTGCTTCTGCGGGCTAACTGACACTGACATCATGAATATTCATCACTCCTGTTCTCCCTTTTTTCGCCGCTCCTAACCAGAGGGAGGGATGAATATTCATGAGTGGCCCGCAGAAGCCCCGCCTTTGCCAGTTACAGCCGGATATACACAGAGATTAAAACTACAATTGCGGGCGAACGGCGGCGCGGATCAGACCAAGGTAGGGCTCGTTTTAATCAGCGTCTCCCGCACTATCCACCAGTACATGTGGATAGTGCAGGAGAAAATATGTGACAGTTTTCCTTTAATACGCAGAGCAATACAGTATATGGAGGGTAAACTCAAATTCATATACCCATAGATCACCATTATGGTAAGCCACAAATACCTATCTTTCCCATATATTAAAAACCCACAAGCTTTATTGTAAATATTGCATACAAAACTTTAAAATATTAGTGCTAAGAACTAATGTATAAAATGCAGGTAGTGGAGTGGGTTCACTTCACAATGGTACAGTACAATACACTATATGCAAGTACCTGTAGTGTACATGCAGAATATATGAGTTAAGCACAAGATCTAAAACCTAATTCTCAGCCCCCCTCAACATGTTTCACCACAGACCATGGCTTTGTTTTGAGGAAGCAGGGCACTGAGGGGATCCCCATAGGTCAGTATTTAAGGGGAAAAAAATGGTTCCAGTACTGATGCCTTCTTACAAGAGAGCAACTTGTTATATGGAAGATTTATGGCGAAAGGATATAAAATAAAAAGTCCTCCATAGAGCCTTTGCCAGAGCTAGGGCTGCACCTAGAAATGAGTTTTTGACCAATAAATCATTATCATTAGAACAGCCTAGGATGGTCCGGTTTATTGATTAATAACAAGCAGGTGATGAAAATATTATGCAAGTATTGGCCAATACTGTTGGCAAATGTCGATTTGAGGGAGGTGATTACCCCTCATCCTTTAATAACCTATCGGTGAGGAAAGAATATACGTGAACATTTGGTACAAAGTCATTTTTCGAGCAACCCTGAAAGAACTTGGCTTAAAGGGGTACTTCACCCCTCAACATCTTATCCCCTATCCAAAGGATAGGGGATAAGATGTCTGATCACGTGGGTCCCGCCGCTGGGGACCCCCACAATATAGCATGTAGCACACACCTGTATCTGCTTCCGGCAGCGCTGGAGGTTCTGGCTCCCGACCACGGGAACAGAAGATCGTGACGTCGCGGGAAAGGAAGATCGGGCCCCCGTGTGACGTCATGCCCTGCCCCCTTAATGCAAGTCTATGGGAGGGGGCGTGACAGCTGTTGTATGATCCACAGGAAGTTCTTTTCTTTTTGAATTTCCTTTCTGTCTGGCCACAGTGCTCTCTACTGACACATCTGTCAATGTCAGGAACTGTCCAGAGCAGGATAGGTTTTCTATGGGGATTTGCTCCTACTCTGGACAGTACCGAAAATGTCACCAAAGAGCACTGTGGTCAAACAGAAAGGAAATTCAAAAAGAAAAGAACTTCCTGTGGATCATACAGCAGCTGATAAGTACTGGAAGGATTAAGATTTTTTAATAGAAGTAATTTACAAATCTGTTTAACTTTCTGGCACCAGTTGATTAAAAAAAAAAAAAAGTTTTCCAGTGGAGTACCCCTTTAATTCTCAAGTGGCTAACCTGTCCTCCTTCCTGAATACCACCAAAACTTTAGATCAGAGTTTCCCAACCAGTGTGCCTCCAGCTGTTGCAAAACTACAACTCCCAGCATGCCCGGACAGCCTTGTTTGGAGTTGTAGTTTTGCAACAGCTGGAGGCACACTGGTTGGGAAACTGTGCTTTAGATGTTCAATCTAGTTTCATTACCCAGTCCCCTTTAAAACAAAGTAAGATTACA
The DNA here is from genome assembly GCF_029499605.1 of Hyla sarda. Lineage (NCBI taxonomy): Eukaryota > Metazoa > Chordata > Amphibia > Anura > Hylidae > Hyla > Hyla sarda. The sequence continues at coordinate 164,059,432 of NC_079196.1, read as the reverse complement.
CTTTATTCATTATCAGCCAGAATCTGGACAATTGGGTGCTACAATAAAGTAGACACGTGACTTGCCCTTCTGTACATAGTCCTCCTTATTGTGTCTATTTGGGTTTGGCCCAGTCACTAAGTCAGTATACAAGGAGCTTGGGCTGAGGTTCAGAACATGTGCTTTATGGTAGGGATTAGGGATGTAAGAAAAAAATCGATTCTCGCGATAATCGCGATTTTTTCATTTGCCGATACAGAATCGATTCAAAATATTTTTGAATCGATTCTTTTAGGGATGTGGAATTTTTATCTGCGGACGCCTGGAACAGCATGTCATGTCCCGGGCATCAGGAGATAAAAGTTCCACATTTGTGGAGCCGGGCAGGCCGGATCTGACACGGTGGCGCTCTGGGTGTATGGAGCGGGCTCCGACTCGTGCCCGCTCCGTACTATGCGACCCCCGGCTGATTTCAGTAGCCGGGGGCCGCCGCTAATAGCCAGCATGCGGCAATCGCCGCGGCTGGCTATTAAAGGAGTATCCGGTGCGCACTTTTCTCATGTTATCCCGTCCGGGCTGCAAAATAAAATAAAACGCACTTTATCTTACCTGCCAACGAGCCCCCGGAGCTCCGGGACAGGTGTTGGGTCCCCGGGCTGTATTCTTCTTACTTCCTGTTAGTCCGGCACGTCACATGGAGCTTCAGCCTATCACCAGCGGAGGCGGGACATCGCTGCGGCCAGTGATAGGCTGAAGCTCCATGTGACGTGCCGGACTAACAGGAAGTAAGAAGAATACAGCCCGGGGACCCAACACCTGTACCGGACTGTACCGGAGCTCCGCGGGCTCGTTGGCAGGTAAGATAAAGTGCGTTTTATTTTATTTTGCAGCCCGGACGGGATAACATGAGAAAAGTGAGCACCGGAGTACTAGATCGCCGCTGTCAAAGCTGACAGCGGCGTCTATTGGGATCTATGAATGCTCCCAGGTGGGCGATGTATCGGGATATATCGCGATGTATCGTCACCTAGACGGTATCGCGATATATCGGGATATATCGAATCGCCACACTGGTATCACGATTCGAATCGAATCGCCAAATTCTTGGCGATTCACACCCCTAGTAGGGATCGACCAATATCGTTTTTTTAGGGCCGATACCGATAATCGGTGGAGGTTAAGGCAGATAGCCGATAACTTATACCGATATTCCGGTATAAGTTATCGGCTATTTATCCCCCCTCGACACCGCTGCAGGTAATTGATTTAAAGTGGGCGCTTTAAATCAATGCACTGCAGTGGCTTTTGCGGGGTCATAGGCCGCCACCACCCGCTTCTCTCCCCCTACCTGTCAGGGTGGTCCGGGCCATCCATCCTTCCTTCCTGTAGTGTCCGGCGGCATTCCGGGTGGAGGGTGAACCGTTCCGGGCTGTCCTTCTTCTCCGGGGGTCATCTTCTCCACTCCGGGCAGGCTCCGGCCTAGTACGCTGCATAGACGCCGCTGCGCAGTGACGCCCGTGCGCAGCGACGCACCTGACGTCACGGCGTAGCGGCGTCTATGCAGCGTACTAGGCCGGAGCCTGCCCGAAGTGGAGAAGATGACCCCCGGAGAAGAAGGACAGCCCGGACCGGTTCACCCTCCACCCGGAAGGCCGTTGGACACTACAGGAAGGAAGGATGGATGGCCCGGACCACCCCCATTACGGGTAAGTTTAATTTTTTTTTATTGACTCGGAGGGTGGGGGAGGGGCCCGACCGGTATAGCGGTATGGGCAAAAATCCATACCGGTATACCGCCCAGCACTACGGTGGGGGGTGCGACGGGGTGCGGTGGGTCGGGGGGGGCGGTCGCGGTGCGGCGGGTCGGGGGTTGGTCGTGGTGCGGTGGGGGCGGTGCGGGGCATTATCGGCTAGGTAATTGCCTAATACCGATAATGCCCAAAATCGTGAATATCGGCCATACCGATAATCGGTCGATCCCTACTTTATGGTCCCACTTTTCCTCCAAAATTATGGAAACAGCATGGAAATGGAAATGAATTTTCAGTAAAACTGACGTCATTGGCTGGGGTCAAAGATGAAGACTAAGTTACATCCTGCCTATTACAATAGATTTAAAGGGGTACTCCGGTGGAAATTGATTTTTTTTTTTTTTTACATCAGATTTGTAAATTACTTGACGGACGTTTTTTAAATCAACTGGTGCCAGAAAGTTAAACAGATTTGTAAATGACTTGTAAATGACTATTAAAAAATCTTTACCCTTCCAGTACTTTTTAGCAGCTGTATGCCAAAGAGGAAATAATTTTTCTTTTTTTAATTTCTTTTTTGTCTTGTCCACAGTGCTCTCTGCAGACACCTGATGCCCGTTATCAGGAACTGTCCAGAGCAGCATAGGTTTGCAATGGGGATTTTCTCCTGCACTGGACAGTTCCCGATAAGAGCATCAGGTGTCAGCAGAGAGCACTGTGGATAAGATATTTTGTGTTAATAAGCTATTGAACAGGTGTACGTAATAAAGTAGCCAATACATGTATATTTTAACGTAACCAGTATTGTATATAAATCAGAAGAATTAACTGTTTATAAGAATGAGCAAATATAGGACCCGTTTGCAAACAGACTAGAGTGTAAAAATTGTTCTTTATTATTTTATTCCAATTTTCCAAAAACCATAGTGAATTTCTCTCTGTCCAGGACAAAACCGTACCGAGTAGTAAAGTACAGTACATCAGGTTTGCTGTATCGTGCGAATTGGCGGAGAATTTCATGCTTACCATCTCCGGTTTCTGAAAGCTGTTTTACATCATCAATTGGAACAAAAATATTTTTTCTGTTTCCCCAAAAAGTCAGGTAGGAAACCTTCACAGTTCTTAGGTCATCGTCCACATACAACATCCCAATTATTCTACGTAGGTAATGGCTAAGACCATACAGCATGATACCAGCAAAAACAGCAGCTCCGGTGCTATAAACAACAGCAAACTGTGTGATCTGTCCTTGGAAATAGTAGTAATATACAGGGGGGAGAATCAGCATAGACAATGTGGTCTGCACAAGCTTCAGCCTGGAAACTGCCCGGCAATACCTTATTGCTGGAAACTTGTAGATCAACTTAAACTTGGAGGAGTCGTCAGTCTTTGTGTTAGAGGTTGAAGACGTACAGAACAACCCTGGAGGTTCTTTCTGCCAGTTCTTATTTTTAGATGACAATAACTGAGAAACCTCTCCATGTGAAGGGCGAGTAATCCTCAAACATCCAATGGAGATGGTTCTGCAAGGTTCTTTACATTTCCACAACTGAACTGGAAACTGTTTACATAGAGGACTGATCCTTAAAGACCTCATGGTGAGCTGTGCCATGGTAATGTAACCTACCAAAGGACAAGGGCACGTCAGTAACCAGCCTCGCCGAAATATACAACAACAGCAAGCAAATAGAACATGCAGTATATTCTCTTATGTAACCAGCAGCTCCAATTATCTTCTTTAAAGGGGTACTCCACTGGAAAACATTTATTTTTCCATCAACTGGTGCCAGAAAGTTAAACAGATTTGTAAATTACTTCTATTAAAAAAAAAAATCTTAATCCTTCCAGTACTTATCAGCTGCTGTATGATCCACAGGAAGTTCCTTTCTTTCTGTCTGGCCACAGGGCTCTCTGCTGACATCTCTGTCCATATCGGGATCTGTCCAGAGCAGGAGATGTTTTCTATGGGGATTTGCTCCTACTCTGGACAGTTCCGAAAATGGACAGAGGTGTCAGCAGAGAGCACTGTGGTCAGACAGAAAGGAAATTCAAAAAGAAAAGAACTGCCTGTGGATCATACAGCAGCTGATAAGTACTGGAAGGATTAAGATTTTTTTAATAGAAGTAATTTATAAATCTGTTTAACTTTCTGACACCTATTGATTAAAAAAAAAAAAAATGTTTTCCAGTGGAATACCCCTTTAATTCTCAAGTGGCTAACAGGTGCAGTGCCTGTCCTCCTTCCTGAATACCACCAAAACTTTAGATCAGTGTTTGCCAACCAGTGTGCCTCCAGCTGTTGCAAAACTACAACTCCCAGAATTTTCAGTAAAACTGACGTCATTGGCTGGAGTCAAAGATGAAGACTAAGTTACAATAGATTTAAAGGGGTACTCCGGTGGAAAACATTTTTTTTTAAATCAACTGGTGCCAGAAAGTTAAACAGATTTGTAAATTACTTCTATTAAAAAATCCTGTACATTCCAGTACATTGTAGCAGCTGTATGCTACAGATGAAATTCTTTTTTGTGTTGGCCACAGTGCTCTCTGCAGACACCTGATGCCCATGTCAGGAACTGTCCAGAGCAGCATAGGTTTACAATGGGGATTTTCTCCTGCACTGGACAGTTCCTGATAAGGGCATCGGGTGTCAGCAGAGAGCACTGAGGACAAGACAAAAAAGAATTTCCTCTGTAGCATACAGCTGCTAAAAAGTACTGGAAGGGTAAAGATTTTTTAATAGTCATTTACAAATCTGTTTAACTTTCTGGCACCAGTTGATTTAAAAAAAAAAATGTTTTCCACCGGAGTACCCCTTTAAGTGCAAAATAGGGGCACTATAAGTGATACCAACAACTCATGTAGAGCTGGATCGGTCATTCCATCAGTGTAAAAAGCCGATGTTACCAGAAGTATATTCACAGTGCAGCCTGAATTCCTATGCAATGAACACATGCTGCAAGAAAAGGACTCCAGTCCTGACCTGCATATTAGGTTTTATTTGGATATAAGATGGTACTGTGTCTTATTCACTTTCTCCTGTGATGTTCAGAAGCATAGCCACCTGCACCTTCAAGTCCTACAAACTGTGTACGCTCACAAATCAGGTCACTATTAATGTGAATTTACACATGGTAGATTTCATGCAGAACTTACTGCTACTCTCCTGTTCATCTGAAATATTTACACTCAAATTAATGGACCTGACATATTGTCACAGAAATTTCTGCATTAAATTTACCACATGTGAACTTACCCATAGGGCTCTTTCATAAGTGGGAAAATAAAACACTGCGGTGTCCCGATCAGCTGAGAGGACAGGTTGGGGGAGGGCCCTTACCTGCCTCCTCGCCATCCGATAGGTGATCGAATGCTCCAGCCAGCCATGACAGGCTAGAGCAATCGAGCATCGATAAGGCAAGTTTCACACTGCTGTTGTGCCACGCCCTTAACTGGTTAACGACCATGGACGTCTATACTCATCCAATGGCCGTTAACTAGGTATGACGCTGGCTCCCGACTCAAGCCTGCATCATACCGGCCGGCCCCCAGCTGATTCTTGTAGATGGGGCCGGCGTTAATATGCAGCGATCGCCTCGGGCAGCTATTAACCCTTTAGATCGCTGCTGTCAAAGCTGACAGTGGCGTCTAAAGGTGCCTGTATCCCATCCCTGATGGTCCAGTGGGTTGGATCGTGAGGGGGCGATCCACTGTGGAGGTAGCCGGAGGGCTTACCTCTCCTTCTATGCTGTTTCCAAAGCTCCTAATGATAAAGCTCACATTCATCTGTATGAGGAATCAGACGATTCCTCCTAAAAGTCCCCTAAGGGGACTAAAAGTGTAAAAAAAAAAAGTTTAAAAACACACTCATTAACCTCTTCCTTATTAAAAGTTTAAATCACCCCCCTTTTCCCAAATTCCATATAAAAAATATATAAACATAATAAGAATATATGGTATCGCCACGTGCGTAAATGTCCGAACTATAAAAATATATGGTAAATTAAACTGCACGGTCAATGGCTAACGCGCAAAAAAATTGTAAAGTCCAAAATAGCTTAGCGTACTTTCATACCATAAAAAAAGGAATAAAAAGCGATCAAAAAGTCTGATCAAAACAAAAATGGTACCAATTAAAACTTCAGATCATATCATTTAAAGTGTATGGACCTACAGAATAAAGATAAAGTGTCATTGTTACCAAAAAATGTACACCGTAGAAACGGAAGCCCCCAAAATTTACAAAATTTATTTTTTTCTTTAATTTTGTCGCACAATGATTTTTTTTCTGTTTCGCCATAGATTTTGGGTAAAATGACTGATATCATTACAAATTAGAATTGGTGGCGCAAAAATTAAGCCCTCATATGGATTTTTAGGTGCAAAAATCTAAAGGGTTACGATTTTTAAAAGGTAAGGAGGAAAAAACGAAAGTGCAAAAACTGAAAAACGCTGAGTCCTTAAGGGGTTAAACACACTAATTTTCGTGCAAAAAGTTATAATTTTTTACTGGAAGTAAAGCAAAATCAAACCTATATAAGTGGGGTATCATTTTAATCGTATGGACCTACAGAATAAAGAGAAGGATTTTTTATTAGTTTTGTCCCACAAATATTTTTTTTCTGGTTTCGCCGTAGATTTTGTGGTGAAATGATTGATGTAATTACAAAGTAAAATTGGTAGCGCATAAAACAAGCCTTATATGGGTCTGTAGGTAGAAAAGTGAAAGCGTTATGATTTTTAGAAGGGGAGGAGGTAAAAACTAAAATGCAAAAATCCTGAGTCCTTAATGGGTTAAGGCTGGAATCACACATGCAGTTTTTAATGCAATTTTTTTGCAGTCTAGAGAAAAGCAATAGGATTACTGCATTAAAAACTGCACCTGAAATTACATGAAAAACTGTCTGCATTAAAATGACTTTCATTTTAAAAACTTGACATGTCAAAAGTTTGGGGGTCTCCCCTAAAGTTTTTGTTAACCCCTTAAGGGCTCAGTCCATTTGGGCCTTAAAGGGGTACTCCGACGCTTAGACATCTTATCCCCTATCCAAAGGATAAGGAATAAGATGCCTGATCGCGGGGGTCCCGCCGATGGGGACCCCCGTGATCTTGCACGTCGCACCCCGTTTATAATCAGCCCCCGGAGTGTGTTCGCTCTGGGTCCGATTACTGTCGATCACGGGGCCGGAGAGTTGTGACATCAAGGCTCCGCCCCCTCAATGCAAGCCTATGGGAGGGGGTGTGACAGCTGTCACAATGCTCCGGCCCCGTGATCGCCAGTAATCAGACCCGGAGCGAACACGCTCCGGGGACTGATTATAAACGGGGTGCGGCATGCAAGATCACGGGGGTCCCCAGCGGCGGGACCCCCGCAATCAGGCATCTTATCCCCTAACCTTTGGATAGGGGATAAGATGTCTAAGCGCCGGAGTACCCCTTTAAGGACTCAAACTATTTTATTTTTACAATTCACATAGGAGATGCGGCACTGCATGAGTGTGCTGGATTAGGAATGGCAGGTGGGAGTTGGTGTAGCTGTAATGCCTCAGGTGGTGCTCAGATAATACAAGCAAAGTTCATAGTATCCGTGAAGAGAAATGAAGATATCGGCACTCACCAGTCTGGCTGCAGGGTCTTCTTTATTGAGACATACTCACATGCGGGGTACAGAAGAGAGGGGAGTGGGGGGACAGGTGGTGGCGATCGAGCTCTAGTTTCGCACACTTGGTGTGCTTCGTCCGGCCAGGACGAAGCACACCAAGTGTGCGAAACTAGAGCTCGGTCGCCACCTCCTGTCCCCCCACTCCCCTCTCTTCTGTACCCCGCATGTGAGTATGTCTCAATAAAGAAGACCCTGCAGCCACACTGGTGAGTGCCGATATCTTCATTTCTCTTCATGGATACTATTTTATTTTTACATTTTTGTTTTTTTTCCTCCTCGCCTTCAAAAAATCATAACTCTTTTATATTTTCATCCACAGACTAGTATGAGGGCTTGTTTTTTGTGCGACCAGTTGTCCGTTGTAATGCCATCACACTGTACCATAAAATATATGTCGCAACCCAAAAAATACTATTTGTGTGGGGAAATTAAAAAGAAAACCGCAATTTAGCAAATTTTGGAAGGTTTCGTTTTCACGCTGTACAATTTATGGTAAAAATGACGTGTGTTCTTTATTCTTCGGATCAATACGATTAAAATGATATCCATGATAACATACTTTTCTATTACTGTTGCGCTTAAAAAAAATCTCAAACTGTTTAACCAAATTAGTACATTTAAAAGTCTCCCTATTTTGAAGGCCTATAACTTTTTCATTTTTCTGTATATGCTGCGGTATGAGGGCTCATTTTTTGTGCCGTGATCTGTACTTTTTATTGATACCATATTTGCTTATATAAAACTTTTAATACTTTTTTTTTATAAATTTTTTTGGGAATAAAATGTTATTAAAATGCTATTTAGGACTTTTTTTTTTTATGTTCACCGTACGATATCATTAACATTTTATTGTAATAGTTGGGATATTTACGCACGCGGTGATACCAAATATGTATATAAAGAAAACATTTTTATTTATTTTTATTTTTTTACACTTTTTGGGTGTGAAATAGGAAAAATGGGACAATTTACGTTATTATTGGGGGAGGGTTTTTTTCCCCTTTTTTTACTTTTATTTTTTACTTTTATTTTTACACTTTAATAGTCCCCATAGGGGACTATTTATAGCAATCATTCGATTGCTAATACTGTTCAGTGCTATGCATAGGACATAGCACTGATCAGTATTATCATTCATCTTCTGCTCTGGTCTGCTCGATCGCAGACCAGAGCAGAAGACCCGTGGACGGCAGCGGAGGCAGGTGAGGGGACCTCCATCTGCCATTGTGGACGATCGGATCGCCGAGGTAGCGCTGCGGGCGATCCGATCATCCAAAGTACCGCAATGCTGCAGATGCCGTGATCTGTATTGATCACGGCATCTGAGGGGTTAATGGCGGACATCAGCGGATGTCCGCCATTACGGGCGGGTCCCTGGGTGCTATCGATGCTTGCGGTTATGCTTAGGACGTAAATGTACGTCCTGGTGCTTTAAGTACCAGCTCACCAGGATGTATATTTTAAGTCCTGCGTCGTTAAGGGGTTAATTGTCAGTTACCCTTTAACCTCCTGGGGTTTGTTGCTAGTGTTGGGCGCAAATATTCGCATTTCGAATTTTTATCATTAATATCGCAAATTCGCGTATTCGCAAATATTTTCGCTATATATTCGAAATTACGAATATTCACTTTTTTCCGCATATTCCTTCTTTTCACTTGTGGACCAATTAGAATGATGCAAATACACTTCTCAGAGGTTATCAACAACATCCCTAGCAACCAATAGTAAAGTTGCCCACCCCCTCACTGTTTTCTTCCCGAATACACGAATATGCGAATATAACGAATACGCGAAATTCACGAATATAGGACGAATAATCGTCTATATATTTGCGAAATATCGCGAATTCGAATATGGGCAATGACAATCATCACTATTTGCTGCTCTATGTGCTGTACATGAACACAAAGACCTAAAGACTATTGGTCAGTGATTGGCTGCAGCGTCACGTGATGACTTTGTGGGGGACACCAGAGAATTGGGGATTTTAGGGGTAAGTAAAGTTTTTTTATAAATCTTAGGCAATGGTACTGTGATGAAGGGTCTGCTGTGATAAACATGCATGCTAGGCTTCTTCCCATCTGTCAGGAATCTCCCTCCCCCATACATGTAGATTCCATTGACATGAACAGTGTTTTCCAAACAGTGTGCCTCCAGCTGCTGCAAAACTACAATTCCCAGCATGCCCGGACAGCCGTAGGCTGTCCGGGCATGCTGGGAGTTGTAGTTTTGCAGCAGCTGGAAACACCCTGATTTGCAAACAATGGGCTGTAAAGTGAGGTTACATTTCCACCCGGACACTTACAGGACGTTCCTGTCACCGGTCACACACGCCGTCATGAACCATGCACATCCCAGAATGCAGCGCGGGCCAATAGCGCCTGTGGAAGTTGCAGTATTGACGCCACATAACGCCTCTCACGTGACGAGGAAGTCATGATGTGGCCGGACGACGGAAGCCGAGAGGGGACACTTCATTCACAAGTTGGTCTCCTGTGAGTGCTGCTATGGCTGAACGAGGGGATGTGCTCTGCCTGTTTGATGTGGACGGCACATTGACAGCTCCTAGGCAGGTGCGTGTATCCACCCTCTTGTGGAACTACAACTCTCATTATTCTGTGACAGTCATGGCACGGCAGGACACGTTTATTTGTTATTTATTTTCTTCACTTTTGGTCACTTGTGCTGTATTAGGGCTGTCCTGCCGGTATACCTTACACTGCAGCTCTGCTTCCTCACCTTGGCTGCTGTGTACAGCTGTCCCTCAAGTTACAATATTAATTGGTTCCAGGATGACCATTGTATGTTGAGACCATAACTCTATGGAAACCTGGTAATTGGTTCTGAAGCCTCCAAAATGTCATCCAAAAATAGGAAAAAGTGAGGATTAAAGAAAAATAAGTAAATAACTAATACAGATTAAGCTAATCCTTACATATAAAAGTAAGAAATATCTGCTGGGAGCTGTAAATCACTGTCTATTTCAGTGTTTCCCAACCAGGGTGCCTCCAGCTGTTGCAAAACTACAACTCCCAGCATGCCCGGACAGCCTTCGGCTGTCCGGGCATGCTGGGAGTTGTAGTTTTGCAACAGCTGGCGACATCCTCTTTGGGAAACACTGGTCTATGTAGAGGACAGGAGCTTCTTCAGGGTCCTGTACAGTACACCATATCCTAAAAAAAAAGTAAAATGGAGCCGCCCTCACCTGGTGTCCAAAGGAGCAGCTAACTCTGGGACAGGTAAAGAGTACAGAACATGTAATACCTTGCTGTACTGTAGAGGCGGTACCAGACACCAGGCAGTGCATACACTTCAGTAATACAGGGTTTTTATCAGTGAATGCCCATTCTGACGGGTCGGTTCTTCCAGCCCTTGACACGTTTCGCAGATCTGGACTGTCCGTACATTGTATGTTGAGTCTGGTTTCAACTTACAATGTTCCAGAAAAGACCATTGTACGTTGAAACTATTGTATGTTGAGGCCATTGTAAGTTGAGGGATCACTGTATAGGGAAAAGCTCACCAGGAACTCCATGAATTAGAGCGGTCATTTTTATTTGCCAATACTGTGTAGCCTACACTATTTTTATAGCACAAAAAAAGGATAAGTTGCAATGCGTTTTTTCTTTCTCTTTGTTTGTTTATAACTTAGTCTGTGGGGAAACAGATTCTTCTATATTGCATGCAGCAGAATAAGGTTTGCATCTGTTTAATATATAAATGTATAAAGACAACACAATGTGAACCAAGGCTTATAAGAATGTGATCTGTAAACAGGGCACTATGCTGTGAGCAGGGATAGATAGATGGACGGGGGGCTTGTGATGCTGCGGCACTTCAGCATCTTGATTATATCCCTTATTCCTGTATCTATAAACACCTTTACTAGAACTTATTTCCTTTAGACTGTTGTTCATATTGACATAGGTATTCTATAGTGCCTTTATACGGGTGGTAAGAGCTACCTTATGTATGAATGTTCTTAATCCTATTTTTGAATTCAAATAGAGAAAACATACATACACACTGATCTAATGCTTCTAAGCAACATTTATTAAAGGGGTTCTCCGCTGCCCTGCTTCCGGAGCTCCGTTCACAGCGTCCGGAAGTTTATTACTCCGAACGCTGTGTGCGGGCTTCCGTGTTCGAGGCAGGCAGGGCAGTGGAGAACCCCTGTAAACTAACAGGACGTTAGTGTAAGCCCACTAGCCACGTCACGGCCACCTGTAAGTAGTGGGTCCCTAACGTCCCTAGCATAAAATGGCGTAGCACTGGGCGGTGACCACCACTGCCGCAACACCAGTGCCCACAGGGGGAACGACCCACTGGCAGAGCAGCCCCAATGCCACTCAAACCAGTCTCAGGGCCGCGCCTCCCCATAAACACGGTGCCGTGGCAGCAATGGACGCCGCACAGCACCACATCAGTGTTTTCTATCCCCCTCTCTTTTTTGTTGTTTTTACTTCGTTTGTACTCTGCCCCTCCCCCTCAGCCCAGCCCTATATAAATTAGCAGGAAGCTGCATGGACCCCTTCCTTTCTGGCAGCCTCCCATTCTGACTGGGTGCACATGGTAAGTGAGCTTTTACACCTTGTTCACACTGGAGCAGTGCTGTGTGGCGTCCATTACTGCCCCAGCGCTGTGTCTGTGGGGAGACATGGCCCTGGGACTGGTTTGAGTGGTATTGGGGCTGCTCTGCCATTCGGTCATCCCCCCCTGTGGGCACTGGCGTTGGGGCGGTGGGGGTTGCCGCTCAGTGCTGCGCCATTTTATGCTAGGGACGTTAGGGACCCACTACTTACAGGTGGCCGTGACGTGGCTAGTGGGCTTGCACTTCATGATCATAAAGTACACCAACGACCTGTTAGTTTAATATATGTTGCTGAGAAGCCTTAGATCATTGCGCATGTTGTGGATGTGCGACCATGTCTGTCTTCTCTATTTGAATTCACATTAATCCTATTTTTGTTTTATATTTCAGAAAGTCACTAGTGTGATGGCAGAATTTTTACAGAATTTAAGGAAAAAAGTGAAGGTTGGAGTTGTTGGAGGTTCGGATTTTGAGAAAATTAAAGAACAGCTGGGAGATGATGGTAATAAACAAAAATGCAATGGGATTCTATCACTGTATCTCCTCTCTATCTCTCCCAACCTGTCAGCCCTCTCTCATCTATGTATAGGATATTTACATACATAATACAGGCTTTGTTCCTTGCCCATTGCCCTTAGTTATTTACTCTGTATTCCATACTATAATTTCAGTGGTTGAAAAGTTTGACTTTGTGTTTGCTGAAAATGGCCTGGTGGCATACAAGGATGGAACGTTTCTTTGTAAAGAGGTGAGTGCTACAACTTTTTTTTTTTTTTTATGATGGAACGTCTAAAACCAATGTTTGAAGTGCTGTGGTGAAAATAAGTCGTAAACCAGTAAAATGAAAAGTGCAGCCTATAGCATTGATCTTTATCTTGGAGGAAAGTGTAGATAACATGTAACTCTGGCCTTACTCATTCAAAAGCTGCAATCCAAAAACTAATTTAGCTGACAATTGTTCTTACTTAACCTTTTATACACGTTCATGCTCAATTTGGCTGAGCATTCATATGATGTCAATGAGTAATGGGACACCTGTCGGACACCTCTGTCACCTTTTAACCTTGAGCACAAACATTTAGACAATTCAACCTGGCCAATTTCCCCCACCCCTCCCCCCCACCCCCAATCTGACATATGGTGAACAAATGCCTGACAAACATCTTGTACACATTAGATGATTGTCCACATCCACTGAAATTGGCATGTTCCGCAGACCTTAGGCTAATGCATATGTCGATCATTACAGTTACACCTTCTCTTAACAGATTAGGGGAACGGATTAGAATAGTCATTTACAATACTTAGATAACCATTCAATTATATAGTAATATTCCCACCTAAGTGGCAGCTGTAGATAAATTCTTTACTACTGACACCAGAGATGATCTCATTACTATTACTGGGGTCACTGAGTGATATATTTATTAGGCTTTTCGTATAATTCAGCGCTATCTGTAGTATTTAACCTGTTAAGGACACAGGGCATACCTGTACGCCCTGAGTCTGCTCCCTTTCTATAACGCGGGTCAGACCCAGCCTCTAACAACGGCCAGGACCCGTGGCTAATAGCGCACGGCACTGATCGCGGTGCCGCGCGCTATTAACCCTTTAGACGCGGCATTCAAAGTTCATCGCCACGTCTAAAGTGAAAGTAAACTACCCCCAGCTAGCTCAGTGGGCTGTTCTGGACCGCCGTGCGAAATCGTGGCATCCCGAACAGTTGGAGGACACAAGGAGGGTCCTTACCTTCTTCCTGTGTGTCCAATCGCAGAATGACTGCTCAGTGCCTGAGATCCAGCCATGAGCAGTCAAATGGCAGAATCATTGATCAATGTTAACTAATGGGATAACGACGATCAATGTAAGAGATCAGTGTGTGCAGTGTTATAGTCCCCTATGGGGACTATAACATTGCAAAATAAAGTTAAAGGAGTACTATGGCTTTTTTTTATATTAACCCTCTGTGCCCGGGCTGCAGAATGAAACAAAACAAACTTTAACTCACCTGCCTACGTTCCCCCGTTTCTCCGATGTCGGTGTCCCTGTCTTCTTCTGCTTCCTGCAGGTTGGTGAGTTACACTGCTCTCAGCGTATCACCGGCCACAGCAATGTCCTGCTGCGGCTGGTGATACACTGAAAGCATCGTGACTCACCGATCCCCAGGAAGCGGAATAATACAGGGACCGGAGAACAGGACACAGACAGCGGGGGAACATAGGCAGGTGAGTTAAAGTTTGTTTTGTTTCAGTTTGCAGCCTGGGCACAGAGGGTTAATAAAAAATAAAAAGCACCATATTACTCCTTTGCGTCCCATAGTTGCGGGAATCGGCTATTTCAATGAACCACTTTGTGAATGGGTTGATTTACTTCTGCAGCCTTTGGTAGTTACATGTCTTAGCCATATTAAAGACTCACAGCATTTACTTTCTATAGTGGAAAAGATAGAATGGAATTCGGCCTTTTCTTGGCTAACTTCAGACATAGAATCGTTGTATTGTTCGTTGCCACATTCTCTATCCCTTAGAGCTGTCTCGGATATCCTGTACAATTTTTCGGTTTAGAGTGAAGATTTATCTAATTTTATTTTAGATGCTTTATCTTACATTTTGTCACATAATTTTTTCTGTTTTCAAGAACAATTCTATATCCAAAGCACAGGTGCTTCTATGGGTGCCAAGTCATCCCCATCAGTAGCTCACTGGTGGGAGATGCTATATATTTTTAGTGATGTCAATCCATTCTCCTCCCACATGGTTTGGTATGGGAGGTTTGTGGATGATATCATTATTATTTGGTCATCCTCTGACAGTGAGGCGAACAAATTAGTTGACTATGTCAATAACAATCCTCACAATTTATTTTTCACCCATTCTTGGCATCAGACCATTACACCATTTTTGGATATTTTACTTGAGGCTTGTGAGGGACGAGTTGTTCAAAATCTATAGCAATTCAACAGTTTATTAATTGCCAATCTTCGTATGTAGTATACAGAATACGTTGCAAGAGCTGCAACATCTCTTATGAGGGTAATACTAAACGAACGCATTCAGGAGCACATGAGAGGTGTGAACGCAATATCATACAACAATCCATCTAATGTATCTAAACATTTTAAAACTGTTCATGCAGGTGATGTGTCCGATTTTGAATTTCACGGGATCGAAATTGTTCGACAACCAGAAAGAGGTGGAGATAGAATAAAAACCTTACATAACAGAGAAATTTATTGGATATATGCATTACGCACATTCCAGCCTTATGGCCTTAATTTAAAATCGGACATCATTTTGCATTACAAAATTTTGTTTTATCTTTGCAGCACACTCGCTATTGGAAAGTTTTCTCGTGATCTTTGTTCTTCTTTCATTTATCTAATTTTATTTTTCTGTTTGTTATGTAACAAAATAAATGCACAATGTGTATTTGTTACCATGTGCACAGTTGGGACTGGGAAGAGATCTTTTCACTCCGCAATTAGTGATTAACAGGTGTATATAACCTGATTCACTGTGCTAGGTATAAGACATTCTACTTCTCCCAATCCCATCATGCATCTGATGAAGGGTCACATGACCTGAAACGCGTCATGTTGCTTGTCCAGGAGGTTATATCGCATGTATTTGAGACGTCCATGTCGAAGTTTTAACTTGGATTACAATAAAAGGTGAAGTTTATCATACCGCTGGCTCCTGCATTTTTCGTCCTAATTTACAAATCTGTTTAACTTTCTGGCACCAGTTGATTTAAAAAAAATGTTTTCCAGTGGAGTACCCCTTTAGTGAAAATACTGACCAAGTGTGAACCAAGCTTAATGTTGTATTGGAAAACATTCTGCTTGTTTGTTATATGGCTTCTGTATGGTTTAATTGTTCCAGAGCATTCATGCCCACTTAGGAGAAGACCTGTTACAAGAAATAATTAACTACTGCCTGGCTTATATCGCCAAACTGAAATTACCAAAGAAAAGGTTTGTAAAAGAAAACATTGTTTTTTATTTTAAATATAAACTGTGAACATAAAATAAAAAATCTTCTTTAGCTCTGTCCGATCGTTTCTCTTTGCCGCTGCCTTTTTCTGAGTGGTGTGCAGATTGACCAAGAAAGTCAATAGAGACTATCAGTATGCTGCACATGCTGCTTAGAGGGAAGAGCCAAGCAGTTCTGAAGAGAAACTCTGAATGTTCATGTTCCAAATAGAGATCAATGGGAGGGGTCTCAAAACTTTGCTACAACATATTATATAGAATATATAGAATATATATATATATTTATTATTATTTTTTTTTAAGACAGGTATCCTTTAATCCTAGTAGAATGGATAACTGCATAAGCACTGCTCAGTTTTATGTGCCACTACACTTCTGTAAAGCTGTTCTATTAGGGTACGTTCACACGTACAAAAACACTTCTGGTTTTGTGCAGCAGAAATTTTCCGCTGATGAAAATCACCAAAGGATTTGCTGCTAACCCACTGAAGTCAATGAGTAGCTTGAGGAATTCCATAGCGGA
Source organism: Hyla sarda (assembly GCF_029499605.1). Lineage (NCBI taxonomy): Eukaryota > Metazoa > Chordata > Amphibia > Anura > Hylidae > Hyla > Hyla sarda. Next base: position 164,042,935 of record NC_079196.1, on the reverse strand, counting down.
AAACCTGCGGGAATTATGTACACGTTAACGTAGATTTAGGCTATGTTCACGCGGGCAAATGTCCTCACGGAAAAATTCTGTGCGGACATTCCCCCAACAGCGGAGGACTGCTTGGAAATGCGCTCTCTCATAGACATGTCTATTCTTTCTGCGGACTCCGGGTTTGGGATTTCCGCAACAGAAACATCTGCTGCTGAAACTCAGTCGTGTGCACAGTGCAGCAGAATCCTATTGAAATCCAATGGGACTGCAGCTGCAGCAGAATATCAGAGTGGAATTTTTATGCGGAACTCCGCACAGAAATTCCTTCCTGTGAACATGGCCTTAGTAAGCAACGTACTGCAAGATCAAAAGTGGTATTGTTGAAAACTGACCTTGCCATTTTGTACTTGTCTAAGATGTACAATCACATCCATAAAATAAACATGACGATAGATACAGAAGGCATTTATATGATTTTTATTAGTAAACAAGCAGTGAAAGTTAAATTATATAAAATATTAAAGAATGATTGAATGGGTGCCTTTGAATCCATGGGTGTGCCAAGTCCTCCAAAAGGGTTGCCACTTATGGAAGAAGCTCCAGCTATTTGAGAGGTGTCCCACATTTCCTTACGGAGCAAATAGAAAGGTGTTGCGCCAAAAGCACAAGTGATTTAAATGTAAATAATAAGCAAAATAAATAAAACAAAATAAAATTTCTAACAAAAGCCTAAACCTATTTGGGAATTTCAGGGGAACATTTGTTGAATTTAGAAATGGAATGCTGAATGTCTCCCCTATTGGAAGGAACTGCACCCAAGAGGAACGCATTGAGTTCTATGAATTGGACAAAGTAGGTGGAACATTGGGAATAAAAAAGAAAGTTTGGCTGTGCTCATACAGTGTATTTTGCTCTTTGCATGCAAAAGTACCCTTACATTTTGGTGCATTTTTTTTTCTTTGCTTCTTGGAGTTTCTTTCTTGACAGACTTTACTGATAGCAGAACATTGCAGAAAGCGGTAGAAAATAAGGTAAACTAGCAGGACATTGTTTAGTTTCCACAGCTTCCTGCAAACATTTTTAGTAAAAACCTATGCAGAAAGTGTTTTTTGTACAATTTACAAGTATGAGACAATGAAAAAAAATTCTAATGAAAGGCATCCAAACCTTTTGTAGCATATCAAATTAGATAACTTAATGTCCTTAAGTTTTTTCATTTCCTTTAATTTCAGAAAGAAAATTTTCGAGAAAAGTTTGTTACAGATTTGCGGAAGGAGTTTGATGGGAAAGGCCTAACATTTTCAATAGGTAATGTAGTGAAGCACTTTCAACCAGGACCTGCAGTAAAATAATTGAACAGAACTAATGTCCCTTTGTATGGTGGAGATTTGTAAGCTGGCACTTTGACCTGTGCAGAGGTCTTTCCACAGGGTAGGGAAGGCTGAGCACCTATTCTATTTGCAGGTGTCACCTTTCACTGTAATGCTGTACTGATTGCTTTCCAGAAGCTTCCTCCTTAGCAGCACAGACAGAACAGGAAGTTTAAGATTAGCTTTAGGCCTAGTTGCCAGACAGAAAACTGCAAGATTTCAGAAGTATGTTTGCGATGTAAACAATAAGTGATTTACTGATCTGGTTGGCACGTAACCCAGGCACCTTTTTAAAGGGGTTATCCAGGAATAAATAAAAAAAAAAAACAGGATCGCTCACTGTCTGTCTCCAGGTTGGGTGTGGTATTACAACTTGGCTCTATTCACTCAAATGGAACTGAGCTGCAGAACCACACCCAACCTGGAGACAGGGAGCAGCCTTTAAAGGAGATGTCCGGTGTGGACCATTCCTATTCCATCCTGCCCAGGCTGCAAAAAAATAGAAAACAAACTTTCACTTGCCTTCCTACGTTCCCCTGGAGCTTCGCAACAGCTGATCGTTCGGCCGGGCTGCCTGCTTCCTACTTCCTTTAGCCCGAGACGTCACATGGCGATTCAGCCTATCAACGGCTGAAGCAAGACATCGCTGCGGCCGGTGATAGGCAGAAGCACCGTGTGATGTCCTGGGCTAAAGGAAGTAGGAAGCAGACAGCCCGGCCGACCGATCAGCTGTTGCGAAGCTCCAGGGGAACGTAGGAAGGTAAGTGAAAGTTTGTTTTCTATTTTTATGCAGCCCGGGCAGGATGGAATAGGAATAGTCCACACCGGACATCTCCTTTAACCTCTTAAGGACGTAGGGCGTACCTGTACACCCGGTCCCGGTGTTTAAAACGGGTTCACACCATGACCGGGTCGGTCGCGGATGCTATTCATAGCCGGGACCCTGGGCCACTGATCGTTGTGCCGCGCGCTATTAACCCTTCAAACGCGGCGATCAAAATTGACCGCCGCATCTGAAAGTGAAAGTAAACGCTTCCCGGCAGCTCAGTTGGGCTGATCGGGACAACGCGATAAAATCGCAGTGTCCCGATCAGCTGGGACGCGAGCGGAGGTCCCCTTACCTGTCTCCGCCGCGTCCGATCTGGGTTTGATTGCTCCAAGCCTGAGCTACAGACTTGAGCAATCAGGCCCCTAACTCGCTGATCCATGCAAAGCTATGACTATGCAGGGATCAGCATAAGAGATCAGTGTGTGCAGTGCTATAGGTCCCTATGGGAGCTATAGTACTGCTAAAAAAAAAAAGTTAACAAAGGTAATTTAACCCCTTCCCTAATAAAAGTTTGAATCACCCCTTTTCCCATAAAAAAAAATAAAAATGTGTACATAAAAATAAACATATGTGATATCGCCGCGTGCGGAAATATCCGAACTATAAAAATATTGTTGATTAAATCGCACGGTCAATGGCGTGCGTGCAAAAAAATTCCAAAGTCCAAAATAGCGTATTTCTGGTCACTTTTTATATCATGAAAAAATTTATAAAAAGCGATCAAAAAGTCCGATCAATACAAAAATGGTACCGATAAAAACTTCAGAACACGGCGCAAAAAATGAGTCCTCATACCGGCCCATACGCGGAAAAATAAAAAAGTTATTGGGGTTAGAAGATGAGAATTTTTTTACATATAAATTTTCCTGCATGTAGTTATGATTTTTTTTCCGAAGTACAACAATATCCAACCTATATAAGTAGGGTATCATTTTAAACGTATGGACCTACAGAATAAAGATGTGTTATTTTTACCGAAAAATGCACTACGTAGAAACGGAAGCCCCCAAAAGTTACAAAATGAAATTTTTTCTTCAATTTTGCCGCACAATTAATATTTTTTTTTTTCCGTTTCGACGTGGATTTTTGGGTAAAATGACTAATGTCACTGCAAAGTAGAATTGGTGGCGATAAAAATAAGCCATAATATGGAATTTTATGTGCAAAATTTTAAGCGTTATGATTTTTAGAAGGTGATGAGGAAAAAATGAAAATGCAAAAATGGAAAAACCCTGCGTCCTTAAGGGGTTAAAAGAAATTCTCTGTTTTTTAATACCTGGATTACCCCTTTAAATCTATTTAATCCTAACCTATTTAATCCCTGCCTTTTATCGGGCTCATTTCTTCCTCCTTTTCCTAAATGCATTGTTCACTCTGATAAGCAGCTCAAGTTCCTCTGGATACTGATTATCTCACTGAATTATCAGGTTACAGTTGCTCAGAAACTATCACAGGGAAAAGGGGTAGCAGTAGAGAGGAACAGAGTAGCAGCTTTTAGCTAGTGTATTTTAACCCATTTATGTATTCGGTTTACACTGCTTAGTATTGTTTTACAGTATAATGTTCTCCATCCCGCTGATCCTTTGTGATGTGGTATAGAGATATAGGAGAGCAATATCTACTCTTTCTGTGTGTGTGCAGTATATGGGAAAACGTGGAGATTTGGTTATACCCACTAGCACAGGTACAACTTAAATTAGAGAAGGAACCTGCAAAGAGGGGAAAGCTGGTTAAAAATACCACAGGGATGTGGAATTCCTATCGCCCGACGCCCGGGACATGCAGCCCCCGGCTGTGGAAACTTGCGTCCTCTGAAGGCAGTGCAGGGGAGATGAGACGCTGTCTCTCCCCTGCTCTGCCTTCTTTCTGCCATGCAGACGTATGAGGGGGCGTGGCTTCTTTCTCCCCATGCAGACCTGCATCCTCTGCCTTCGCTCCCCCCAGCTCTAGCTTCGGAGAGCCGAGTAGCCGAGGGCCGCCGCTAATAGCCAGCATGCGTCGATCGCCACGGCTGGCTATTAACCCTTTAGATCGCCGCTGTCAAAACTGACAGCGGCTTCTAAAGGGACATGTGTATGCTCCCTGGTAGGCTAGTGGGGTGGATCGCCCCCCCGTAGTGTGATCGCGAGGGGGGCGATCCACTATGGAGGTAGCCGGAGGACTTACCTCTGCTTCCTCCTGTCCCGCCTCTGTCATTGATAGATCCTGGCTGGACCAGGCTCTATCAATGGATCACAGAGCTCACAGATCAATTGAGTTCAATAGAATCTATTCATCTGTATGAGGAATCTAATGATTCCTCCTATAAGTCTGATAGTGTTAAAAAAAAAAAAAGTTAAAAAAAACACACATTAACCCTTCCATGTTCAAAGTTCAAATCACCCCCTTTTCCTATATAAAAATATGCAAACATAAAAAAATAAACATATTTGGTATCGCTTCGTGTGTAATTGTACGACCTATTAAAATATAACATTATGTATCCCGTACGGTAAGTGTAAAAAAAAAAAAAAAAAAATACCAAACCACAGAATTGCAATTTTTATAATATCCCAGAAAAAAAAAGTTAAAAAGTGATTAAAAAGTCAGATCAATACCAAAATGGTACCGATACAAAAAATGAGCCCTCATACAGCCTGGTATGTGGAAAAAAAATTAAGCTACAGGGGTCAAAAAATGGCAATTAAAAAAATTCTAAAAAAATTTAGAATTTTTTTACAATTTGTAAAACATGATGGAAACTATACAAATCTGGTATTGCTGTAATCAGGCTGGCCTAAAGTATCAAAACATGTTATCTCAACCACAAGGTAAATGGCGTAGAAAAAAAAACCATCAAATCTGCAAAATTATCTTTTACTATTTCAATTTCACTTCACCTATTTTTTGGTTTAGAGAATATGTTATTGAAAAATTAAAAGGTATCATTATAGTAGGTAGTTATGGCTATTATAATGCGAGGAGGAAAAAATTAGTGTAAAAGCGGAAATTGGCCCGGACAAGTAGATTTTGCTCCATTTTAGTCCCGTGGACAAATAGTTTTTTATAAAATTTCCACACCCCTGTACCATATACAATATAATGGCCAGAAATAATGGCCTTAATAAAAATCATTTGTTTCCTATCAATAGGTGGTCAGATCAGTTTTGATGTGTTTCCCAACGGCTGGGATAAGACGTACTGCCTAAGAATTCTTGAAAAGGAGTCATTCTCCCAAATCTACTTCTTTGGAGATAAAACCATACCAGTGAGTATTCAGTAAAGGGTTTCTTATAGTCTGAATTGAATAATTTGATGCATACATTTTTCTATGTACACATTCATCTATTTCACCTCATTCCACAGATACATTGGTAATAAACACCGATGGTAGCTCAAATGCAAAAGTATAAAAGTATATTAAAAGTATATGAACGTTCTAGAGGAGTTCCCCTCTCTTTTAGAGCAAGAGTTAAAAGACACTAAGAATGGCTCCAGCATAGATATGTTGTGAGCTGACCTAGAATGTGATATAGAGACAAAAGGCTGTTTAACCCCTTCATGACCCAGCCCATTTTCACCTTCATGACCTGGGCATTTTTTGAAAATCTGACCACTGTCACTTTAAACATTAATAACTTTGGAATGCTTTTACTTATCATTCTGATTCCGAGACTGTTTTTTCGTGACATATTCTACTTTATGTTATCGGTAAAATTTCACTGATATTTGTATCCTTTCTTGGTAAAAAATCTAAAAATGTCATGAAAATTTTTAAAATGTAGCATTTTTCTAACTTTGAAAGTCTCTGCTTGAAAGGAAAATGGATATTCCAAATAAATTACATATTGATTCACATATACAATATGTCTACTTTGTGTTTGCATTAAAAAATTGACAAGTTTTTACTTTTGGAAGACACCAGAGGGCTTCAAAGTTCCGCAGCAATTTTCCAATTTTTCTCAAGATTTTCAAAATCGCAATTTTTCAGGGGCCAGTTCAGGTTGGAAGTGGATTTTAAGGATCTTCGTATTAGAAATACCCCATAAATGACCCCATTATAAAAACTGCACCCCCCAAAGTATTCAAAATGACATTCAGTAAGTGTTTTAACCCTTTAGGTGTTTCACAGGAATAGCAGCAGAAAGTGAAGGAGAAAATTCTAAATCTTCATTTTTTACACTCGCATTTTCTTGTAGACCCAATTTTTGAATTTTTACAAGGGGTAAAAGGAGAGAAATCACCCTAAAATGTGTAACCCAATTTCTCTCGAGTAAGGAAATACCTCATATGCGTATGTCAAGTGTTCGGCGGGCGCAGTAGAGGGCTCAGAAGGGAAGGAGCGACAATGGGATTTTGGAGAGTGAGTTTTTCTGAAAGGGTTTTTGGGGGGCATGTCCCATTTAGGAAGCCCCTATGGTGCCAGAACAGTGGACCCCCCCCACATGTGACCACATTTTGGAAACTATACCCCTCATGGAATGTAATAAGGGGTGCAGTGAGCATTTACACCCCACTGGCGTTTGACAGATATTTGAAACAGTGGACTGTGCAAATCAAAAATTTTATTTTTCATTTTCACAGACCACTGTTCCAAAAATATGTCATACACCAGTGGGGTGTAAATGCTCACTGCACTCCTTATTACATTCCGTGAGGGGTGTAGTTTCCAAAATGGGGTCACATGTGGATATTTATTGTTTTGCGTTTGTCAAAACTGCTGTAACAATCAGCCACCCCTGTGCAAATCGCCACAAATGTACATGGTGCACTCTCCCTTCTGGGCCTTGTTGTGCGCCCCCAGAGCACTTTGCGCCCACATATGGGGTATCTCCGTACTCAGGAGAAATTGCGTTACAAACTTAGAGGGTCTTTTTTCCCTTTTACCTCTTGTGAAAATGAAAAGTATAGGGCAACACCAGCATGTCAGTGTAAAAAATTTATTTTTTTACACTAACATGCTGGTGTAGACCCCAACTTCACCTTTTCATAAGGGGTTAAAGAAGAAAAAGCCCCCCAAAATTTGTAAGGCAATTTCTCCCGAGTACGGCGATACCCCATATGTGTCCCAAAACTGTTGCCCTGAAATACGACAGGGCTCCAAAGTGAGAGAGCGCCATGCGCATTTGAGGCCTGAATTAGGGATTTGCATAGGGGTGGACATAGGGGTATTCTACGCCAGTGATTCCCAAACAGGGTGCCTGAAGCTGTTGCAAAACTCCCAGCATGCCTGGACAGTCAATGGCTGTCCGGCAATACTGGGAGTTATTATTTTGCAACAGCTGGAGGCTCCGTTTTGGAAACAGTAGCGTACCAGACGTTTTTCATTTTTTGGGGGAGGGGGGCTGTGTAGGGGTATGTGTATATGTAGTGTTTTTTACTTTTTATTTTAGGTTAGTGTCAGTGTAGTGTAGTGTTTTTAGGGTACAGTCACATGGGCAGAGGTTCACAGCAAGTTTGCCGCTGGAAGTTTGAGCTGCAGCGCAAAATTTGCGCCATCTCAAACTTGCAGCACTCACTGTAAACCTCCGCCCATGTGAGTGTACCCTGTACATTCACATTGGGGGGAGGGGGCAAACATCCAGCTGTTGCAAACTCCGAGCATGCCCTTTGGCTGTCCGTGCATGCTGGGAGTTGTAGTTTTGCAACAGCTGGAGGAACACTGGTTTGGAAACACTAAGTTAAGTAATAAACTTTCAAGTGTTTTGCAACCAAACTTAGTGTTTCCAAACCAGTGTGGCTCCAGCTGTTGCAAAACTACAACTCCCAGCATGCCCAGACTGCCAAGGCATGCTGGAAGTTGTAGTTCGGCAATATCTGAAGGATCAGATGTTGCCGAACTACAACTTCCAGCATGCTTGGGCAGTCTGGGCATGCTGGGAGTTGTAGTTTTGCAACATCTGGAGGTCCACAGTTTGGAGACCACTGTATAATGGTCTCCAATCTGTGCTCTTCCAGATGTTAGAGAACTACAACTCCCAGCATGCCTGGACAGACTGAGCATGCTGAGATTTGTAGTTTTGCAACATCTGGAAGAGCACAGATTGGAGACCATTATACAGTGGTCTCCAAACTGTGGACCTCCAGATGTTGCAAAACTACAACTCCCAGCATGCCCAGAAAGCCAAAGGCTTTCTGGGCATGCTGGGAGTTGCAGTTTTGAAACTCTCAGAGGCAGCAGTGAGATCGCTTTACGGCGATCTCACTGCTGCCAATGAAGATGCCGCCCTGCTGCTGCAAACTCACCGCCGGAACGCAGCGCCGCCGGGACCGCACGGAGGACGCCGGGATCGCACGGAGGACGCCGGGACCGCTCGGGACACCGCTCCGACGGGTAAGTGACGCCGGGGGACGGGTCAGGGACACTTAGCAGAGTGGTGTGTGTCCCGATCCCCGTGATCGGGACTCGCACACCGCGCTGCTATCAGCTAATCAGATTTGACCAGCTGATAGCAGCGATCGCTGGGGGGGGTGGGGGACGAAACCCCCCGCGGTCGCACGGTAAGATGGCTGGCTATCAGTGATAGCCACCATCTTTTCGGGCGCTGCGGGATGCCGCGAGTAGCGGCAGTAATGTCCATGACGTACCTGTATGTCATGGGTCGGGAACACCTTGCCACCCATGACGTACAGGTATGTCATAGGTCGGGAAGGGGTTAAAGTTTTAGGGTGACATGTACGCTGGTAATTCCTCAGATGCAAAATACGTTGGTGCCATATAAACAAGGGGTAATATTTTAAATGTGTAAGTGGTAAAAAAAAATTAAAAGCATGTTCTTTAGGTAAATGTGTAGCAAGAAGTGAATGATAAAAATGGCCAGTAGATGGAGACAGGATTACATTGTCTACAAAGTTACAATGATCGTAAGGAAATTCATTGTTTTGCCCCTTCCCAGTATGTAAATAGTGGATACAGTTGTTTCATAGCTCATTTTAGTACTGTATGTAGTCATGCTAGTTTAGTATTGACTGTTTTTATTGTAACAAGGTGAATTCACTTGTAGATGTGTTGCAGAAATGTGTGCTATGTAAAGTCAGTTCCATTCATTTGAATGTGATTGGTTTAGCTGAAGGCATGTGGATTTCAACAAGCTTCATTCAGATGCAAAAAGTCACCAAGAGTCTACTCCACCCCACCCCCATCTCCCCCATCTGATCTGAAATTCATGGCCTATTTTCATGAATCCAATTCATTCATTTATCAAATGAGTTAAGTAGAAGCTTGTCAGCCATAGTTCCATTACAATTAATGGTTTTCTATGCTTACAGAAATACCTACCTAAATAAGCCCCAAGGTGGTTTAACTATTAACAACAAATAACTTTTTTCATATTGGAGCAACCACCAGATGAATGACCTTCCATGAGTGACCTTAAGCAGTGACTCGGGTGCTGATTTTAATATAAGCCCGGAGACTATTGGTCCTTTACGATCTGCTCAACAGCAGCTTACTATGTACCTCCAGTTGGGGAGCCCTATTCCTACTATATTTCCCCCCCGCAGTTTAGGATTCATATGAGTAGTGTAATTATTAGCCCCAAGTGCTTAACCAAAAATTGTGGTTTTCTTTTCAATTTCCCCACCAAAAAACAAACAGGAGGGCATTCAGAAAGAAGACAAGTGTAATGTTACTTTCCCGCATGTTGAATCCGCTGTGGATTTGCATTTGGAAAATCTGCCGTGGATTACAGGACCATTAAATTCATTATTTCCAAAAAGTACTTCACATGCTGCAAATGAGATTAAATCCACAGCGTGTCAATTATTTTTGCATGTTTGCTGTGGGTTTTCCATCATGACATAAATAAGTCAAAATCTGCAGTAAATGTGCATTGCTACAAATGTGAAGGAGAATTAGCCGATAATTTATACCGGAATATCGGTCTAAATTATCTGCCTGAGAGGTCACAGATTATCGGCCCTAAAAAAAAATCAATATCGGTTGATCCCTAATTCATAATAACGAATACATTTCGCTATATTCTAAATATTTGCGATAAAAATTTGTTATTCAAATATTCACGCTCAACACTAGTAATAAACATGTAACACTAGTCTCCGATCAAATAAAATAGAAATTGACAAAGAACTAATAAGCATGCATTAGCATTATGTTTGTGGTAGTACTTAACTCTTTATCTCTGGCTTTCTTCCCAGGGTGGTAATGACTATGAAATCTACACAGACCCAAGAACAATTGGTCATTCTGTGACATCGCCTAAAGACACACAGAGAATTTGCACAGAGTTATTCTTGCAGTAAACATTTCTACTTGGATGCGTTGCAGCTAGGTTGTCATAATACTGGAATAATATACTGGAAACTTTGATAGGAAATTACCCTTTAGTGGTTTAATATGAAGGTGATGGATTCAATATTCTCTAGTAATTATGGATCATCTATGTATTGTAGTGATTGATAATCATGGGTACGGTAATTTTTCAAGCCATTTGTTTCCATGTACGTTACTAGGAAGTAGTGTTTTCTTACGTTCTATGCATACTGACGTAAATGCCAGTCAACTGAATGACTGTTCTACACAAACTGCTGAACACCACTGATACAAGGTGCTGGTGCACATCTCGCTCGTCCTAATACATTGGATATCACCACTAGGATATAATTCTATAGTAGGGGCCTCACTATAAGTGCATCTTCCTCAAATGAATAGCCCAGTTTTTTTTGTCTGTCATTTGATATAGCAGCAGTTTACGTTCCAAAGCTGCTTTCCCTACAGAAATTGGGGACAGGAAGTCCTTAGGTTATGTTCAGACAGCAGTATATCTGCAATTCTGCGTTCTCAAAACACAACACTAAAATTTCAAAGCCCCCTTAAAGTCTTCAATGGGATTCTACCACGGACCTCCGCAAAAGACTTGTCCTTAAATTTTGAGGAATTGCCACTGTGTGAATGGGATAGCGGAAGGCAATTAAAGGGGTACACAAGTAGATAACTCTTTTTTTTTTTCCCAACTGGTGCCAGAAAGTTAGACAGATTTGTAAATTACTTCTATTTAAAAAAAAATCTTAATCCTTCTAGTACTTATTAGCTGCTGAATACTACAGAGGAAATTAATTTCTTTTTGGAACACAGAGCTCTCTGCCTACATCTCTGTCCATTTTAAGAACTGTCAAGAGTAGGAGAAAATCCCCATAGAAAACATATGCTGCGCTGGACAGTTCCTAAAATGGACAGAGATGTCAGCAGAGACCAGTATGTTCCAAAGAGAAAAGATTTTCCTCTGTAATATTCAGCAGCTAGTAAGTGCTGGAAGGATAATTCGGATGTGTGAACATAGCCTAAGGGTACGTTCAGACGGGTGGCTCCACCGTGTATTTTACGCTGTGGACCTGCCAACAATGGACCCCTACAGGGTGACTCAGATGTGCCTGCTCGGAGTGGCAATTCAATGAGGGTCTCGGCACGCATGGGTGGTATACTCTCACATTGCGTCAGCTCTCGGCCTAGCTCAGGGAGCAGGGGGGTGTGGCTGTGATGTGTGCAAGTACACCGAGCATGCGCAGCGACTTACTTATCGCAGCAGTGTGTCTGTTCGTAGCGGCATATTGCCGCTGCAAGCAGGCACATCTGAGTCACCCTGTAGGGGTCCATCGGCGGCGGATCCACAGCATAAAATACGCTGTGGATTCGCCCATCTAAGGCTGGATTTCTGTGTGGTATTGTTTTTTTTTACCTTGGCACTGCAGTTTGAACCAAAGCCAGAAGTTTATTCAACTGAAAAGGGAAATATAAAAGGAAGGACTTATACTTCTCCTTCCCACTGACTCCACTTCTGACTGTGCCTCACAGAAGTGGAAATCTAGCCTAAGGGTACGTTCACACGGCTGGATTTTTCTACCCATTGGGGTACATTTATTAGTCAGTGTAGGTGTACTAAAGTCATACACAGATTTTGATGGTGTAATTGGAGTGTACTAGCACCAAATTTCTAAAATGGTGCAGGGCATGTGATAAATATGGCGCTAGTACACTTTTTTGGAAAATTTCACTACAGGACACCACTTTGTATGGTTCCTTCTCTGCAACTTTTTGGAGACTTTTCACCAGTGTGACTTTTATGAAACTTTTTTTTTGTAAATGTTGTCTACAGCCAGCTTTTTTTAAGCCAGGTCTGGGCTGGTGTATAATGCTGCGGCCAAATGTTAGCTAAAAATCAATGTCAATAGGGAATTATAAGATGCCAAACCCACTTATTTTATTTTTATTTATTTTTTGATTTTTTAAATACTCTTCTTGGGCCCATATGAAAGACTTGTCAGGGAAAAATAGCTACAAAAACTGCATCTCAGGAGTGCAAAATTACATGGCAGTCTTGTGTGTGAGCGCGTTTTATTTTTATTTTTTTTACATTTTTTTTTTTTTTTTTTTGTGAAAAAGCCCAAAAACCTGGAACCTAGTCTAAGGAGAACATGACAACTACACTCACACGATGGCTGATTCTGAAAAGCTTCCTGAAATAACATGTATGGTACTCTCTATAGAAAACTGCTTTAATGTACTCACAAACATGGTGTTAAGTGCAAGTGTTTTCCCATTAGAGACCATGCTAAAACATTTTCCTAGAGTTGTCCCTAACCTCAAACTGTATTCTGAGAAGAGACTATATTCTACCTTAAAGTGGTTTATATATGTAGCAAGAGTTATGGAACCATCTTCCAAACCATCTTTATATTTACAGGAATTTTGCCTACACCAAGTAGGATGTCTTAGCTCATATGTGCTTCTTACATAAGGACACCAGTTCATAGCAGTCAGGCAAAACCAGTTCTCAAATGGATGTCACCTTAAGGATAAGTTTCCACTTGTTTTTTTCCTGGCAGTTTTTGGAATACTGCCACTGCAGTTTTTGAGCCAAAGTCAGAAATGTATTCAAAAGGAATAGGACATATAAAGAAAGGACTTATACTTCTCCTCCCTTATGGATCCACTTCTGACTTTGGCTCAAACTGCAGTGGCAGATATCCAAAAACTGCCAGAAAGAAAAAAAAAAAAGTGGAAACTTAGCCTTAGGCTTCCTTCAGACTTTTCTTTTCTAGGCCTAAAAAAAAAAAACCTACTAAATACTGCCTTTTTTTTTTGTCCTATGTGAATTTTTGTGCTCACAGTTGTGTTTGGAATGAAATGCAATGGCTGCTCCCTCGCTAAAGACCAAAAGGACTGTGCACTTAAAATTCAACCTGCCCAATCTTAGTCTACCAGTGCTGCAAAAATCAGCAGGTTTGGCTCATGTACTAACTAGGTCTGATGTGGCCAGCTTTAGTCTAGTACTGCATTCCTTGCTGGCTTATTCTGATCATGTGCTCTTTACATCAAGCACTGTACTGTAAGCTAATGTAGTATACAGTCTCTGCAGCCAGGCTTGTTAACAATTTCCAAGAGGAACCAGCAGAATTGGAAATGAAGCTGTGTACCATAATAAAAGAAGGTTGTTTTTTTTGGATCTGTACAAGATTTTATAGGCACAAAGTCAAGTAACATTAAATTACAGAGTATACTTATGTATAAACTAAAATGGTGGGCAGTTTTTTGTTTTACAGAGGTCAACTAGTGTGAATATAAAATGATTACCTTCTTATTTAACTTTTTTTTTTTTTTTTTTAAATGACCAAGTTTTTAAAATGTTTCTGTAATATTTCAAATATGAACCAAGATAATCATGTTCAACTTGGCCCAAAAATTTCAGACTGCATCTTTCAGAAAGAAAAGTTTGCTAATTTTATATAGTGGGGCAATATTCCCATACCTTTGCACTTTTTAGAAGAAAGCCTATCACACATGTTTGCACAAACAGTACATATAGTCTTGTACCTCTGAAATAGAAAATGAAGCATTTCTCACAGAAAAGGATTGCAGTAACACATGTTTTGCTATACACGTTTATTCCCTTTGTGTGTGTTGGAACTAAACCAAGAAATGGAGGAAAAAAGCTAATTGGACATAATGTCACAACAAACAAAAATGGGCTGGACAATATTATTGGCACCCTTATATTTGGTTGCACACCCTTTGGAAAAAAATAACTGAAATCATTGGCTTCCTATAACCATCAATAAGCTTCTTACACCTCTCAGCCGGAATGTTGGACAACTCTTCCTTTGCAAACTGCTCCAGGTCTCTCTTATTGGAAAGCTCCTTTTCTTAACAGCAATTTTAAGATCTCTCCACAGGTGTTCAATGGGATTTTGATCTGGACTCATTGCTGCCACTTCAGAACTCTCCAGAGCTTTGTTGCCATCCATTTCTGGGTACTTTTTAACATATGTTTGGGGTCATTTGGGGAGATTTATCAAACTGTAGGAGAAAAACTGGTGTGATTTTTCTACAGCAGCCAATCACAGCTCAGCTTTCACTTTACCAGAGCACGTTACCTGAGCTGTGATTGGCTGCTGTGGGACAATCACTCCACTTTTTCTCTCACACAGTTTGATAAATCTGGGTCATTGTCTCAGTCACAAACCCAGCTTTCTGACACTGGGCTGTATAGTGTGACCCAAAATCCCTTGGTAATCCTCAGATTTCATGATGCCTTACACACATTCAAGGCACCCAGTGTGAGAGGCAGCAAAACAACCCCAAAACATCATTGAACCTCCACCATATTTCACTGTAGGTACTGTGTTCTTTTCTTTTGTAGGCCTCATTCTGATTTTAGTAAACAGAATAATGTGCTTTACAAAAAAAGCTCTATCTTGGTCTCATCCGTCCACAAGACGTTTTCCCAGTTCTATTCGGCAAAATGTAGTCTTGCTTTTTTATGTCTGTATCAGCAGTGGGGTCCTCCTGGGTCTCCTGCCATAGCGTTTCATTTCATTTAAATGTCGACGGATAGTTCTCGCTGACATTGATGCTTCCTGAGCCTGCAGGACAGCTTGAATATCTTTGGAACTTGTTTGGGGCTGCTAATCCACCATCTGGACTATCCTGCTTTCACACCTTTCATCAATTTTTCTCTTCCGTCCATGCCCGGGAAGATTAGCTACAGTGCCATGGGTTGCAAACTTCTTAATAATGTTGCGCACTGTGGACAAAGGCAAATCTAGATCTCTAGAGATGGACATGTAACCTTGAGATTATTTTTCCACAATTTTGGTTGTCCATGAACTTCTCTCCTTATCTGCTTTAAGGTAGGTTTTTATTTTATTTATTTTTTCATATTGCCCACACCTGTTACTCGCCCCAGGTGAGTTTAAAGGAGCATCACATGCTTGGAACAATTTTATTTTCCCACAATTTTGAAAGGGTGCCAATAATTTTGTCCAGACAATTTTTGGAGTTTGGTGTGACATTTTGTCCAATTTGCTTTATTCCCTCCTTTTTTTTGGTTTAGTTCCAATACACAAAAAGGGACTAAACGTGTATAGCAAAACATGTATTACTGCAATCCTTTTCTGTGAGAAATACTTCACTTTCCTGAAATATTTCAAGGATGCCAACATTTATGGCCATGACCGTATACAAGGCTATTTGTTTGAAAACAAAGTTTTTGCCGCAATTTATGCTTAATACTGAAACTAATAACATGTGAATAAACTTATGGATGCTGACTTTACTTGTCTTTATTGCTTCAGATTGGAAAACGTCATCACACATCCAGTAGACAGGTTATAATGCTAGATAAGTGAATGGAGCAGTGGTACTGAATGGAACAGCTGAGCCCATAGCAACCAATCAGATCGCTTCTTTCATTTTTGCAGAGACCTTGTTAAAAGTGAAAGAAGCGATCTGATTGGTTGCTAGGGGCAACTGGGGAACTTTTCCTCTGGACAAGTTTTGATAAATCTCCCCACTGTCCTCTAATAACTTTATTCTTAACATTTTCATTAACTCAGTCATCATTTATAGAACTTTATTACATAAAATGCAATTATTTATTGAAGACAAAACATATCAGAAAATAGTTAGATATTCCTGTGTTACTAAAAGTCTGCATCAGTATAGCACACTTTTTTGTGCATAATAAACAAAAGTATCGCCACTGTATAACACCTGAACCATACAATTTCTAGCATCTAGAATACCATTCCCGTTCAATGTGCTGCTATCTGAAGTCACAGCAGCATAGCGGCACAGTTTACAACCCCTAGACCTAATTCAGAACAACAAACAGCTATAGGAAAATAAGGCAGTGTATTGGAAAAGCATAAATGTAGAATCCAGTGCAACCATTGTGAGAATGTTCATGGGTAATAGCTTTATGTGGTAGCAAAGAATGTATGTTATCAAACAATGGCGTCTAAGAAAAAAAAAAAAAGTGATGCTAGCTACACAAATCTAAGAAGTGATGATATGTCCAGACCATGTCTCGTGCTTTGTTCCAGGAGCTAAATGGGTTATCACAACTTCCACCGCTTGTTTTTTCTCATGTTTCGGAGGAATGGAGCAAACTTTGTAAGTGACTTCATCACCTTCTACAGGGACATATTCTCCTTCAATACTGTCAAAGGGAAACAAAAAAAGAAGAAAGGAGATTTGTTAAACAAAATGTCCTTCAAATACAGAAGTAGGTAAGCCAAAATTAGGGGTGGAGCAGGTGAAGGAAAAAAAGACAAAACACTTTGAACCCGTTCCTTGCTCTGGCATACAAATACTGACCATAATACTGCTACATGAAATTGGCCTTAGACTGTATTATGGCTGTGTATTTCCCCTCAAATAATGACACAGGAATACCCGCACTGAATGTTAAAGGGGTACTCCGGATGAAACTTTTTTTTTTTATCCACTGGTGCCAGAAAGTTAAACAGGTTTGTAAATTACTTCTATTAAAAAATCTTAATCCTTCTAGTACTTATTTGCCGTTGAATACTACAGAGGAAATTCTTTTCTTTTTGCAACACAGAGCTCTCTGCTGACATCATGACCACAGTGCTCTCTGCCGACATCTCTGTCCATTTTAAGAACTGTGCAGAGCAGAAGAAAATCCCCATAGCAAACATTTTCTGCTCTGGACAGTTCCTAAAATGGGTAGAGATGTCAGCAGAGAGCTCTGTGTTCCAAAAAGAAAAGAATTTCCTCTTTAGTATTCAGCAGCTAATAACTACTGGAAGGATTAAGATATTTTTTTTAATATAAGTCATTTACTAATCTGTTTAACTTTTAATTTAAAGAAAAAAGGTTTCTACCGGAGTACCCCTTTAATGGATCAAAGTTTTGCTTAATACCAAAGACCAACTCTTTTTGAAGCTAAAAATACATGGTGCTACAGGTATACAGTCACACATTTTCAGCTGTCCTCTTTTGCCAAGAAAACTGCATTTTTAGAACAAAAGATGGCTACAAAAAAAAGGGGACAATTTTTGCACCTAAAAAGACAAGTCCAAAAACTGTGTATGTAAACATAGCCTTATAAAAGGGAGTCATGACAAAACCCCTATGCACACAGACTAATTGCTGCCAACATATCCCTACTTTATATTTACTATTGTGAGTGCATTCAGGTATTGTGTAGATCACTATGTCTAACTGATCAAAAGTGGTGTTTGACATATCACAGGAGTTTTTTTTTTATTCCCATATAATGCTGTCTCAACACCAGAGTTCCTGTTGTGTCATTGGATTCATCCCAGCTCAGCTGCAGTAGTTAAATGTATGTATGCAGCAAACTCATGAGACTACCAGTCTGACAACCAATGAATAACATGCTTCAACCATGTAGACAGGATATTAGTCTGTATTGTGTTTCAGCTCCACTCTACTTGTTTATGTCACCTAGAAGGATAGCAGTGATATCTACTCTTCTCTGTGTAAGAGCTGACAGGGAGAGAGATTCTTAACAAGGAGACAGGCTGAAGTTGTGTCTCATATGGCACTGTATAGTGTGAGCAGGCTGAAGTTGTGTCTCATATGGCACTGTAAAATGCAGTCATAAGGACTCCACCCTATCTGCAAAGCCAGATGCATTATGGGTAATGTAGGCTGAATTGGAAAACCATGTCAGAGGGAAACTATGCCACAACAACTAAAATAGGTATACAAAAGAACCTTTGCATTACTGCTTAAAGGGATACTCCGGTGAAAACCTTTTTTCTTTTAAATCAACTGGTGGCAGAAAGTTAAACATATTTGTAAATTACTCCTATTAAAAAATCTTAATCCTTCCAGTACTTATTAGCTGCTGAATGCTGCAGCGGAAATTCCTTTCTTTTTGGAACACTGATGACATCACGAGCACAGTGCTCTCTGCTGACATCTCTGTCAATTTTAGCAACCATGCATAGCAGATGTATGCTAAGGGCAGCATGGTGGCTCAGTGGTTAGCACTGCTGCCTTGCAGTGCTGGGGACTTGGGTTCAAATCCCACTAAGGACAACAATAAATAAAGCGTTATTATTATTATAATAACATCAGCAGAGAGAACTGTGCTCGTGATGTCATCAGAGAGCATTCCAAAAGGAAAATAATTTCCTCTGTAGTATTCAGCAGCTAATAAGTACATGAAGGATTAAAACATTTTAATAGAAGTAATTTACAAACATGTTTAACTTTCTGCCACCAGTTGATTTGAAAGAAAAAAGGTTATCACCGGAGTACCCCTTTAAAGGAGTAAGTTGTGTAGCCAAAGGCAGAAGTTGTGTAGCTAAAAAGCATTTCCAGTCAGACATTGTGGTCTTTGCTGCCACCATGTCAGACATTTTCCAGAACATAAGTTAATCCCCATGAACAGATGTGACCGCAGAGAGCACCATATATGACTGGAAAGACCTTTGGCCAGTTTTTTGACTAACTTTATTGACCTAATATTAAAGTGGTGTTTTAAATTACTATCCCTGTTATCCAGCCAGTCACACATTTGTGTAACTCCCATTAATGGGAGTTACACAAAACCGTAGTCCCACGAGCTCCCTGAGTTAATAAGTGCTGCATCGTTTAGTCGGAAATAATAGAACAGTGGAATTGTTTTTCTCACTTTTACAATAGACTCAAATACAGCTACAGAATAAATATACTACTGTTTACCACTTGAATATACTGTATGAAAAACTAACCAAACCACAGAAAATCATAACTGAAAATGATGATCATCAAGTAAAACAAATGGAGGTTTATGACCTTATAAATAACTGATGTGGAACCATTGTTAGATTTAATGGCCGCCTGCTTCCCAGCTGTACAGGATATAGAGTGCATCTATCAATCTTGGAATAGTCAGCAAGCCCACAGCTAATAATGAATGGTAATGCAACCACTGGCACTGAAGTGGAACAAGCCTTTGAATCATATCCCAGGATGCTCAGAAGATGAAAGAGGAGCCATGAGAATGTTAAGTGCAACACTCTGTATGTAAACTGTATGCTCATGCATGTGTTTAGATGATCTGTGTCCCACTATTCATAGAGATAACCGCCACTATACTTACTCGGAAATGTGTACAAAGATATCTGCCCCTCCATCTTCGGGTGTGATGAAGCCATGTCCTTTAGAGCGGCAGAAGGATTTACACACTCCTTTATACACTGGTCCTTCAGAAGCTCGGACAGTTCTGTGAGATAGAAAGGAGCATGAAGAACAGCAGCAAAATAAGGTTTTACATAAACAGAGGAAAATGACAAAACATCAGCGAATAAGTCCATCAGGCACGGTATAGATACATTGTACAGTACATGGTTTACACTTATGTTTATGAGGCTTGAAGCGAACTTGTCATGAAATATTATTTACTCTGATATGCTCAGGTGTTTCAGAGAAATCATAGTTTTAAACATAAGTAGTCATTGTGGCGTTCCCTGGTGGCTACTCCCTGCACCGCTGGCTTTGAGTGACCCGACTTGTGTACAGGGAGAGATGAACACAAACCAAGTGATCCTCACTTTAATTATACATATGTAAACGGCAATCTGAGACAGCCTTGTACTGGACCATTTAATGTATAACCAAAAAAGAAGGTACCAGTAAAACACTGTCCTGCACCTCCGTCCCACTATCCTCCCCCACCCACAGTCAGGCAGCTAGCTGGGTTACAGTTAGAAAACGGGGTAGAGTTAAAGCTGTCAGGGAGGCTAGTCCTGAACTGGCACACCCCAACAAGTTTGCCCAGTTGGGGGATGCCATTTCAGAGCTACCAGTACTGCAGCAGGACTCCACCTCTGACCGACAGGGGGGGCTGCTCCAGTAAGGAGGAGTGCAGGGCAGGCCAGAAAGGTTCTGGTAGTGGGGGGGACTCAATTATTTGGGGAACAGACAGGGCGATCTGTCACAAAGACCGTGATCACCGAACAGTGTGTTGTCTTCCTGGCGCTCAAGTTCGGCACATCGCGGATCGGGTTGACAGGTTGCTGGGTGGGGCTGGAGAGGACCCAGCAGTAATGGTACATATTGGCACCAATGAAAAAAGTAAGAGGTAGGTGAAGTGTCCTTAAAAATGATTTCAGGGACTTAGGCCACAAGCTTAAGGCAAGGTCCTCCAAGGTAGTATTTTCTGAAATATTACCTGTACCATGAGCCACACCAGAGAGGCAGCGGGAGATTAGGAAGGTAAACAAGTGGCTCAGAAGCTGGTGTAGGAAGGAGGGGTTTGGGTTCATGGAAAACTGGGCCAACTTCACTGTTGGATATTGGCTCTACCGTAGGGACGGGCTGCATTTCAATGGGAAGGGTGCAGCTGTGCTTGGGGAGAAGATGGCTAGAAGGGTGCAGGATTGTTTAAACTATGGACTGGGGGGGGAGGGAACCTACAACATACAGGGGGAAGATAGTGAATATAGAGAGGGTGGACTTATCAATGTACCTGGGGGGGTTGGAGCGGAGGTAGGGGTTAGAATAGTTAATATGGATAGGCATCTTAGGGGAAAAAAAAAAAAAACATACATCATTGAATTGCATGTTGACTAATGCCAGAAGTCTGACCAATAAAACTGACGAACTGGAGTGGTTGATGTCTTAGGAGGATTATGACATAGTGGGTATAACAGAGATTTGGTTGGACAATAGCTGTGACTGGGCGGTCAACATACAGGGTTATAGTCTATTTAGGAAGGATCGGACAAAACGGAAAGGGGGAGGAGTTTGTCTTTATGTGAAGTCCAGTCTGAAGGCCGCACTGCGGGAGGATATATGGGCGGGAAACGATAATGTGGAGGCATTATGGGTAGAAATATATGGAGATAACAATTAAAAAATCTGCTAGGGGTTTGCTCTAAGCCACGAAACATAATGGAAGAGGCAGAAGATCAATTACTGAGGCAAATAAACAAGGCAACAAATCAGAAGGAGGTGATAATAATGGGGGACTTTAACTATCCTGATATAAACTGGGAGACCGAGACATGTGAGCCTTAAAGGAAACAGGTTTCTGACTATAGCTAAAGACCATTATCTGTCCCAAGTGGTGCAGAGCCCACCCTACTAGACTTAAAGGGGTACTCCCCGGAAAACATTTTATTTTTTTTAATCAACTGGTGCCAGAAAGTTTAACAGATTTGTAAATGAATTCTATTTAAAAATCTTAATCCTTCCAGTACTTATCAGCTGCTGTATGTTCCAGAGAAAGTTCTCTTTTTTAATTATCTTTCTGTCTGACCACAGTGCTCTCTTCTGACACCTCTGTTCATGTCAGGAACAATCCAGAGCAGGAGCAAATCTCCGAAGCAAACGTCTCCTGCTCCGGACAATTCCTAAAATGGACAGATGTGTCAGCAGAGCGTGGTGTGGTCAGACAGAAATTCAAAGAAGAAAATAACTTTCTGTGGAATTTATAAATCTGTTTAACTTCCTGGCACCAGTTGATTTAAAAAATTTTTTTTTTTCCAGGGGAGTACCCCTTTAATATTAACCAACAGACCTGAGAGTAACTAATGTGCAGGTAGACGGACACCTAGGAAATAGTGATCATAATAGAATACATTATAACTTGCTCTTCAATAAGGGAATCTCTCGAGGGGCCATAAGAACAATGAACTTTAGGCAGGCAAAGTTTGATCAAGTCAGAGAAGCCCTTAACAATATAAAATGGGATACTGTCCTCAAAAACAAGAATACTGACACTAAATGGGAACATTTTAAGAATATTTTAAATTCTCACTGTAAGATGTATATACCTTATGGGAATAAAAGGGTCAGAAATACAAGAAAACCAATATGGATGAATAAAAATGTTAAAGGGGTACTTCCATGGAAAACTTTTTTTTTATTTTTATTTTTTAAATCAACTGGTGCCAGAAAGTTAAACAGATTTGTAAATTACTTCTATTAAAAAATCTTAATCATTCCAGTACTTATTAGCTGCTGAATACTACGGAGGAAATGGTTTTCTTTTTGGAACACAGAGCTCTCTGCTGACATCGTGACCACAGTGCTCTCTGCTGACATCTCTGTCCATTTTAGGAACTGTCTAGAGCAGCATATGTTTGCTATGGGGATTTTGTCCTACTCTGGATAGTTCTTAAAATGGACAGAGATGTCAGCAGAGAGCACTGTGGTCATGATGTCAGCAGAAAGCTCTGTGTTCCAAAAAGAAAACCCATTTCCTCTTTGGTATTCAGCAGCTAATAAGTACTGGAAGGATTAAGATTTTTTTTAATAGAAGTAAGTTACAAATCTGTTTAACTTTGTGGCACCAGTTGATTTAAAAAAAAAAGTTTTCCATGGAAGTACCATTTTCAAGGGAACAATAAATGACAAAAATCAATTAAACTACTAAAACAGGATGGCAGTGTAGAAGCATTAAAAAGCTATAGAAAAAAAGTGTAAATGATGTAAAAAAAAAAAAATGAAAAAAGCCGCAAAAATAGAGACAGAAAGACTCATTGCCAAAGAGAGTAAAACTAACCCCAAAATGTTCTTTAACTATATAAATAGCAAAAAGGTCAAAAATGAAAGTGTAGGCCCTTTAAAAAATGATGAGGAAAAAATTATAGACAGGAAGCAAATATATTAAATTCTTCTCATCTGTATTCACCGAGGAAAATGAAATGCCAGGTGAAATACAGCAAGATAAGGTAAACGCCCCAGTACAAGTCACCTGTCTAACCCAGAAGGGAAGGAATCAAAATAGACAAATCACCAGGCCCAGATGGTATTTACCCCCGTGTTCTAAAGGAATAAAGTAATGTAATAGGCAGACCCCTATTTTTAATATTCAGGGACTCTAGTGACAGGGACTGTTCCCCAGAACTGGCACATGGCAAATGTGGTGCAAATATTTAAAAAGGGGACAAAAGGTGACCCCCGGAATTATAGACCTGTTTGTTTAACCTTCGTTGTATATGTAAATTGTTTGAGGGTTTTCTAAGAGATGCTATTTTGAAGTATCTTGATAAAAATAAATGTATGACTCCATATCAGCATGGCTTTATGAGGGATCGGTCCTGTCAAACTAACCTGATCAGCTTCTATGAGGAGGTGAGCTCCAGACTGGACCAGGGGGAATCGCTGGATGTCCATATCTGGATTTTTCCAAAACATTTGATACGGTGCCACATAAAAGGTTGGTGCATAAAATGAGAAGGATTGGGCCGGGGAGAATGCATGTAAGTGGGTAAGTAACTGACTCTGTGATAGGAAACAGAGGGTGGTTATTAATGGTACTTATTCTGATTGGGTGACTGACCCCTGTTATACCCCACTAGTAAAAGTGTTGGTTCCGGTCCTATTTTATATATTCATTAATGACCTTGTAGAGGGGTTGAATAGTAAAGTAGCAATCTTTGCAGATGATACTAAACTCTGTAAAGCGGTAAACACAATAGAGGACAGTGCACTGTTACAAATGGATCTGGATAGGTTGGAGGTTTGGGCTGGGAAGTGGCAGATGAGGTTCAACTCTGATAAAAGCAAGGTTACGCACATGGGGAGGAAAAATCCGGGCTGGGATTATGTATTAAATGGGAGCACACTTGGGACGACTGACGTGGAAAAGGATTTAGGAGTCTTAGTTAACAGTAAATTTAGCTGTAGTGACCAGTGTCGAGCAGCTGTTGCCAAGGCAAATAAAATCATGGGGTGCATCAATAGGGGCATAGATGCCCACGACAAGGAAATAATTCTATAGCTGTACAAATCACTAGTCAGACCACATATGGAATACTGTGTACAGTACTGGGCACCAGTGTACAAGAAAGATATAGTGGAGCTGGAGAGGGTTCAGAAACGGGCAACCAGAGTAATACGGGGAAGGGAAGGACTACAGTACCCAGAAAGATCAGAATTAGGGTTATTTAGTTTAGAAAAAAGAAGGCTTAGGGGAGACCTAATAACAATGTATAAATACAGTAGGGATCAAAAGTTTGGGCACCCCAGGTACAAATTTGTATTAATGTGCATAAAGAAGCCAAGGAAAGATGGAAGAATCTCCAAAAGGCATCAAATGACAGTTTAGACATTCTTATAATATGTCAACAAAAGTTAGATTTTATTTCCATCATTTACACTTTCAAAATAACAGAAAACAAAAAAATGGCATCTGCTAAAGTTTGGGCACCCTGCAGAGATAATATCTTGTACTGCCTCCTTTGGCAAGTATCACAGCTTGTAAACGCTCTTTGTAGCCAGCCAAGAGTCTTTCAATTCTTGTTTGAGGTATCTTTGCCCATTCTTCCTTACAAAAGTCCTCCAGTTCTTTGAGATTTCTGGGCTCTGTCTGTCATGCACTGCTCTTTTAAGGTCTATCCATAGATTTTCAATTATGTTGAGGTCAGGAGATTGTGAAGGCCATGGCAAAACCTTCGGTTTACGCCTCTTGATGTAATCCCCCGTGGATTTCGAGGTGTGTTTAGGATCATTATCCATTTGTAGAAGCCATCCTCTCTTTAACTTCAGCTTTTTCACAGATGGCATCAAGTTAGCATGCAAAATTTGCTGAAATTTTATTGAATCCATTTTTCCTTCTACTCGTGAGATGTTCCCTGTGCCACTGGCTGCAATACAACCCCAAAGCATGAGTGATCCACCCCCATGCTTAACAGTTGGACAGAGGTTCTTTTCATTAAATTCTGTTCCCCTTCTTCTCTAAACGTACCTTTGCTCATTCCGGCCAAAAAGTTCAATTTTAACCTCATCGGTCCACAGAACTTGTTTCCAAAATGCATCAGGCTTGTCTATATGTTCATTTGCAAAGTTCAAATGCTGATTTTTGTGGTGAGGACGTAGAAGAGGTTTTCTTCCATGAAGACCATATTTGTACAAGTATCTCTTTATAGTGGAATAGTGTACCACAACTCCAGTGTCTGCCAGATCTTTCTGGAGGGATTGTGCAGTTTAACTCTTACAGCCGCGGTCAGAATTGACCTGCGCGCTGTAAGGAGTTCTGACAGAGGGAGGGGGCTCCCTCTGTCTCTCCTGCAGCACCCCGGAGCATCGCGGGGTGCTGCTGCATACCTGGGCAGCCGGGGGTCCTACAAAGACCCCCAGGTCTGCCCTGGGTATTGCCTGCTAGTGAAATATGCTGCCTGCTAGTGAAAACTGGCAGGCAGCATATAACAGCAATGCTTTGGAATACTAAGTATTCCAAAGCATTAAAAAGTGTAAAAATAAATAAATAAATGTGTAAAAATAAATAAAAATGTAATAAAAGTGTAAAAATTTTTTTTATTAAAAATACAATTTATTTAATGAATCTAATTTAAAAAATGCATAATGTGTAGGATCGCATTGGCGGACATCAGCAGCATGTAATATGCTGCGGATGTCCGCCACGTGATCCTACACATTATGCAGCAGTCACGGTAATGAGCTCGCTGCTGCGGCTGGGTAGCTTTGTGCGTCCACTCATAGCGGCGGATTTCCCGCCGGCAGTCATGAGCGGACACACATGAGCTACCCTGCCGCAGCAGTGATGGATATATTCGCCATGAGCGGGTGCTTATTCCCACAACATGGCGGATATATCCATCAGGAGCCTTAACTGTCACAGACAGACGCGTTATACTGCTAGCCGACCAAGGACCAATCAGAGAGGTCCCTGGTCCAGCCAATAACTTGTAGGGGTGCGGTATATAAATGGGGTCACTTGTGGGGGTGGGGGTACTGTTCTGCCCTGAAAGCCAAATGGCGCTCCTCTCCTTCTGAGTCCTACCACGCGGCCAAGGAACCATATATGGCCTAAGCGGGGGTATTTCCGAACATGGGACAAGCAGCTAAATAAAATATAGGGTGCATTTCTTTCAATATCAGAAGTAATGTACAAAAAATATGTCCCCCAAATGATGCATTTGTGAAAAATTGCAAATTTCGAATTTTTAACACTGACTTTGTAATAATTCCTGCCAAAAAACTATGGTGTTAAAATACTCACTGTACCCCCTAGCGAATACCTTGAGGGGTCTAGTTTTTAAAATGGGGTCATTTGGGGGGGTGTTCCTATGTTCTACTACCTTTTAATTTCTGCAAACCTTGCATGGCACATAAAAAAAGATGTACTTTTCAAATTTTCAAAATTTTCAAAATTTCAAGTTAAATTCTTAGGCTTCTAACTAATTTAAAATGTTAATTAAAAACTAAAAAATGACGTCAAAATAAAGTAGACATCTGAAAGTATAAGTTTCATAAACTATTTGGTCAGTATGTATAAATATATGCAACCAATTAGTGTTAAAATAGCAAAAAATCTTAATTTTTTGTAAAAATTTCATGATTTTTTGCATTGTAAAAAAAAACTACAAATGATATCGGCTTACTTTTACTATGTACATGAAGGACAACTTGTGACAAAAAAACAATGTCAGAATTATCGTGATTGGCAAAACGTTACCAGAGTTATTCTCTAATAAAGACAAACATCCCCGATTTGAAAAAACAGGCCTGGTCTTTCAGGGGCGTACAGGTTTATTTGCATTGGTCCTTAAGGGGTTAAGGAAACCTTTGTCAAATTAGACAAATTGATTAAGCCTTATTGATTTCTAACATGTTGTAAAAGATACAATTGTCATCACTACTTCTTAGTTCTTCTTGACTCTTCTGATGTTCAGCGGTTTAGAAAAATAGATCAAAAAGTAATTTTGTTCTCTCTGTGTTGATAAACAAATCTAAAAATCTGAAACAACCTATTTCAAATCAGCTGCCTCAGAAAATGCGAAAATCTTAGGGAAATTAGAGGCACCAGTGAACTTCTCTATCACACCTAAAGTGGCTGATCATTTAGCGGCCTGCCCCAAATGTGCCTATGATAAAGAAGACATGTGGCACCGTATCTGGAGATGCCCTTCTGTTTTGTGATTAGGTGAAGACTCTGCAAGATGGGACTGGGGAAGAGAATGCATTCATTTCTTCTTATAGTTCTAAAATGTTTGATGTGGCTCACTCCGTTCCATGTCTGAAATTATGCAGGAAATGTCTTACATATGGAATTAAAAGAGTACTTTGGGATAGAAAAACGCCTAAGGATAGGGGATAACTTTCAGATCCCAGCAGTCAGAAAGAATCCCCATCTCCTTACGGTGCCCTGGCTCTCGTAAATGAAGCATGTCGACCAGCGCATGAAGAGGTGGCCGACACCCTCCATGCAGATCTATAGGAGAAACAGATACCCGTGTGCAGCGCTCCAGCTCTCCCATAGAAAAGCACTGAGAGGGGCGTATTGGCCATCTCTTTGTGAGGTGGTTGACTCGCCCCATTCAAGAGGTTAGCCAGGCCATGTACATTCGGACCCCCACGATCAGACACTTATTCCTTCCCTATCCTTAGGATAGGGGATATGTTTTTCCATCCTGGAGATCTCCTATAATAGACATTGTATTGCCGCAGTTTTTTTTTTTTTTTTTTTTTAAATAGAAGGCATTTATTCATTTCTTACCCAGTTCTACTAGACGACATTAACATTCTGAAACAATCTGATCATACCACACACCACCTATTCTTCCACCCTGTTCAGCCCAGAGGCTGACCTGGAGGTCTGATCTTCAAGAAGCAGGTATAAAATATGTTGCCCTGGAAAGATCAAGAGCAGTCTAGCTCTGCAAGTCACCATTTTCTCACCAGAAGTCCCAGTGAAGTGGAATTTCATATCTGTGTACTGTAACGAAATTGCTACTATGAATTTCTTTTATGTACTGTAAATATTTTTCTCTGACAAATCAGAGATACTGTATAGATGAGTGGTCCCCACACCACCCAAATTGTGTCACACACTAGCTCAGAGAAGTTGAGTCTTGACAATGGTCAATGGCAGAAGGCCCCTCCCTGCAATCTCAATTTCTAATCATCATTTAACCACCTAATGACATGGCATTTAGGGTGTTAAATGACCAGCATTGTAGGTAACTCAGATCCCTATGACCAATGGAGAGTGTGCGCTACTGATTGTAGCTGCTAAGCCTGCTCTGTACTTCCAGAGTGCATATCCCCACACATATGGGATTAAAACCTATTCCCTATCTATAGAATAGAGAATACGTATCAGATTGTTGGGGGTCCAACCAAAAGAATTGGGGCTCTTTTATCACCCAAGAGAATGGAGCGTCAGATGAGCATGCTCGGTTACACTCCATTCACTTAAGGAGACAAAGAATTCCTTTTTTTGTGAATGATTGGTGGGAGGTCCAGTCACCTGATACTTCTCCCCTGTCCTATGACTAGGGGATACCATTTCATCTTGTTTCATCCCTTTAATGACACAGCATAATTTTTTCATCCCCGCATTGCAGAAGTCAATATTTAATGTGACAGCTGTATTTGTGTATTTACTAAATTACTCAAGATGAGACTTTGATATTTGGAGGAAATCATTGTAAATCCTATGATCAGACAATTTTTAACTACCGTATATACTCGAGTATAAGCCGACCCGAGTATAAGCCGAGACCCCTAATTTCAACCCAAAATCCCAGGAAAAGTTATTGACTCGAGTATAAGCCTAGGGTGGGAAATACCTCATCCCCCCCTGTCATCATCCAGACCCGTCATTAACATCCTCATCATCCCCTTGTCATCATCCCACACATCCCCCCTTCATCATCCCCTTGTCATCATCCCACACATCCCCTTATCATCCCACACATCCCCCCTTCATCATCCCCTCGTCATCATCCCACACATCCCCTTATCATCCCACACATCCCCCCTTCATCATCCCCTTGTCATCATCCCACACATCCCCCCTTCATCATCCCCTTGTCATCATCCCACACATCCCCCCCCTTCATCATCCCCTTGTCATCATCCCACACATCCCCTTATCATCCCACACATCCCCCCTTCATCATCCCCTTGTCATCATCCCACACATCCCCTTATCATCCCACACATCCCCCCTTCATCATCCCCTTGTAATCATCCCACACCCCCCCCCTTCATCATCCTCTTCTCATCATTCGCCCTCAGTGGTCTTCAACCTGCGGACCTCCAGAGGTTTCAAAACTACAACTCCCAGCAAGCCCGGGCAGCCATCGGCTGTCCGGGCTTGCTGGGAGTTGTAGTTTTGAAACCTCCGGAGGTCCGCAGGTTGAAGACCACTGCGGCCTTCAACATGCGGACCTCCAGAGGTTTCAAAACTACAACTCCCAGCAAGCCCGGGCAGCCATCGGCTGTCCGGGCTTGCTGGGAGTTGTAGTTTTGAAACCTCCGGAGGTCCGCAGGTTGAAGACCACTGCGACCTTCAACATCATCCAGCCCCCTCTCACCCCCTTAAGTTCTGAGTACTCACCTCCGCTCGGCGCTGGTCCGGTCCTGCAGGGCTGTCCGGTAAGGAGGTGGTCCGGTGAGGAGGTGGTCCGGGCTGCTATCTTCACCGGGGGCGCCTCTTCTCCGCGCTTCCGGCCCGGAATAGAGCCGTTGCCTTGACAACGACGCATCTGCGTCGTTGTCAAGGCAACGTGACTATTCTGAGGCCGGGCCCGAAGCGCTTAGAAGAGGCCTCCCCGGTGAAGATAGCAGCCCGGACCACCTCCTCACCGGACCACCTCCTTACCGGACAGCCCTGCAGGACCGGACCAGCGCCGAGCGGAGGTGAGTACTCAGAACTAAAGGGGGTGAGAGGGGGCTGGATGATGTTGAAGGCCGCAGTGGTCTTCAACCTGCGGACCTCCGGAGGTTTCAAAACTACAACTCCCAGCAAGCCCGGACAGCCGATGGCTGCCCTGGCTTGCTGGGAGTTGTAGTTTTGAAACCTCTGGAAGTCCGCAGGTTGAAGACCACTGCGGGTGGGGGAGTTCACTCGAGTATAAGCCGAGGGGGGTGTTTTCAGCACGAAAAATCGTGCTGAAAAACTCGGCTTATACGGTACTTCAGGGTTTTCCCTTTCTCCTGGAACAACACTGTACATAAAAAAAACTTGGGCCTTGCTGCTTGTTTTTCCTCCCATTTAATACATCCGATTATATACAATATTAAATTCATTGACATTTCCATAGCTTTTTATCCTGCAGCCATAAAGAATTATAGCGGTTATTGACATGAAGAGCTTTCAAAAGAAAGAGAGAATTATATTTAGACTCACGCAGAAAATGTTCTTGTACGTCTAGTAGGGAGTGGACTAGGCATGAGGTGTCTCATAGGAGATGGAGAGCGATCTCTTATTCGTTGAGGGCCTGGTAAATTAAGGGTCTTCGGAGACTCTGGAAACTGAGGCGATACTGGAGACCCACTGGATGTGCCAGTAACAGGTGAGGTTGAGTCAGATGACATTTCTGCTTCTTATCTGAAACACACAGAACAAAAAGAAAATATATGCATGGGCTTCAACACAATCTTAAAAGGTTACAAATAGAAAGGATTCATCCTGTATTATTCACTGCCAGCAGGAGCTAATAAAATAAACATTGCTGACTATTACATGCATCATTCATATTGGATCTACAGAAGCTGCAGAAAACATAACCACTATTTTGTTTTATCTACACGGTATAATCACTTCAATTTTCAAGAACTACTTTCAATATGTTAAAACTGCATTTTTTCCTCTTCAAACATTTTTATTTTACTGATTGTTAAAAAAAAGTGTGGGATTTCCTTTGTATGGGTCGAGTGTATCTTGACAAGCTCTACCCAAGTATTCTCTAGCTTAAATAGATGATCGCCTATGAACAAAAGTTGTCATGGGGACTTTAGAGCTTTATAAGAATCATAATGATCTTCAGATACAATCAAACAATATCTGTTCTCCTCGCCCACCTCTTGTCTCATTACATGGCATCTACCCATAGTTGCTCTTCTCTCTGTTGTATTGTGAAGACACGGGGGTGAATTTATCATTGAATGTAGATTATATTTTTGCTCTAAACTTGTTGCAGTTACTTTTTTGCTACTTCTGTAGTAGATCTCATTGTGTAGGTACAGTCTGACATAATCAAGCAGTTTTTCTTAAGTATGTATCTTAAGTATGTAAATTCTCATATGTCAGATGCTATAGCTCTTCCTTATAGGTTTTTTTTTTTTTTCTTTTAGAAAATACCAGGACACAAACAATTCACAGCGAAACGGGAAAAAAAAATTAATTGTGTGACAAAATCAAAGAAAAAACGCCATTTTGTAAATTTTGGGGGCTTCCGTTTCTACGCAGTGCATATTTCGGTAAAAATGACACCTTATTATTCTGTAGGTCCATACGGTTAAAATGATACCCTACTTATATAGGTTGGATATTGTCATACTTTGGAAAAAAATCATAACTACATGCAGGAAAATTTATACGTTTAAAAATGTCCTCTTTTGACCTCTAACTTTTTTTTTATTTTTCCACGTACAGGGCGGTATGAGAACACTTTTTATCGGTACCATTTTTGTTTTGAATCACTTTTTATTCATTTTTTTATGGTATAAAAAGTGACCAAAAATACGCTTATTTGGACTTTGGAATTTTTTTGCACGTACGCCATTGACCGTGCGGTTTAATTAATGAATGATATATTTTTATAGTTCGGACATTTACACACGCGGCGATACCACATGTGTTTATTTTTATTTACACTTTTTTTTATGGGAAAAGGGGGGCGACTCAAACTTTTATTAGGGAAGGGGTTACATGACCTTTATTAACACTTTTTTTTACTTTATTTTTTGCAGTGTTATAGGTCCCATAGGGACCTATAACATTGCACACACTGATCTCTCATGCTGATCACTGGCGTGTATTAATACGCCTGTGATCAGTGTTATCGGCGCTTGACTGCTCCTGCCTGGATCTCAGGCATGGAGCAGTCATTCATCGATCGGACACAGGGCGGTGGTCCCGAACAGCCCGACTGACTAGCCGGGATACTTTCACTTTAGAAGCGGTGGTCAGCTTTGACCGCTGCTTCTAAAGGGTTAATACCGCACATTACCGCTATCGGCGATGTGTGGTATTAGCCGCGGGTCCCGGCCGTTGATGAGCGCCGGGACCGACGCGATGTGATGCGGGGTCGCAGCGCGACCCCGCTTCATATCGCGGGAGTCGGCACAGGACATAAATATACGTCCTGCGTCATTAAGGGGTTAAAGGGGCATTCCAGGATTTTTTTTATTTGACTATGCTACAGGGGCTGTAAAGTTAGTGTAGCTCATAATATAGTGTCTGTACCTTTGTGTGACGGTTTTCGCACAATTCTTCTGTGATTTTCACCCAAATATTTATTTTTAATAGCATACAAAATTACTGTTGTCTCAGATTTTCCCAGGTTGCAATGCGGCCGAGACCTGACTCACTAGTCAGCTGGTGACAGGGAGCCTGTCTGCTTCAATGGGTGGAGCGATCGCTTGGTGGGAGAGAGATCAATCTGCAACTAATGCAATGCTGTAGGCACCCTGATTGAAAACCACAGGTCTTTTGAATGGATGCAGCTCATTTATATTACAATGGGTGGGGTGGCTGATGTGTGGAAGGGAGGAAAATGGAATTATGGGATTTGTAGTCAAAAAAAGAAAAAACAGGAAATACCAGTTCACAAAAAGCTAGCCACAGTGTTCTGGTAATCTCACAACATAGCCATTTAGCCCCAAGACAAGCGCAGGTCCTTCCTAAGCATGTCCATTACTGTCTACCAGGTACATACTAAAATCACCTTATGGTGGCTAACCCCTTTAAGGGTGGGGATGACACACAGTGCATACGCAGCATATTCTAGGCTGCGATAAATCTGCCAGGCAGAGGGAAATACGCTGTGTATGCAATAGTAGGAGACACACAGGGCTTTCCCTGCCACAGCTCTGTATGTGCAGTGAGGTTTGGAGGCGGGCCGAGCGCGCCAACATAACTGTGATGCACAGCCTGCCTCCAAACCATATTGCACACAAAAGGCTTAAGCGAGGAAAGCCCAGAGTGTCTGCTCCTAGCACATATGCAGCATATCTTCCACAGCTTGGCATATTTCGTCAAAGATTCTGTGTATGTGCTGTCTATGACCCTACCCTAAAGGGGAAATCTCAACAGGTCAGGCCATTCCAACCTGGCAATGTACGTTTATAAAGGCTGTAACCATAATCATTATAGTACATTTAATATGGCACTCTGGTGCACACAGTTTATAATAAAGTGATCCCTCAACTTAAATTGGCTTCAACATAGTCTTTTCTGGACCATTGTAACTTGAAACCAGACTCAACATGCAATGCTATGGAGAGTCCAGATCTGTGAACCGTGTCATTGGCTGGAAGAATTGACCAATCAGAATGGACATTTCACTGGTAAAACACCTGTATTTCTGAAGTGCATGCCCCGGCTGGTGTCTGTTAGCGCCCCCTACAGTACAGGGAGGTGTTACATGTTCTGTACTACTCTTTACCTGTGCCAGGGTTAGCTGCTCCTTTGGACACCAGGTGAGGACGGCTCCATTTTACATTTTAAGGACATTGTGTGTTCTGTACAGGACCCTGAAGAAGCTCCTGTCCTCTACATAGACAGTGATTACAGCTCCCAGCAGATCTTTCTTAGTTTTATATGTAAGGATTTGCTTTATCTGTATTAGTTATCTATTTATTTTTCTTTAATCCTCACTTTTTTCTATTTTTGATGACATTTTGGGGCTTCAGAAGCAATTACCAGGTTTCCATAGAGTTATGGTCTCAACATACAATGGTTTCAACATACAATGGTCGTCCTGGAACCGATTAATATTGTAACTTGGGGGACCACTGCATCAGTTTTACTGATATGCAAATGAGGTAGTTGAGAGCACTGGGGGTGTGCCTTTCCTCTCAAACAACGCCCCCTCATGAATACTGAGCCATCCCTTTGCAGTGATGTAACGCAAGGTCACTGCAGGGGGGTGGCTCAGTATTCATGAGGGGGAGTGGTTAGTGGAGCAAACTAATTGTGGGGGGGGGGGGGGGGGGGAAACCCTGGAAAAACCGGGGTGCATTCCTAGTGCATTATCCAGATTATCATGCACAACTTGATAAAGTTCGGTGAGAAAGGGAAATGTGTTGTATTGTCCTGTCACCCACTTTGTTCTAAGTGTAGTGTATGTTATACATTTTAATAAACCCATTAGTTGGTGAAGCACCAGAACTGGATTTTCTTTTTCCTAATCACCACCAATGTCAGAGGAGCAGGCAGTCTTATTGATACACCAAGGGGTAAAGGAACACCCCCTAGTGCACCTATAAGTCTCATTTGCATATCAATAAAACTGCTCTTACAGATAAACGGTGCTCCAGAGCACCTATTAAAAAGGTACTATATAATGCTCATGGTAACTGTCCCTATTAGTGCCCATCAGTGTTTTCCGACCAGTGTACCACCAGCTGTTGCAAAAATACAACTCCAGGCATGCTCGGACAGCCAAAGGCTGCTTCATATAGAGGATAGAAGGCTTTTGCCAACCAATCATCTCTTCCTCCCCCTGCCATTGTGTAGAGTTTGTACATGGTCTGTAACATGAATGTTGAATTATGGGGCAAAGCCTGCATCTGTACCTTAAACCTTCATATGTTACACTACAGCTATATAAATCTCAATATGGAATGATGTATATAACAATAGCTCATAGCAGCAAAGAGTTCATCTGTAGAAAATATGACATATCTGCATTTATGAGTAAGCTCAGATGTAGTCCGAATAATTGCCAGCGTTACATACAGAAGATTTCTAGAGATTTGGAATGGGAGTCCTGTTCATAAATAGCAGTATGATCACTGGGCATGGAAGGCTTTAACCATCACACGTGTAGAGTGGGTGGTAGAAATAGGAGATGTTCCATCGCAAACGTCCGCCTAATCCTCTCTTTCTATAAAGTTACAGTAGCCCTGTCCAAAATGTAAAGCGAGACAGAATGGGACAAATGCTGATTGGCACATTTCACGGACGCTGGCAAAGTTCACCAGTCAATTAAAGTAATGACTGTGGATTTTCGGACCCAGCACAACAAATAAAGTGCCTCTTCTGCAGAATGCGACATTGTTTCACATAAAGTGCAAAGCCAGGAGAATAGATCACCAACACACCTGAGAACATCTTTTCTAGGATTCTGCAGGAAGTCAAGCACACGTGACTTGTTTAGATAAATGATTATCTGTGAAGCAGTTGTATTTACACATTCCTGTATAAATAAGCTTTACAATGTGCAGGTGTATATCTCTTAGTGAGAGGAGCTTCATTATAAACTGGAGATTAAAATTAGAGAACACTCAATTTCCTAAATGTCAAAGGTCATAGTATAGTCCTATGTGAATATATCCTAACATGAGTAAAATAGCAGTATTTTAAGCTTATTTCATAAATTGTGTTTATTCTAAAGCACAGAAAAAAAAATTAGATAGTTGAAAAAGAACACTGATCAAAATTAGAGAACACTTTCAGATACCTGCAAGATATTGGTATTAATCTGGCAACTGGTGCTAATTTCCTTAATGATCTGACAAACCCTATTTAATTGGCAGCCTAACTTTCCAGTTTTCACCGACTTTGCAAAAATGGTCTGCTGTTCATCTGGACAACCCTTCGGCAGCAGGTTGTCCAGATGAAGCCCAAATGGGTGACCATCAGCCATAGCAAGAGAAGTTGGTCATTCCAAGTCTGTGATTTCTAGAATATTGCGTCTTTACAACAAAACAAACTCATTCAAGACCCCTAAGAAGGCTGGTCACCCTCAAAAGACAAATGCAAGAGAGGACAGGATAATGCGGATAATCTCCATGGGTAATCGTTTCAACACTGCAGCTGGATTTGCTCGCCAGTTCAGCACTGAACAGGGTAAGAATCTGTTTAAAGGGGTACACCACTGCTCAGCGTTTGGAACAAACTGTTCCGAACGCTGAAGCCAGTGCCAGGAGCTTGTGACATCATAGCCCCGTCCCCTCATAATGTCACGAGCTCCCGGTGCCGGCTCCAGCATTCGGAACAGTTAAGAGCATTCGGACTGAAATCCCACTCCGCAGTGACCAAACCTCTGATTAGCAGAAAGAATCAAAATGTTAGACTCCACTTTGCTGAGGAGCATGTTGTGTGGATAGAGAAGTGGTCCAGAGTTCATTTTAGTGATGAAAGCAAGTGTAATTTATTTGTGTCTGATCAGTCAGGGAAAGGTGGAGGAGGGAGTGTCATGGTTTGGGGAAGGTTATCTGCAGCAGGAGTTGGACTTCAGAGTGAATGCAAGTGTGTATCAGAACCTTCTTCAACAACACATGGTTTCAACGGATAAAACGGGTATAACAGTTACTTGAAACTGAAAACATTAAAACAATGAAATGGCCGCCCAGAGTCCTGCTCTAAACCCAATAGAAAATCTCTGGAAAATCCTTGGTGACAAAGTTATGACCAAGAAACCCACAACAGTCACAGAACTGTGGAAGAGACTGGAAGAAGAATGGACCAAAATAGATCCAGAGCAGTGCGAGAGACTTGTGATGTCCTGTGGGGGGCGCAGACGTGCTGAAGTCATTCAAAGCAAAGGCCTGTACACTTCTTACTGATGAGTGACTGTTGGAACCTTCAGAAAATGTACTTACAATCTTTCTCTGCTACAGTCATTGCTGTTCTCCAATTATGATCATCACGTTTTTTGAAAAATAAAGGTTTTATGTTTATACACTTTGGTTATTTTGTAAAACACTGTTCTAATGGCATGGTGTACCCCTTACAAAAAAAACTTCAAATGATGATCAATGTAGATTACGTTATTTCAGAAAAAAAGTGTTCTCCAGTGTACTACACGTAACAGAGACCTGTACTTTATATTACTACTCTTAGCAGGAATGAAGACTGCAAACAGATAAGGGAGGTCTCACTTTCTAGATTACAAGTTAACAACAATTCTGTATGCAGACAGTTACAGCTCATCCCTTTTAACCCCTTAAAAAGGAAACAGCCCATTTTGGCAGC
Source organism: Hyla sarda (assembly GCF_029499605.1). NCBI lineage: Eukaryota > Metazoa > Chordata > Amphibia > Anura > Hylidae > Hyla > Hyla sarda. The sequence goes on along the minus strand of NC_079196.1, from coordinate 164,005,592 downwards.
CAATTTAAAATTTTGTATTTTCATTTTTTCCTCCTCGCGTTTTAGGAGCCATAACTTATATTTTTTCATCCACTGAGCTGAGAAACGCAACTTACATATACGAAAGAGTTACGTTTCTTTGTATTCGATAATTGCAATTAAAAACCTAAACAAGTGAACACACCTTTGGGGTACAATTACCTGTTCATAACTTGCAGTGGGTTTCCCACTGTGGGAGATCTGCCACAAGTTACAGCACCTTTCAATCCAATGGGTGCACCGGCAATCTGCCACTATCGCGGATTTTCCATGGACCCATTTAAGTGAATATTAACAAAACCTGCAGATTTCCTACAGCGGGAAACCTGCTGCAAGTTTATCAATGTGTGAACATATCCTACGGTAGAAAAACGCTAGAAGCATCTAACAATGTGGGAAAGAGTTTAGGGCTCAAATTCTACAGGAATACATGAAAACAACATTCCTGCACTTTTTTCCACAGCAGAAACGCAGTTTCCACACTTGAGTGGAGGAGCACTATTTGTTGATGTATCAGAATAATAATTGGCGCAGGCAGGGGTGAAGCAAATAGAGTAAGGCCAGTTTCACATGATGTATGATCTATGGGAACCACATTCCTGCTGTGAAAAAAGAAGTCCTGTGGTATAGAATCCTTTCTGGGGCAGATTTCTACTATGCCTGAAGGTCGGCAGGAGGATCCCTATGTTATGTTCACACTTCCCGAATATCTACACTGAAAATCTCGGTGTGGACCTTCCGGAGACTGCAGGTGCCTGCATAATATGCTGGCACTAAGACCGCGCGGGAGTGTGCCGTCTCAAACTGCTATGCATTCCGTGCGGACTGGTCAGAAAGAATGAACAGGTTTATTCCTAATGCTGTTTCTGAAATTCCGCCGAGTGCACAGCCCAGCAGAGTCTCTTGAATACAGTGTGGCTCTGCTGCTCCGGAATCTCTGGTGGAATTCTACATGGAAATTCCAGAAGTGTGAACATGGCCTTAGAATCTTTTCCCTGTTTGTGCGGCACTAATGTGTGGGTGGTGACCAAACTATACCAGAGGGTCACAGCATCTCATATACCCTGCCTTCTACAGGCTGCTTCTGACTAAAGGGGCTAAATCTGAAATAATTATTGTATAGAAAATGTTGCCCGTATGTATTCTTCTTTACTATTATAGTAGTGTTTTTTGCTAATGTCAGTCAGGCTGATAATACATATTTTCAGTGCAATTTTCCTTTAACCCCTTAAGGACCCAGCCCATTTTCACCTTAAAGGGGTACTCAGCCCCTAGACATCTTATCCCCTATCCAAAGGATAGGGGATAAGATGTCAGATCGCCGCGATCCCGCTGCTGGGGACCCCCCGGATTGCCGCTGTGGCACCCCGTGGTCATTACTGCAGACAGCGAGTTTGCTCTGTGCGTAATGACGGGCGATACAGGGGGCGGAGCAGCGTGACGTCATGGCTCCGCCCCTCGTGACATCACGGCCCACCCCCTTAATACAAGTCTATGGCAAGGGCATGACGACCGCCACGCCCCCTCCCATAGACTCATATTGAGGGGGGTGGGCCATGACGTCACGAGGGGCGGGGCCGTGACGTAACGCTGCTGCGGCCCCTGTACTGCCCATCTTTATGTGCAGAGTGAACTCGCTCTGTACAGTAATGACAGCGGGGGCCGCAGCAGCAATCCCGGGGTACCCTGCAGCGGGACCGCGGCGATCTGACATCTTATCCCCTATCCTTTGGATAGGGAATAAGATGTCTAGGGGCGGAGTACCCCATTAAGGACCCGGGCATTTTTTTGCACATCTGACAACTGTCACTTTAAGCATTAATAACTCTTAGATGCTTTTACTTTTCTTTCTGATTCAGAGATTGTTTTTTCGTGACATATTCTACTTTATGTTAGTGGTAACATTTCGTCAATACTTGCATCATTTCTTGGGGAAAATTTTACAAAATTTGATGAAAAATTTGAAAATTTACTACTTTGAAGCTCTCTGCTCATAAGGAAAATGGACATCCCAAATAAATTATATATTGATGCAATATGTCTACTTTATGTTTGCATCATAAAGTTGACACATTTTTACTTTTGGAAGACATCAGAGGGCTTCAAAGTTCTGCAGCAATTTTCCAATTTTTCACAAATTTCAAAATCAGAATTTTTCAGGGACCAGTTCAGTTTTCAAGTAGATTTGAGGGGCCTTCATATTAGAAGTACCCCATAAATTGACCCCATTATAAAAACTGCACCCCTGAAAGTATTCAAAATTACATTCAGTAAGTGTGTTAACCCTTTAGGCGTTTCACAGGAATAGCAGCAAAGTGAAGGAGAAAATTAAAAATCTTCATTTTTTACACTGGCATGTTCTTGTAGACCCAGTTTTTGAATTTTTACAAGGGGTAAAAGGAGAGAAATCTTCCTAAAATTTGTAACCCAATTTCTCTCGAGTAAGGAAATACCTCATATGTGTATGTCAAGTGAT